>NC_134995.1:2642500-3267500 GCF_050947335.1 Megachile rotundata
GATTTATCACGCGAGTTCGGAGGTTGCAGTAGTATGATACGAATCGTGCAGGTATTTGAAGATAGTGGACAACAATTATAATTATATAATGTTATATTCTCCAATAAATCCTTGATTATATATGTATGTGTAGATATGGACAATGTTCCTTTATGGTATATTCTTACGCTTATCCGCTCGACGAAATGGGTAGTCGATTACGACTCCCGAGGAATCAGGCTGGGCTGATGTGGTATTGGATGACTGGACGGGCCTCAGGCAGGATTACCTAGCACTGAGGTTACCGGTATGCAGACTAGGGCGGACTGGCGCCGACTGGTTCTAGATGATAAGGAATGGTCTGGGTTTTATAGTGGTTGAGGACAAAGGAAATCGTTCTAGAAGGTTCTGGCTGATGTAAGAGGATGTTATGGCTAGGTGTCGATAAGGATGTTCTAGAAGGTTCTGGCTGATGTAAGAGGATGTTATGGTTAGTTTATCTTGGAGGATGTTTGTAAGACGAGATACGGGAGTTGTCGTGAGAGGATGTTGTGGTTTGCTGTCGATAAGGGTGTCATGATTAATTTGGCTGGAGGATGTTTATGAGTTGGATTATCGGGAGGATGTTTATGAGATTGAGTTCGAGGAAAGGACTTATCTTGTGGGAAAGGAATGTCGAGCGGTTCCTACGCTACTTGCTTCCTTATCTCTATGTGATTAACTATGGCGTGAATAATATCTTAAGATTACATACATGTCTTACACTCTAGGGTTACATTCATATCTTATAGTCTATGGCTACATACGTGTCTTATATTCTACGGTTACATTCGTATCTTATATTCATACCTTACGTTCTATGGCTACATACTCTTATATTCATATCTTATGTTTTATGGCTATATACGTGTCCTATATTCTATGTCAACGTCGGAGGCCCGACGTCACACCTCCCCCCCTAGGAAAAGTCAATTTTTACGGAGGAAAAATTGGCTTCCCTGGTGTTTCTCGCACTCGCAGAGTTTGTTGGGGTTGTTGGGGACTTCACTTATTTGAGTTTATATGTCTCTATTAAGGAGGGGTAAAGGGGGTTTTGGTACGACGATAGCTCCGTTTGGCCGTATATTTCAGGGTGCCGTCTCTGCCGGTTGTTGATCCTGGTTGTTCGAGTAGTCGGGGTGGCTGTTGTTTGTTGTTCTTCCTCCATGGCCAACAAGATCGTCCAACATCTGTTCCCTGCATGTGCCGGCCTGGCTTCTTGCTGGGTTGCTTGCCCGGAATCTTCTTTTCGGATGGTGGGATGGGGTGGTCTCTCGGGGTGTTTCCTCCTTCTTTAGGTTCGTATCCCGCGAAAACCATGTTTTTGGTTAGCGCTGCCATTTCCGTGTCGTGGACCCAGCTTGGTTTGCCGAATCCATTGAATTCCTTTGTTACTCCAAACAGCTCCCATAGGCCCAGTACATTCGGTCTGGTCCATCCCAGAGGCGTCTTTTCATCCCAAAGCCATTCTAGTCGTTCCCTGTTGAGTCTCCTTTCCTCTTGGGTATTCCTGATGCACTGGGTGGTGGTGATTAGTAGTATTAGAGCCCACATGATGAAGTGCTTTGTTCGCTGGATTAACGACGAGTGGTTCCTTGTAGACCTGGGGGTTTTCCTTCTGTCGTTCGTCGGGAGTGGGGGTGACGTGTGAGCCGTGAATACCGACGCGATGGGGGCGGCTTTGAACTTCTTCAGGCGGTTCGCATGCACAATTTTCATTCGTCCTTTCACAATTATTTTTACATTTCCGTTTGGGAATACCCACCGGATTTCGTATGGTCCAAGATACTCATCGTCGAATTTATCGCGGCGCAAATCATTCAACAGCATAACCCGTTCTCCAACCTTAAAACTTTCTACATGCACACGGCGATCGTAGTGTCGTTTGGATTTTTCTTTTGCATCCATAAGATTCTTACGCGCATCACTCACAACCTGTGTCACCTTAGTTTGTAAATCTCGCGGGTATTGGTTGTACGAATCGTTGGTTGTTTCGACTAACATCGTATCTGCCGTAAGGACGCGCGCGGGATCGCCAAATACTAACTCGTGTGGGGTGTAGTGGGCGTCCTCGTGGGCGCTCGCATTTTCCCGCGTGGCGCGGTTATTATTCTGTTCGGTCTCAGACTCCGATAAGTCCGTGTCGGAGTTGTTAATTCTATCATCCCGATCTAGTATTTGCGCGGGCGTTGATGGCAGTGGGGACTGATCGCGTAAACTTCTTGCGTCTGGTTCTGTCGCGCTTAAATGTACGGGAAGAGTACGACCGATTTCTCGAGTGTGGCTACCGGCGCGCTCGGTGGCCAGCTCAACTGTTTCGTCTATTTTTACTTTACTGAACATCTCCCTTAGGCGTGCTGGCCTCGAATCGGGTCTGGTCCGATCGAATGGCAGGATTAAGTTTCTCCACCGGACGCATCGGCTCCTCATCGAAACATCGGCGTCCTCTAGGAAAGGGTGTCCCAGTATTCCGTGCTGAGGTATAGGGAAGGAATCGGGGACTACGTAGAATTCGAATCGTTCCCCGAATAACGTAACGTTTGTTGTGCCAAGGGTCGTGATAGTGTCCGATGTGACTCCGAAAAATTTTGTTTCCTCCTTGGCGTTTATTTCCGTGTGAGGTTTCAGAGCGCCGAGTTTTATTAAATTCGGTGCGGCACCAGTGTCGACCATCATGACTGATATTGATTTTAACTCCGGCGCGCTTATTCTGATTTGGGGGTCTGTTGTTCCTCCCCAGCAATCGACACAGTTGACTCTGCGTGGTCCAATGTAACCGCGTGCACTGTTTTCGTGCTTGGGCCCTCCCGTCCTTTGTTCGTCGCGGGCGGGAGGGCTTGCTCGTTTCCCGAATTTCGCATTTGTTCGTTGTATCGACGTTTTCTGCATTCGTGCAGATCGTGACCCGGAATGTTGCAGTATCGGCAGAATCTATCGGGCGGTGGCGGATCTCTCCTATCATCTCCGCGGGGGTATCGCGTGTATCCCCGATTTGTCTGGTAGTTCCGCGGCGGAACAGGCGACGTTGGTTTCCACGAGTCGCGACGCGGTGGACTGCTAAAACGGCGTTCGCGCCATTCCGAGTTTTGATCACGCCTTCCGAAATCAACGCGACGCGGAGATTCGTTTCTTCTAAAGTCTCTACTCGATCGCCAGTCGGGAGTTCCGTCACGCTGTTCGAAATTCACACGGCGCACTTCGGTACGGCCCTGTCTCGACTTTTCTAACTCTAATCTCTTGAACGCTGAGATGGCTTCTCGAAATACGCATTTTAACGGTTCGGCCGCGACCGCTTTTACTTCTAAACGCATGGGTGACATCAACCCATCAATAAAGCACCCTTTCGCGAAATTGTTGATTTCGTCAATGTTAGGCGCGCCTCGGTCGCAATCGAGGATCGCGTCACGCAAGTCTTTTACTCGGGTTATAAAATCTAGAACGTGCTCACCGTTCTTCATGTAGATACTCGCTAATTCGCCGCGGTAGTAGTCGACGGTGCGCTGTGGTCCGAAGATGTCCTTTAGGGTGTTGCACAGCTCGGCGACGGTGTAGATCTCTTCGTCCTCCACAGCAGCGGCGGCGTGCCCACTCAAGTGTCCAATAATGAGTTTGACCAGAGTTCCCTCGGCGTGAGCGGGAATTAACTGCCTGGCTCTTTTACACGCCCGGGTGAATGTTAATAACGTTGGCGAGGAACCATTGAAGACGGGCACCATTTTTACTGCTTCGTTAAGAGTGTAACCGATGGATTCACTGACAACGGCAACACTTGGCACCTCCATCTCCGTAGGTGGTTCCTCGGGAATGTCTCTTTTCCTCGGTATCGCCCCTTGGCTCTGTTCAGCTTTCCGGATTCTGGCTAACAGTGCTTCGTTCCGCAGGCGAGCTTCCTCCAATTCTCGTCTCTCGCTGTCAAGCCTTCGGGCCTCCTCTCGAAGGCGCCTCTCTTTTTCAATTTGTTGCTTCTGTACCATGGCCATTTCGTCCTCACTCATTGGTTCCGTTTGCCTCGAACGGAGTTCCATCGGCGTCGTCTTCTGCGTCCCAGCCGGTTGCGACGGCATGTTGGCGGCAGAATTCGTCTACCGAAGGCGGACACGACCAATTGTTTTCGCGAAACGCCCGGAAAAGGTCCACCAATACTTTGTCCGGCACTTCCCTGTGGTTACGCACTTTTATGGCACTTCTTGTGTCCAAAATGTCGTAGCTGAATAACGGCACTTCGCGTGATAACGTCCCAGTGTCCGATTCACTATCCAAAGTCACAATTTCCGGTTCAAACACTTGTCGTAGAAACTTCTCTTCGAGGAGCTTGAGCTTCCTCGCCTTTTCTCGCCGGCCCGCACGGCAGCCACGCTTCTTTCTCCCCTATTTCCAAATGACGATTACGAAAATCTTATTACTTACGAAAGAAAAGTACAATTCCTGTACTCAGTCTCAATGACTTACCGGCATGCTGTTGGCTAGCGTATTCCGCAGCGTTTGAACGCGCAAAAATCGGGTTACCAACAGCGATCGTCGGCTCGTAATTGAGCTATTCACTATACTGTACGCGAAGAATTCGCAGTCTCTTTCGATACCGTGGCAACACCTTCGCTTTTACGCGCAAGTGCGACACAAATATCTACGGAAAACCTGACGAATCCTGTAGACAGAATGCCCTAAGCCTCTTCCAGGCAAGAGGTAGTACAGCTATGCAGCGCACGTACCGCTTGCAAGGTTAAGAACGTTAAGGATCTGCTCTGTCGAAAACTCTGTAGCGCGAAGAATTCGCAGTCTCTTTCGATACTGTGGCAACACCTTCGCTTTTACGCGCAAGTGTGACACAAATATCTGCGGAAAACTAGCGAATCTTGTAGACAGAATGCCCTAAGCCTCTTCCAGGCAAGAGGTAGTACAGCTCTTGAAGCGCACGTACCGCTTGCAAGGTCAAGAACGTTAGAGATCTGCTCTTGTCGAAAAACTTTGTAGCGCGAACTCGACGTCTTAACTGTACGAAGGAGCGTGACTGAATGAGCGCGTTACTGCAGCGGCAGTGGATGCGTCACCCGCGCTGGCGTGAGACCCGGCGCGTCGTGGGAACGGGCGCGCTCAGGAATGCGGCGCGCTTATCTCCCGCTCGGTACGGTCGAGCGTCCGGCCGGTGTCGTCTTACGTCTGGCGCGCTCCTTATCTCGAGACCTCCTTGTCCGCTTTGCTCTTTCACACGCTTCGTAATCTTAGCTCGCTGAATGTCACGTAGGCAGCTATCTCTCCACGGTGCTGAGTCAATCCCACCGCTGTCACCAATTTTGTTACGGCCAGGGGTGTCCAGTGAAATAATGTACGGTTTCACTTGCCTCGCTGGCTATAACTTCTAATTATTTTGCTCAGCTTTCGGGTTAGCGTAGCTCGCTGGCTTACGTCGTGGCCCTGGGTCCCGTGGAAGCAGCTGTCGTTGAAGTATCTCTATGTCCTCGTCGTGGCTATTAAGCTCGTCTCGTGTGATTTATCACGCGAGTTCGGAGGTTGCAGTAGTATGATACGAATCGTGCAGGTATTTGAAGATAGTGGACAACAATTATAATTATATAATGTTATATTCTCCAATAAATCCTTGATTATATATGTATGTGTAGATATGGACAATGTTCCTTTATGGTATATTCTTACGCTTATCCGCTCGACGAAATGGGTAGTCGATTACGACTCCCGAGGAATCAGGCTGGGCTGATGTGGTATTGGATGACTGGACGGGCCTCAGGCAGGATTACCTAGCACTGAGGTTACCGGTATGCAGACTAGGGCGGACTGGCGCCGACTGGTTCTAGATGATAAGGAATGGTCTGGGTTTTATAGTGGTTGAGGACAAAGGAAATCGTTCTAGAAGGTTCTGGCTGATGTAAGAGGATGTTATGGCTAGGTGTCGATAAGGATGTTCTAGAAGGTTCTGGCTGATGTAAGAGGATGTTATGGTTAGTTTATCTTGGAGGATGTTTGTAAGACGAGATACGGGAGTTGTCGTGAGAGGATGTTGTGGTTTGCTGTCGATAAGGGTGTCATGATTAATTTGGCTGGAGGATGTTTATGAGTTGGATTATCGGGAGGATGTTTATGAGATTGAGTTCGAGGAAAGGACTTATCTTGTGGGAAAGGAATGTCGAGCGGTTCCTACGCTACTTGCTTCCTTATCTCTATGTGATTAACTATGGCGTGAATAATATCTTAAGATTACATACATGTCTTACACTCTAGGGTTACATTCATATCTTATAGTCTATGGCTACATACGTGTCTTATATTCTACGGTTACATTCGTATCTTATATTCATACCTTACGTTCTATGGCTACATACTCTTATATTCATATCTTATGTTTTATGGCTATATACGTGTCCTATATTCTATGTCAACGTCGGAGGCCCGACGTCACAGTCATCGTTTCACCGAACCGACTATGCGGAGCGATTTATTATTAATAACATCCTCATTTATGAATCCGAACGTACCAAAACCATATAGGAGTACTAAGAATACAATGCTCTAACAGGTCTGGTCATTATTTTAATGGGTTATGAGTCATCGATTCACCGAACCGACTATGCGGAATGAAAAATTTTCGATAATTTCGTTAATTATGAATCCGAACGTGCCAAAATGGTATAAATGTTCTAGTGATACGTTATTCTATAGGTTTTAATCGTTTTTTATATAGGTTGTCAGTCGTCGATTCACCGAACCGACTATGCCGGAGAGACTTTGGTACGTTCGGATGTTACGGCCAGGGGTGTCCAGTGAAATAATACGCTATTTCACTCGCCTCGCTGACTGTATCCTTTAATTATTTTGCTCAGCTTTCGGGTTAGCGTAGCTCGCCGGCTTACGTCGTGGCCCTGGGTCCCGTGGAAGCAGCTGTCGTTGGAGACGTTGAAGTATTTCTATGTCCTCGTCGTAGCTGTTAGGCTCGTCTTGCGTGATTTATCACGGAAGCTCGGAGGTTGCGATAGTATAATTCAAGTCGTGCAGGTATTAAAGATTGAAGACAACAGTATAATTATATAATTGTATATTCTCCAATAATAAATCCTCGATTGTATATAGGTAGATATGTGTATTGTTCCTTTATAATATATTCTTATGCTTACTCGTGTAACCGTACAAAGTACGCTCACATATTAGAGATTCATAGTTCGCGGATTGCGGGGTGGGGTAGAGAGCAATTAGGCAGACTATTTCGTCACGCGTCCTAATAGCGCATGCGTGTTATCCCCTCCAGGGGACAGGTGAGCGATCGACCCGCAAGCCGTGAAATCGATCGTCACTCTGATCTCGACCGGCTTCTAGATCACTCGTAATTCTAACAAGGGGGTCCGCCTAACGAAAAACGGAACATAGCTTGAGTCAAACTGACTATCGAACACGCAGTAAAACGGCTGGTGCTCGCGGTTATTGTTCGCGCCTCAAACTGAGGAGTCGTTGATCCAAACTGTATCACGGCACGGTTACGCGTTATTCCCGCGATTTGGAAAATCGGAGATTTTGCAACCGGGGGATCAGAGTCAATTAGAAAACCACTCCAGATTTACATTGTATTGTTTTTATTTTATTAAAATTTAATTTTTTCTCGCCATTTTTGATTTCATTTTTTTCCTGCGTTGAGAATTGCCAATTTTTTTGTTACAATTTTGCTTTTGGCTTTCGCTTTGAAAAAGAAATCAGTAAGACTGCTGGAAATATGAAAGAAACGAGTTTAAAAAATTGTCTGTTAATTGTTGGCGTGTGAAATCTGTGATTTTTCGTTGAGTCTTTTTGGGTGGCTGAAAGTCCATATCGTTCGGATCGCTTTTGGTTTACATACTCGCCGCTTGGAGGCCGCGGTGCTCGCTTTGGTCGACACGACGATGACAGGATATTTTGGCGGCATCGCTGGAGGCTGTGCATGTCGTGTGAGCAATTCCATCTTCTGGGACCGAGAAAAGGAGGGTTCAAGCTTCATGAGAAGCCGATCCGCGGCACGCCAACCCCCTCCAATCAGTAGGGATTGTGAGGTGAACTTGGGGGTTGTAAATCGCAAAATTTCCACTTTTTTGTTTATCCCGCGAAAACGGTTCAAGCAATCGACTTGAAAATTTGTACAGAAATGCTTCAATGGTCCCTCAATCGATAGCATGCACTCAATTTACGCACCCACCCCCGGGGCCGGATTGAAAGGGTTGGAGGTACCAACCTCCACAACGGGGGTTGGTTTCACGCTAGGGCCCAACCATCAACAAACACGATACTGTCGTGACGAAAACAAGTTTTTCCGTGAATTGCAGGTCCAAAATTGGTTTTTAACTGTGGAAAAGATGAAAAAACAGGAAGGGGTTGTTCTTTGACAGCGCGTAGCGTCCAAGGGGTTGGTGCAAATGCAACCAAAATTTTACCACGTGTAACAGGGATCGAGACGAAGCTCCGGCAAAAGTTTCAGCGAAATCGAAATAACCACCCTTTTGGAAAGGGTAGAAAATTATGGAGGGGGTTGGGGGTGTTGGAGGGGGTTGAGCTGGGCATTTTCGGAAAGGCCGTAACATAAAGAGCCTCATCCTTGACAAAAATTTTGGATTTTTTCTTTTTTTCGGTCGAATTTAGAACCTTTTTTGTCACTTTCTTGACGCCGATCCCGGAAGGGGTGGCAGATAGCAATGGCACTCGTGGAGTATTGAGACAACCCATGGGCCCACCTATCCTCAAAACTTTAAAGTCCTACCTCCTACACAGTGGAAATGACGACGGTGTAAAGAAAGTGGTGCGTTAATTTTGGCCACCAGTGTAGACGAATTACAAACGAGCAAAGCCAGGGGTGATAACGAAGCCTCCAGGCCCCAGAAACCCTCAGGTTCGTTATTCACTCTCTCCTGAGCTCGGGCAGTTTACTGCAATTTGGAAGTTCCTTTTACGCGTGATTCGGATCCAAAATTGAGGATTTGGAGCTATCGGTACATTTGTGTGTTGTGAGTTACAGAGGGGCCGGAACCCACACAATTCTTGAGTGTGCATTCCCTCTCTTCCTGTTAACTCATAGCCACAGTGGCGTGGCCAATGTCAAACGTGATTAAGTGGCTCATGAACCCACTGATCATATTTTGACATTCCTGTGTCACACGCTCTAAAGAGCGTAGTATAACGATAGTGCGCCGCAAGTTGAGCACCAGCGTCGTAGCTAGAATATCTTTGAACAAAGCGTTAAAGTCGAGAAAGGGGTTTTTCTTTATTTAGTGTGTCGCTTGCTACGGCCTTGTCAAGGCCGAGTCTCTATTTACCGCGCGCGGTGACGAACGTTCGTCTGGGTGTAAACATCGATAGCTAGCGAATTCCAAAATCGATTTTGTAAACTCTTCGGAGTAATAATAGTCGAAATATAGTTTAAAGCAGATATCGCAATCTCCCATCAGCTGATTTATTTTTCAAAGAATTTTGCCGGTAGTATCGCAGGGCCTCGTTCAAGCGCTCGGGGTATAAGAACAAAGAATTTATAAACTAGTCATATTAAATATCTAAATTTAATAAATTTCGTGTCTACCAGATTTTAACGAGTGTGTCATTGGCTGAATTACTGTCCTTCCTCTTGCCTTGAAATCTTTCAACGCGAACCCTATTCTAAAAAGGTCCGTACTCTCCTCTCGCAACATCTCCTTTCGCTCGGCTACTAAGGGAGGAAAAAGCGGTTACACTCGCTCGACGAAATGGGTAGTCGTTTACGACTCCCTAGGAATCAGGCTGGGCTGATGTGATACTGGATGACTGGACGGGCCTCAGGCAGGATTACCTAGCACTGAGGTTACCGGTATGCAGACTAGAGCGGACTGGCGCCAACTGACTCTGGGTGATAAGGAATGAGCTGGGTTTTATAGTGGTTGAGGACAAAGGAAATCATTCTAGAAGGTTCTGACTGATGTAAGAGGATGTTATGGCTAGGTGTCGATAAGGATATTCTGATTAGTTTATCTTGAAGGATGTTTGTAAGACGAGATGTAGGAGTTGTCGTGAGAGGATGTTATGGTTTGTTGTCGATAAGGGTATCATGATTAATTTGGTTAGAGGATGTTTATGAGTTGGATTATCGGGAGGATGTTTATGGGATTGAGTTCGAGGAAAGGACTTATCTTGTGGGAAAGGAATGTCGAGCGGTTCCTACGCTACTTGCTTACATATTGTTCCCTATCTCTATATGATTAACTATGGTTAAACATGGCGTGAATAATGTCTTACGGCTAAGGTTACATACATGTCTTACACTCTATGGTTACATTCATATCTTATATTCTATGGCTACATACGTGTCTTATATTCTATGTCAACGTCGGAGGCCCGACGTCACACCTCCCCCCCTAGGAAAAGTCAATTTTTATGGAGGAAAAATTGGCTTCCCTGATATTTCTCGCATTCGCAGAGTTTGTTGGGGCTTTTGGGGACTTCACTTCACTTGTCACTTCGTCTACGTTGTCACTTGGTTGGGGGTTTAAATGTTCTTTTTCTTGGGGAATACACTCGATGGCGTCGTCCGGCAAGTTCAGCTTTTCCTCGTTTTTCTGTTTCAGGAACAGAAAGAAATGTGTCATGGAGCTCCAAACGGCGACCAGCAGGTGTAGACTCCAGCCGTAGGCTGCGTGTAGGGCGATTCCGTTCAGGATTGAATTGATGATGAGTTTTGTGATGCGGATACTAAGGTATATGCCAATAAGGCCCGCGCTGAACGACCCGAATTTGACGAAGGTGAACCATAACTTTTCTCCAGCGGACTTTGCTATCTTCTCTATTGATGCAGCATCCAGTAGGTTTGATATTTGTACGCTACCCGTGGTGAATTGCCTTCCCGTGGCGCCTTGGGCAATCGAGCTGATCACCGAGGCCTTTTCGATCGGGAACATAATATGGTTTTTCAGTTTATTCAGATCTTCGGCTGAGTATATGCCTCCATTTGCCAGATTGTGTGGGTCCACGTATTTCCAAGTCGGTCTGGTGATGGATTGTAAAGCCTGAGGTGGAATTGTTTCCGTCAGGCCCGGTGTGAGACGGTACCAGGCTCCGTTCAGTTTATACATAGTTGGCATCAGCGAGTTGCACTCTCTCCTGGTTCCCGCGGCGGTGAGAATGTGGTTTTTCGGGGTGAGAAACCGAGATTCGTTTTTATATTTTACTGGCAGTTCGTCAAAGCACTCCTCCGTTTTCCTTACTTGGCAGGCGACGGGTATGCACTGTATGACGTGTATAGCCTCTCCTGATGAAACGGCCATGTGTCCCGGTGCCTTGGTTATTGCGTAGGCTACTTCCTCCGGTGATGTGTGCATTAAGGTGAGAGCGTTCCTTATTATCTGCCTTTCCAGATTGCACTTTTGTTCGAGGACGTCATTGTATAATTGCAGTAGTTGATTCTTGATGTGCCGCTCCACGTATACGAATTTCGAGTTGACATACGTGAAAATGTCAAGGTTGTTGACGGGTGTTCGAGTTTTTGCCTTGAACTTCCCGTCGGACGCTGTTTCGACAATAAATAATTTTGGATGTTCCGTCTTCATGAGCCGGTATCCACAAAGCGTTATTTCGTGCGTTTTCGTTAGTGCGAACGTTGTGTCCTCTGCTGTAACTACATAAACAGTGGGTGTTCGCTGCTCTCGGGATGTTATCTTGTCTGCTCGCCCTTCGTAGAGGACATCATAGTGGTTGAAATGGCAGGAATCGCTGGGCACTGGTTCCCAGTAGGTGTAGCCATCTTCGGCGTCCAAGCAGCTTCCCGCCTGCAGCGAGCAGCGTTGTCCCGATCGAAGAATCACCTGATTTGTATCCAGTTTAACTGGTGTCACGTAGTTTTTGATGGACACTGTAACTGATGCCTGAACCACCACGTCTGTCCAAGATCCATATGGGTCTGCATACGTTGTCCCAGAACAGGTTCCTTGGGTGTCAATCCTCCCGGCGATTGTCAGGCTAACGTGGCTAGTTGAATTCGGCTGAATTCCTGTGACTTGTACTGATGGCGTGATTGCTATGGTTCCGGTTACTTGTAGGTTTCGACAGGTCTCATGTGTCGTAGAAAATATGTATTGCTGCCGTCCGTTATGTACCACTGATACGTGCGAATGCATTCCGCAGTAATAAATGGTCCTGTCTATCTCCAATCGGCATTGGATGACCGGAGTCTCGTTGAAGTCGCCCAATTGTAGTAATTGTATGTCCTTTAATTCTGTTAATGGCTCGATGCTTTGGGGAGAACAGTCCAGCTGATCGACGATGAAGAAGGTGGAGATGTTGAGTGTTGGTCCGCTGCAATCGTAGCCAATCAATCCTGATGCTCGGTGGATGGTGACTAGTAGTATTAGAGCCCACATGATGAAGTGTTTTGTTCGCTGGACTAAAGACGAGTGACTCCTTGTAGACCTGGGGGTTTTCCCTCTGTCGTTCGTCGTTGGGAGTGGGGGTGACGTGCGAGCCGTGAATACCGACGCGATGGGGGCGGCTTTGAACTTCTTCAGGCGGTTCGCATGCACAATTTTCATTCGTCCTTTCACAACTATTTTTACGTTTCCGTTTGGGAATACCCACCGGACTTCGTACGGTCCAAGATACTCATCGTCGAATTTATCGCGGCGCAAATCATTCAGCAGCATAACCCGTTCTCTAACCTTAAAGCTTTCTACATGCACACGACGATCGTAGTGTCGTTTGGATTTTTCTTTTGCATCCATAAGGTTCCTACGCGCATCATTCACGACCTGTGTCACCCTAGTTTGTAAATCTCGCAGGTATTGATTGTACGACTCGTTGGTTGTTTCGACTAACATCGTATTTGCCGTAGGGACGCGCGCGGGGTCGCCAGATATTAACTCGTGTGGGGTGTACTGAATGTCCTCGTGGGCGCTCGTATTTTCCCGCGTGGCGCGGTTATTATTCTGTTCGGTCTCAGACTCCGATAAGTCCGTGTCAGAGTCGTTAATTCTATCATCCCGATCTGGTATTTGCGCGGACGTTGATGGCAGTGGGGACTGATCGCGTGAACTTCTTGCGTCTGGTTCTGTCGCGCCTGAATGCACGGGAAGAGTACGACCGATTTCTAGAGTGGGGCCACTGCTGCCTTTGGTGGCCGGCTCAGCAGTCTTTTCTAGTTTTATTTTACTGAACATCTCCCTTAGACGTGCCGGCCTCGAATCGGGTTTAGTCTGGTCAAATCGCAGAACTAAGTTCCTCCACCGGACGCATCGGTCCCTCATCGAAACGTCAGCATCTTCTAGGAAAGGGCGTCCCAGTATTCCGCACATGGGTATAGGGAAGGAATCGGGGACTACGTAGAATTCGAATCGTTCCCCGAATAATGTAACGTTTGTTGTGCCAAGGGTCGTGATAGTGTCCGATGTGACTCCCGAAAATTTTGTTTCCTCCTTGGCGTTTACTTGCGTGTGAGGTTTCAGAGCGCCGAGTTTTATTAAATTCGGTTCGGCACCAGTGTCGACCATCATGACTGATATTGATTTTAACTCCGGCGCGCTTATTCTAATTTGGGGGATTGTTGTTCCTCCCCAGCAATCGACACAGTTGATTCTGCGTGATCCAACGTTACCGCGTGCACTGTTTTCGTGCTTGGGCCCTCCCGTCCTTTGTTCGTCGCGGGCGGGAGGGCTTGCTCGTTTCCCGAATTTCGCATTTGTTCGTTATATCGACGCTTTCTGCATTCGTGCAGGTCGTGACCTGGAATGTTGCAGTATCGGCAGAATCTATCAGGCAGCGGCGGATCTCTCCTATCATCTCCGCGGGGGTATCGCGTGAATCCCCGATTCGCCTGGTAGTTCCGCGGCGGAACGGGCGACGTTGGTTTCCACGAGTCGCGACGCGGCGGACTGTCAAAACGGCGTTCGCGCCATTCCGAGTTTTGATCACGCCTTCCGAAATCAACGCGACGCGGAGATTCGTTTCTTCTAAAGTCTCTACTTGATCGCCAGTCGAGAGTTCCGTCACGCTGTTCGAAATTCACGCGGCGCACTTCGGTACGGCCCTGTCTCGACTTTTCCAACTCTAGTCTCTTGAACACCGAGATGGCTTCTCGAAATACGCATTTTAAAGGTTCGGCCGCGACCACTTTCACTTCCAAGCGCATGGGTGACATCAACCCATCAATAAAACAGCTTTTCGCGAAATTGTTAATTTCATCGATATTAGGCGCGCCTCGGTCGCAATCGAGGATCGCATCACGCAAGTCTTTTACCCGGGTTATAAAATCTAGAACGTGCTCACCGTTCTTCATGTAGATACTGGCTAATTCGCCGCGGTAGTAGTCGACGGTGCGTTGTGGTCCGAAGATGTCCTTTAGGGTGTTGCACAGCTCAGCGACGGTGTAGATCTCTTCGTCCTCCACAGCGGCAGCGGCGTGCCCACTCAAGTGTCCAATAATGAGCTTAACCAGTGTTCCCTCGGCGTGAGCGGGAATTAACTGCTTGGCTCTTTTACACGCCCGTGTAAATGTTAATAAAGTCGGTGAGGAACCATTGAAAACGGGCACCATTTTTACCGCTTCGTTAAGGGTATAACTGACGGATTCACTGGCAACGGCAACACTTGGCACCTCCATCTCCGTGGGTAATTCTTCGGGAATATCACTTTTTCTCGGTATCGCCCCTTGGCTCTTTTCAGCTTTCCGGATTTTTGCTAACACTGCTTCGTTCCGCAGGCGAGCTTCCTCCAGCTCTCGTCTCTCGCTGTCAAGCATTCGGGCTTCCTCTCGAAGGCGCCTTTCCTTTTCGATTTGTTGCTTTTGCACCATGGCCATTTCGTCCTCACTCTTTATTTCCGTGGGGGTGTCCCACTTGGACGTCGACCGATTGGACGGTCCCGATTCGACGCGTTCCGATTCGAAGCGGTGCCGATTGGACGCGTTCCAATTCGACGCGGTGCCGATTGGACGCGTTCCAATTCGACGCGGTGTCGATTGGACTCGTCCCAATTCGACGCGGTGCCGATTGGACGTCGTGCCGATTGGACAGGTTTCTTTTGGACTCCGAATCTTTCGGACTGCGTAGAGATTGGAACTCGCTCTGGTTTAGTTCGTGTAGCGGTATACGCAATTCGGTGTATGAAGTTTCGTATATATTATGCGTTATGTGATAAAATATGTGATGGAATATATTAAATTCGGCTGTGAATTAAATTAAATTGGTGATTTTTTTCTGTTTCGTGTGTTGAAGTACATAATATGTGTTTAGCAATGTATAGATGAAATTTAACATCTTTCGTAGCATCGTATTTAAACCTGTATATAATAGTGGTTTTTCGTCGGATTTCATAATGCAAATGTACGCTAATGTTCATTTTGAAGAAAATCAGCAGCAGTAAATATTTGTCATTGATTGGTAAGTAATTTTGTCCATTGTATGTAGAAGCGATGTTTGAATGTTGTATTTATTGTTTGACAGGTACAGGTTATAATGGGGAATATTTGCAAGCTGATTATTAAGACAGTGCAGGAAGCTGCATGTCAGTTATTGCAAGAAATATGGTATCACGTAGAATATTATTGTCCAGTAATCCATATGTATAGGTTAGTTTGGATTTATTAAAACTATATGGAATTTTGAAGTGTGCGATGTAGAACTGATTTATTTTTTCTCATAAAGAAGTGTAGAATATGATAGAGAACACTCTATAAATGGATAAGTTAAATCATGTGTTAAAGGGTTTATTATTATTTATCAATTTCTTTTGCGCGTTACATGTATAAGTACTATAGCTGTGAACTCAAGCATGTTTCCTCTTTTCGTACATTCTGATGGTCCAACATGGCCAAAGTCATGCTAATTTCGTGTATTGCTTATTTCGTGAAAGAAATTTGATCGATAAAATTGTATCTAATTTTTGACAGGTATAGGCTACAGCGAATCGCTTCTTGAAAGTACTTATTAAGGTAAAACAATGAAAATGAACCTGCATATTCCATGAAATAAAATGAAAGTGCTGTTAAATACAATATATCAATATAGAATAATATGATCTTTTGTTCTGTCCATTCATTTTTAGCATTTGTTCAGACATTGATATAGAAATTACAAAAGAAGTTATAGAGGAAAAAAAATTGAAGACATACAATAAAGAAATGAACCAATGTTGAGACAGAATGTATAATTTTTAATGAAATATTTGAACAAATAACTCAGGCATTGTCTGAAAGCGCAAATGCAATTATTTTCTGTCGAGGTACATCAGGAAATATGTTTAAGGTAAAAGAAATATTAAACTTTATTTTTCTCAATATATCCTTTATTTTATAATTAATGCTGTTGAATACATTGTATCAATATATAATAATATGATCTTTTGTTCTGTCCATTCATTTTTAGTATTTGTTCAGACATTGATGTAGAAATTACAAAAGAAGTTATAGAGGAAAAAAAGTTGAATACATACAATAAAGAAATGAACCAATGTTGAGACAGAATGTATAATTTTCAATGAAATATTTTGAACAAATAACTCAGGCATTCTGTGAAAGCGCAAATGCAATTACTTTCTGTCGAGGTACATCAGGAAATATGTTTAAGGTAAAAGATATATTAAACTTTATTTTTCTCAATATATCCTTTATTTTATAATTAAAGCTGTTGAATACATTGTATCAATATATAATAATATTTCTTTTCTTTATTTCCAGCACATGTTCCAGCACCGATGAAGAAATTATAACAAAGAAGTTGGGAGTATTATAAAATTAAATAAATTTGTCTTGCATCAATCATAAACTTGAAAAACAATATAACCCTAACATACTTTAAGTAAATAAATTGATACAGAGAAATAAGATACTTAAATTGTAATTTCCTGTTCCAAGTTCCTTGATATACACTTAATATTATGGTTCCCATATTCTTTTCCTATCTGCAAACAAACACTTTTATCGAGTAAAATATCAGAAGTAAAAAAAAGTTGTGTGCAACAAAGGCATGGTTATTTCACTATTCACTTTCATCTATTTCGTATCACTTGTACTGTGTTTACACTTAGAATCATCTCATCCCAGTACAACAGTCCCATTAGAATATTCCATTTTTAAGATGAATAAGACAAAAAAGGGCAGAAAAATCAATAATTGACTCTACCGATCCACGCATTTTCGTGCTTAACATCTCTTCTTACATGTAAGCGCAAATACTTTTCAATTTTTTGACAAAAAAAAGTGCTTATCATGACAGATAAATTATTATATAAACTTACATTATATGAAAACACAGTAACTAGAGTCTACTATTATTTCATGCATGCTTAGCGCTGCTCAATCTGTTAATTCTAAATGATATTATTATAGTGATAGTATTGTTATCATCGATAAAGGTATGACATACCATCATACCTGGAGGATCACAACACAATCTCAACCTGTCATGTTTACCTTCCATAGAAAATTTGTACCTCTATATCCACTGGTGCTCTCAGTTTCTTCTTCTCGTTCTCCATTGATCAAGAAATGCAGCAGAATAAGTGTTGCTTGCTACAAAATAGTATATTATTTATATTAGTATATTGGATACTGCTTACATTTAAGAATACTCGAAGTTGTGTACAGGAATGAAAGACGCTTATTCCCTGGAGGCAGTTGTAGAAGAGATATACAGCAGGTAGAATATTGTGTTACTCCAGCTGTCAAATTCGGGGCACCATAACCTCCACTACAAATGTTTCCAATTGCGGCTCCTGAAATGGAAATTGGTTAAAGATGACGCGATTAGTTAAACGAAGGATATTAAAAATCATAATATAAAGCCAAGGTTCGACACACATACACCGATTGTTGAAAAACAATAACAGGAAAACTCACCTTAATGTGAGTTTAGTAACTTAGAATATCGGCAGTAGGCAGTTATTCAGTCGATAATCCTTCTTTGCAGATGGCGAATATACCTGCGATTAATATTGTTTATTTCTTACAGGAACAAATATCGGTACAGTAAATATTCGATATGTGCACAAATGATCTGTACGATATGTGCATCAAAGTTATCCCCACCACTGGGGGGAAAACCCCTTCAGACGCCAAGAAGCTTGATCGCCGAGAAATGTAACGTGATCCGGGCCTTAGTATATCCGTGAGACAATACCAATGCAAATATAAAACTTGTTTATTTTTGATTTTTCCGAGATCCAACTTTTACCAATAGATTCTTTACATTTTTCTGATTAAAATAAGACCAAACACGACATAATTTGGACTATATTTACTGGTGTAATTGACGATAAAAGTTTCTCACGTCGAAGAGGATAGCGAGTCAAAAAGAGAGAGACGCTACGATCGTAGCAGTCGGCAAAGATCAAAAGTCTGTTCGATTGTTTGCAATACTTGAGCATTGCTAATTTTTTTTATTTTTCATCCATTTCTTTATATAACTTTCTCCATCATATTCGCGACATTTTTCTGATTAAAATGAGACCAAACATGACGTAATTTGAGTTATATTTACTTGCAATGTCTTATTAGAGTAAAGTCATCGATATACGCGTAACACTTGAAGTTACAAGTAAATATGTCCCGAAGTATACCGTGTTTGGTCTCATTTTAATGAGAAAAATGTTACAAATATGATGGAAAAAATTTCACAAAAAAAAAAAAATACAAAATAAAAGTTTCATTCTTGCATTAGGAGTGTCCTTCTGGTAGGTCACTGTTTGTTTACGTTCAGTCTCCTTCGCTCGAAATGTAGGAACTGTACGATATCTACACCAGTTCGACGTTCGGCAAAACATCAATCAATGTAGGAAGTGTACGATATCTGCACCAGTTCGGTCCCGAGAATGGTGCACATATCGAGCATGTACTATACATAGTCTAAATTATTTAGTGTTTAGTCTTATTTTAATCAGAAAAATATGAAGAATCTATTAGTAAAAGTTGGATAACGAAAAAATGGAAAATAAAGAAGTTTTACTCTTGCATTAGTATTATCCCTCACTATGTTTCCGTTTGTTTACATTCGGTATCCTTCGCTCGCTGTCCTTTTCTACGTTCGGCAAAACATCAATCAATGTAGGAACTGTACGATATCTGCACCAGTTCAGACCCGAGAATGGTGCACATATCGAATATTTACTGTATTTCTAGCACCCAGTGATGACGCTGACGTCAATAACTCCATTTATGGTTTTCCACCTAAATCGGCAGTCGAAAGAATTAATCAACAATAGGTAAAGTAGGACAAGGGCAGCGATATATCGACGTATGATATGCAGCGGCAAATTTGTCGTATTTACATATCATTTCATTTTTATTCCGTTTTATTAAATTAATAACATATTGCCTACCTTCCCACTTATTTATTTATTATATCACGTACTTAATACTTACAGATTTACGATAAACAATAACATACAATTAATCTATACTAGTATAATAAAGCAGAGAAGTTTGTTTAAACGAGTTAATTTTCAATCGGATATGAAAAAATATTTTTCTGTAGATAATCCGTATATCGAGGAATACTGTAAGCTATATAACATGTCGCAATACTCATTGAAAATATAAATTCTTCTACTAGAAGTATTCATAGCTTAATAAATGGTTTTTCATTGTTTCATATTCTATAGAATTATATTAGGTTGAAGGAATTGTTCTTAGAATACAAGTATCTGGGTATCATGATCTTATTGCAATTCAAAATTACTTTCATATATTATATTTATATTACATTATACTATTTTTCACATATTACACATTGTTATAATTTTAAATTATATTGTATTCAATTACACATATTGTATATTTAAATATTCCCATAACAGAATGTATTTTTCACTATATACTATACCACGTATTTACCTTGTACCTTGGTCACTCACCCTATTGTTTATTGAGTTTTTTCTTAGAAGCTCTATAGTCGTGTCTACTAGAATACTCATAACAGCTACAAGTCACTTTAAAGCTGGAATTATAAAAAAAAACGGGTTTGTTAGAGTAAATTAGTTGTTAAATAAGGAAAGAAAGCACAATATTAGGTTAAACAAGGATCTGACAGGTCATCATAGTTTTCAACAACAGACAATCAATTACCTTAATTCATTTTTTTCAGTAATGGATGGTAATTAGGATAAAATGCATTGACAAGACATTGCAGCAATGGTTCATATTAAAACGATCCTTGTTTCTTCCAAGATCAAGGCATCCATTGACAGCTACGTACACAGGAACGGACTGGCACTGGAGATTGTTCACAGAAGTAGTCCCTATTTGGCAATTCCAGCAGTGTACAAAGCCTTGGCTATCTTGATTACGGTGCTGTTCTTCATCTCTCTGTTGATTATTGGTGCATTGGATCAATGTATCTCATTTTATGGTAACATATTATGTATTTATATTGCTTGTGCGCATTAACATATTTTCATGTAACTTACCTTACATGAAAGAACTCAGTAGCTGGTTACTACAATGCTAAAATCACAAAAATCTAAAACCAACAGCGAATGGGAATAGTTTGTAAAACATTAGTAATATATAATATAAAATAATATATCAGTATTCACAGAAGTTGGACATGCACTGGTTAAACACGGCCTAAGGCAGTAGTTTCACGTAACAGGAGTCACTCTTTATTTATAAATAACCAGCAGTGCGAAATTCGTCAACATGGTACGATATAATATACAACGCGATTTCACTTAATACTCTGGAAACACATCGGAATAATGAAAATACTTTTCACTCTTTCTTTATTGATAGGTTTATCTATTCATTTATACGGAACAGGATCCGTGAAAAAGATCCGATGCGCTATAACCTACAATGCGAAATACAAAGTACAGTTAAATACGAATCACGTCAAAATTGAGACACACCGAAAAACTATGCGCACCTTAACTCACTTCTAATTAATACGCACAGAAGTAACACGGAATTCGCAGAACTAAACAATTAAAAACTATCGCTAACGACACATAATACCATCTCACAATTTTTACGATGTTTACCGGACGCGTGTCCGCATGGCGGCACAGCGTCGTCGTGCGTAAGGGTGCGTCCACACGTGAAGGATGATTTTCGCTTAAAGGCTTATCCCGGTATCATATATTTACGACTAGACTGCTAAATAAATGGTTCTTTTTACAATAGAAATAAACACACTAATGAACTCTTAAATACTTTATGAACAAGAATAATAGAAGTTTATTTAATTATAACTCAAGATTTGTTCGGCCGCGAACCGAAGACTTTGTCGCGATTAAAGAACTTACAACAGGGTTCAAGTGGTTCGGCGCGCGGACCGCCGTGAACCGTTCATACCTCGAAATACGGGTCATCGAGGACCCTTTTGTCTCTCAGATCCGGCCCGAACGAATCTTACCGTAGACATGCACGTGTCATAAACCAGCTACAGCTGTACCTCTCGCTTAAACAGTTTTTGACGAACAAAAGCATAGAGTTCTTCCTAACCGTTACCTTCGGAAACGCGAGGGTATTTAGGCGATTTTTCGTACAACGAAAAACACAGTCGAACGTTGAAGCTTGCACGGTTCGGATCGAGAATCGAAGAAGTCAATCGTGACTTAGAAGTTTCCGCGTAACGCGACGTAGCATAGCCAATGCAGGGTGGTTCGGAAATCATTCACAACACCATTCGAGCGAGACCCTGCACTCCTCGAATGGGCCACGGTAGGGTGGTTAAATCATACATCGCACACTGTTCGGGGAGTCCTACACTCCTCGAATGGGCCACGGTAGGGTGGTTAAATCGTACATTACACACTGTTCGGGTGAGTCCTACACTCCTCGAACAGGCCACGGTAGGGTGGTTAAATCATACATGATTCGAGTGAGTCCTACACTCCTCGAATCGATCATCGTGAATAATCTCACGCAACGTGAATTATCACGCGAATCGAACAACGCTGAGCGAGACTCTGTTCTCCTCAAATCGAACCACATTGAGCGAGACCCTGTTCTCCTCCAATCGAACAACATTGAGCGAGACCTTGTTCTCCTCATTCAATACGCAATCAACATAACGTACACATACTCGTACACATTTTCACCGTAGAATCATTAACGAACACATATTTTTGTAAGGGGTTTTTTATGCCGCAAGGCTTTTTCCCCTAATTCGAATCGCTAGAGCCAATAAACGATCACGATTTGTCAGGCTCAATTGTATCTAAACAATTTTTATTTACCCTCTTCCTCAATCGAATTCATCTATTCCTTGAAACACGAAATTTCTCCATGTTGGACAGATTTCGACGATACATTTTTTGGTGCCTCCTGTGAGGTATGAGCGGTAAAACGGTGAAAATGTGTAAACGAGTGGGAAAAAGGGTAACTTTCCCGATTTCCTAATCGACGGCCATCAGGCCCAAACCGTTACACGGTTAATCGTTCGGCTCTCAGCCTTCAACAAATTACCATATATTAATAGACCTCAGGGTCGCATCATCCAAATAGTCCATACGCGGACTCTCACGCAACCCAATCGGGTAAGACCTAGCAATTAATGGTTCTTAACCTTTTTTGCCACGATGGTCGAACTTCAATATTTTGAAGTAACAATCCGCATCAGCACGCGGAGTGTTATCGTGACAAGCTACACATCAGTGGTCAGCTACACGTCGCACTCTTAAAACATCACCACGCCGGTGAAATCCAACACGATCATGGACAATCATCACCTGGGAATTCTCTCGCATCTGCTACCCGCTGCTGAAGACGTCCGTCAGTGAAGCTAAGTATTCTCTGCTATATTTTCCAATAGCTGTTTCAACTAGTTTCACGCGAATAGTTACGGACGCGATCGTTTACAAATTCAAATTACAAATCAGAGACGCGCATCGCTTGAGAGACGGCTACTTCGAAAACTGTCGGGCGGATAGAAAATCCGATCAAACAAGTTTAAATTCACGATTAACTCACGTTACCGAATAGTTACAAGAATTTGAAAAATTGCACGACGAGCTCGCGATTATCGACCAACCGGACGATTAAATCGAACGATTAAATGATATTGTTGAGATCGAGAATCGGTATTATACTTCATTAGATAAAAACGGATCAATGACAACCGCCGGGACGTCATCAACGTAAATTAACGATACATTCCGCAACGCGCTATTAAACACAACAATTACCGGTAATTGAATTGCCTGAATTCGACGGAAACATCGATAAATGGATTTCTTACAAAAATTCGTTCACGACTATAACCAGCGAGTATACGGATCTCTCCGATTTAGAGAAACTTTTGTATTTTACGAGCTCTCTCCAAGGCGATGCGCTAAACAAAATTTTGCCTTTTAACGCGAGCGCGGAAAACTGTCATAACGCGTGACGGCTTTAGTCGAGCCATACGAGAAACGATGTGTTCTCGTAGTTAATCATTACGACACAATCCTCAAATACAAGGATTTAACATTACTCGTTTGCGACACAAATGAGGTAATAACGTCAAGCATGTTTCGTTACACATGAGCAACCTTTGGCGATTACGACAATTCACATCATCACGATGTATCATGTTTCTCCTGCAACACATGTATCTGATTTAAGTATTCGATCTTTTCAACAAACGTCAATTCTAATTGTTCCATGGATCTAAACAAACACGCAGTTTCAAAATACAGGATAATTCGTATATCGTTGTAGGCAAAGTTATATTATTACTCTAAAAGAGTGTCCGACGGGTCCTTCGACCGCCGCTTTAGCGCACTACCTGCTTCGCACTTACCTACCCTAATGGTCATAGAACCATTGCAAATGCGTTTACACGTATTTTTCCGTAAAATGGGCTTATTATCCATTCTTCTTCTTCAACAATTGATCGTAGCAAGAATTTATCTCTGGTTTAAAGGTCATAATTTCCGGAATTAATTCTTTTTAACTGTATAACCATCGTATACATTCAAGTTAAATATTGTTTGCACGAATCACATCAGAGCATTCGCACTATCGTTATAGAATTTGGTCACATCTGTTATATCATTTTAAGATATTTCAACAAGTTATTGAGGATTCAATAATTCAAGAAAGAGTCTGCGGAAATACTCAATCTCTCGTAACTTCATGAACCAATATTCTTGCACAGGAACGAAGTGGTAGTTTAACTTCTTAGAACTGAACATAACGTTAACGTTCATTATTTTTGAAAATGAAATTAAACTCCGCATGTCTCCAAAGACAATCACGGAAGACGTTATCTTACATTCATCTTCTTACATTTATTCAGAATCCTACAATTTGCATATTACACAAATCTTCAAAAACCATTCTCACATATGGTTGAGCAATCGGATGACCGTCCATCAATCTACAGATCTTAACATCATTGGTCGTAATTACGGATTTGTACCACGAAATATGACTAATTTCATCAGACTGTCAAAACGAAAAACCTCATCTCAAAGTACATCTCATTGATACTATCTCATGTCTAACAAGAAGTTGCCGTCTTTACAATTGTAAAGATTCTGTTCAGGTCACCTCTTTAATAGAAAATGAACATTGTAAGATACTCCTTGTATCTAGTTTGCTTGGAAATTTATACTCTAGTATTTGTATAAATGAATTTCCGACATTGACTATCAATGACGTCACAATTGCTATTCTGTAAAGGATCAGCTTTGAATTCGCAAGATCTAATTTCTTATTAATAGCTTTTTCTATTTCATTACAAACGCATCGACAAATGCATTTCGATCAAGTTTCACATAATTAGGATATGTTGACATTTCAAGAGAATCTAAAATTAATGTCTTCATCATCTATGTAATAACAGATAAACCTGTTATGATTGCTCAAAAACATCTGTTCAGCGAAATCGAAGCCCTTTTACTCTTAAACGTTAACTGACAATAGTACTTTGACAGATGTTGTCATAAAATGCTCGTATCAAGGATCGCAGCATCTTACAAACAAATATTCTAATCGAATACCGTCCATATAATTCCAGTCTAATAATGTTTCAGTTTTATTAGAATCTTCAAATTCAATGTATATGACGTCACATATTCAATTTTCATGTACTTTCAAGCGAACTTCAGTGAACATCAGCACACATTGAACTCTATGACCATTCTAAGGTTTCATCTAATCTCTAAAATCAACGTATAAATATTCTATTCTTGTTATTCTTAAATATCTAAGGTTAACGAAATCTAAAAAGTTCATCTTATGTTGATCTAAATTCGTATTCCTAAACAACCAATTTGAATTGGTTCATTGGGGGGAGCTCGTCAATTCCCCAATTCATGCAAATATGTTGTACCACGTGTAATTCAATTTACTTTCTTCTGTAATGTAAACATGCTTCAATTTGAAAGGTGAAGGACGAACTAAGAGTTTAGCATTTCTAAAAGGTTTCATTTGTCCATCACGTCAAAGACTCCACGAATTCCCACTGAGATTATATTTCAAAAATCGTAATCCGATTCAACGAAACTTAATCGTTTAAATATTTCTCGAACTATTAGGGATTTTCAGTAACGTGAAATCGATTGTAAAACTCATTTGTGATTTTCTATTAAGAAAATCCAATAACGTTTCTCAAAACACGTGGAACAACTATTCATGCTGGTAAAAAGAACAAGACCGATGTCAGGTATACAGATGGTCATAAACGAACTTTTACTCAGTAAAAACTCGGTGTCGACCTACTGTCGGCTGGAGTCAAATACAGAACATGGTCGTCAATGGTACACTATTGTCATCAGGTTTCGACCCTCGATTCGAAAATTACCTGATGAGACCCTACCTATTTTAATGGGCACAGAGTCCTATTTTTCATCAATCGTACATTCTTTTGTCACGAGATTTACTTTCGTTTAGTTTCATGGAACAAAACATCAGAAATACCACTATAACGTTATTATCGAAATCTATAATACAGATTGACTTTGGTCATTGTTCATGATCAAACCTCATAGAATATTCCAATTCTGAAGATTTACGGACTTCTCGAATTGGAGATTCTATGTAACATGAAACCAATTTACAAGTACACGGAGTTTACTTGAAAGATATCAAAGCATCACAAATTCATGTTAGCAAAACATTTCAACCGATCACAGCGAAGAACTGTGCGCGCAGGAGAAACTAAACGCAGAACGTGTTATTTTACGAGCAAGTCAAAAGAGCAATTTATCGAGGAATTGCAAACGCACTTCGGCATCGGGGGGAGCAAAGGGCAGTCGACTTGCTTCTTTGAATCCTTCCCTCAATGAACACGGATTACTTCGCATCGGTGGACGGCTTCAAAATGCCGAAAACTCATTCGCAAAACCACACAATTCTTTCAACGTCATACCATTATATTAAAGATTCAATTATTCGTAAAACGCATGAACGTACGTATCATGCTGTTATTCAGTCGAAAATTTATATCATAAGACATCGTTTCTGGTTCCTCGACGGACAAAATCAAGTTCTGAAAACTGTAAGTCGGTGCGTTCGTTGCGTTCGTTTTCGACCATCTCCGTTGCAAGGCAAAATAGCAAATTGCCTAAACCGCGCGTTGAATAAACGTCAATTTTCACACACACACGAGTGTTGATTTTTTTCGGTCCGCTCTTCGTCAAAGAGAACACATCGAAATCGAAATAATATAAAGGCGTACGGTCACGTCGTCATTCGCATGTCCGTTAGAGGAGTGCACATTGAAATCGTGAATGATCTTACAACCGAAGGGTTTCTCGACGCCTTCAGACGTTTCATTGGATGTCGAGTTATACCGATTCATGTGTACTCCGATAGCGGTACAAATTTTGTAGCGAACTTCTTTGAAAAAGTTAGCACCTGCGCATATACTAGTCGCTCATCCGCTCACAATGCTGCCGAAATATAATCATCTTTTAGTTCCAGAAAATCGTCTAACTTCCTGCAAGTTATCAGTAAGGTACGACAAAATTTCTGGAACCGGTGGTATCAACACTTAACGAGTAACAAAAGCGCCAGAAATGGCACAAATCCAGCGGACAAATCAACATCGACGCAGTCGTCATCCTGATGGATGAAAATCAGTGAAGCATACGATGGAGATTGGGCAAAATAGCGGAGATACATGTCAATGACGACGGAGAGGTCGGAGTCGTCATATCCAAGACTGCCAATGGCATCACACAACTATGTTCATTAGTTGAAAACATTCGAAATCATTGTACCGTTTTATAACTAAGTAACCATGCGTACAACATTCAAATCACTACTCACCCATACACAAAAAAAACATTGCTCGCTGCACTCGCAACGGGGGGAGTATGTTCGGCCGCGAACCGAAGACTTTGTCGCGATTAAAGAACTTACAACAGGGTTCAAGTGGTTCGGCGCGCGGACCGCCGTGAACCGTTCATACCTCGAAATACGGGTCATCGAGGACCCTTTTGTCTCTCAGATCCGGCCCGAACGAATCTTACCGTAGACATGCACGTGTCATAAACCAGCTACAGCTGTACCTCTCGCTTAAACAGTTTTTGACGAACAAAAGCATAGAGTTCTTCCTAACCGTTACCTTCGGAAACGCGAGGGTATTTAGGCGATTTTTCGTACAACGAAAAACACAGTCGAACGTTGAAGCTTGCACGGTTCGGATCGAGAATCGAAGAAGTCAATCGTGACTTAGAAGTTTCCGCGTAACGCGACGTAGCATAGCCAATGCAGGGTGGTTCGGAAATCATTCACAACACCATTCGAGCGAGACCCTGCACTCCTCGAATGGGCCACGGTAGGGTGGTTAAATCATACATCGCACACTGTTCGGGGAGTCCTACACTCCTCGAATGGGCCACGGTAGGGTGGTTAAATCGTACATTACACACTGTTCGGGTGAGTCCTACACTCCTCGAACAGGCCACGGTAGGGTGGTTAAATCATACATGATTCGAGTGAGTCCTACACTCCTCGAATCGATCATCGTGAATAATCTCACGCAACGTGAATTATCACGCGAATCGAACAACGCTGAGCGAGACTCTGTTCTCCTCAAATCGAACCACATTGAGCGAGACCCTGTTCTCCTCCAATCGAACAACATTGAGCGAGACCTTGTTCTCCTCATTCAATACGCAATCAACATAACGTACACATACTCGTACACATTTTCACCGTAGAATCATTAACGAACACATATTTTTGTAAGGGGTTTTTTATGCCGCAAGGCTTTTTCCCCTAATTCGAATCGCTAGAGCCAATAAACGATCACGATTTGTCAGGCTCAATTGTGTCTAAACAATTTTTATTTACCCTCTTCCTCAATCGAATTCATCTATTCCTTGAAACACGAAATTTCTCCATGTTGGACAGATTTCGACGATACAAGATTATTATTATAAACGTCGTTGACGCGCACCACAGCAAACCGCCTCTTCATCGTGACCGTACGACACACACACACACACACATGCGCACGCAGACGCACATGCACACACACTCATTCACTCACTCCCGCGTAGCACACAAAATTACATATACAGGGCGTATAAAAAAGGTCGGAACCCTTGAATATTTTAAAAATATAAGTTTTATCAAAAAATGGTTCAGACAAAAGTTGTAGAGTTTAAAAAGTCCTATTTATTGGCAATATCATTTTGACCTTGAAGGGTCACTGGAAGGTCATGTGAAAGTCACTTCTTTTTTTTTAATGGAACACCCTTTATATTTTTGCATATTCTTGTAGCTTACCTCGAGATCTTTCTATAACACTATGATAAAGTATTTTTTGATTAAAAACTTTTTGAGTTACTAAGGTTTGTAAGTTCCAATAATTTTGACAAATTACAAAGTATCTTACAAAATATTCATTTTTCAATAATCTTACCCTAATACTTTTATGCACAGAATAATGAGATAAATTGACTGACGTAAAGAAAATATACAATTGTTTAAAAAAACATAAGTAAATAAATTTTCAAACAATTTTTTTTAAACAATTGTATATTTTCTTTACGTCAGTCAATTTATCTCATTATTCTGTGCATAAAAGTATTAGGGTAAGATTATTGAAAAATGAATATTTTGTAAGATACTTTGTAATTTGTCAAAATGATTTAAAATTTCCAACCTTAGTAACTCAAAAAGCTAATAATCAAAAAATACGTTAACCTAGTGTTTTAGAAAGCTCTCGAGGTAAGCTACAAAAATATGGAAAAATATATAGGGTGTTCCATTTAAAAAAAAAGAAGTAACTTTCACATGACCTTCCAGTGACCCTTCAAGGTCAAAATGATATTGCCAGTAAATAGAACTTTTTAAACCCTACAACTTTTGTCCGACGCATTTTTTAATAAAACTTATATTTTTAAAATATTCAAGGGTTCTGACCTTTTATATACGTCCTGTATATGTAATTTTGTGTGCTACGTGGGAGTGAGTGAATGAGTGTGTGTGCATGTGCGTGGGCGTGTGCATGTGTGTGCGTGTGCATGTGTGTGTGTGTGTGTGTGTCGTACGGTCACGATGAAGAGGCGGTTTGCTGTGGTGCGCGTCAACGACGTTTATAATAATAATCTTGAGTTATAATTAAATAAACTTCTATTATTCTTGTTCATAAAGTATTTAAGAGTTCATTAGTGTGTTTATTTCTATTGTAAAAAGAACCATTTATTTAGCAGTCTAGTCGTAAATATATGATACCGGGATAAGCCTTTAAGCGAAAATCATCCTTCACGTGTGGACGCACCCTTACGCACGACGACGCTGTGCCGCCATGCGGACACGCGTCCGGTAAACATCGTAAAAATTGTGAGATGGTATTATGTGTCGTTAGCGATAGTTTTTAATTGTTTAGTTCTGCGAATTCCGTGTTACTTCTGTGCGTATTAATTAGAAGTGAGTTAAGGTGCGCATAGTTTTTCGGTGTGTCTCAATTTTGACGTGATTCGTATTTAACTGTACTTTGTATTTCGCATTGTAGGTTATAGCGCATCGGATCTTTTTCACGGATCCTGTTCCGTATAAATGAATAGATAAACCTATCAATAAAGAAAGAGTGAAAAGTATTTTCATTATTCCGATGTGTTTCCAGAGTATTAAGTGAAATCGCGTTGTATATTATATCGTACCATGTTGACGAATTTCGCACTGCTGGTTATTTATAAATAAAGAGTGACTCCTGTTACGTGAAACTACTGCCTTAGGCCGTGTTTAACCAGTGCATGTCCAACTTCTGTGAATACTGATATATTATTTTATATTATATATTACTAATGTTTTACAAACTATTCCCATTCGCTGTTGGTTTTAGATTTTTGTGATTTTAGCATTGTAGTAACCAGCTACTGAGTTCTTTCATGTAAGGTAAGTTACATGAAAATATGTTAATGCGCACAAGCAATATAAATACATAATATGTTACCATAAAATGAGATACATTGATCCAATGCACCAATAATCAACAGAGAGATGAAGAACAGCACCGTAATCAAGATAGCCAAGGCTTTGTACACTGCTGGAATTGCCAAATAGGGACTACTTCTGTGAACAATCTCCAGTGCCAGTCCGTTCCTGTGTACGTAGCTGTCAATGGATGCCTTGATCTTGGAAGAAACAAGGATCGTTTTAATATGAACCATTGCTGCAATGTCTTGTCAATGCATTTTATCCTAATTACCATCCATTACTGAAAAAAATGAATTAAGGTAATTGATTGTCTGTTGTTGAAAACTATGATGACCTGTCAGATCCTTGTTTAACCTAATATTGTGCTTTCTTTCCTTATTTAACAACTAATTTACTCTAACAAACCCGTTTTTTTTTATAATTCCAGCTTTAAAGTGACTTGTAGCTGTTATGAGTATTCTAGTAGACACGACTATAGAGCTTCTAAGAAAAAACTCAATAAACAATAGGGTGAGTGACCAAGGTACAAGGTAAATACGTGGTATAGTATATAGTGAAAAATACATTCTGTTATGGGAATATTTAAATATACAATATGTGTAATTGAATACAATATAATTTAAAATTATAACAATGTGTAATATGTGAAAAATAGTATAATGTAATATAAATATAATATATGAAAGTAATTTTGAATTGCAATAAGATCATGATACCCAGATACTTGTATTCTAAGAACAATTCCTTCAACCTAATATAATTCTATAGAATATGAAACAATGAAAAACCATTTATTAAGCTATGAATACTTCTAGTAGAAGAATTTATATTTTCAATGAGTATTGCGACATGTTATATAGCTTACAGTATTCCTCGATATACGGATTATCTACAGAAAAATATTTTTTCATATCCGATTGAAAATTAACTCGTTTAAACAAACTTCTCTGCTTTATTATACTAGTATAGATTAATTGTATGTTATTGTTTATCGTAAATCTGTAAGTATTAAGTACGTGATATAATAAATAAATAAGTGGGAAGGTAGGCAATATGTTATTAATTTAATAAAACGGAATAAAAATGAAATGATATGTAAATACGACAAATTTGCCGCTGCATATCATACGTCGATATATCGCTGCCCTTGTCCTACTTTACCTATTGTTGATTAATTCTTTCGACTGCCGATTTAGGTGGAAAACCATAAATGGAGTTATTGACGTCAGCGTCATCACTGGGTGCTAGAAATACAGTAAATATTCGATATGTGCACCATTCTCGGGTCTGAACTGGTGCAGATATCGTACAGTTCCTACATTGATTGATGTTTTGCCGAACGTAGAAAAGGACAGCGAGCGAAGGATACCGAATGTAAACAAACGGAAACATAGTGAGGGATAATACTAATGCAAGAGTAAAACTTCTTTATTTTCCATTTTTTCGTTATCCAACTTTTACTAATAGATTCTTCATATTTTTCTGATTAAAATAAGACTAAACACTAAATAATTTAGACTATGTATAGTACATGCTCGATATGTGCACCATTCTCGGGACCGAACTGGTGCAGATATCGTACACTTCCTACATTGATTGATGTTTTGCCGAACGTCGAACTGGTGTAGATATCGTACAGTTCCTACATTTCGAGCGAAGGAGACTGAACGTAAACAAACAGTGACCTACCAGAAGGACACTCCTAATGCAAGAATGAAACTTTTATTTTGTATTTTTTTTTTTTTGTGAAATTTTTTCCATCATATTTGTAACATTTTTCTCATTAAAATGAGACCAAACACGGTATACTTCGGGACATATTTACTTGTAACTTCAAGTGTTACGCGTATATCGATGACTTTACTCTAATAAGACATTGCAAGTAAATATAACTCAAATTACGTCATGTTTGGTCTCATTTTAATCAGAAAAATGTCGCGAATATGATGGAGAAAGTTATATAAAGAAATGGATGAAAAATAAAAAAAATTAGCAATGCTCAAGTATTGCAAACAATCGAACAGACTTTTGATCTTTGCCGACTGCTACGATCGTAGCGTCTCTCTCTTTTTGACTCGCTATCCTCTTCGACGTGAGAAACTTTTATCGTCAATTACACCAGTAAATATAGTCCAAATTATGTCGTGTTTGGTCTTATTTTAATCAGAAAAATGTAAAGAATCTATTGGTAAAAGTTGGATCTCGGAAAAATCAAAAATAAACAAGTTTTATATTTGCATTGGTATTGTCTCACGGATATACTAAGGCCCGGATCACGTTACATTTCTCGGCGATCAAGCTTCTTGGCGTCTGAAGGGGTTTTCCCCCCAGTGGTGGGGATAACTTTGATGCACATATCGTACAGATCATTTGTGCACATATCGAATATTTACTGTACCGATATTTGTTCCTGTAAGAAATAAACAATATTAATCGCAGGTATATTCGCCATCTGCAAAGAAGGATTATCGACTGAATAACTGCCTACTGCCGATATTCTAAGTTACTAAACTCACATTAAGGTGAGTTTTCCTGTTATTGTTTTTCAACAATCGGTGTATGTGTGTCGAACCTTGGCTTTATATTATGATTTTTAATATCCTTCGTTTAACTAATCGCGTCATCTTTAACCAATTTCCATTTCAGGAGCCGCAATTGGAAACATTTGTAGTGGAGGTTATGGTGCCCCGAATTTGACAGCTGGAGTAACACAATATTCTACCTGCTGTATATCTCTTCTACAACTGCCTCCAGGGAATAAGCGTCTTTCATTCCTGTACACAACTTCGAGTATTCTTAAATGTAAGCAGTATCCAATATACTAATATAAATAATATACTATTTTGTAGCAAGCAACACTTATTCTGCTGCATTTCTTGATCAATGGAGAACGAGAAGAAGAAACTGAGAGCACCAGTGGATATAGAGGTACAAATTTTCTATGGAAGGTAAACATGACAGGTTGAGATTGTGTTGTGATCCTCCAGGTATGATGGTATGTCATACCTTTATCGATGATAACAATACTATCACTATAATAATATCATTTAGAATTAACAGATTGAGCAGCGCTAAGCATGCATGAAATAATAGTAGACTCTAGTTACTGTGTTTTCATATAATGTAAGTTTATATAATAATTTATCTGTCATGATAAGCACTTTTTTTTGTCAAAAAATTGAAAAGTATTTGCGCTTACATGTAAGAAGAGATGTTAAGCACGAAAATGCGTGGATCGGTAGAGTCAATTATTGATTTTTCTGCCCTTTTTTGTCTTATTCATCTTAAAAATGGAATATTCTAATGGGACTGTTGTACTGGGATGAGATGATTCTAAGTGTAAACACAGTACAAGTGATACGAAATAGATGAAAGTGAATAGTGAAATAACCATGCCTTTGTTGCACACAACTTTTTTTTACTTCTGATATTTTACTCGATAAAAGTGTTTGTTTGCAGATAGGAAAAGAATATGGGAACCATAATATTAAGTGTATATCAAGGAACTTGGAACAGGAAATTACAATTTAAGTATCTTATTTCTCTGTATCAATTTATTTACTTAAAGTATGTTAGGGTTATATTGTTTTTCAAGTTTATGATTGATGCAAGACAAATTTATTTAATTTTATAATACTCCCAACTTCTTTGTTATAATTTCTTCATCGGTGCTGGAACATGTGCTGGAAATAAAGAAAAGAAATATTATTATATATTGATACAATGTATTCAACAGCTTTAATTATAAAATAAAGGATATATTGAGAAAAATAAAGTTTAATATATCTTTTACCTTAAACATATTTCCTGATGTACCTCGACAGAAAGTAATTGCATTTGCGCTTTCACAGAATGCCTGAGTTATTTGTTCAAAATATTTCATTGAAAATTATACATTCTGTCTCAACATTGGTTCATTTCTTTATTGTATGTATTCAACTTTTTTTCCTCTATAACTTCTTTTGTAATTTCTACATCAATGTCTGAACAAATACTAAAAATGAATGGACAGAACAAAAGATCATATTATTATATATTGATACAATGTATTCAACAGCATTAATTATAAAATAAAGGATATATTGAGAAAAATAAAGTTTAATATTTCTTTTACCTTAAACATATTTCCTGATGTACCTCGACAGAAAATAATTGCATTTGCGCTTTCAGACAATGCCTGAGTTATTTGTTCAAATATTTCATTAAAAATTATACATTCTGTCTCAACATTGGTTCATTTCTTTATTGTATGTCTTCAATTTTTTTTCCTCTATAACTTCTTTTGTAATTTCTATATCAATGTCTGAACAAATGCTAAAAATGAATGGACAGAACAAAAGATCATATTATTCTATATTGATATATTGTATTTAACAGCACTTTCATTTTATTTCATGGAATATGCAGGTTCATTTTCATTGTTTTACCTTAATAAGTACTTTCAAGAAGCGATTCGCTGTAGCCTATACCTGTCAAAAATTAGATACAATTTTATCGATCAAATTTCTTTCACGAAATAAGCAATACACGAAATTAGCATGACTTTGGCCATGTTGGACCATCAGAATGTACGAAAAGAGGAAACATGCTTGAGTTCACAGCTATAGTACTTATACATGTAACGCGCAAAAGAAATTGATAAATAATAATAAACCCTTTAACACATGATTTAACTTATCCATTTATAGAGTGTTCTCTATCATATTCTACACTTCTTTATGAGAAAAAATAAATCAGTTCTACATCGCACACTTCAAAATTCCATATAGTTTTAATAAATCCAAACTAACCTATACATATGGATTACTGGACAATAATATTCTACGTGATACCATATTTCTTGCAATAACTGACATGCAGCTTCCTGCACTGTCTTAATAATCAGCTTGCAAATATTCCCCATTATAACCTGTACCTGTCAAACAATAAATACAACATTCAAACATCGCTTCTACATACAATGGACAAAATTACTTACCAATCAATGACAAATATTTACTGCTGCTGATTTTCTTCAAAATGAACATTAGCGTACATTTGCATTATGAAATCCGACGAAAAACCACTATTATATACAGGTTTAAATACGATGCTACGAAAGATGTTAAATTTCATCTATACATTGCTAAACACATATTATGTACTTCAACACACGAAACAGAAAAAAATCACCAATTTAATTTAATTCACAGCCGAATTTAATATATTCCATCACATATTTTATCACATAACGCATAATATATACGAAACTTCATACACCGAATTGCGTATACCGCTACACGAACTAAACCAGAGCGAGTTCCAATCTCTACGCAGTCCGAAAGATTCGGAGTCCAAAAGAAACCTGTCCAATCGGCACGACGTCCAATCGGCACCGCGTCGAATTGGGACGAGTCCAATCGACACCGCGTCGAATTGGAACGCGTCCAATCGGCACCGCGTCGAATTGGAACGCGTCCAATCGGCACCGCTTCGAATCGGAACGCGTCGAATCGGGACCGTCCAATCGGTCGACGTCCAAGTGGGACACCCCCACGGAAATAAAGAGTGAGGACGAAATGGCCATGGTGCAAAAGCAACAAATCGAAAAGGAAAGGCGCCTTCGAGAGGAAGCCCGAATGCTTGACAGCGAGAGACGAGAGCTGGAGGAAGCTCGCCTGCGGAACGAAGCAGTGTTAGCAAAAATCCGGAAAGCTGAAAAGAGCCAAGGGGCGATACCGAGAAAAAGTGATATTCCCGAAGAATTACCCACGGAGATGGAGGTGCCAAGTGTTGCCGTTGCCAGTGAATCCGTCAGTTATACCCTTAACGAAGCGGTAAAAATGGTGCCCGTTTTCAATGGTTCCTCACCGACTTTATTAACATTTACACGGGCGTGTAAAAGAGCCAAGCAGTTAATTCCCGCTCACGCCGAGGGAACACTGGTTAAGCTCATTATTGGACACTTGAGTGGGCACGCCGCTGCCGCTGTGGAGGACGAAGAGATCTACACCGTCGCTGAGCTGTGCAACACCCTAAAGGACATCTTCGGACCACAACGCACCGTCGACTACTACCGCGGCGAATTAGCCAGTATCTACATGAAGAACGGTGAGCACGTTCTAGATTTTATAACCCGGGTAAAAGACTTGCGTGATGCGATCCTCGATTGCGACCGAGGCGCGCCTAATATCGATGAAATTAACAATTTCGCGAAAAGCTGTTTTATTGATGGGTTGATGTCACCCATGCGCTTGGAAGTGAAAGTGGTCGCGGCCGAACCTTTAAAATGCGTATTTCGAGAAGCCATCTCGGTGTTCAAGAGACTAGAGTTGGAAAAGTCGAGACAGGGCCGTACCGAAGTGCGCCGCGTGAATTTCGAACAGCGTGACGGAACTCTCGACTGGCGATCAAGTAGAGACTTTAGAAGAAACGAATCTCCGCGTCGCGTTGATTTCGGAAGGCGTGATCAAAACTCGGAATGGCGCGAACGCCGTTTTGACAGTCCGCCGCGTCGCGACTCGTGGAAACCAACGTCGCCCGTTCCGCCGCGGAACTACCAGGCGAATCGGGGATTCACGCGATACCCCCGCGGAGATGATAGGAGAGATCCGCCGCTGCCTGATAGATTCTGCCGATACTGCAACATTCCAGGTCACGACCTGCACGAATGCAGAAAGCGTCGATATAACGAACAAATGCGAAATTCGGGAAACGAGCAAGCCCTCCCGCCCGCGACGAACAAAGGACGGGAGGGCCCAAGCACGAAAACAGTGCACGCGGTAACGTTGGATCACGCAGAATCAACTGTGTCGATTGCTGGGGAGGAACAACAATCCCCCAAATTAGAATAAGCGCGCCGGAGTTAAAATCAATATCAGTCATGATGGTCGACACTGGTGCCGAACCGAATTTAATAAAACTCGGCGCTCTGAAACCTCACACGCAAGTAAACGCCAAGGAGGAAACAAAATTTTCGGGAGTCACATCGGACACTATCACGACCCTTGGCACAACAAACGTTACATTATTCGGGGAACGATTCGAATTCTACGTAGTCCCCGATTCCTTCCCTATACCCATGTGCGGAATACTGGGACGCCCTTTCCTAGAAGATGCTGACGTTTCGATGAGGGACCGATGCGTCCGGTGGAGGAACTTAGTTCTGCGATTTGACCAGACTAAACCCGATTCGAGGCCGGCACGTCTAAGGGAGATGTTCAGTAAAATAAAACTAGAAAAGACTGCTGAGCCGGCCACCAAAGGCAGCAGTGGCCCCACTCTAGAAATCGGTCGTACTCTTCCCGTGCATTCAGGCGCGACAGAACCAGACGCAAGAAGTTCACGCGATCAGTCCCCACTGCCATCAACGTCCGCGCAAATACCAGATCGGGATGATAGAATTAACGACTCTGACACGGACTTATCGGAGTCTGAGACCGAACAGAATAATAACCGCAGAATTCGTCTACCGAGGGCGGACACGACCACTCGTTCTCGCGGAACGCCCGGAAAAGGTCCACCAATACTTTGTCTGGCACTTCCCTGTGGTTATACACTTTTATGGCACTTCTTGTGTCCAAAATGTCGTAGCTGAGTAACGGCACTTCGCGTGACGTCGTCCCAGTGTCCGATTCACTATCCAAGGTCACAATTTCTGGCCCAAACACTTGTTGTAGAAACTTCTCTTCGAGGAGCTTGAGCTTCCTCGCCTTTACTCGCCGGCCCGCACGGCAGCTACGCTTCCTTTTCCCCTATTTTCAAACGATGATTACTAAAAATTTATTATTTACGAAAGAAAAGTACAATTCCTGTACTCAGTCTCAATGACTTACCGGCATGCTGTTGGCTCGCGTATTCAGCAGCGTTCGTGGACGCGCAAAAATCCGATTACCAACAGCGGTCATCGGCTCGTAATTGAGCTACTCACTTAATCGTACGCGAAGAATTCGCAGTCTCTTTCGATACTGTGGCAACACCTTCGCTTTTACGCGCAAGTGTGACACGAATATCTACGGAAAACTAGCGAATCTTGTAGACAGAATGCCCTAAGCCTCTTCCAGGCAAGAGGTAGTACAGCCCTGAAGCGCACGTACCGCTTGCAAAGTCAAGAACGTTAGGGATCTGCTCTTGTCGAAAAACTCTGTAGCGCGAACTCGACGTCTTCACTGTATCAAGGAGCGTAACTGAATGAGCGCGTTACTGCGGCGGCAGTGGATGCGTCACCCGCGCTGGTGTGAGACCCGGCGCGTCGTGGGAACTGGCGCGCTCAGGAATGCAGCGCGCTTATCTCCCGCTCGGTACGGTCGAGCGTCCGGCCGGTGTCGTCTAACGTCTGGCGCGCTTCTTATCTCGAGACCTCCTTGTCCGCTTTGTTCTTTCACACGCTTCGTAATCTTGACTTGCTGAATGTCACGTAGGCAGCTATCTCTCCACGGTGCTGAGTCAATCCCACCGCTGTCACCAATTTTGTTACGGCCAGGGGTGTCCAGTGAAATAATACGCTATTTCACTCGCCTCGCTGACTGTATCTTTTAATTATTTCGCTCAGCTTTCGGGTTAGCGTAGCTCGCCGGCTTACGTCGTGGCCCTGGGTCCCGTGGAAGCAGCTGTCGTTGGAGACGTTGAAGTATTTCTATGTCCTCGTCGTAGCCGTTAGGCTCGTCTTGCGTGATTTATCACGGAAGCTCGGAGGTTGCGATAGTATAATTCAAGTCGTGGAGGTATTAAAGATTGAAGACAACAGTATAATTATATAATTGTATATTCTCCAATAATAAATCCTCGATTGTATATAGGTAGATATGTGTATTGTTCCTTTATAATATATTCTTATGCTTACTCGCTCGACGAAATGGGTAGTCGTTTACGACTCCCTAGGAATCAGGCTGGGCTGATGTGATACTGGATGACTGGACGGGCCTCAGGCAGGATTACCTAGCACTGAGGTTACCGGTATGCAGACTAGGGCGGACTGGCGCCAACTGACTCTGGGTGATAAGGAATGAGCTGGGTTTTATAGTGGTTGAGGACAAAGGAAATCATTCTAGAAGGTTCTGGCTGATGTAAGAGGATGTTATGGCTAGGTGTCGATAAGGATATTCTGATTAGTTTATCTTGAAGGATGTTTGTAAGACGAGATGTAGGAGTTGTCGTGAGAGGATGTTATGGTCTGTTGTCGATAAGGGTATCATGATTAATTTAGAGGATGTTTATGAGTTGGATTATCGGGAGGATGTTTATGGGATTGAGTTCGAGGAAAGGACTTATCTTGTGGGAAAGGAATGTCGAGCGGTTCCTACGCTACTTGCTTACATATTGTTCCCTATCTCTATATGATTAACTATGGTTAAACATGGCGTGAATAATGTCTTACGGCTAAGGTTACATACATGTCTTACACTCTATGGTTACATTCATATCTTATATTCTATGGCTACATACGTGTCTTATATTCTATGTCAACGTCGGAGGCCCGACGTCACACGGACTCGGCACCGAACCGACTATGCGGAGAGATTTTTGCTCAATTTTTTGAAAAAATATAAATATTTTCTCGATTCTTGTATGTTATTTGGACGTATATTGTTGTTTGTTACTCGTTTATTACGTTAGAAATTCGTTTTTAATCGAAAATTTTTTTTCGATTAATTTTGTCATTAAATTTCGTAAAATAATTGTTAAAACATCGTCCGTATACTTTTTAGCGTGTTTGACAACTTTTTGAAAAATCGATTTTTTCGCGCTGTTTTACCGCACTTTCGAATTGGCACGTTCGGATCGCGCGTTAGCATCGTAAGCGCCCGTGCGTAACGGCCGGCGTCGCCGACCATCCGGCCGGCCGTTCGGTACCTATAAGGAGACGTTCGGTCCGATCGTACCAGACGGAACAGAGTCGGGCGCGTGGCTATTCTATGACCTCGGTTGAGAACTAGTCCACCGCTCCTCGTGCGTAACTTCGTGTTGCCTCGACTGTTCGTGTTCTCGGTATCGATGCAGGATTTTCTCCACACTGCATTGTCGCGTGTCGGCGTCTAAGACCAAATGGCACATATGCGACGAACCTTTAACATGAGGCTGGTGACTCGTATGCACTTTGGTGTGTACGTTGTACTGACTCAAGCGGCACAGGCTACTAAAAATAAAAAGGGATAGAAAAAAACCGACCGTTCTAAAACGGGCCAAAAAAGGTTTTATAAAATTTATTTTAAAAATGAATTAGATAGTGGTGTTGAACGAACTTGTTCGTTACAACGCCTTCAGTCGAGAGGCTAAAAAATTTTGAAACGGAATATTTATTCCGAAATTCAGAAATGATATTACGTCCCCTTAATGTTTTGTGCGTCTCGAACGCCTAAATATTTTCTCGATGCGCGAGAAAACTTCTTCTTCGCGGAGAGTTTTTCGGTACGATGAAGTAAAATATTAAATAAATGCTTCACTATACGTACAGCGCAGAGATATTGAAACGAAATAATATGTAACTATGACTCGTAAAAACGGTTTCTGAAATGGAAACTTCTTCCAAAGTGAAGAGTTTTCGGTACGGGTGATTTCTCGATATTACATCGAGTTTTCGCTTATACGTACAAAAAATATTATTACGGTGTATCGTAACTATGACACGAAATTTTGAGAGAGAGAAAATAAAAATTTGGGTGGATTTGTAAGAATCGATGTGCCCAGCGCGAGCTAAAATTCTCTGTGTACGTGCTTGCTCCGATTTGTTTTTTTCGAACAGCTATCACGGTACGTTCAGCACGCCACTGTACGCGCTAACCTTTATCGGTGTGTCTTAAATAAAATACCAAAGAGAGTTGAAAGGAGAGAATAGAGAGAGTTTGGAGGAACAAAAATTTAATATGACTGAAAAACACATGAGAGAAGAACCAAATAAAAAAAGGGAACGTTTAAGCCGATATTGGTTCATCACAAAAAAATGGTATTTATGAAAAAGGCGAAAGAACACCGATATTGTGGAGGTTCAATACGAGCGTGTGTGGTTTACGTGCTTATACCGTTTCGATGCAAAGCGTGAAAGCGGGTGTTACGTGCTTCTAAAACTTTTCAACGAGAAATCTTTCTGGCACGAAAGGATTTGCATTTTTTTACGCGCTTTATCGATACAAAATAAGAGAAAGAGACCCCCGTGGAGGAACGAAACGTTTATATCGACACGGTTTCGATTCGTTTCGACGAACAGCATGTCCGCTGTACGCGCCATTAGCGTATTGTCCAGCGTGCTCCGCTATACGCGCTATTTCGGTGTTGTGTCGTTAAACGAAATATTGTATATCAAAGACTTATATAACTTCACGTAATATAAATAATATTACGAACCAGAAAAGGAAACGGGCAAAAAGAGAGCTGCAAATTGGTTCGTGTACAAAAAGTTGTACAAAAATAATCATAAAAGAAAAGGGAACGTTTAAGCTGAAAAACTGAAATAAACGAACACAACGTCCAGCGTGCTTGTTACGCGCTTACACCGAATGGGGATCGATTAATTCGTTCCGAGCGTGTGCGGTTTACGCGCTTCTTACGTTTCGACGAACGGCGTGAAAGCGGTGTGTACGTGCTTTCAAAACTTTTTTGAACCGGAGAATATTATTCTTCGGCATTACTACGTCGATATGCGTTTCTTCGAATCTCCGGCATTGAGGTTGTGGAGGATTCGTAATAAAATCGAAACGAGAGAGAGAGAGAGAAAAGGAGGAGGAGAATTGTGAGTCTTAACGTCGATCGGTCGTTGTTAAATTGTAAAGGCGCCGTCGAACGTAGAAAGACCCAATTTTAATGTTAAATAAAATTGGCTTAAGAAAATGAAATAATTCTTTAAGCTCCCTGGTTGATCCTGCCAGTAGTCATATGCTTGTCTCAAAGATTAAGCCATGCATGTCTAAGTACATACCGAATTAAGGTGAAACCGCGAATGGCTCATTAAATCAGTTTTGGTTTCTTAGATCGTACAACAATTTACTTGGATAACTGTGGTAATTCTAGAGCTAATGCATGCAAACCAGAATTCCACCCAGAGATGGGAGGAATGCTTTTATTAGATCAAAACCAATCGATGCGGCGGACGGTTCGTCCGTCTTCCCATCGGCGGCTATGATGACTCTGAATAACTTTGTGCTGATCGTACGGTCTTCTACGGACAGATGGGGGCATTCGTATTGCGACGTTAGAGGTGAAATTCTTGGATCGTCACAAGACGGACAGAAGCGAAAGCATTTGCCAAAAATGTTTTCATTAATCAAGAACGAAAGTTAGAGGTTCGAAGGCGATCAGATACCGCCCTAGTTCTAACCATTAACGATGCCAGCTAGCGATCCGCCGAAGTTCCTCCGATGACTCGGCGGGCAGCTTCCGGGAAACCAAAGCTTTTGGGTTCCGGGAGAAGTATGGTTGCAAAGCTGAAACTTAAAGGAATTGACGGAAGGGCACCACCAGGAGTGGAGCCTGCGGTTTAATTTGACTCAACACGGGAAACCTCACCAGGCCCGGACACCGGAAGGATTGACAGATTGATAGCTTTTTCTTGATTCGGTGGGTGGTGGTGTATGGCCGTTCTTAGTTGGTGGAGCGATTTGTCTGGTTAATTCCGATAACGAACGAGACTCTAGCCTGTTAAATAGACGTAAATTATGGTATCTCGAAGGCCCCCGGCTTCGGTCGGTGTGGTTTTTACTACCAACGTACAAACAAATCTTCTTAGAGGGACAAGCGGCTTCTAGTCGCACGAGATTGAGCAATAACAGGTCTGTGATGCCCTTAGATGTTCTGGGCCGCACGCACGCTACACTGAAGGAATCAACGTGTTTTCCCTGGCCGAAAGGTCCGGGTAACCCGCTGAACCTCCTTCGTGCTAGGGATTGGGGCTTGAAATTATTCCCCATGAACGAGGAATTCCCAGTAAACGCGAGTCATAAGCTCGCGTTGATTACGTCCCTGCCCTTTGTACACACCGCCCGTCGCTACTACCGATTGAATGATTTAGTGAGGTCTTCGGACTGGTGCGCGGCAATGTCTAGGCATTGCCGATGTTACCGGAAAGATGACCAAACTTGATTATTTAGAGGAAGTAAAAGTCGTAACAAGGTTTCCGTAGGTGAACCTGCGGAAGGATCATTAACGAAAGTTTTAAACAAACTTACAAAGTTTGAAAGAGAGAAAACTCTATCACTACGTGAGCTCTTGACATTAAAACACATGATACGCAAAGACACTAAACACATGATAATAATATACAGGGTGTTCGGCTACTGGTGGGCATAATTTTAGGGGGTGGTAGCTGGGGTGATTCTGAACAACTTTTTCCTTTACCAAAATGTTGGTTAAAGCTTAGTTTTTGAATTATTAATGAAAAACATTGACCAATCAGAGCGCGAGAATAGCGCGCGCTCAGATGCGAGAGCGACGGGTGCAAGCGTGACGATTGACCCTGGTCGTGAACAAACAAGGCGCGCGATATCGGTAACATAGTTACCATCATCGGTAATACGTCAGCCGGTAAGTAGTTATAAAATTCACAACTATTAATAAGTATAAATTTATTAACGGAACTAATTGTACGGATTAAGCGAAAATAAAGGTAAAGATCAAGCGCAGTTTCTTTAGGTAATTCAAAAAAATGATTATTTGTTTAACGACATAAAATGAAAGAATACTCGGACGCTTACCTCATGAGTGAATTTACGATGCGAGAATTCCTCATTAATTTTGAAGTACATCGTCGTATGACAAGAAACCTATTTACTCGCTAAAATCCACAAGAGCATATCGATACCCGCTCTATGGGATTGTCAAGTAAAAAGGGTGACTGTCATATTTGATGTTTTCCGTATAATAATAGTTCAATTTTCGGAACCCACACTAAACAAACACACAATCACACAAGCACCACGATTGTCCAGTCCTTAGTATCGAAACGTTAAAAATATCCACCTTTTTTCCACATCAATTCGTTTACGAAAGTTCCTCACCATGTACACATGACACATTATGCGCGATGAGTAATTCAAAGAAAAGAATCAGTTATTGCAAGATGTATTATTGCGATCGCACAACACGTATTACCGACAATATTAAATTTACTTTATTTATTTTTATGCGTCGCAAAATTTATCTTTACGACACGAATTACTTTTAACGAATATGCACAGATGCGTATTTTGACCGAACGTTTTACAATAGTCTCAGAACGAACAAACATCAACAAAAGAAAAGCGAAACAGTGACCCCCTCTCAACGGGAAAAAGATTCCACAATAACCTAAGAAGCTCGCTCGTCGAGAAATGTAACATGATCAGCCTGAGGGGGGTGCGGGGTATAGTGGGAAGACAATACCAATGCAAGTTCTTTGTTTCTAAAATTCTGCACAAAACGTCAGTTGGTTGTCGATAATCGAACGGGTGCGCTTAGAAGAGAATGGTGCACATTTCAAACATTATAGTAAATTTAATATTATCGATACGTGTTGTGCGATCGCAATAATACATCTTGCAATAACTGATTCTTTTCTTTGAATTACTCATCGCGCATAATGTGTCATGTGTACATGGTGAGGAACTTTCGTAAACGAATTGATGTGGAAAAAAGGTAGATATTTTTAACGTTTCGATACTAAGGACTGGACAATCGTGGTGCTTGTGTGATTGTGTGTTTGTTTAGTGTGGGTTCCGAAAATTGAACTATTATTATACGGAAAACATCAAATATGACAGTCACCCTTTTTACTTGACAATCCCATAGAGCGGGTATCGATATGCTCTTGTGGATTTTAGCGAGTAAATAGGTTTCTTGTCATACGACGATGTACTTCAAAATTAATGAGGAATTCTCGCATCGTAAATTCACTCATGAGGTAAGCGTCCGAGTATTCTTTCATTTTATGTCGTTAAACAAATAATCATTTTTTTGAATTACCTAAAGAAACTGCGCTTGATCTTTACCTTTATTTTCGCTTAATCCGTACAATTAGTTTCGTTAATAAATTTATACTTATTAATAGTTGTGAATTTTATAACTACTTACTGGCTGACGTATTACCGATGATGGTAACTATGTTACCGATATCGCGCGCCTTGTTTGTTCACGACCAGGGTCAATCGTCACGCTTGCACCCGTCGCTCTCGCATCTGAGCGCGCGCTATTCTCGCGCTCTGATTGGTCAATGTTTTTCATTAATAATTCAAAAACTAAGCTTTAACCAACATTTTGGTAAAGGAAAAAGTTGTTCAGAATCACCCCAGCTACCACCCCCTAAAATTATGCCCACCAGTAGCCGAACACCCTGTATACAGTACGTGCCAAAGAAAAACTTAACAAAATCTATGACTCTCAATATGAATACACGCAAAAACTGTGAAAAGCAGCCAAAAGTATATGACTATAACACATGATACGCAAAAATGAGGATGAAAAGTGCAGCGCCTCGCGTATAATAAACAAATAATAAATATATTGGCCGTACACAACAAAAATGCGTATAAACGAGCCACGATAGATGATTGAGAGAGAAAGGGAGAGAAATATTTGGAGGTAGTAGCAAACAAACGAAAGAAAAAACAGATACCAAAAATGTTAAATGACAATTCGTCGTTACGGCAGTCGTGATGCGGAGAGATATTACGGTTACGTGTAGGAGGTCGCTTTGGTTCTCATCGTCGATACTCCCGTCCGTATTTCGTATCCGCCGACGCGTTTCGTACGAACAAGCGCTAACGTTAAATAAAGTTTAAAAAATGAGAGAGCAACGCCGTTTCATGTCGAACGCTGTAAATAGAAAGAACGAAAGTTTACCGACGAAAGAAAATCGAGAGTTTCCTCTCTATCTTCTCGGCTCTTCTTTCCGTAGCGTATAAGAAAGGTTTTCGACTCTCCCGGGACGTCGTTTACATCTTATTAACGGGTACCGCACGATCCTTCGATAAATACAAAAAGTCGTCGTAACAAGAATGTTCAACTTGAACACGAAGGAAAATCCGAACATTGTCATATAAAAATATATCTATACATAAATGAATCTGTCGCGAATTTTACCGGCAGAAGGTTCGTTATGTAAAAATGGATCGTATGCATGGTGTACCCGTTCGTTGCGACGTCTGAGTTAAAAGGAGGAGAGAATCGAAATTGTTAAATAGATACGCGCCAGGAAAGCGAGAGATTTCGGAGAAGTAAGAAGAGGTGAAGGTTATAAGAATCTCGAAATATTCTTATCGGACTTTCCTTTCTATAATTTTTATTCTTGATTCGTGTTGCGTACTCTCTCGACCCCGTGTGAAAACACGAGAGAGAATATAAAGAAATATTTTGGGACGTTTGGTAACGAAATGCATGGGTTTGCGAAAAAAAATTGTTAAATTTCTTGTTTTTTTTTTTTTCGCCCGCTTCGTGAGAGACTCTCATTTTATTTTCTTTCTCTCTATAAATTTTGTCTTTGGACAAAGGGAACACCCCCTTTTAGCCTCTCTCTATTTCGTGTTAAACGAGAAACGAAATTTAGAGTGTGACACGGAGGCTTTCACGCGGGGGGTGTCCGGGTAACCGATGGAAATCGAACCACGAAACCGCTTCGACGAACGAAGTCGCAACTTCACGAGAGTCCGCCTGCTTACGACGGACGATATGGTAACGTATCGCTTTACGGACCGGCTGAGAAGCGAAAACGATAGCGTAGTCTCCTTCGTTGGTAGACCGATCTGACGCCGGCCATGGAGTCCGTATCGAATCTCGCGATACCGCCAAGACGTCCAATATATGTAAGCAGCGAACAGGAGACTCTGTGTTACGCGCGACAGCGCGTTTCGTATTTTCCACGGTTTTTGAATGACTTTACCACCCGGAACGGACTGAAAACTCGCCGCACGAAGAGAAATGCGCCACAGAGCGTTGTTTCATCGGCGGTTCTGTAGTTTTATACGGTCCTTTACCCGTCCATGGACATTATCGTGTTGTCTTAATCATCAATCAGCTCGGGTAAATCTGTGAACAGAGCTATGACGGGACGACGTCCGAATACCGATACTCGATCTTGCGCTTGGATTGGAGTTAGTATTCTATGGACAATCGAACGAATTTATAAACCAGGTTAAATCACGTACATAATACTGGTTTTCAGACGCTGAGTTGTTAAATATGAACAAAAATTTTTATACGATTACCCTGAACGGTGGATCACTTGGCTCGTGGGTCGATGAAGAACGCAGCTAATTGCGCGTCAACGTGTGAACTGCAGGACACATGAACATTGACATTTCGAACGCACATTGCGGTCCACGGATACAATTCCTGGACCACGCCTGGCTGAGGGTCGTTTATATAACTAAAGACTGCTTGCGTTTGCCTTTAGCAGCAAAAGGTTTTCTCTTCATTGTTAAATTTTTTTCGGTCCCGCTCGTCGTTCGACTAGATAAAACGAAACTGTTAAACGCCGAAAAGTCGAACGTTTCGGAGCGGGATCCGATGGTCGAACGCGAGAGAGAGAACAACTTGCGAAATTGGCGAAAACGTACGAGCGATGGTTGGACATTTCGTCGGCGTTTGACGCGGAGAATGTTAAATGGAACGTTCGTGTCTCGCCCTCTCTTTGCTAGTGTTCATTTTTTTCACAGGCGACAGAAGAACATTTTCGTATATCTCGCAATTCCTAGTTTTAGGATCTTCTCGGCGGAATGCGCTTATCTCGGCTTGCGTGAGTCGTGGTTTCTAGTTAAACCCCTAAAAGAGACCATATACGACCGCCCGTGAAAGAGCGCTCCCGAGTCGAAAACACCTAACTACAGAAGGATATTTAGACGAGAGAGAAAATGATTCTTCGCCCTGCGAGAGAATTGTTAGACACCAATTGAAGGAAGCAAGCCGAGAGTAGAGCGTGTTTACGGCGTTTCTCCGCGCTCCCGACGTTGTTTGAAATGATTGTCGAATTTTTTTTTCGACGGTGCGAAAGTTTATACAACGAGGAAAAAAGTTAAAAATAAACGTGCGACGGAAGCTCTTTCACGGTTAAATTATTACGAGATCGTAGCTTCGCCACGTTTTTTTAACATTTACAAGCGCAGATCGCTTCGTTGTCGTTGATTAGAAGCGGAAGACCGCGCGATCCCAATACGGGTTCCGGTCGTCCAGTCCTCGAAGTGCATAATTGTGCCGGACGGACGTTGAAAAACCCGGACCGATCGAACGATAAACGCTTATTTGGTGATCGTCTTGCGAGAGTCTCCCTTCATTGTTGTTCGTGTGTTAAATTTCTTTTATCGAACAACGGTCGAACGCAAATGAACAATAACATTTACACCGAAGATCGATCTCGAAACGCTTTTGTTCCTCCTTTTGTGCGCTCGTGGTTTCATCGAACGATATATACACGACGAAGGTGTACCACGCACGTTAAAAATGGGATTTTTTTTTTCCTTTAACCCTTTATTCTCTGGACCATGATAAGTCACCGATGGTTTACATGGCTGTCTCTGGCATTCTCGCACCTTTTCTTTGGGATTTTGCGTCGGAACGCGACAGCAAAAGAAAAAACGTATCGGACGATGCGTCTTTACGGTTTATCGACCGTCGAGTGTATATTCGAACGTAAATATGTAACGGTATATGTATCCTTTAGGGGACAAAAGAAACATGAAACGATCGTGTGCGAGAGCGCGCCGAGGGTAAGAAGAAAAGGTCCGACCTTTATCTCCTCGTTGTCGTAGTCTCTCCTCGTCGTTTGTTTTAACGCGCTCTGGATAGATAAAAAGATATATCCGATTATACAGGGTGTCCCGTAACTAGTGTTACTCCCTGAAAGGGGTGGTAGAGGACGTCATTCTGAACAAGATTTTCCTTTGCGAAAATGGGGTTTGAAGCTTCGTTTTTGAATTATTAAGGAAAAACACGGACCAATCAGAGCGCGAGGATTTCGCGCGTCGAGAAGCGGGAGCGACAGCTTGAAGTCCAGCGGCTAAACGCGAACGCGATCAAGAGTCTTTGCCTCGGAACAGTCTAAACATCCAACGCGAAGTCTTTACATCGAAACTCAGTTAAATAACGAACAGAATAATTAAAAGTATTGTTTATTTATTCATTCATCATGAGGGAGGAACGAAATTAATTATGCGTAATTAATGCAAGTTATGCAAATGAAATTTATTGAATATTGCCATTCGTTATCGATGAAGAATGTGAAATTAAATATTGAAAATTTTTTATTTTACTTCTAACAATAATATTAGTCAATGAATTTACTCATTTTAATGAAAAATAATTATTCAGTTCGCAAAAAAAGAGTTTCAATTTAATATCTAATAAATGTATTAACCGGTCTACCTTACATTCACAGGAAATTTATTAAAATAGCACTCACCCATTGTTTGAAAATAATCCTGTTTGAAAATAATCCTTCAATGAAAGCGTTGGGGGTCCTGAGTCGTCCCGCTGATCATGACCTGCCGTAACATCGGCACCGTATACCACAGCTGACAGCACTCAGAGGTCACTGCACTGACTTCAGTTCACAATACGATCATTTTCACTGTCATTTTTCAGCAAATCTTTTCAGCTACTTTCTTCACGCCGCGGTTCGCGTTTGTAAAGCGAAAATTCACTCACGGTTCCCGAGTCAGTCTATCGAAACAACCCATTTTTTAATAAACGAGAAACATTATCCGCGTTATATCGCGTTTGGTCTCATTTTAATCGGGAAAACGTCACCAATATGTTTAAAAGATTTTAACACGCTTCTGCCCAAACGGTAAAGCGGCACTACTTTTCGCGACCATTCTCGTGCGGAACGCGAAACACAACTGCCGAACAGAATATGCAGGCGTTTTTCTAAAACAGTTGAACGTTCTTGACGCGGCGACGAGCCGTGCTATTGCGAACGTTTCTGGAAAAATACTACACAACTGAATATCTACGACACGATATTACCGATGTATTGTTATGGGTGTAGTATTTTTCCCGAAACGATCGCAATAGCACGGCTCATCGCCGCGTCAAGAACGTTCAACTGTTTTAGAAAAACGCCTGCATATTCTGTTCGGCAGTTGTGTTTCGCGTTCCGCACGAGAATGGTCGCGAAAAGTAGTGCCGCTTTACCGTTTGGGCAGAAGCGTGTTAAAATCTTTTAAACATATTGGTGACGTTTTCCCGATTAAAATGAGACCAAACGCGATATAACGCGGATAATGTTTCTCGTTTATTAAAAAATGGGTTGTTTCGATAGACTGACTCGGGAACCGTGAGTGAATTTTCGCTTTACAAACGCGAACCGCGGCGTGAAGAAAGTAGCTGAAAAGATTTGCTGAAAAATGACAGTGAAAATGATCGTATTGTGAACTGAAGTCAGTGCAGTGACCTCTGAGTGCTGTCAGCTGTGGTATACGGTGCCGATGTTACGGCAGGTCATGATCAGCGGGACGACTCAGGACCCCCAACGCTTTCATTGAAGGATTATTTTCAAACAGGATTATTTTCAAACAATGGGTGAGTGCTATTTTAATAAATTTCCTGTGAATGTAAGGTAGACCGGTTAATACATTTATTAGATATTAAATTGAAACTCTTTTTTTGCGAACTGAATAATTATTTTTCATTAAAATGAGTAAATTCATTGACTAATATTATTGTTAGAAGTAAAATAAAAAATTTTCAATATTTAATTTCACATTCTTCATCGATAACGAATGGCAATATTCAATAAATTTCATTTGCATAACTTGCATTAATTACGCATAATTAATTTCGTTCCTCCCTCATGATGAATGAATAAATAAACAATACTTTTAATTATTCTGTTCGTTATTTAACTGAGTTTCGATGTAAAGACTTCGCGTTGGATGTTTAGACTGTTCCGAGGCAAAGACTCTTGATCGCGTTCGCGTTTAGCCGCTGGACTTCAAGCTGTCGCTCCCGCTTCTCGACGCGCGAAATCCTCGCGCTCTGATTGGTCCGTGTTTTTCCTTAATAATTCAAAAACGAAGCTTCAAACCCCATTTTCGCAAAGGAAAATCTTGTTCAGAATGACGTCCTCTACCACCCCTTTCAGGGAGTAACACTAGTTACGGGACACCCTGTATATATACATATATACTCCGACGCGAGTCGAGAACAACCGGACGTCGTCGTCGTCGTTTTTTTTTTGTCGTTGTCCCGCCTGCCCGAATATGCGGCGTTTTAAATGCCTTTTTTCTTTTGTCGAACAAAAGAGAGAGAGGAGACACCGAGCTTTCATTTTGGCTCGTACGTACCTTCGAGTAGTTGACGATCGTGTTGATCCGAAAAGAGAAAAATAGTTGGTTATCGAACGATACAAGGAAAAAATCGAACGACATAATCCCTGTGCGTCGTTGGTATTAATATACCTTTCGTATTACGTGTCGAAACCCCGAAAAGAGCGTACAGTTTATGGTATAACTTTGAAAAGAAATAATAAAATTTCGACGACCTCAGAGCAGGCGAGATTACCCGCTGAATTTAAGCATATTAATAAGCGGAGGAAAAGAAACTAACAAGGATTTCCTTAGTAGCGGCGAGCGAACAGGAATGAGCCCAGCACTGAATCCCGCGGTTAACGCCGCTGGGAAATGTAGTGTTCAGGAGGATCCGTTTATCCCGAGACATCGAATCGCGTCCAAGTCCATCTTGAATGGGGCCACTTACCCGTAGAGGGTGCCAGGCCCGTAGCGACCGGTACGCGTCTCGGGTGGATCTCTCCTTAGAGTCGGGTTGCTTGAGAGTGCAGCCCTAAGTGGGTAGTAAACTCCATCTAAGGCTAAATATGACCACGAGACCGATAGCGAACAAGTACCGTGAGGGAAAGTTGAAAAGAACTTTGAAGAGAGAGTTCAAGAGTACGTGAAACCGTTCAGGGGTAAACCCGAGAAACCCAAAAGATCGAATGGGGAGATTCATCGTCAACGAAGCTGGCTCCCGTGTTGGTGCGATAGTGCCCCGGATGGTCCCGTTACGGCGGGTTTCCCATCGGCGTGGGCACACCACCCGCGGCGAATGTTCCGGCTATGTAGTCGTGCACTTCTCCCCTAGTAGAACGTCGCGACCCGTTGCGTGTCGGTCTAAGGCCCGAGGCGAAGACTGTCCGTCGCTTTTAGCGTACGATGACAGCCCCTTGGATGCCCGGCCGACTGCGCGACGGTACTCAGACGGTATCGGGCCGCAAAATTCTCGAACGCACTGCGTCCAGGACCGCCGCAAGCTCGTTCCAGTCTAGATACCGGATGTACGGACTTAGCGCCGTAACCGGGCCTGGCGGGCTGTTGGCAGGCGGAGTCCTTGGACTGGCCAAACTTTGAATTACCGGTCGGCGACGCTATTGCTTTGGGTACTCTCGGGACCCGTCTTGAAACACGGACCAAGGAGTCTAACATGTACGCGAGTCATTGGGATTTGATAAACCTAAAGGCGAAATGAAAGTGAAAGTCGTCCGTGAAGTCGACTAAGGGAGGATGGGCCTCGTTACGATTAGGCCTCGCACTCCCGGGGCGTCTCGTTCTCATTGCGAGAAGAGGCGCACCTAGAGCGTACACGTTGGGACCCGAAAGATGGTGAACTATGCCTGGTCAGGACGAAGTCAGGGGAAACCCTGATGGAGGTCCGTAGCGATTCTGACGTGCAAATCGATCGTCGGAACTGGGTATAGGGGTGAAAGACTAATCGAACCATCTAGTAGCTGGTTCCCTCCGAAGTTTCCCTCAGGATAGCTGGCACTCGACTCGAACGCATAACGAGTCTCATCTGGTAAAGCGAAAGATTAGAGGCCTTGGAGCCGAAACGACCTCAACCTATTCTCAAACTTTAAATGGGTGAGATCTCTGGCTTGCTTGAATTTTCATGAAGCCACGAGATATAAATTGATAAAATTTTTCTTGGATCAGAGTGCCAAGTGGGCCAATTTTAGTAAGCAGAACTGGCGCTGTGGGATGAACCAAACGCAGAGCTAAGGGCAGGGCCTCGATTTTGTTTACCTCCGAATCGATCGAAGAGACAATGTCTATGAGCGGAGAAAACTGGAAATAATGTAGACAACTCACGTTGCGTCCTCTATCGACTAGATCTAGAAATATACCTAAACTCTATTACCCACCCATTCCTACTCCTATTACCCACCTATTTCTATTCCTATTACCGACCAATTTTTTGGTGAAGGAACGACGCGAAGGCATCGTTGCCGGATTGTAACGCTGTTGCCATATCTATCAATCTATTTTTAGACGTCAAGCGACTTGTAGGGATACGGGCTCGAGCCAAGTTTCCTAATCCTAGCGAGTGCAACTCGAGGAAAGAGAGAGGGGATAATCAAAAATGCACTTGAGCCAAATGAAATATCCAATACGTCAGTCGATAGCATATCAAAAAAAGACATCTTACACCAAGTTTAAACCCCCCTATCTCGACCACGGGGGTAGTAAAAAGGGAAAAACAAAATTTCGGTTTTTGGCCTGTTTTGCCTATTTTTCAGATTTTTATATTGCAAAGTGTAGTTGTAAGAAATGAAAAACCGCATTTAATAATTTTATGTCCTATCTGGTTATATTCAGAAACGTAAAGTGATACTGCAACAAAATTATTAGCAGCTTGGAGATAAGAAAGAGTATAAAAACAGAAGCTGGTAGGCGCGTGCGAGACAGATATAATAAGACATTAGAGTCAGATCGTATTGCGAGCCGGACGGATCATCGATTATACCGCGGAGTCGGATATCGTGGTTCAGTCATTCGAGATTGTTCGATTAACACTTTTGTAACAATAATCAATAACATTGTAACGTAGTACGGGTTAAGAAATAAAGTTTTTTTTTAAAACCCAAACTGAGTGATTTCGTGCGTAACGATAATTATTGATAATTATTTAAAACACGTTATTACTATATTTATCAATGTATTTTTACACATCAAGAAACTTGTAGGACTAAGGGCTCGAGCAGAGAGGGATAGTAACGTGAATGGATTAGAATGAATAATAGGGAAGTATTGGAATGTGGAATTTGTTAAAATAAAGTTTGTAAATAAATTGAAATTATAAATTATTAAAAATTCTTTAGGTTAGATTTATTCTGACGATGCAATAAAGCTTATTAGAAATTACATTCAGTTATTGTTCATTTATATGTACGTACAAATTAATCATATTGTAGGATAGTAAACACAGTAATAGCGTTCGGCATTTGGTGATAGCGTCACCAGTAATTTACCTAATTCAAACCGGACGTGCGTTCTATTTCATTACACTCAAAACATCATACAATATTTTTTACAATACTTGTTCTCTCATTACAGAATACAATGCAGTACAATGAAATTGATAACAAATTACATTTATTTACTGTTCATTGATACGCACGTAGAAATCAATTACACGTTTTAAAATAATATCTCTTCTTTCGCGTTTTTCTTCATTTCTCTTCGCTGTTATACCTGCCTTACCGCACTGACCTCTTTCAGCGTCGCGTGCCCAAGCAGGTGGTGGGAGAACCTGCCTCTTTCCGTGTCACTGATGTCCTTTGGTGTTTGCGCCGCACGGGTAACAGGTAGTCCTTTCAAAGTAAACAAAATCTCCGATCTCAGGGCGTTGACCGCAGAAGATGAATCAGCTGTTAGACGTCGCTGCTTGGCATTCTTTATTTACGAAGTATCTGCAACAGATGAAATGATATAAATACATGATTATTATTGCTCGTATTATATCGACTATTGTGCAAAATTTTCTGGAATCTCCAGCTTATTTTTCACCAAATAACTGTAATAATTCAAATTAAATACTACATTTTGTTTGAAAAGCATACATTACCTGCAACGCAATACCCTGTCAATGCACAAAGTGATCTTTTTCTTCTCTTTCGTAATGAGGAATTATACGGTGCATTGCGCGAGATTCGCCCGATGTAGTGTGCCGCCATACTCACGAAAATTCATTTCCTCTCTAATTTTTCCTTCTAAAATCTGTAACAAATTATTAGTACGCAAAGAAATTATGATAGGAACCCACTCTTAGCCAATAATACTTCTTTTATGATATTTAAATTTCAACAACTTTTTTTCACTTTATTATTACTTAAAAAAAAATATTTGTTAATGTTTATATTTAATATTGTTTGAAAAGAAGTATTATCGCACGATGGAAACCACGAGAAGGTGGTGGGCTTCTTCCATCAGGATGGGATAAACTGGGACAGGATGGATGATATTGGATAAGATAATTTGGACAAGATAATTATAATTTCAACCCACAACAAGTAAGTAGCAACACGCCAAGCAAGGGCATGTGTAACGGCGTCCGCAACTGCACTTCACAGCGCAGTCCGACGCCGGTTGGTTGCAACATTTTTTATTTTTATAATTTCTATTCACCAACAAGTTAGTAGGCACACGCCAAGCAACGGCATGTGTAACGGCGTCCGCAACTGCACTTCACAGCGCAGTCCGACGCCGGTTGGTTGCAACATTTTTTATTTTTATAATTTCTATTCACCAACAAGTCAGTAGGCACACGCCAAGCAACGGCATGTGTAACGGCGTCCGCAACTGCACTTCACAGCGCAGTCCGACGCCGGTTGGTTGCAACATTTTTTATTTTTATAATTTCTATTCACCAACAAGTCAGTAGGCACACGCCAAGCAACGGCATGTGTAACGGCGTCCGCAACTGCACTTCACAGCGCAGTCCGACGCCGGTTGGTTGCAACATTTTTTATTTTTATAATTTCTACTCACCAACAAGTCAGTAGGCACATGCCAAGCAAGGGCATGTGTAACGGCGTCCGCAACTGCACTTCACAGCGCAGTCCGACGCCGGTTGGTTGCAACATTTTTTATTTTTATAATTTCTACTCACCAACAAGTCAGTAGGCACACGCCAAGCAAGGGCATGCGGATCGCCGTCCGCAACTGCTTCACAGCGCAGTCCGACGCCGGGTTTTTCGAACGTTTGCCTGGCCTTCGGTCACCGATCTTTTCCGTTTTTCCAAGCGCTTCCTTTCTTCTGTAATATATTCGGGTTCCCTAATAGGCATACCCCTGTTGTACCGGCTATCTATGTATTCCGGTAGCATGCACTCCATATAAAATTTAATCAATTTTGGTTCCATTTCAGTTTGCCAAAACCTGTCCTCTTTTTCAACGGTTGTGCATTTTATCCCTTTCCGCGTCCAAATGCAAAATATGCAGTACGATCTACCCGTTACGTGCAATTGTCCTTGCACTTGGTAAAAGTACTGGTGGGTTCTGCTTAGCGTAGTACCTTCTTCATCTTCATAAATGCGTCGGATAGACGGAATCGTTTTAATAGCTTCATCCGGAAACAAAGGGTATAGCCGGATAAGATGGTCAAATGTGCCCTTGAGTCGAATTTGAGACCCAACTCGTCAGTCGGTAGCATATCCCAAAAAAACACCTCACACCAAGTTTCAACCCCCTATCTCATCCGTGGGGGTAGTAAAAGGGAAAAAACGAAATTCCGGTTTTTGGCCCTTTTTGCCTATTTAATTTCGTACAAAAATTCTGAAAAAATTCTAAAACATTGAGGTCCAGATAGCGCATCTTACAGAATTTTTTCAGATTTTTTGATCGCAAACTGTAGTCGTGAAAAATCAAAAACCGAAAAAAAATCCGAAAAAATGCAATTTTTTAGTGAAGATGTCGGAGCACTACTTTTATATTAATGTGGTAGTTAGATATTAGTACAACTATTATTCTCTAATTTTTTCAGATTTTTCAGTGAGGTGCGCCGTAGTTAAAAAAATCAAAAACCGATTTTTTCGCGCGAAAAACTAACTTCTGCTTTGAATTTTTATGCCATTTTCCCATAAAAGATGCATTAAGTAATTTTAAGAGGATTCACGTTCACACAATTGATCTATGGATTCCAACAATGCAATTAACTTAATTAATTAGTTTTATGGTACGCTCGGTATATACCTAAATGTTTGAAGGTTATTCAACGGTGTCGGTGGCGCAGCGGTTAAGGCGTCTGATTCGTAAACTGCTGCATACTCTTTTTGGCGCGAGTTCGATCCCACCTGAACTTATATTTTTTTTTTCTTTAAATTGTTAATTTTTTTAATTCTAATTATAGAACAATGGATATTACTTATTTAAAAACATTTCTAACGCACTTCAGAAATATTTCAAGGTTTGTTTTTTTTTAACTTGAAAAACTTTGACAACTTTAAATTCGTATAAAAATAATTATGGAACATTTTGACTATATATCTTAATTGTGCTACAAGTTTATAAATTTTCAGTTGAGTGCATATATCAGTGCAATTTTTATATACTGCATTTCTGGTAACTAAGTAATAGAATTATGTCTATTACTTGTTGTTATAAGCATTTTGTTAATCTTGAATAGTTGAAGATTAGGTTTTTTCCTACTCAGGTATCCGACCGTTGTACGTCGGGATGTTGTAAACTTGATGTTTGAAAAATGGTTAATTCAATTCATCCTTGAAATAATCACGATGTACAATATTAAGCAAAATATGTCAAACAGAGCAAGTGATACCTGTTACAAATGAAGACAGCAATGACGACGAATACATTTGACATAGTATTTCTTCAACAATGGAAAGCGATAAGTTACGAGAAATAAAATGTTTAAAAATAAAAATATATAAAATCGTAGCACAATTAAGACATGTAATCAAAATACTTAAAATTATTTTTATTTCAACAGGTAGTTGGGGCTTTACTGGGTAGTCTGCGATTAACGTAGGAGTCCCACACTAGTCTAAGAACGTATAGACTGCGTAAATAAATCCCTTTCCCCAATGAAAAAAAAAACAAACCTTGAAATATTTCTAAAGTGCGTTAGAAATGTTTTTAAATAAGTAATATCCATTGTTCTATAATTAGAATTAAAAAAATTAACAATTTAAAGAAAAAAAAAAATATAAGTTCAGGTGGGATCGAACTCGCGCCAAAAAGAGTATGCAGCAGTTTACGAATCAGACGCCTTAACCGCTGCGCCACCGACACCGTTGAAAAACCTTCAAACATTTAGGTATATATCGAGCGTACCATAAAACTAATTAATTAAGTTAATTGCATTGTTGGAATCCATAGATCAATTGTGTGAACGTGAATCCTCTTAAAATTACTTAATGCATCTTTTATGGGAAAATGGCATAAAAATTCAAAGCAGAAGTTAGTTTTTCGCGCGAAAAAATCGGTTTTTGATTTTTTTAACTACGGCGCACCTCACTGAAAAATCTGAAAAAATTAGAGAATAATAGTTGTACTAATATCTAACTACCACATTAATATAAAAGTAGTGCTTCGACATCTTCACTAAAAAATTGCATTTTTTCGGATTTTTTTTCGGTTTTTGATTTTTCACGACTACAGTTTGCGATCAAAAAATCTGAAAAAATTCTGTAAGATGCGCTATCTAGACCTCAATGTTTCAGAATTTTTTCAGAATTTTTGTACGAAATTAAATAGGCAAAAAGGGCCAAAAACCGGAATTTCGTTTTATCCCTTTTACTACCCCCACGGATGAGATAGGGGGTTGAAACTTGGTGTGAGATGTTTTTTTGGGATATGCTACCGACTGACGAGTTGGGTCTCAAATTCGACTCAAGGGCACATTTGACCACCTTATCCGGCTATACCCTTTTCAGCTGTTTTGGGGCATTTTATTTCTACGATGCCCTCTTCATCGATGACACGATCCGGCGATGCTCCTATAAACGGATGAGAACTATCGATGAAGATCCCGCATTCTTTAATATCTCTCCCTGTATATTTCTTCAATTCTTCACGGGCAATTTCTTCGCACTCTTGCCCGTATTTAATTGCAGGTACATTAATGATTTTCGGATATATCAATCTTTTCACCAAGTTACCACACAATGTTCCACTTCTTCGGCGGCACACACTTGCGAAATTCGATGCCGTTAGAAGTTTCGATTTGTACGTGTACCATCGCGGATTTTTTGATTGTCCGATTGTTTCTATTTGAATGGCATCCTTCTTTTGTTGCCAATTACGGAGCATCTCCATATGTTTTTCTTGCTGCAACTTATAAATATTTATATCCATATCGGGTTTTGCAGCGTTTTCTCCATAATCAGCATCTTTTTTAGAGTGGAATTGTTTCCGTACGCGTGTCGCGATTTCTGTTTCCTTCCTTTTCTCAATATTTTTTTCATTTTTCTTCTTTCTTCTTATTTCTATGTCTGATAAAATTGGGGGCGGTTTCTTCTTCATCGCTCTATTCAATTGCGACAATACTTCCTTGGTGTTGTACTGTAACACGGCAGCAGCACATCTTGCCGTGTACGATCCTCTTTGGTCGAAATTTAATCTTTTTCCACCAATGTATTTGGCAAGGACGTTGTTGAAACTCTCTACGGGATTGTTGTTACAATTGTATAATAAACTTTCCGCATGAGATGTTAGTGGCTGAAGTATTTCCTTTATCAGCTGATATACTCCCATACTCTTAAACTGTGGAACGATGTTTGTTTCATTCTCTTTGCTTTTTCCATCGCAGAAGTAATTTATTTTATTACATTCTGCATGTTCGCCAAACACGTGGCTTGGCACATTATAAATGTCACAGTACAAATTTCTAATTTTTGTAGAGGTCGATACACTTTCGTTGCTTCTATATTGTGCGGCTTTTACAATTGCCGTTCGCATTCGCCGAATGCTGTTTTCCACAGCTTTCCTCAATGTACCTGCTGTTGTTTTTTTAACGATTTCCTTCATTTTTCTGCAGAAATTCCGTAATAAGTGATTTGTGCATTCAATTTTCTTTACACGAATCTCTGTGTTATACGGATCTGCATCTATGTATAATCTTTTTGTATACGCTGCTATCTCCGTCAGCGGTTAGCGTGGAATAAATTAATCCACGTTTTTCGACGCTGGTTTGAAATCCTTCTACAATGGCATCGCTTTCCATAGCGGTGGATGCTCGGCTCTTGCTCCAATTTTTAAAACATACGTGTCTTCGTGGTTCTTTCTGCTCTCTTGCAGCACATTCGCAAATTTTGCATCTCTTATTGCGTACTCCAATGAATAAAACTTTTCGGGTGTGATATCCAACTATTACACCAACGCCCGACGCAGAGTTATATGCACCGGTGCGATAAGATCTCTTCATCCAACTCCCATCGGCAATGACGGGAATGTGCGGGATTCCAGATTCTGGAACAACATCGCCTCTTTCCATAGCTAATCGTTTTTCTTCTGCAGCCGCTGCTATCATTTCTTCTTCCGCAGCGACAATCAACGAATTTGCTATTTCATCGTGGTATTTTATAAATTGGGTTTTCGGCATACATTTTATGTTCATTGCTGTCAAAAATTGTTCCATCTGCATATAGCTGCCTCCAGTAAGCATTGTTCCAGCCACGGCACTACGGTTTACGTCCATTTCTTCAATTTCGTCGGGTTGACTGTGAATTTCCCCTTCATAGTGGCACATAGTGCACACTACCTTGAGGGTAGTCTTCAAGCCCGACTGTTGCATGCCAGTTATCTGTAAGTATTTTATCCCGCAGTCTTCTCTATTGTCGGCATGATGGCTCATTTTCTTCATCTCTTCAAACATGTGCTGCATGTTTACGATGTTTAATCCCTTTGAAAAAGACGGCGTTTCTTCTGGCCGGGTTGAAGAGACTTCTTCTACGGTCCAGGTACCGTTTTCGCCATCTGAGGTGTGTGCTGATATCGTATCTTCTGAAGTTTCTTCATTTTGTGCTATTCGTATTGCCTTGCATGTCGAAAACATGGAGGTCCTTCCGTCGGATGTTGACGGCTGATTTCCGTACTCCTCAGCAAGTCCTGTATTTCTTGTCGGAGCATCTAAACCACATCGCCCTTTATGAATCCTTCTTTTCTTGGAATACCTCTTCGTTGAGGCGTATAATTTTCTTCTTATATTCCGTGCACTCACTTTCGATGCACTCACTTCCGTTGCACTCACTTTCTGTGCACTCACTTTCGGTGCACTCACTTCCGTTGCACTCACTTTCGGTGCACTCACTTTCGATGCACTCATTTTCGATGCACTCACTTTCATTTCACTCGTTTCACTTTCGAAAAAAAAAAAATAATAAAAGTTCTAAAAAAAATACTAATAAACTAAATAAAATTTGTTGGATTGGTGTTTCGAAGTTCGCGCTTTGGAACATGCGATCAGGCGTTTTTGTAGAATCCTTCTTCCGGCAACTACCGATCTGGGCGAACGCGAGTGTGTTCCATTGATTTCCCTCAACAGGTTATGGGCCCAGATATAGACGCAGAAAAAAAGTAAGGTTAGGTACGCTTTGCGACCACGTGTTTTTTTATATATAAAGTAAAACAAAGTATAAAACGCAAATACATTTCTAAAATGAACGGCCCGAGTCTGCAGGCAATTGAAAAATTGAATAATACGAATTATGAATCGTGGAAAGTGCAGATGAAGAGTGTATTGCGCTTTAATGATCTATGGGAATTCGTAGAAGAAACACTGGAGAAGCAACCTGAAAATGAAGCCCAATGGAAAGCCAAAGATAGTAAGGCCCTTGATTTAATAATATTAAGTTTAAATAAAAATCAGTATAATCACATCAAACAAGCAGAGACGTCAAAGCAGGCATGGGATTCACTTAGAAGAATTTATGAATCACAAGCTCCAATGAGGCAATGTACATTATTTACTCGATTGTACAGATTAAGAAAAGAAGCAAATCAGAGCATGCCTCAATACATAGATGAGTTTGACACAAGTGTACAGCAATTGGAAGAAGCTGGAGTAAAACTACCCCCAGAAGTATATACGATGATGCTACTTTTATCCATGCCAGATGAATACGAATCTTTTTGCATAGCTATACAGTCTAGAGATAAGTTACCAACTTTGGATGAATTAAAAGCGAAACTGTTAGAAGAAGACATAAGGAAGAAAGGTCACCAGCGAAGAATAAACCATGACACAGAGCAGTCTACCCATGACGAAGAGGCACTACTGTCATCCAAGAGAAATCAGTGGCATAAAAGGTCAAGTGGCAGGTATGATCACAAGAAATTTGAAAAAAGTCCAAATACAAAACAGCATGTAAAATGTTTTGAGTGTGGGAAAGTCGGTCACGTAGCCAAGTATTGTAGAAATAAGCAAAGACCATCACATCAAAGAGGAGGTTCAGAGACCACAATGATAGCCTATGCATTAAACACTAATCGTTTGAGATCAGATATATGGTATTTAGACAGTGGAGCAACCATGCACATGTGCAACGATGAAGGGAAATTTCAAAACCTCAAGAAGACACAAGGAGAAGAAATCTACACAGCAACTGACAACAGTACGAAGTCACAAGGAAAAGGAGAAATTAAGATGAGTATAAATTTATTTAATAACAAATATTCAAAAAGTAATATAAAACTCAAGGAAGTAATGTGGCTACCAGATTTTAGGAATAACTTATTATCAGTATCAAACATAACAGAAAACGGTTTTACTGTAACATTTGATAACAAGCATGCAGTTGTAAAGGACAGACAAGGCAAAATCAGATTAACAGCAGAAAAGAAAAATGGACTATATGCAGTTATACCAGAGAGAGACCAAGCCCTGATAGCAGAGACTGCTAGTGATAGATTTGTTAGATGGCATGAAAGATTGGGTCATTTAAATTTCAATGATATTAAAAAGTTACAGAATGGAGACATGGCTAAAGGAATGAAATTGTCAAATCAAGACACAATTAGTATACCAAAATGCCGAACGTGCGATTTAAGCAAGATACACCAGCTACCATACAAGGAGTCAAATAAAATGGAAGAAGAGGTACTGGGATTGGTACACACTGACATTTGCGGTCCAATAGATGTGCAATCTTTGGGGGGAGCAAAATACTTTGCAACCTTCATAGATGATAAAACAAGGTATATTGAAATTGCTATTTTGAAAGAAAAATCTGAGATATTTTCAGCATTTAAGGAATACAAAGCTCGCGTTGAAAAGAAAACTGGAAAACAAATAAAGAAATTACGAAGCGACAATGCCAAAGAATATCTATCTAAACAGTTTACTGAGTATCTTAAAGCGGAAGGGATAACAAGGCAGTTGTCGACGCCATATACTCCGCAACAAAACGGAATTGCAGAAAGAGCGAATAGAACATTAGTAGAAATGGCACGCACGATGTTGATCGATTCAAAATTACCTAAAGGGTTGTGGGCAGAAGCAATAAATACGGCCGCATACATAAGAAACAGATGCCTCACAAAGAAATTAACAGGAATGACACCATATGAGGCTTGGATGGGCGAAAAACCGTACATTGGATTTTTAAGAATCTTTGGTAGTAAGGCAATAGCACTAGAAAAGGGAAGAAACAGAGGTAAATTTATGTCAAGAGGAAAAGAGTATATTCTAGTCGGTTATTCGGAAGAATCAAAGGCATATAGATTATGGGAGCGTGGATCAAGGACAATAATCAAAAGAAGGGATGTAAGATTCCACGAATACATAAATAATGATGAAGCAGCTTCATTAAAAATCATAAATGATGAAGATAATACAATTAATCTACCTCTTTCCTGCAGAAGAGAAACAAATGTAAGATTGCAAGAAGTAAGAGAAGAAGTGGAAGAAGAAGAGGAACGAGAAGTAGAGGAAGAAGAAGCTGATGAAGCTGAAATAATAGAAAGCAACAGTAATTCTGATACAGAAAGTGATGATATGAATGAGAAATCTAACATAAAGATATCAAGAGGAAGGCCAAAATTATTACGAACAGGAAAACCCGGCCGACCGAAGAAGATATACCAACACACAGCAAATGTAGCCCAGTATACGGAACCAAGAACAGTTGCAGAAGCGATGAAAAGCACCGAAAAAACGTTATGACTGGAAGCCATGAAAAAGGAATATCAGTCGTTAATGCAGAACAAAACCTGGAAATTGGTAGACAAGCCAAAAGACGCAAAGATACTTACAAATAGATGGGTTTTCAAAATAAAGAATAATCAAGATGGCACAGTAAATAAATTCAAAGCAAGACTAGTAGCACGGGGAAACGAACAGAGGAAAGGTATTGACTTCAACGAGGTATTTGCACCCGTTGCTCGATACGACATAATCCGCACACTCCTAGCAAGCGCCGTGGAAAATAAAATGCATGTACATCACATGGATGTGATCACCGCATACGTACAAGGTAAATTGACGGATACTGTGTATATGCGACAACCCGAAATGTTTATCGAACCCGGTAAGGAGAATAAAGTATGTAAATTAAAGAAACCATTGTACGGGTTACGACAGGCAGGTAGGGAGTGGTACCGAACTTTAAATAATTACTTAAATAGTATAGGGATGAAAAATTCTCAAGTTAACCCATGCGTATATGTTAGAAGTATAAACAATGTAAGTATTATTTTAATTATATATGTAGATGATATATTAATAGCATGTCAAAGTTTGCAGGAATTAACGGAATTGAAGCGGAAATTGAAAGAGAAGTTTTTAATAAAAGATTTAGGTAGGGTTACAGATATATTAGGAATGTCTGTCGAAAGAAAAACGGACACGGGACCGATTAAAATAAATCAACGCAAGTATATACAGGAAACATTAGACAGATTTGGAGTAGCAGATTGTAAACCAACGAGCACACCATTGGTGCCGAACGAAAAATTCAATCATCTATCTAATACGGAGGAGGAAGATATGACAAAAGTTCCATACAGAGAACTGATAGGTGCTCTAATATATATTTCAAATGCAACACGTCCGGATATAGCTTATGCTGCTAATGTACTCAGTCAATTCAATAACAATCCTACAAAATATCATTGGAGAGCAGCAAAACATGTCTTACGTTACTTAAAGGGTACTATGAATTATGAAATAAATTATGTAGCTACAGGTAAACCAATTGAGGTATACGTCGATTCCGACTGGGCAGGTGATGAAAATGACAGAAAATCCCGTACAGGATACGTAAGCATACTGGCGGGAGGACCTGTGAGTTGGGAGTCGAAAAAACAAAAATCAGTCGCCTTATCAACAATGGAGGCAGAATACATGGCCTTATCAGAAGCTACGAAGGAAACAATGTATTTAAAAGGGTTATTAACACAGTTAAATTTGTTCAACTTAGCGCCAAAGACTATTAGTATTTACTGCGATAACCAAAGCGCGATAGAGTTAAGTAAAAATAGTACGTATCATCACAGAAGTAAACATATAGATATACGTTATCATTACTCTAGAGAGATGCAAGAAAATGGAAACATAAATGTACAATATATAAGCACAGATAATATGATAGCGGACGTGTTAACTAAATCTTTGCCAAAGAAAAAACTTGTCAGATGCGTAGGTTTACTAAATATAAGCGAACATACGTGTATATATATAAATGAAATATAAGCGCGAGCGAAATTAAAAGCGTACTTCGAAAGGGGGAGTGTTGGATTGGTGTTTCGAAGTTCGCGCTTTGGAACATGCGATCAGGCGTTTTTTAACCGACTTCGAAAAAGGAGGAGGTTACTCAATTCGACCAGTATATTTTTTTTTTTTTTTTTTTTTTTTTTTTTCTATGTATGTTCGCCGATTACGCCTAACTGGGTGGACCGATCGGAATGAAACCTTTTGCATATGGAAGGTGCTGACTCCCCATTGGTACCATTATCAAAAAATTTTTCATTTTTTAATTGCAAAGTGTTGTTATTGCAAAAAAACCGGCAACATTTTCCTTTTTTCTATGTATGTTCGCGCATTGCGCCTAGCTGGATGGACCGATCGGAATGAAACCTTTTGCATATGGTAGGCGCTGACTCCCTATTGGTACTATTATCAAAGAATTTTTCATTTTTTAATTGCAAAGTGTTGTTATTGCAAAACAACCGGCAACTTTTTTCTTTTTCTATATATGTTCACCGATTACGCCTAACTGGGTTGACCGATCGGAACGAAGCCTTTAGCATCTGATGGGTTCAGACTCCCCATTGGTACCATAATCAAAAAATTTTTCATTTTTTAATTGCAAAGTGTTGTTATTGCAGAAAAACCGGCAACTTTTAAAATAAACTTTTCTCGATTTTAGTGCGCTTTCAATATCTTATCGCGGACATGATTCTGTACAATTTTGTTCATATACAAATTTCGCGGAAATGTTTAGTTTTCGAGATATTAGCGAAAAAAATTGTTATTAACTTTTGAAATCAACTTCGAACGATTTTAATGTCCTTTTAATATGTTGTCAGGGGCATGGTTCTGAACAATTTTGTTCATATACAAATTTCGCCGAAATGTTTAGTTTTCGAGATATTAGCAAGAATTGTTGTTAACTTTTGAAATCAACTTCGAACGATTTTAATGTCCTTTGAATATGTTTTTAGGGGCGTGGTTCTGGACAACTTTTTCCTCTTGCAAAATTGACGGAAAGCTTTTGTTTTCGAGATATTACAGAAATTGTTGTTAACTTTTGAAGCCAACTTCGAACGATTTTTATGTCCTTCTAATACGTTATTAGTAGCATGATTCTAAACGAGTTTTTCCTTATGCATAATTGACGGAAAACTTTAGTTTTCGTGATATTAGCGAATAACTATTATTATTATGATTAGTGGAACGCCCCGTGCTATGCACGGGAAAGACAAGAAAGTGCAATTACAATGCACTGTACCAAAACACTAACTAAGCTTTGCCGCTTTGACACACAACTTATGCAGCAAGATGAGTTCACGTTGACGTTGGTGTATTATTCCCATTGCTTGGTACAGTCTCCCTACCGTTCTAACAAACATTTTTTTTATTTTTTAGTTGCAAGGATTATTTTTTCTATGCATGTTCGGCGGTTTTTCCTAGGTGGGTGGTCCGATCGGAACAAAGCCTTTCGCATCTTGTGGAGTCAAACTCCCCATTGATACGATTATTAAAAATTTTTTCATTTTTTAGTTGCAAAGGATTATTATTGCAAAAAAAGTTGAAAAACGAATATCCATGTTGTCTTTTACTTAATTATGTTCATGGCATTTACGCAGACAAAAAAAAAGCCCGGAAGAACTGCCTCACAGTATCCTATACAATTCTTCCCATTCCACTAAAAAGCGTGAAATAAAATAATTTTCAGAAAAAAAATACACCGACTTCGAAATGCACTAAAAAGTATAAAATAATTTCTATTTCCTAATGAAGTAATTTCTATTTCTTTGAATCATACAATTACGTCACAGATATGAATTAAACCTATTTACTCGTTAGGCAGTATATTAAATACATTTCAACTTTTTCGGAGGCGGCGCAAAATTAAAAATACCTCAGTAAACGTTGCTGCCAATAACCAGTTGATTGTGGTATGGCGTATTGGAAATTAATAAATCCCGAGAAAGAATACGAACCATTATAGATATATCTGGTAATATACGTAAATGTAATGACTGCATCTCCATTTGATCAACGTTTCTGATATAAATGAAATTGAATCGACTTCGTTCGCGTGTAGAAGCCATGGATCTAAGAACCTATAAACGGAGCCCACGACGCGGGAATTACCAAATTTGCGACAGATGGGCTCTAGCTTTATAGTATATGCGGCGATCAAGTCTTTCCGTCGCATACTCTATGAATATAGCCCTTTGCGGACTACCGCCGCATATATGCGTTCTACGTAAATCATCAAATTGGCCGAAGAACTCATATATGCGTTTGGCGAAAACAGTTGATTGAGCCGAGAAACGCGTACATGTGTTCATGCACGTAAATCTGTGCATGTACATATAATATGTCCAGAATTTGACTTGGAATGCTATGAACGAAAACCGCGTTTAGGCAGAAATATACGCCGGCAATTTTTAATGACTATCGCGGCAGGAGCTCGGCCCCACGGTTCACTTCGAACCGTCCCGTCCGCAAAGGGCTAGATAGACCATAGTTACATTTTATACGCATTAACACCTACTTCGCGGCGTGCTGTCGAGTTATATGTATAGAAAAAAAAATGGCTATACAAGCTTTGCCTATGTTCGGCTGTCCAAAGGTTGACATGCTCAAAAAAATCTTTTAATTTTGCGCCGCCTCCGAAAAGGTTGAAATGTATTTAATATACTGCCTAACGAGTAAATAGGTTTAATTCATATCTGTGACGTAATTGTATGATTCAAAGAAATAGAAATTACTTCATTAGGAAATAGAAATTATTTTATACTTTTTAGTGCATTTCGAAGTCGGTGTATTTTTTTTCTGAAAATTATTTTTGTAGAATCCTTCTTCCGGCAACTACCGATCTGGGCGAACGCGAATGTGTTCCATTGATTTCCCTCAACAAAATTAATACTAGAAAAAAAAGTAAATAACTAAATAATTTAAAAACTAAATCTACTTAAAAAAATGTTAAATACTACTTTATGCGTAGACGTAATGCAAAAAATTCCGAGACGTTGCATTCGGATGTTGCAGAACGTAATGTGATGTAATATTCGTACCCATTTCGAGAGTCGGTGGTGGAAATGAGGGATAGTGGTGGAAATGAGTGACGTGGGTGAAACAAGGGACAGTGGTGGAAGTAAGGGACAGTGGTGGGGTGCATAGCTTCGAACCCCGGCATCGATCGACGATCCAGCAATTGAAAAATGACCATGGACAATATCACAACTGTGCAGACAGGAATTGAAAAAGTAAGTAGTTTGCGTATAATGTCACGCGTACGGTGTCTTGCCCGTCAGTGTTAATTACAAATGTTAGTGTTAATTACAAATTTACAATATGTAAATTTTTTATTTCTAGATGGACATAGTTGCAAATCAAGAAAATGAAGAAGATAAAGAACAGGAGGAAAGAGTGGAGGAGCCAAAAACAGACAGTGTAAAAGAAGAGCCATCCCCACCTCCGCAAAACACACCAGTAATGTCTGGAAGAAAAGTAAGTAATGTGTTTCACATTTATTTATTCCGATTTATTTCCCTACGGTAAATTATGTATTTGCAAAAAAATTATTATAACTAGCCCGGAACCCGTACTCCTCAATCGTTTCGAACTGCTTTAATTCATTATGGATATTATTTACATCAAAGCTTTGAGCAACCGCGGATTTTATCAATAAAATTAATTCTTCGACAGTCTTCAAAACCTTGTCCCCCACTACACTCCTATAAACCCGGTGCTCCATACGATTACTAATTATTAGGGGTGTCTTCGTTTCTTATAAAAAAAATATATATATATAAAGTATTTTACATTTTTATTTTTCTGTTTCAGATGCAGAAAATTATTAAGCGGTTGCTACGTCACTGGACATCGGGAAGAGGCAGAGGAGGCTTCCGCGGAAGAGGAGGCTTCCGCGGAAGAGGAGGATTACGCGGAAGAGGAGGCTACCGCGGAAGCGGTATTCAAATATCCGGATGTAATATATACGGTAGCATAAATAATTGAAAATAAAAACTGAAATAAATACTATATAAATATAAATGATGTACTGTTTCCTTTGCGGACCTCATTCCCTTTCGATCGCGATATTCATTTCGGGTTAATTGTTAACAATGTTAATGCGTTGCTTTTCCGGTTTAAAATTTTTCACACGTACAAAAATATATTGCGTTATTAAGATATTCATAAATCAGGTTTAATTAAAATATTCCTTCCAAATCGTTTGTTTCAAATAATACATTTATTTAACTCTTTTCAAAACTACTGTGTTTCAGTTTCATTTTAAATATTATTACCTCTACATATCCCATCAAGTATTATTTGATAGTTTTATCGGAAAACCATTTGAATTATATATTAATATTATTGCAAAAGATGGAAAAAAATCAAGTAAAAAGAAATAGAAATAGATGTATAGATCACAAGGCAGGGCACCTAACCTTTTCGCTAATCCTTCCGTTGAAGTAATTTTTTATGTTTCGGAATTTAAATATTAATGTAAAATTAGTGAATACAGTAGGGTCATTCCACCCTGAATCGATCACTTTTGATAGGTTCTGACTCCCCATTGGTACCATTATCAAAAAATTTTTAATTTTTTAATTGCAAAGTATTGTTATTGCAAGACAACCGGCAACTTTTGCAATAAACTTTTCTCGATTTTAATGTCCTTTTAATATGTTGCCCGGGGCATGGTTCTGGACAATCTTTTCCTTATGCATAATTGACGGAAAGCTTTTGTTTTCGAGATATTAGCGAAAAAAAAATTGAAAAACGAATATCCATGTTGTCTTTTACTTAATTATGCTCATGGCATTTACGCAGACAAAAAAAAAGCCCGGAAGAACTGTCTCACAGTATCCTATACAATTCTCCCCATTTCACTAAAAAGCGTGAAATAAAATAATTTTCAGAAAAAAAATACACCGACTTCGAAATGCACTAAAAAGTATAAAATAATTTCTATTTCCTAATGAAGTAATTTCTATTTCATTCAATCATACAATTACGTAACAGATATGAATGAAACCTATTTACCCGTTAGGTAGTATATTAAATACATTTCAACCTTTTCGGAGGCGGCACAAAATTAAAAGATTATTTTGCGCCGCCGTTATTTAATTTTGCGCTGCCTCCGAAAAGGTTGAAATGTATTTAATATACTACCTAACGGGTAAATAGGTTTCATTCATATCTGTTACGTAATTGTATGATTGAATGAAATAGAAATTACTTCATTAGGAAATAGAAATTATTTTATACTTTTTAGTGCATTTCGAAGTCGGCGTATTTTTTTTCTTAAAATTATTTTATGTCCGTTTCCAATTTGTTCAGGAATGGCAAGCCTTCAAAGTTTGTAATTTCTGCCCATTTCGGCGAAAATGGGGTCCACTTAGGAATTTTTTTCTCACAAACTACTCAACCGAATTAGCTACATTTTTTTTTCCATTCATGAAGGAGTTTTTTTTTACATATGCTACCGACTGATGTATTTGGCAACACTAGACGCAACACTAGAAGAATCTGTCCTAAGTTATCCTTTTATTTGATTTTTTATTTTCGTTTGGTTGCGCGAAATTCTTGTACATTTTCGAACATATACGACATGCAAATTTTACAGTTACTTTAAATTATGAAATATATTTTGTGTTTCTTGTAATTACTTGACGAAACATAACATAATTTAGAAAAATGAAACGGACTTTATTGAAGACTTTCTTTTCGAGGGACAAAAGAACATTTATGCTCTCTGAAAAATGTACAATAAAAATTGGAAAGTCTACAAGTGCTCGTGAAAAGTCTGGCGTCCAGACCTGGACGAGTTCATAGCCTAGGCGTGTAAAAGTGAACAATCAGGACTACGAACAATGTCACGAATTTTTTCAAAAGAATAAATTTCAGCGGCCAGGAAAGTTTCCTGGTTCTAAGCGAAAACTGAAGGGTCAATTTATGGCCACTCTAACATCGCATGATTGGACCTCGTTGTCGTGATGGTCGTTGTATCGTGACCATGTGCGTCCCACCCGGGGTACATATCTGGCAAAAATTTGGGATTTCTCAACGTGCTAAACAGTGTTTCTCATCACGATTCATTTTTGACGAATTAACAATTGTCAAGACATAATATACTATATTATTTCCTGTTCTAATATGAATCCGATGCAATGCGATTAAGTTATTATGACTATTAAACAGCAAAATTGTAAAAATTTGCGGGGATAAATGCGTATAGTCACAACTATGATGCGGGGGGGGGTTCGATTCCCGGCAACCAAGGTTGCATTTTTCATACATTATATCTACATAAAATCCGATGATTCTGAATTATTGAGATAATACCATTGGATGCATGTGAGCACACGCTAAATGTAGGCTAGTTGCTTGTTATGAATCAGGTGAGTATAGTAGACGGCTTGCCTTTATTCCCGAGATGACGGGGGCGGGGAGAGATCCCCGTGACGATGCGACGGAGACCACATAGAAAAAACAACAGGGAGTTTGGTGTAGCGATAAAGTATAAAGTGAAATCGGCCGTGCAGCGATATTATTCTTTCGGGAAGGACAGAACATAACATGCTTTTGTAACGTCCCCGGGAAGAATTTTTTTTTTTCAACATCACGACAATCTGGGACCCACTGACTAGAATAATCAATTATCGACTGTAGTTGCCAATTACCGACAGTATGTCAGATATCGATTATCGATCTATCAAATTCGACAGTCGGTAATCATAATATATATATATTATCATTTATATTAATTCTTATAATTTTGATTTAGAATAGGTAATATTTTTATACCAATAATTGAATATTAAGTTTGAATCGTTAAAACAAGATTATGTATTATTTTATTTTATTTTTCTAATAAATAGTTTGTATAAGAAATTTCCGTTACACTATGATGTGCCTACGTGCCGCGATACTCGCCCGAAATCCTTGAGATCAGCGCTAATCCTAGAAAAGGATAGCGATACTATTTCTATTTTCGGCATTTTTGGACATTAAATGAATTAATTAACTGAATCAATTTATATACGTAAAATCAACCAGTGTTAAACTACTCATGGCCGAAACCAAAATTATTTCCTTGAACTAGAAAGCTGTAAATCGAAATAGACTCGCCTCTGATAGAGAAGGACAGAAAATGTATTTTTCGTTAAAACACCATTAGAGTACCATCTTAATATCAAATTGTTAGCCAGAAATTAAAGAGCGACATTTAAAATATAATTAAACCGTTCAATTTTATAATTAATGTATAATAACGAATTTATATGAAAATTTAGATATTCTGACGTCACAGAAATTCCAGGAATTCGGCGAACTTGCGAGTATAAAAGGGCGAGCGAGACCCGTCTAGAAGGAGAACAGTTTTCGAAATCGATCTATTCACAAGTCTCAGTAATAAGTATACTCGGAACAATTTTCGCTGTACGAACCAAAAAGATTCTAAGTTCTCGATTGGCAAGCGGGCATATGCCATTTGGATACTCGATCGCTGGGTTGTTTTAGCAGCTAGCGAACAGCGGGCTCCCCGTTCAAGCGGTCTTGTATCCGAAACTCCGTCAGGAGAGTGCTATGCTTAGCCCCAAGAAAGGCTAAGACATCAAACCGAATGTTCTCAGCTACTCATACTTAATTTTCTGTCGAATTACTAACTTGCCTTCAGATTCTCGGAGCTCGCTCTGGGTAGTATCGTAGCTAGCTAACGCAGGCTCCCCATTTGAGCGGCTTGGTCTCTGAAGCCCGTGTTTTTTGGGTGGCAGTTAAGTAATCACGACTTACAAGTAGAGTCACTTTAATTTGCTACCCTGTTGGACGTATATTGTTCATCTGACTCTGGATCGTTGGGTTGTTTAGCAGCTAGTGAACAACGGGCTCCCCAATTAAGCGATCTGGTTTTGGGTGTCAGTATGCGCTCTGACAAAAAGGGTCATGAACAATTAGTTGTCGAGTCAAATCATAAGAGTAATCGTTCCGAATAAAAATTCAATTAGATTCAGATAAATTTTGGTCACTTGAATTAATACGAAAATACTGTTCTCACTTAGCGTCATTTCCGTAATCGATTACACCGCGTTAGATAATAGATAAATCTGTCTAATTTTTGCGAAAGCGTATTTAGGTGCGTTTAGAGAATCTCACTTAGGTCGAATTCCTCGCAGCGGTAGATTATAAAGCGCTAGTATTAATTAATTTCGTCAAAGAACATTTATACAAATCAATCGTACAAACTGAGATAAACTTTGTCACTGCGATACCTTCGAACACGAAAATCAAATATATATAAGGAATATCAAATTTAGTTAATATCACAAATGCGAAGTTAAATTAGATACGGTCCAACATAAAGTACTGACCAGCGAGTCTCATATTACATACTGTTTAATTTATCAATTTCTATTATTTCTATCATTATTATTATTTCAAGATCTATTTAGTTCTTTATACTAATCAATCATTTATAATTTATATACTTTCTTTATTTTGTTGTTATTGTTGTTTGTTAGTTTCATTTCTTATCGTTTATTGAATAAATCTAATTGTTGAAAGATTTTGACCTGTGGATTTCAATCCTTAACCGCACACCACACGAATCCCACAATCTATATTCACGAAATCGAGTCGTTTAGAGGTAAAAGCCGCTCTTTACCTTTTAGCGCTTGTAACTAACTAAACTTAGGTTCTAGGGACGTTACAACTGCTCGACCGATTATTTTATAGTTTACCGTTACCGTCGCACAGTGGAGTATTTGCACCGAAAAAGCGGACATAGCAGAATTTAAAAAATTTTGGAATAAGCGTAGAATTTCTGGTGCTTGAGTTAGTTAAATATATGAGGAACAATGTATCAATATCCTTTTTATGATTTATGCAATCATAAAGCGATGTTCTTCAATGAAACTGAAGGATTTTATGACGCGCTTTCCTTCCTTGACAATTGTCCAAAACGCGGCGCTTATATATTCAAAATTTTTCATCATTTTGAAAACATTGAATACATTGTTATTATATGCAAACTTTTCAGACAAATATAACCTTCACTTTCCAACAGGTTTTACTTTTTTATCATACATATTTGTCTAATAATTAATGTTTGAATATGATCGATAATTTAATCATCTTTTTTTACGATTTTAAAATTTCATTAATGATTTTGTTATACTTCCGGGTGTGCTCCGATGCTCTATTTGGTGTCATTTTATTCTGTAACATGTCCCGATTGCAATGCAAAAAAATTTGGTTCCGACCGCGTCCGACTGCAGTCTAGACTCTAGACAATTCTTTCGAAGAATTTATGAGCGTCCCGTGCATGGTCAATGAACGCGGGCGTGCAAGCCTACGAGTAAAATCCGGTGACAATTAAGTTTCAAATTGCTATAAAATCTGCAGTCGGACGCGGTCGGAACCAAATTTTTTTGCATTGCAATCGGGACATGTTACAGAATAAAATGACACCAAATAGAGCATCGGAGCACACCCGGAAGTATAACAAAATCATTAATGAAATTTTAAAATCGTAAAAAAAGATGATTAAATTATCGATCATATTCAAACATTAATTATTAGACAAATATGTATGATAAAAAAGTAAAACCTGTTGGAAAGTGAAGGTTATATTTGTCTGAAAAGTTTGCATATAATAACAATGTATTCAATGTTTTCAAAATGATGAAAAATTTTGAATATATAAGCGCCGCGTTTTGGACAATTGTCAAGGAAGGAAAGCGCGTCATAAAATCCTTCAGTTTCATTGAAGAACATCGCTTTATGATTGCATAAATCATAAAAAGGATATTGATACATTGTTCCTCATATATTTAACTAACTCAAGCACCAGAAATTCTACGCTTATTCCAAAATTTTTTAAATTCTGCTATGTCCGCTTTTTCGGTGCAAATACTCCACTGTGCGACGGTAACGGTAAACTATAAAATAATCGGTCGAGCAGTTGTAACGTCCCTAGAACCTAAGTTTAGTTAGTTACAAGCGCTAAAAGGTAAAGAGCGGCTTTTACCTCTAAACGACTCGATTTCGTGAATATAGATTGTGGGATTCGTGTGGTGTGCGGTTAAGGATTGAAATCCACAGGTCAAAATCTTTCAACAATTAGATTTATTCAATAAACGATAAGAAATGAAACTAACAAACAACAATAACAACAAAATAAAGAAAGTATATAAATTATAAATGATTGATTAGTATAAAGAACTAAATAGATCTTGAAATAATAATAATGATAGAAATAATAGAAATTGATAAATTAAACAGTATGTAATATGAGACTCGCTGGTCAGTACTTTATGTTGGACCGTATCTAATTTAACTTCGCATTTGTGATATTAACTAAATTTGATATTCCTTATATATATTTGATTTTCGTGTTCGAAGGTATCGCAGTGACAAAGTTTATCTCAGTTTGTACGATTGATTTGTATAAATGTTCTTTGACGAAATTAATTAATACTAGCGCTTTATAATCTACCGCTGCGAGGAATTCGACCTAAGTGAGATTCTCTAAACGCACCTAAATACGCTTTCGCAAAAATTAGACAGATTTATCTATTATCTAACGCGGTGTAATCGATTACGGAAATGACGCTAAGTGAGAACAGTATTTTCGTATTAATTCAAGTGACCAAAATTTATCTGAATCTAATTGAATTTTTATTCGGAACGATTACTCTTATGATTTGACTCGACAACTAATTGTTCATGACCCTTTTTGTCAGAGCGCATACTGACACCCAAAACCAGATCGCTTAATTGGGGAGCCCGTTGTTCACTAGCTGCTAAACAACCCAACGATCCAGAGTCAGATGAACAATATACGTCCAACAGGGTAGCAAATTAAAGTGACTCTACTTGTAAGTCGTGATTACTTAACTGCCACCCAAAAAACACGGGCTTCAGAGACCAAGCCGCTCAAATGGGGAGCCTGCGTTAGCTAGCTACGATACTACCCAGAGCGAGCTCCGAGAATCTGAAGGCAAGTTAGTAATTCGACAGAAAATTAAGTATGAGTAGCTGAGAACATTCGGTTTGATGTCTTAGCCTTTCTTGGGGCTAAGCATAGCACTCTCCTGACGGAGTTTCGGATACAAGACCGCTTGAACGGGGAGCCCGCTGTTCGCTAGCTGCTAAAACAACCCAGCGATCGAGTATCCAAATGGCATATGCCCGCTTGCCAATCGAGAACTTAGAATCTTTTTGGTTCGTACAGCGAAAATTGTTCCGAGTATACTTATTACTGAGACTTGTGAATAGATCGATTTCGAAAACTGTTCTCCTTCTAGACGGGTCTCGCTCGCCCTTTTATACTCGCAAGTTCGCCGAATTCCTGGAATTTCTGTGACGTCAGAATATCTAAATTTTCATATAAATTCGTTATTATACATTAATTATAAAATTGAACGGTTTAATTATATTTTAAATGTCGCTCTTTAATTTCTGGCTAACAATTTGATATTAAGATGGTACTCTAATGGTGTTTTAACGAAAAATACATTTTCTGTCCTTCTCTATCAGAGGCGAGTCTATTTCGATTTACAGCTTTCTAGTTCAAGGAAATAATTTTGGTTTCGGCCATGAGTAGTTTAACACTGGTTGATTTTACGTATATAAATTGATTCAGTTAATTAATTCATTTAATGTCCAAAAATGCCGAAAATAGAAATAGTATCGCTATCCTTTTCTAGGATTAGCGCTGATCTCAAGGATTTCGGGCGAGTATCGCGGCACGTAGGCACATCATAGTGTAACGGAAATTTCTTATACAAACTATTTATTAGAAAAATAAAATAAAATAATACATAATCTTGTTTTAACGATTCAAACTTAATATTCAATTATTGGTATAAAAATATTACCTATTCTAAATCAAAATTATAAGAATTAATATAAATGATAATATATATATATTATGATTACCGACTGTCGAATTTGATAGATCGATAATCGATATCTGACATACTGTCGGTAATTGGCAACTACAGTCGATAATTGATTATTCTAGTCAGTGGGTCCCAGATTGTCGTGATGTTGAAAAAAAAAAAAATTTCTTGCCGGGGACGTTACACAGTGATGTTATTCTTTAGACGAGGACAGAACATAACATGCTTTCCCTTTTTAATACTCGTAAAAGTTCATGAATGGAACATGTACATAATACATATTGCCTCGAAACAGGCAACAGTTTCGAGCTTCGAAATTAGCAACTGGCCGGTCCCGAGCGAGTTGCTTGTTAATTCATATAGTATTATTATATTGTATATTCTATATACTGTATTACACTTAAATAATGTTTCGTTTGATTGTTAAATAGATTTATTAAAATTATTAACTAGCCATTAAAATTAAAAAAAAAAAAAACCAGCCCTATAATTTCAGAAAATATATTTTTCGTAATACTCCAAAATCGAGTACTGAGATCTTCGCACGCACAGCGGGGTTAGTTGACATGACCGACTCAGCCCATAAGATTGTCTTCGTCGTGCCGACGAAGACCAGCACACGCGTCACCCTGGGGGGGGGGGGGGGGAACAATACCCGGTGACGTCGGCGGATCATCGGGGGAACCTCCCCGATAACTACCACATACCCGAATACGACGTGGACAACGCCATCTCGAGTACTGTGAGGAGGGTGCTCGGGAGTGATAACTCACTAAGGGAGGCCTTCTCCAACTACACGACCAGCTACTTCCCAAAGGGTATTAACTGGCTGGAGATAAACAGCCTCACAGTTGAGCTCACGGTCAGGTGGCACAACCCGGTGGAGTCATTCAGGGACGAGGGGGGCAGGAAGCACAGTGTCGGGGCTCCTGGGCGTATTCTCACGGCCCTCGGGCCCGAGCCTCGTCTGTTGCATGGGGGTTTGGACTACCCTTACTACGGCGCACACTGGGCGGTCACCAGCCTCGACAGACGGGTGGCCCCCCGTAGGATAGCAAGACAGTGCCCGGTGGCCAGGGTCGGGTACTGGGGCAACATGGCGTCCCTTGCGGTGGGCACCGGGTACGCTACCTTCAACACCTTCAACGCGGAGGACCCGGCCCAGGTAAGGATCCGCTTGGAGAGCGGAGGTGTGGATAGATTGGTCCGCGCACGATACTTGCGCAAGAGCGTGGAACAATGGAAGAGGGCGGCGGGGCAGCAGGATAGGGTAGCCTTTCCGGCCGCTGACGCCGCCGCGGCCAGATACTGGCCTCACCTTATCGGTAAGGGAGGGGCTAAGCCTTTTTTTTTTTTTTTTTTTTTTGTTTAAGGAAGACAGAAATCCAGTAACGGACATCTGGGAAGATAGCCCAGATAGTGTGAGACGCCCGCTTCCGGCGCCCCTAGAAAAGGGGCGGTTTCCACGTCCTACTCACTAAAACTGTCTCCCGCCCCCGCCCCGAGGGACGGAGGGTGGCGGCAACCCGCCAAGGCTTCCGTACCGGAAACGACATAGTCCCCTTGGTCTAGGCCATCGCTCGCAGTTGTGAAAGAAAGACTACCCCCCTCCCCCCTCGCCCCCCACCCCTCGCGTATGTGTTCCATGTGTGGGGAATGGATGCTCTCAACCAAAGGGTTTTGGTCCTAGGGGCTGCGTCAAGATCTAGGGGAGGCTCCCGGGCAAAATGCGCTGACCTCCAGCTGACCTTGTAACGCCCCCTCGGCACCGCCTCCCGGTGGGCTCGAACATACGGCAAAACCGCGACCTCCTCCACCATTTCCCACCTAAGTGTCGATCTGTAGTCTATTTTCTACTGCCTATCCCCTGCGTGTTGCCTGTCGCTCATATTTCGTTTCCGTATTTCCGCACCCGCCCCAGCCCCCCGCCCCCGCGGTCGTCGATTAATAGGTAGATATCTCCGCGCTTTACAATCTTTCCTTCCCTATGCCTAATTAACGCTATTCGTTTCTACACTTGCCTCTGTTTCGCCCCCCCCCCCCCCACCGCGCTGTTTCTTTCCTGCTCCCCCTATTTGTTCATATGCGATTCCCTGTGTGCGTCATCAATACTAATACCGTCGCTGTTAGACCTAATGAAGTAATATAATGAATAAGTATGTAAATAACAGCAGATAGATAAATATGTAATAAGTGACACGTAAAATGTCCATATAGAGTATAAATATATAGTATGACATAATATATGTGTAACGTATTCTAATATTCCTCTCATCCCCGCCCCCTGCGCAAATTCGTTGATATTCGCTCGCATGATTGCGTTTCCGCCCCGTGCCTAATTTCGACTTCCGCTTCTCGCTTAGGACTCCGCTTATCTCTTTTTCCCCTTTTCGCTGCCCGCTTTTCCCCTTTTGTTCCTACTTCGCCCCAGTCTTTCTCCACAACGCTACATGAGCCCATTGCTCTCGGTATTTATTTCTTTTCTCTCTTCCAGCACTTTCCCTCGGTTCTCAATCCGTCCCCTAATGGTGCTGTGACCAGGCTGACGTTCAAGTTCCTCGTTCCAGTACTTTCCGATTAAAAAGTCTGCCAAGCTTTCGGGTCGCTCATAGCGTTGCCCGCCATTGTTGATACTTTCATTTGTTGCCGCCGTTTAGGCGCCAGCCAAATTTCCTTATGTTTCCTCCTTCTTCTCTCCCGCCGATCCCCTCGGTCCCCATTGTCGCCCCCTAATGGTGCTATGACCAGGCTGACGACTGGGTCCCTAATTGAATCAGCAGTTGATCAGAAGGATCCTCTGCTCAGTTTAACCTCTCTCCCTCCTCTCCCCCGCTCCGTCGGTCCCCGTTTTGTGCCCCCTAATGGTGCTATGACCAGGCTGACACCGGTTTCCTCCTTTGCAAGTTTGAGTAGTTCGATCGACCGTGTCTTGTTTTCTCCTTCTTCTCTCCCGCCGATCCCCTCGGTCCCCATTGTCGCCCCCTAATGGTGCCATGACCAGGCTGACGACTGGGTCCCTAGTTGAATTAACAGTTGATCAGAAGGGTGCTTTGCTCAACTGACCTCTCTCCCTCCTCTCCCCCGTTCAGTCGGTCCCCGTTTTGTGCCCCCTAATGGTGCTATGACCAGGCTGACACCGGTTTCCTCCCTTGCGGGTTTGAGTCGTTTGATCGGTCGTGTCTATTTTGTTTCGCCGCCTCTTCTACTCCTGCTCTTCCTCTTCTCCCTCTCGCTGTCCTCTTGCTTCTTCCCCTCTTCTTGCCGTTTGAAAAGCGCGCCGTGCCTCCGCCGTCTTGCTTATTGCTGCATCCTTTTGCTTCACCCTTTAGGGCCGCTCTCCAAGTGTTTGCAGCGTTCCTTCCCTCGCCATGCTGGATATTCTGGATATTCTTAATGCGGCCCCTTTTCTCCACCATCGTTGTGTCTTCGGAGTTTTCAGAGTGCTGGGGCGTTTCCACAGTTCTTCCAACACTTTTCCGTCATTTTCCCGCTTTGCACTGTTCCTCTGTACTCGCGCACGTGATCACGTATACTCCCCTGTACCCGCAACACTCCTAGCACTTCACTGCACTCTCACAACACTTTCCTAACACTACACCGAGTTAGTTGCCTATCTGTTAATTATTTATTATTTATTATTTATTATTTATTAATTTATTAACCTACTAATCACTTCACTATTTATAATAATTTATTCGTTAATTATGAACTAATTAATATTATTATTATTATTATTATTATTATTATTATTATTAATCTCATTCACTTCACTTCATTTATTTATTAATTAATTAATCAATTTATTTCTTCCTCTTTTCCTCCTCCCTGTCTTCTTGCTTCAGCCAATCCGCTTACTATTTGAAAAACGCGCCATGTCTCCGCCATCTTGCTTGTTGCCGCGTGCCTCCGCTTCGCCCCTGAAGGCAGCTCTCCAAGCGCTTGCGGCGATCCTTCCTCCGCCATCTTACTTGTTGCCACGTGCCTTCGCTTCGCCTTTAGGCTTCGTCCTTAAGGGCCGCTCTCCATGCGCCTGCAGCGACCCTTCCCCGGCCATGCTGGATATTTGCGAACCGGCCTTTACGCTCTACACTTTCCCTCGCGCGGAGATGCCCACGTGTTCGTACGATATATCGAAGCATGCTTGACCGACGCCATTATTTATTTACTATCAAGAAAATACAAAATTAGCCAAAACCAATCACCGCGTGCATTCAGTATGCCTCATTCGCCCCTTCCCGCACTCTAAATCCCTAATGACATTTGCATTATAATTAATTAATCTAATTTTTACGACTTTCTCTCGCAACTTCTACATGTCGCACGACCACGTGTTCACGCAAGTCCTTCTTCGAGGGCAGCTTTCACCCTTAAATTGCACTATTTCACTCGCGATATATAAAAATAATCGTATTTAAGCCGCGCACATATTTATTTTATTCCGCGGTCGGTCCGAACACTCGTTTCCTCGCTTTCGATTACTCATGGGTTTGCACCCCATGCTTTTCCTCGCGTCGCGTGGAGGTCGCCATTATCGAAATTTCGTTTTTTATTTATAATTTCACTATTCCACTTCCGATTTTCACGAAATTTCACCGCCCACTTCCCCCACGGTCTCCCCTCACTTCACAACATTATTTATCACACTTAAACCACTTTTTCCCACCAAAAATTGTAATTTATCGCGGAGCGACCCCCGAACACGTGCGCTCGCCACGACAGCCAACGCGCGCCTACGTTTAATACGAATCTGCAACCCGTTTTTCTCCAGCATGTACAGTTTTTGAGAAATTTGAATTTGAAAAAAAAAACACATTTTTAAAATTTGAACCAATTTTGTGAGGTAACTATAAAAGATAATAAGATTTTGTTTGTATCAAAAGATTCTATAGACTTTTCTGAATACAACGATATCTGCGTTTTATGCATTCTGAATGTTTAAACATATTTAAAAGGTCATTGAACGCCGAAAGGCACGGATTTTGCACCAATTTTTACGTATATTTTTCATTTTATCTTAAAAAGTAAGGATCTAGTGGAAAATTGATCTATACCACGCGATATATCAGATTTTCACCTTTAAAATGCACTCATAGAAAGTCGCAAAATTACAGGTACTCTGGCGCGGAGTACCACCGCCTTTGCTACGTCTCGCGCGTTGCTATTTTACTTTCTGGCATCGTAAAAAAAACGACGTTGCAATTTCCTATGGGTGTTAAATGTGACTTTTTCCTATTCAGAAAAGTCTATAGAATCTTTTAATGCAAACAAAATCTTAGCGTCTTTTATAGTTACCTCACAAAATTGGTTCAAATTTTAAAAATGTGTTATTTTTCAAACCTAAGTTTCTCAAAAACTGTACGTGCTGGAGAAAAACGGGTTGCGGATTCATAATTAGCACGAAAAAAGCTATAAGAATCACTGAACGAAATTAGAAACGCGAATTGGCTATTGGACAGTGTTATCGACAGTGGATTAGCGGCTTCTAAAAGCTAACACGAGGCGCGCTGGTAGTGCCTTCTCGCGAACCTGCATTCTTCATTTTTGCCCTACTTACAAGGAAACGCACGCAAGTGTCCCCTTTCGATTTTGATGAAACTTCGTAGATTTATTAGCAGGCAAAAATAAGGGACGCGTATTTTTTTTATCGGCTGAGACGCGGGTTTAAGGGGTGAATTTAGTATCGGACGATATTACACTATCAGTCAACGTCATTTTTAAGCATAAATGAGAAACAATTACATTTGCGTTATACATAACTGTTAATTTTATTAAATTTGTATCACAAAACATTTATTGTTAAAGTACATAGGTATTCTACGTATATGCCAATTTTATAGATAACGAATAGTTTGAATAAGTTAGGGAACATAATCGTGGCAATAATGGTATTCTTCGAAAAAATGTTTCAAACACAACGGACATTAAGTATATGTAATAATTGCTACGTCACCGCATATGTATATGGCATAGTGGTTCATTATGTAATGCATAGCAAAATTCTACTGTATTTGGAAAATGAGGTGGTCTTGACGATATGTATCCACTTTTATATCATGAAATGAAATTTTCAAACCGCGGTAAAGAAAACTGATTATGAACAAGTTATTGTAGTTTTAGAATGCTATCTCGTGTGTGGAGATTAATGTCAAATTGCAATATAACAACTATGTCCGAAAAGCGACGAACAAACTTTTCCGTACGCGAAATCTGTACACGTATAATGGTTGCAAATATTTTGTAGTTCCAGCTAGATAACGTTCCAATAGAACGTTATTTCTTTATTTATCGGAATAGCTTCGTCAACCCTACGACAACAATGCGCGCTCCAAGAATCTAATAATAGAGCTGTTTTGTTGTTTGTATTTGGAGAATAAACTTCTGTTAACCAAGTTTTAAAATTTTCTTTTTTAAGTTCTCTGGATGTCGATGCCATAACAAAAATATTCATCGCCTTGAACATGGTCTGCTGTAATCGAGGTTCAAATACTTCATGGTATAAAGTGGATACATATCGTCAAAACCTCATTTTCAAAATCCCGTATTTTGGTATGTATCACACAATGAACCATTATTCCGCATATGTAGTGACGCAGCAATTATTTCATGTGCATGGTGCATCGAAAACCGTTTGAATTATTTCTTCGAGCAATACCACCATTGCCGTGATTATGTTCCCTAACTTATTCAAACAATTCATTACCTAATAAAATTAACATATAGAATACCTCTGTACTTTAACGATAAATGTTAATTATAACGCAAATGTAATTGTTTCTCATTTATGCTTATAACTAATGTTGACTGACAGTGTAATATCGTCCGACTTCATCCGATTTAGTATAGTGTGGAGCGTCAGCGGGCGCACGCACGAATCTTTATGATAAAAATCTGAGGAATTGTAAGAGGCAATATCGTATATACATATATATACCAATGGATTTGTAGTAAAATTCTCTACACTTTTTGTCTTTATACAAATTTGAATAAATTGTAAAATAAGATAATGTCACGTTCTCAGGTACAAGGTACCATAAATAGTTGAAAAATTTGCGTATCGCTATTCTGGCAACATTATTATCAGCTGTACAATACAAGTATAAATTTTAGATGTTGTAATGGAACTTTTACGGGAATTGATGCATTAATTCAGGACTGAATGTATAAATTAGTTAAAAAAGTACATGTATCACTTATCCCTAATATATAATTTTAATAACTTACCAATGCTGTGGTACTTTATTCTGGTAAGAACGTGTGCTTTATCCCAGAAAACTTCCGCTTCCTTTATTACATATTTCTAATACTGGAATTTTCGTTTTATTTTATATAGGATCTCTAAAGGTTAACTGAATGGGAGATAAATTTTCGTATTTGGGATGACAGTATCAGCAACTACAGAATGAGACTCATACTAACATTAGCGATAAGATTCAGTAATTGTTAGTATATTTTTGAAAATCATACACCAGTACTAAAATTATATATGTAAAAGATTACATTTTCATTATAAAATTTTCACTGATACTTTTAAAATAAAAGGCCATTAACGTATCCAACGATAACCTGAAATCGTGCAAATTTCAAAACTTCAACTCGCTTGCGGCACGGGTTCCTGTTATCCAGTCATGTTGAAACTTTGACATTATCATTTTTTCACCAAATATCAAAATTTTAGGGGGCGAGACCATGAAAAAGTCGAAAAAAAAAATCGACCTCTATAACTAAGGGCCACCCTAATGTGCATAGTGTAGATGCATACATGTTATCCCAAGATTAATACTAGGGCCAAAAAATGGTGATAGTTGAAATGAATTTGAATAACTTTTTCCTTTGCGAAAATTTTGGTTAAGCATTCGTTTTGGAATTATATTATTAGGGAAAACAACACCATCAATGGGTTCAAACGTGACGGCCGATTATAGTCATATAGACATTAATAAAGAACACGATGAGAACCTATAATACATTTTAAAACAATTGATTTGTTTCAGCGATGTATGATGACTATGACGAAATCGCCATTGTATCATATTCTTTTGTGATTTAAGCCTCGTAATCGATAACGAAACCAAAGCATATGGAGACACATACAACAATGTAAAAGAGATAAATACGGTAAGTGTAAGAAATCTTGCTGTATAGTTACTTTCTTTACTTGCTATATATTTGTCCTATCTTCGAAGGTAATAAATGATTAGTGACAATATGCGAATGTACGCACATAGTTTGTAGGCCGCAGGTCATCGGAGGTACGTAGGGTCAGTGACCATTAAAAAGACCTGGGGTTTTCCCGAACAATTTACTGATGGGGATTCTCAATTTTTCTGGAAATTCCCACTTTTTTCAAGGGCTTTGCTGCGTTTTTAGGCGCTAGATGTCTTTGCCTTTTTCTGGTATATTTAAGCTGATGGAAGGGCAGAAAAAAAAGATTCGCTCTGACCCGCCGCATTGAACGTTACTCTGTGACTTACTACACGTTAACCGCGCGTATAATCAACTAACTCCGGGTAGATTGTGATAATTATTTATTCCTACCGTCAACCGCTAAAAGCTATTGTAAGCGTTAATTTGTATGCGTGCGTGTGGAGTGTGCGCGTCCGTCGCGGGGTGCACCGTTAACGAGCATCGAGAAGGATTAAGAAAATTTTAGAAGCGTGGCGCAACCGGAAAACGGGAATGTTCTGGAACTCGTCCCAAAGAAACATTAGATATCTAGAACTTCCAGAACATTCCATATGAGAAACAATAAAAGACGCAAAGACGCCCACCTCGGGGCATTGCATCGTGTACCGTAATCGGAAACGCTCCCGTCCGCTGGCACTATTTAATTTAAATTTAAATTTGCTCGTGTAAAACTATCTTTATTTCCGTAATTTTTTAAAATAACAATATTTTCTATTCCTTGCTCAAAAAATCAATTGCATTAAAATGAAAGTAAATCTCATAAATGTTATTAAAATTCTAATGGATTCATTTAATTATGAAAATAGTAGTGCACACACGCCGGTAAACACAAAAGAAGTTGAGTTAGCTGAAACTATTAATGACTTGATTGACAGATATATGCAGGTAGGCTACACAGAAATTGAAACTCAATGAGAATGACTATTCGAAGATCATATACACGAGGACCAATTTTCATCGTCGATACACGAGTTACCATCAAGTCCGTTGCGAACCAGTGGTAGTCCATCCAGTTCACCCGACACAACTCTAAATGAGAAAAGTGCTATGGACTTTTGGAAAAGGGGAAAAGAAAGGAAATTATCCTTCGCGACAGTACAGAAAAGGTATAAGAAATTAAAGAGTCATAAACAGTTATATCAATGGGAAAAACAAATTGGCTCTGGGGGATCACAATTAGATAAATTGCAGTTAATTACGGGAAAAGTATTAGAAAAATTTATTTTAGCGCGAAATAGAAAAATTGTAATTCATGACATCGACTTAAAACGTTGGGCATTACAAGAACAACAAAAACTTAACGTGGCTGGATTTAAAGCACCTTAAAAGTGGTTATGGAAATTTAAGCAGTCTAATAATATCGTTTCTAGAAAAACAAGAAAATTCATTACGAGAAATTATAGTGAACATTTAGCTGATATACGCGAAAACGCTAATGAATTCGTAACTCATGTTCGTCAATATTTTCAAAATTGTGGGGGAGAAAATATGTTCAATTCTGATCAGAGCGGGTTTCAACTAGAAATGCACAGTGACCGTACCCTTTTTTGGAAAGGAGAAAAACGTACTGAATCAATTATACAGTCATCATCAACTATAACACACAGTTATACATACAATGCAGCCGACAATATCAGCAGATGGACAACTCTTGTCTTCACTGTATACATACAAGTACTGAGGGAAACAAGTGGCCGAATTGGTCCTCGTGTGCAACGATCAATATTCACAGCGACTAATATTCTTATTGGGGCATCAACATTCGGTAAGTTAAATAGAGAGTTATTGAAACAATGGTTGGGACTGGTGTGCTTTCTGAATATGACAGAAAATAGCATTTTACTATTAGATTCATGGTCCGGAAACGACGAAAATTTAATACAAAATATCACACCGCAAAATAAAACTGTTACAATTTTAACCATTCCAAAAAACACCACGGGTGTTATTCATCCTTTAGATGCGTACGGCTTTAGAATTCGGAAAAATTTTGCTCGGAAACTTTCAGATCTAGTAATCATATTAGATTTACAAATTAATTTACATACGCGTGATACGATTATGAAAATGCAGTCTTTAATATACAATTAGTTATTTGCACCTAGATATAGAGTTGTTAAATATGCCTGGTTTCGATGTAGTTACACGGATATCAGGCCACAACATTTTGAAAACTCAGTAGCCTTTATTTTAATCAACTCGAATTCATGAATTGTTCAGATTGCGTGGAACTTGTACCCAAATGTTCGTGGTGTCGACGACATGTATGTTTCATACATTTCTTCGAGAGTTTCCATTATTGTGACAATTATATAAATTAGTATTGAATTGCATGGATATATAAAATCTTTATTTTTATTTACTTTCACATTTTTTCTACCTCAAAAAATTTAGAATATACTGTTTCAATTACCGCTTCCTTATGATTGCAACTTTTCAAACACTTTTTTCAGCGCTTTTTAAAATTACAAAACCAATCCCTCTACAGAGTACCAAAATCAGTTCTTTTTAGAACTAATAACATCAGCTCTTTTCAGAGCTACCATATCTTTCTGAGCAAAGAACAATTTTGGAGGAACAACTATTCCTATTTCAACAAACTGCATTCCTCGCGCCTATCGCATTTACCTCTTTTACGATGGAGATTCACGGTACTTTTTATTTGCCTGGCTGTTTTCCTCTACTTATGAAGCGACTAAGAAAGCACCGAGTAAAATAATTGAATAATATTACAAAAAATTATATCAAAATAGAACGTAAACATCGCTATAGAGGGCCAGCAGAGTCAAGATGCGCGTACAATTTGTAGTTTAATTTGTAGTTTAACAATGACGAATTTAAAAATCCCAATTTATCCGTATTCTTCGCCAAGATGTATAGTTTATTTGTACCAATTTTTATTAAAATCGATCAACATTTTACCAAAAAAAAATTACAAAAATTTATTATTTTTAATATATTTTTTAAACAAATAAATTTTTCAAAAATCCACTTACGCCATATTATTGGTCGTCTAAAGTAGAAAGATTTGCATTTTGAATATTTTGTCTAGGTCTAATAGTTCCTGAGATATTCGAGAAAATTTTTTTGCAATCCCAACTTTGAGGGCTATTTTCACCCCTTTAACATGGACGATGGCCGATAAAGAAAATACGTGTCAAATATTTTTTTTCGTTCTACATCATACTCAAAGGGCATCAAAATCGGCGTTTGTCAATTGGGTAATGTCCCTTGTAAGTTCTCCAAAGGTGTGACACACAACTGAGTTTCATTTTTTAAAAGTTAAGAACTTTATCACGCGAAATCAGTTTGATACGAATATAATTTGTTTTCACTATGAAAGATTTCCGGAAAACCGTATCACTGTAATTGATCCAACAGTCAGAAGTTAGATGGCACCGTGTTGTACCTGAGAGGTGCTGCCACCGCAGTGGAGTTACTGAGAACTAGAGTCTCAAACAATTTACAGAAGTGAAAATGTGAAGTAAAAGACAGGAATATTACGTGATGGAAGGCGACATACATTTTGAACATGTAATTAAATAAAGTGTATTTTTCTTTCATTCTAGTCGCTTGTTTAGATTCAGTAATCTCTTTGGAATCAAATAATGGTTACACTACCAAAGCCAAAAGCTAAGTACTTCACATTTCCTCTTCTGTAAAACGAGTAATATGTTAATAAAAATACCATGTAATATGTGTTTTGAATTCGTCTCGATATCCTCTAAAGCTGTGAATAAAAAAAAAAATGTATGTTCCTATTTAAAAAACCCAAGATGACCTTGACTTTGCCAAGAAAACAAACTGTTTTCAAAATTTGCTTTACCAATATCTATTGTGCACTTCATACCCTCCAAATATTGTTCTAAACTTTTTTTCGTAAGGTGGTTGCAAGTGGGAGGAAAATCGTGAGTAGCGTTACAGGTAACACCCTGTATAACATTCTTGAATTTATTAAATGTTGGCATGCTTTGTTTATTTTTTGATAAAAGAAAAGGAAAATCAATTTATACGTATTATTCAATATACGATTATAACTATAACTATTATGAAAAAGACTACATAAATTTTACACGGATAAATAATTAATGCTGAACGTTAGTAAATAAAAATAGACGACAAATTAATTAACTGGTAAATTTAATTAATTTGTTAACTTCCACGTTGTCAAATTTTTTAGAATTCGTAACCCACTGCCGTCTAAATGAATATTTTGGTTTTAAAATATAGATATAGATTTGGTTTCAAATATAGATATAAATTATTATATTAACCTCATATAAAGTATGATAATTATTTCATCTTAATGAAAATTATGAAGATATATGGCTTCGTTATTTAAACAAACATTCCACAAATACCTATTTTCAGAGTACAATTTTCGAATTGCACAGTTTCAAGAACATTATCAGTTGAATAATACAATCTTTTATGCAGTTTCTAATACTTTCTCCCCTTGCTAATAATGAAACATTGCTAAATTATGTATAATATAAGTTAGATTTATTTAGTTGCTGCGAAAATTAAGCGGCTCTTTCATTCTGGAAATCCAGCACCATTAATACTATTATGTGCTAAACGACAATTATAAATTATCAATAAAAAACTACAATATTTCGATGAAAAAAATTAATTATGATTTGAAATCAAATATAACATTAAGTCTAATAATTAGCATTTTCACTCGTTAAGTAACCACCAGTTTATTGACTTCGAAATGCCATTGACAAATCACTTTAGGTCAATGGAAAAAAGAAAAAAAATGAAAGTTCGAAAAACGTCTTTGGTCAGAATGTAATATTGTATGAAATAATGGTAATGAGTATAGTAACAATGATAATGGTTCAGCATAATGTAGAATATACAATAAATCAATCTAGTTATAGCGAATTTTATGTAAATCTGTCCAAGTATTGCTTTAATCTTTAAAGTGAACCTTGCGTATTTGACCCAAGGAGATTGTTCTTAATTAATTGAAATTCAGTAAATCTCTGTGACTCATTTATTATTAAAATAGACGTATTAACCTTCGTTCAGTTAGATTTTTGTAAAAAAAAGCAGCCAATACAAGCTGTATAATACAAATTGTGTACTGGTTGCGTAGAGGTCGTCAAACAACCTGTGTGCAATTTACGTAATTCTATGGAAGTGTGCACTTTAAGGATTAGTATACTGATTTATACTGGTATTACTAAGTTTATACCAATTGATGCCCCCTTATATGAAACAAATTTTGTAGAGAAATTTCCTTGATCGATTCACTAGCTCACGGGAAATTCCAATTTTGCAAGATAAGGAAAATATCTGGTCCATGTTATATACATTCTTATTCAGTTTATGGATCTATACCTTATACATAAAAGCAATGCAGACCTGACCATTTTTGCTTGACCATGCTAATTTATTAGAATGTTTATAGATGAAACAGTGAAGTGACATCAATTACTCTACACAGCAAATTTCAAGAAATAGCATAATAATTTCATCCGATTTTTAAAAATAGGACCTAGACGTTAAATTTGCAAAACAAAAATTTATTTATAATTTTCAGCAATATAAAAATCACTTTTAACTTAATGAAAATATTTTGAAGAAACAATCTTTCGATTAAAATGCAAAAATAGTTCAATGCAATTAACAATTTTCAAGATTAAAAATAAAAGATATTTAAGGATATCCTATTATTAAGGTATAAATGTGTTAACACTCATTTTATTAATACTTCAACACAATTTTGTAACTTATTTCTTTAAAAACTAATACTGTTTCAAGTTATTACTCAAATTTATATACAGTCGGTCACGAAAATATTCGGACACCACTATAGTTTTGACTATTATAGTCCGCACTTCAGAAGTGTATACAATAGGAATAAAAAAAGGGTTCGCATATGTTACTATGCAGTGTGTAGTTAACAAAAATATAAGAGATATTTATTTACGATTAGTATTTACACAAATAATTAAACAAAAATGGTAAGTATGCTTATTTTCATGTCACGAAAATATTCGGACACCATGAAAACTATGTTTATAATACTATTTATAAATCTTGTTTTTAAAAATTAATATTTTGTTGGATATCCCATGCGCTTTATGACATGCCGTAATCGCATTGGCATATTACAAATTATTTTTTTTAAATAGTCTTGCCCAATACGTAGCCATTCTTCTTGCAGCCGTCTTTTTAGTTCATCCTTTGTGTTTATGGGAGTTGTTCGAATTCGACGATCTAATTCATCCCATAAATTTTCAATGGGATTTAAGTCTGGCGATTGCGGTGGTGGGTGGAGGACATTCTTGCAAGTATATAATAAGAATTCTTGCACAATACGTGATGTATGCTTTGGATCGTTATCCTGATAAAATTTTGTCCCACTTTGTAGTCCCATATTATAAGCACTTTTTTTTAAATTGTTTTGCAAAATGTGCAGATATCTATTTTTATCGAGGATGTCATCGATAAAAACTAATTCTCCTACTCCATGGGCCGAAATACAGCCCCACACCATCTCAGAACCACCACCGTGTTTCGTAGTCGGCTGCAAATGTCTCGGATTTAATTCTTCTTTTGACTTCCGGCATACTCTAATCCTTCCATCGCTTCCAAAAATATTAAACTTGGACTCATCCGCAAAAATTACATCTTCCCACCACTGACTTTCTTTTGAAATATAGTTTTTTGCAAAAGTCAGTCTCTTCTTTCGGTTGTTCGCGTTAATATACGGCTTTTTTCGAGCTATTCTTCCATTATAGCCCTCTGATCGTAATACTCTTCTTATGTTTTCCGGATGCACTGATATTCCACGGTCATTATTTAATTCAGCTGCTAACTTTGGAGCACTTATCCGAGGATCACATTTGATTCTTCTAATTATCGATCGTTTGTCCCGAGTATTGAGGATCAGTTTGCGTCCACTTTGAGGGATAGATTCAATTTTATTTTCATTTTTATAACGTCGCACAATATCCCATACCGTGCTCTTACTAATATTTAATAAATCCGCAATTTTCCGAATTGATTTCCCCTTTTCTCGATGAAAAATTACTAATTGTCGCATATTAAACGACGTATTCCCACTTTTGCGACCCATTTCGCATAAATTTTGAACAAGACTGACAAATATTCGATCTATAACGTACTCTGTACATAGTATGAACGATATGTTTACAAACATTATTTCAGTCAGTTCTTAGAACCGGGAAACATCAGAAGTACGGCAAGTGTCCGAATATTTTCGTGACATGAAAATAAGCATACTTACCATTTTTGTTTAATTATTTGTGTAAATACTAATTGTAAATAAATATCTCTTATATTTTTGTTAACTACACTCTGCATAGTAACATATGCGAACCCTTTTTTTATTCCTATTGTATACACTTCTGAAATGCGGACTATAATAGTCAAAACTATAGTGGTGTCCGAATATTTTCGTGACCGACTGTATGTCCAATTTTACTTCTATATCTTCTGTATAATTAAAAATAATGTGTTGAAATCCAAGAAAATTTTGTTTTTGTTTTTCAATTTTTAGTATAAGAGAACACGGTTTTTGCAGTTCAAAATCTAAAATAGAAGTGGAAAGAAGGAAAAATATTAAAAATCACAATTAAAATATTAATATATTACCATTTTCGACGATTAAGGTGATTATGTCGTGACAGCCAAATTCAGAAGTTGAGACATTGATAATGATATTGATGAATGTAATGTAAAAACAATGTACAGCAAATTATATAATGCACATAAAATAAATATTTTTTCTCCCAATTTTTGAATATAAACTGTGATTAAAGCAGCATTTTTCCGCTTTTTTGACTATTTCTGTAATTGTACAGTAAGTTACGTATATTTTCTTTAGAGTAATTACTATGTCTTTTTATGATCCTTTCATAATTCAAAATGTACTGTTAGCAGATTTTGTTAACAACGCAGTCATTTTTATTTTATTATGACTAACCTTTTTAAAATTTTGTTAATGCTTAACCATTACTATTATTTATGTACATACAGTTAAATTTTAAAGAAATTTTATATTGAAGTACGCTTGTGATACAACCACTTTATATTAGAAACGTGTATTCCTATGCTCTTCAAATATTCGTAATACTTCTGTACCTCTAGCATTAGAAACTATTTTACAATATCCTTTTATGATAATTAATGATGTCCGATGTTTGTGTGCCTTTACTTAATTTGCGAGTGACTTGTCAATGAGTGCCGAGAAAAAAGACAAGTAAAATGGAACAGAATAGAAAGAACACGACTGTTTGCGCACGGTTCAACCGGAAGCTGAATGCCATGCGAGCACATCCCTCCTCTGGGATAATCGAGAGAGGCCATGATGGACGATGCATTCTTTCTCTTTCCTAGTTGAGGTAAAACGAAACGACGGGACAGATGAGTTGAGTTGCCGCTCTAAAAGTTTTTCAGTGCGTAATACGCGGCCGGAAAAAGCGGGAGAGGAGGGTGCAGGAAAACGGAAAGGAGGCCGCATTGTGGTGTATATAGGGTGAGCCATGGAACTAGGACAAGTTGTATCTGTACCACTGTTTGATCCGGAGGAAAGCACTAAATTCGTAGAAAAGGTAGAAGCATTTCTCATCCAAAACAAGATGTATATTTTTATTGTTATTAGTTTATATTTCCGTTTTCTATATTATACAATAAAATTAAATAATTACTTTCAGTATTTATTTCAGCGATGTTTCATATATTGTACATTCTAACATAATATTAAATAATCTTCTCACCATCTATTTCTATACAAAGTGATTGCTAATATTATGAACTACCGGAAAAATCACCTAACACATATGATGCTAAAACTTCTTTATATTCAAACGGTTAAGGCAAGTATGTAGTTATAAATTGGAATATTTAAATCATGAACAATAACATTCAAGCAATATTTGTAACTATTCAAGCAATACAAAAGTACTTGTTCTATTGGAACTACTTTATTTTTGTGACTCACCCTATATAAGATTGTTACCTTCAACTGTAGGATGTCGGTAGTAGCAATAATAGTGTTGGTGGTGGTAGTGGTAGTGGTGGCGATGACTCGAGAACAACTCGGCATCGCAACATAAAATCGCCATTACTACAACCGTATGCCGAGTTACGGTGCTGCGAACATCTTCCCACCTCTCCACGGTCCTGTAAATAAATACATCGTTCCATCTTACGTTCTTCAACCCCTGAACGTATATAGATCCTGGAACAGAGGAAGTGACAGACCAGCCTTGGCAGTATTCCAATAAAAATCCGACAATGTCGAGCCATCTGACGTGAAAACGGATTGTGACGCGTGTACGTTCCGGCTGCCCGAAGTCTTGCCTGTGTCAATCTCGCTTAGCCACCAACCAACCCCTAACGGAAAACGGTCTTTCTCATTCGCTTAGCAATAATCCAAATAGTTTCGTTTAAAATGTATACTTTGAAATGATTTTAACACAAATAGGGTACACTCTGTTAAAATAAGATACCTATAAGTACAATATTTGACTACAAGAGTACCTATATCTTTTTTCAGGAATATTTTATACTTACTATAACACAACAACATTCTTACTTCAATGAATATTTTTATTGAATGAATACTGCAAAATTACAGTAAATAATACTGAACGATGCATTTGAAAAATATTGGTATAGTTATAGGAGAAAAGTGGCTAAATTTTCATTTTCAAATTTTGGGTGTTAAATTTGTTCGCGCGATGGGTGAATATGAACTTTCCATGGGCTGTTCTTGAAGGTTGTAAATCTTCGACCCATTGCGTCTCCACAACTTGTTACAGTGATGGAGATTATATGTTGAATTGTTAGATTTGATGTTACAAAAAAGATGTACATATAGAGTGGTTCAGAGTCACATTGGTGTGTTCAGATCAATGAAGGTTGTAAATCATCACCTCACAAGTTGATAGGTTCTTCACTGTAGTGAAAACAAGTTAGGTTAATCAGTTTGGTTGTGAGTTGTATGGAAGGCACTTTGAAATACTGATGTATTGCGGCTCGTGTGCCTCAGGGATCGTCTCAATGTTGATCAGATCAACGGAATTTGTTTTCCGTTCCACTGAGTATTCTACTGTACTCTCGTGTCGTTATAATGATTCACAAAGGTGAGTGTGCGTCACCAAAAAGTAGTCCAAGACTGAACGAGTTACCTCAAAACCGTCAAACAAGAAAGGAATAGAGAAAGATCAGGCCGTGCAGGCGTTGGCATAAAGGACCAATTAAGACAGTTTGTAATTTAGAAAAAATAGTGATTGATGAGACGGTTCGGCGAATCAGATCGCGAGAGCTTTAACCTTCACTCCAAGGTTGTAAATATTATTTGTTAATAAGGTGACCCAAACACTTGAGTGATTTGGGTCCTTCAAAGGAATTCAGTTATGGGGCACACTGCGAGACTATCGAATGATCGAGCCCGAGTGCATTGACCCGCCGGGTAGAAAGGACTTCCTAAACACTGTACACCGCAGAGGTGCATAATTTAGGATCAAGGAAATAAACTTCTTTAAGGAAAGGTATATTAGCACTAGAATAATATGCTTTTGAACGTGTTAAAAGGCTGTTGGCAATAGTTAAGTATCCATTTAAAATTACAAGAATGAAATGTTTTGGGTTTGACAGGGTATCCATAAATATTTAGCCAATATTATTTCGAATTAGGAAAATAATACAATTCGAAACAAAATTATGCAAAATAAATGTAGCTAAGTTACGCAACTTAAAACAAATTTACGGTAAACCAAGGAAATGTAAATTAAAACTGATTCTTTATTATTTCACTTTTAAATAATTGAGACAAGCTACTGTCAGTAAGCTAAAGTAAGTTAATATATGTTAAAATAAGCCAATACTTGTTAAAATCATACAAAATAACTTCTTTGTTAGTTCTTCAACAATAGAAATAATGATATTATCAGGACACTCTATTTTACGCGTTTTTTTTTTTTCGTAAATACCCGTTTCGACTAGTGGAGAAAAAATTAAAATATTCTTCCGAAAAATATAGGTTTTTCCTTGAATTAAGTATTTGTTTCAAACAAAAACTCTTACTTTGGCATTATGAAAGGTATAACAAAGATCCCTTATAATATATAAAGTTATTTTTGCTATTTGATTTCTGTAAATAAAAAAAGTACATAATGTGCCCAGCGGTACTTTACTTTTACCTAATATATGACCTATTACATATGTAAATGTAAAAATGATGAATAATTTCTTATTATTCCCTAAGGAAAGAAAGAAACTTGACGTCCTATTCTCCATAATGATTCGCTATACTGGGTGTCTCATACAATTAGAGCAGACTGTACCTCCTAAACGACTGGGAATAGAAGGCGATGTTATAAGTAAAAGTTACTTATAGTTACTAAAGTTAATTTTATGCACTTTCATGCATCGATGCATCTGAAAAATGCAATAACACTTATGTTTTAAATGAAAACCTATATTTTTGACTATGCCAATCGATGCAATTTCTTGTGCTTTATATAAAAGTATTAACATACTAATGTCCTAGATTTATTTGTTAGGAAGTTATCGCAGCTAAAAGTTTCGTCTTGTTGCACAATACATTACATATGTCCCTATTATTTCGTAGTTTTAGACATTTCCTGTCGGATGCATTGTTTCAGCTCCTCAACATTAGTAATGGGATGTGAATTAACCTTGTCTTTTAGATATCACTGTAAAAAGAAGTCAAGGAGTGTGAGGTCCGGTGATTGCGGTGGCCATAAGATCAACTACCATAAGTGTTCGGCCGCGAACCGAGACCTTTGCCGCGACTAAGCGATTTATTGCAGGGCCCAAGTGGTTCGGCGCGTAGGCCACCGTCAATAGTTTTTACCTCGGAATACGGGTCACCGAGGACCCTTTTGTCTATCACATGCGGTCCAAATGAATCTTACCGTAGACATGTACGTACCATAAATCAGCTAACAGTTGTACCTCTCGTTTTAAACAAACAAAAGCATAGAGTTTTTCTTAACCGTTACCTTCGGAAACGCGAGGGTGTTCAGGCGATTTCTTTTATAAAAAATAGCCAGTCGTGAGTTAGAAAGTTCCGCGTAACCTAACATAGCATAACCAATGCAGGGTGGTTCGGAAATCAATCACAACACCATTCGAACGGGACCCTGCACTCCTCGAATGGGCCACGGTAGGGTGGTAAGATCATACATTACACACTGTTCGGGTGAGACCTGCACTCCTCGCACAGGCCACGGTAGGGTGGTAAGATCATACATTGCAACACTATTCGAGTGAGTCCTACACTCCTCGAATAGATCATCGTGAATAATCTTACGCAACGTGAATTATCACGCAAATTGAACAACATTGAGCGAGACCCTGTTCTCCTCAAATCAATCCACAATCAACTCAACCATACACACAACGTATACATACTCATACACATTTTCACCGTAGAATCGTTAACAAATATATATTTTTGTAAGGGGTTTTTTATGCCGTAAGGTTTTTTCCCCTAATTCGAATCACTCGAGCCAATAAATTATCATGATTTTTGAGGTTCAATTACGTGTAAACAATTTTTATTTACCCTCTTCCTCAATCAAATTCATCCATTCTTTTGAAACAAGAAATTTCTCCATGTTTGAAAGATTTCGACGATACAATAAGTTTTATTTAAATGTGTGGCAACTATCTGGATATTGTGTGCTGGAGCATCCTCTTATTGAAAGTACCTCATGTATTGCTGTTCTTTTAGAAGAATCTTTATATCGTGTAAGAGAATTAATAGATCAGATTTCAGAAAGTTTAGGTACGTTTGACCGATTAATGTTCTATTAAAAAACTATGGTCCGGTAGTTCGTTTGTTAAAAATTCCATATTTCATCTTTCTACAGAATATAAAACCCAAAATTTGCATTTTTCTGAATACGTCACAAAACTATCAGTAACCGAAACAATTCGGAGAACCTTTAATACTTTTATGTAAAGCACAAGAAACTGTATCGATTGGTGCAGACAAAAATGCAGGATGTTCGGCTGCTGTTGGGCATAATTTCAAGAGGAGGTAGCTGGGATGATACTGAATAACTTTTTCTTTTACCAAAATGTTGACTGAGGCTTAGTTTTTGAATTATTGTAAATTATTGTGTAGTAATGCTAATGCTCACGAGGAGAGCTTCGGAGGTTCTTTTAAGGATTCGGATTTTGGTTTTGGAGGTAGTGAGGATGACAAGAAGAACAAATAGGGATTGTCAGATAATAAGGAATCAGGCCTTAGGCGTATTATTTAGAGTCAGTGAGTAAGGGTTCAAGTGTCGTTTGACTAATTACGTACGGAAAGACGATAGGATTTAGATTTAATTTGGAACATAAAAATATTGACTAGAGTGATATGTATACTGACTAACCTAAGGAAATAAAAATATTGATTAACCAAAAGCGATATCCAACAGTGGTAATGAAAAGTATCATCGAAATAAAGTTCATTGATCTGAATGTAAAAACAGCTGTTATGTGATGTGTATCGTTTTTACAGTAGGTCAAGATGGGTGAAATGATCCAGTCACAAGAACACATTTTGACCACAGCAAGATTATTTCTAATAAATACATGTGGGTGAGTCTAATTTCAATTATTTCTACGTGCTTTTTCATTTAGAGTAGACAGGTGTTAATTATTAGATATAAAATCTGTGATAACAAATAGAGAAGTTATTTTTCCTTCAAAATGTGCGAATCTGTTACTCTATTTTTTTTTTTAACCGACTTCGAAAAAGGAGGAGGTTACTCAATTCGATCAGTATATTTTTTTTTTTTTCCTATGTATGTTCGCCGATTACGCCTAACTGGTTGGACCGATCGGAACGAAACCTTCTGCATCTGGTGGGTTCTGACTCCCCATTGGTACCATTATCAAAAAATTTTTCATTTTTTAATTGCAAAGTATTGTTATTGCAAAAAAACCGGCAACTTTTTTCTTTTTCTATGTATGTTCGCCGATTACGCCTAGCTGGATGGACCGATCGGAATGAAACCTTTTGCATCTGGTAGGTTCTGACTCCCCATTGGTACCATTATCAAAAAATTTTTCATTTTTTAATTGCAAAGTGTTGTTATTGCAAAAAAACCGGCAACTTTTGAAATAAACTTTTCTCGATTTTAGTGCGCTTTTAATATCTTATCGCGGACATGATTCTGAACAATTTAGTTCATATATAAAGTTCACGAAAAGCTTTTTTTTTCCTTGAGTGTTTAAGGTCACATCAACCTTGTGATCCTTGTAATCCAATCATTCTAGAGTAGATGGTAAAGATCAATATCCTTTAGGAAACATAGAACTTTTTTACAGGAGTCTATTTCTCGAAGAACATTTAGTGAATTTGGTAGTTTGTGTTGTATTCTCTTCGTGTTGTATTTGGGACAAGTTACCAATATGTGTTCTACTGTATTTTGTATGTCACAGATGTCACAGATATTTGGTTCTGTTTTTGTGATGAGGTGTGAGTGTGTCCAATTTGAGTGGCCTATTCTTAAGCGTGTTATTTTTACTTGGTCTTTCCTATTGAATTGTACCGCTGGATTGCTATCATTTATATTATTGCGAACATCATGCAGTTTGGTTGGACTACTATTTCTCCATTCTTCATTCCAAGTTTCCATTAGCACTTTGATGCAATACTTTTGAAAGTCTCGATGGTCTATGTATTCATAATTTGCTAGTGTCGAATTAGAACTAGCCAGTTTTGCTGTTGAGTCTGCCTTTTCATTGCCTCTGATGCCAGTATGAGGGGGATCCAAGAGTACAGCATTTCTTTTTGGTCCTGCTTGAGAGTTTCATTTAGTTCGATGATATTTTGGATTATTGTATTATTTGTTTCCACTTTTTGCAGAGCGAGTAGGACACTTTTAGAGTCAGATAGTATAATGAATTTATTATGTGTTGTTTTTTGTATGTATTTTAGAGCTTGTAATATGGCAAATGCTTCGCTAGAGAACACTGTAAATGCTTCAGGGAGTCTGAAAGACAGCTCGCATTCAAGAGTGCATACTGCGCATCCAATCCCCTCCTTCGATTTTGAGGCATCGGTAAAGATTTGTATATGGTTTGGATACTCATTCGATAATTCATTGTATAAACTTTTAACAACGTTTGGATTAGTCTTTTTATCCGTTTTTAGAATTTTATCGAGTATGCAAGGAGGTTTTATCGTCCATGGTGGAATTTGGTACTGTTTCCTTGGTATAATTGTTGGTATATCAATGTTTAATTCTTGTAGGTGTGTTTTAATTCTAACGCTTATCGGTTTCGGTGAGTTATGCTTTTTTTGAAATCATTGAAGAGGGTGATTGCAGTTAATTGATCATAGATAAGATTTGACGGTGCTGCTAATCTGGTTGCTGTGTACGATAAACTTAATTGCTTTCTTCGAACTTCTAATGATGTTAGATTAGCTTCACACAGAATTGCTATGACCGGACTCGTTCGGTAGGCCCCAGTAGCTATTCTCGCTCCAGCATTATGTATCGGTGCTAATAATTTTAGGACACTTGGTTTTGCAGAACTATAGACAACTGACCCGTAATCAAGTTTGGACAGAACTAAGGCCTTGTATGAATTAATTACAACTTCGAATTCCGCTCCCCAATTTTTCGAAGCAATAACTTTTAACATATTTAGTCTTTTAACACACTCTTCTTTAAGCTTTTTAAGAAACGGTATCCATGTATGGTGTTTGTCAAAGGTTAGGCCGAGGATTTTTGGAGTGTCTGTTGTGTTGAGTTGATGCTGACCTAAATGTAGCTGTAGTTTATGGTTATGAATTTTTCTTTGTTTTGAAAAGATTGTGACGGTGGTTTTGTTTTGGAAAAATTTAAATCCTGTTTGTAACGAGAATTTTTGAAGTTTGTCTAATATATCCTGAAGGATTTGTTGCATGGTGCTTAAATTTGTTCCTGTAATGAAGAAAGTGCAGTCATCAGCGAAGATGGTATACTTAACTGATTTAGAAAAAACTGTTAAGGACTATGATTTATATATATATTAAAGTATAGAAAAGGTCGTGAAACGCAAATATAAAATTGTTATACGCAGAAGTGTAGTCGACGCGTCCGATCCGCGTGATCGCCAGGAAGAGAAGAAGGAACCCATGCAACGTGCATCGACATGAACGCCAAAAAACAAAAGAACAACGCAATATCGTTATTAACTTTACCACGCGATGATTGCCGCGTATTTCGAACGAACATACTAACAAAAACTTCGGTGATATCGTTTATGGCAATCAAGAATAAAATTACGCTTAGTACAGATCCCTCGGGTACCCCGTTTCGGATTTCCGTTTTTTTGGATAAATTTCCGTTGACACGGACGTATATGGATCTATTTTTTAGAAAATTATATACATATAAACTGTAACATAAAACCATTAACGTTCCATTTTTGTAACTGTTGGATAATTCTATGCCTCCAAACCATGTCGTACGCCTTTTCAATATCTAAACATATAGCTACTAGGTGCCGTTTTTTAAGAAAAGCTTTACAGATATTGGTATCTAACATTGTGAGGCTGTCGATTGTCGAGCGGTGTTGTCTGAACCCGTTTTGATTTCCTTCTAGTAAGTTATTGACTTCTAGATACTATCGTAATCTTTTACATAATATCGAAAAGCTTTTGTTTTCGAGATATTAGCGAAAAATTGTTATTAACTTTTGAAATCAACTTCGAACGATTTTAATGGCCTTCGAATATGTTGTTAGGGGCGTGGTTCTGGACAACTATTTCCTCTTGCATAATTGACGGAAAGCTTTTGTTTTCGAGATATTAGCAAAAATTGTTGTTAACTTTTGAAACCAACTTCGAACGATTTTAATGTCCTTCTAATACGTTATTAGTGGCATGATTCTGAACGAGTTTTTCCTTATGCATAATTGACGGAAAACTCTAGTTTTCGTGATATTAGCGAAAAAACTATTGTTATTAATATTAGTGGAACGCCCCGCGCTATACACGGGAAAGACAAAAAAGGGCAAATACAATGCTCTGTACCAAAACACTAAACTAAGCTTTACCGCTCTGACACGCGACTTATACAGCAAGATGAGTTCACGTTGACGTTGGTGTATTATTCTCATTGCTTGGTACAGTCTCCGTGTCGTTCTAAAAATGCATCAATTTGATTTGTTAGAAAATTTGTTGCGCAGGATCTGCTATTATTTTACGGATACTTTGACCCTTGCGCAGTCCTAAACCGTCAGAGATACACATGCGCAGTAAATTTTTGCAAAGAAAGTTAACAAAGAACAAATGGATGAAGAACCCTCAATCATGATGTAATTAGTTTGTACTTGTCCCTGAAAGAGTGCCCCTTATTTTTTTTTCTATGCATGTTCGCCGGTTTTTTCCTAAGTAGGAGGTCCGATCGGAACAAAGCCTTTCGCATCTTGTAGAGTCTGACTCCCCATTGGTACCATTACCAAAAATTTTTTCATTTTTTAGTTGCAAAGAATTATTGTTGCAAAAAAAATTGAAAAACGAATATCCATGTTGTCTTTTACTTAATTATGCTCATGGCATTTACGCAGACAAAAAAAAAGCCCGGAAGAACTGTCTCACAGTATCCTATACAATTCTCCCCATTTCACTAAAAAGCGTGAAATAAAATAATTTTCAGAAAAAAAATACACCGACTTCGAAATGCACTAAAAAGTATAAAATAATTTCTATTTCCTAATGAAGTAATTTTTATTTCATTGAATCATACAATTACGTCACTGATATGAATGGAACCTATTTACTCGTTAGGTAGAATATTAAATACATTTCAACCTTTTCGGAGGCGGCGCATAATTAAAAGATTTTCTTGAACATGTCAACCTTTGGACAGCCGAACATAGGCAAAGCTTGTATAGTTATTTTTTTTTTTTCTATACATATAACTCGACAGCATGCCGCGAAGTAGGTTTTAGTGCGTATAGAATGTAACTATGGTCTATCTAGCCCTTTGCGGACAGGACGGTTCGAAATGAACCGTACCATGAGGCCGAGCTCCTGCCGCGATAGTAATTAAAAATTGCCAGCGCATATTTTTGCTTAACACGTTCCGTGCCAAGCCATTTTTGCCTGACTTGTCGTTCAGGCCATTTGATATTTTGACTAAAGATCGATATATTATTACACAATATTTCATTATATCATCAATACATAAGTAGTTCTCTTGTTTAAAGCAGTTATCACATTGTGTACCACCGGTGGTACACGTGGCGCTGCGATCAGTTCGAGTGCAAAGTCAGTCAGTTCGAAACTTTTCGGTTAGTAAAAAAACCTGCTGCACTCGAATTTGTTGAATAAAAATCGAGAGAAATAAAATAAATTATTTAACAAAAGAAGGAGTAGGTAAATATACGGAGATACCATTTTTTGTTTTTCATTTGTTTCTGTTGGAAATATTATTTACTTCATTATTATTATTATTTTTCTTTTATTATTTTATTTTCATTTCTTGCTATAAAAAAAATGTTAAAAAATTCGGTACTGAAGTAGCAAGACAAAAAACTATAAGAGTAATAACGTTTTGCAGCGATTGCCCGAAAAAGCCGTCTTTATGCCTCCCTTGCTTCAACGAAATGCACCATTAAATGTAATTATTAATTATTGCATATATAACAATTAAATAAACTTATGTGTTTTGTTCTATACTGCATCTTGTATAATGCTTCATTTTTTAGGTAGAAATATAGTTTACAGAATTATATTTGTAATAAAATATATGTTTTCAGCGCATTGAATAAATATGAGTGCGTGTACCACCGGTGGTACACGTGGCCTGACGATCAAGTTTACCATGTACCACCGGTGGTCTATCTCGGCTCTATCAGTTGTTTTCGCGGAACGCATAGTAAAGTTTCTCGGCCATAGCCACGCATTTACATGGGACACATATGTGCGTCTCTCGGCTCAATCAACTGTTTTCGCCAATGGCATATATGAGTTCTTCGGCCAATTTGATGATTTACGCAGAACGCATATATGCGGCGGTAGTCCGCAAAGGGATAGATTCATAGAGTATGCGACGGAAAGACTCGATCACCGCATATGCTATAAAGATAGAGCCCATCTGCCGCAAATTTGGTAATTCCCGCGTCGTAGGCTCCGTTTATAGGTTCTTACAAGGGACATTACCCAATCGCCAATCGCCGATTTTGATGCGCTTTGAGTATGATATAGAACGCAAAAAAATATTTGACACGTATTTTTTTTTATCGGCCATCGTTCATGCTGAAGGGGTGAAAATGGCCCCAAAGTTGGGGTTGCAAAACATATTTTCTCGAATATCTCAGGAACTATTAGGCCTAGACAAAAAATTAAAAGTGCAAATTTTTCTGTTTTAGAAGGCCAATAATATGGCCTAAGTGGATTTTTGAAAAATTTATTTGTTTAAAAAATATGTTAAAAATTAACATTATTTTGCAAATTTTTTAAATAAAACTTTGTACTATTTTGATCAAATTTTACACATGTAAACTATAGGTCAAAAGACAAAATACGGATAAATTGAAATTTTTAATTTCGCTTGTGGAAAAAATATTATTGTCGTTGAAGTTATACGTACATTTTATACCTTCCGTTCGGTGCACAATTGATTTTTATACGTAATATTCTGGAAATTGTATTATATTACATTTTTTACACTAACATATTTAAAAAAAAGAATTTGAAGGTCCAAAGGTGCCTGTATAAAAATATGCCGTTTGAGTCAGATATCGCATTTGATCCGCATTATGGGCGCGTACTGGTGGCAGTATTCGACGCACGGAGGATCTTAACGCGTAAATTGTACTTGTGCGAAGTATAATATCTTCATAATGATGTAGAATACGTGCAATTAAAGGAATTACATCTGTTGATCAAGAATTGCTTTATGATTGTAAGATATATAGTAACACTGAAATTATAGTCTTTTTATAATTTTCAAAATTATGTCTTTTATTATGAAATGAATTTCTAATGTATTATAAACGATAGTAAACGTAAAAGATGTAATGATGTTATGCATTATGAAATCGAAACGGATATTAGTATTTGTTAGCGTATATTTTGTAAAAGTGACAGTTTTAATTTGATTGAAACTAAAGTCAACGGGATTATCAAAATGTTCCAATCTACTACTGATGCAACCATACTGTAACCATGCGTACTTAAACAGTTTTTTATACCTAGGTGCGGACAATTGATTATGAATTAAAGGACACATTTTGATAATTATGTCCCATGCCCGTACGTTAATTTGTAAATTTAACGCAGGCAAAAGATTTAATATTTAATGCGCGAAATTTTTCCATGTTCTATAACCACATACATCAGAAGGTTGTATTAATCCAGTATCGATTTTTTAATACTTAAAACTGTCAAAGTTTTATTTGGATATGATATTTCTTATAAAAATTTAAAAAAATTAAAAAATTATTAAAAAAGTGGTATTTTCAAAGTTACCCAACCTAATAATATATATTTTACAATCGTGAAAAAATTCTTAATCAACAGGTGTAATTCCTTTAATTGCACGTATTCTACATCATTATGAAGATATTATACTTCGCACAAGTACAATTTACGCGTTAAGATCCTCCGTGCGTCGAATACTGCCACCAGTACGCGCCCATAATGCGGATCAAATGCGATATCTGACTCAAACGGCATATTTTTATACAGGCACCTTTGGACCTTCAAATTCTTTTTTTTAAATATGTTAGTGTAAAAAATGTAATATAATACAATTTCCAGAATATTACGTATAAAAATCAATTGTGCACCGAACGGAAGGTATAAAATGTACGTATAACTTCAACGACAATAATATTTTTTCCACAAGCGAAATTAAAAATTTCAATTTATCCGTATTTTGTCTTTTGACCTATAGTTTACATGTGTAAAATTTGATCAAAATAGTACAAAGTTTTATTTAAAAAATTTGCAAAATAATGTTAATTTTTAACATATTTTTTAAACAAATAAATTTTTCAAAAATCCACTTAGGCCATATTATTGGCCTTCTAAAACAGAAAAATTTGCACTTTTAATTTTTTGTCTAGGCCTAATAGTTCCTGAGATATTCGAGAAAATATGTTTTGCAACCCCAACTTTGGGGCCATTTTCACCCCTTCAGCATGAACGATGGCCGATAAAAAAAAATACGTGTCAAATATTTTTTTGCGTTCTATATCATACTCAAAGCGCATCAAAATCGGCGATTGGCGATTGGGTAATGTCCCTTGTTAGATCCATGGCTTCCACATGCGAACGAAGTCGTTTCAATTTCATTTACATCAGAAACGTTGCGAAATGATGATGCAGTCGTTACATTTACGTACATTACCAGATATATCTATAATGGTTCGTATTCTTTCTCAGGATTTATTAATTTCCAATACACCATACCACAATCAACTGGTTATTGGCAGCAACGTTTACTGAGGTATTTTTAATTTTGCGCCGCCTCCGAAAAGGTTGAAAAGTATTTAATATACTACCTAACGAGTAAGTAGGTTTCGTTCATATCTGTGACGTAATTGTATGATTGAATGAAATAGAAATTACTTCATTAGGAAATAGAAATTATTTTATACTTTTTAGTGCATTTCGAAGTCGGCGTATTTTTTTCTTAAAATTATTTTATTTTACTTGTTATTTGATTTAACTTTGACGTAGCAGTTTTCTGTTAGCAATTATAAGGTCACGGTGAAAACATGCTTATCACGATCACGCTCAGTTGTCAGGCTCGAAGCTGACGCACTTGCGTTCTGATTGGTCAGTGTTTTTCGTTAATAATTCAAAAACTAAGCCTCAGTCACCATTTTGGTAAAGCAAAAAGTTGTTCAGTGCCATCTCAGCTATCTCCCCTTGAAATTATGCCCACCATTAGTCGAACTCCCTGTATAAGCGCAGTTGGATTTTTTTGATGTACCGGTGAACAAAAGTGCATAAAATTAGTAAGCCATAATATGCACAGACTGATACTGTTTAACTGTGTCATAAACCCGATGAATAAAAATACTTGAAATTGAACAAATCTTCCTTTTAATATCAAAATTAAGTTTGAAAAACCGAAATTGAACAAAAAAACACTTTTAACAATGAATAAATGAATTAATTAAAGATTAATTGTATTAAATATTAAACGGAATGCTCTGTGCGAATGCTAAACTGAAACTAAAAAGACAAAGGATCGAGGAGGTGCGTATTCCTGCATGAAAAGCGCACCTCACTCGTTTTTTTTTTTACGAAATTTCTAGAAGGAATAAAAGGCTATTTTTATGAATTTTTGTACAAGTATGTGACAACTGTCATTTATAACATCTTTTTCTATTCTCAGCCGTTTAGAAGGCACAGCTTCTTCCGATTAGAAATCAACCTCTAGTCCTGTTTTGGTTCATATTAAAAAAGAATGGAAAAAAAATTTTGCACAGTTCAGTAAGTTTTATAATACGACAGTATGATTTTTTTAACACTGTTAAAATGTAATTTGGCAATTGTAATTCACTATTGTTTCACGCAAACTGCTAGTAAACTTTGTAATTAGTAGTGCACTATAATTTTTTTTTTTGATACATTGATTCTTTAACACGTTGAGTGCTACGTCTGTCCCTATAGTCAAACCTATAGTGAACTTTCCGTTTATGCGTTATTCGTCCTCCGAGGACCGACTTTTCGTTTGGACGGTGTGGAGTAAAGGGTGACCTTATTAACCCCTTAGCTTACAATGACGCCTCAGAGGCGTCTTAAGTCTATCGAGCCAAGCATGAATAAGACGCCTCAGAATCGTCGTAAGTCTACCGGGCGAAACATAAACAAGACATTTCTGAAACTTGCAACAATAAATCTTTTTTTTTGTTTAATAATCAACTAATCGTAATTATTTATCAAACATTTTGCAAAGTTAATTGTACCGCGCACGTGTATATACAAATCATAGGAAGTTTGCGATTTGTACAGTTTCGAACGCTGAGCCAAGCTGTGTATGTCCCTGCGCGCGACCGACCTTATTGTCGCTTTTGGCCCGCACAGTTGGAAATTAAATCGTAAAGCAAAGGATTAATGATAATTAAAAATTTTATGTTAAAATTTAGTGAAGTTTATTAAAACATGTTAAGCAAAAATGTGGCCGAGATTTGCACATATTACAGACAGTAACAATTTTTTTTGTGAGTTTTCTCACTAACTTGCGTTCGAACGTTTTTATGCTTGTGCTTATAACATTATACGTCTTTCCCCCCTTCTTTTGAAATTTACGAATGTCTTTACTTGTCGTGCGGCCTAGATTATTGCTTGGCATCAAGTGCATCACGCGCTGTCACTCGAGCGGAAAGTATAGCAAGATTGACGCCGCATTCAACGTATTAAATAGTCTGATCGAATTAGGATTCTAGGAACGCAATTTTTTAAACAGTACTTATTTATCGAATGGCAAACAATACGTATGTTCAATGTGGATACGTACAAAGTGAGTTCAATTTTTTAGTTTTTTATTCTATGTAAATCATTTTCATGATTTTGTAAAGGATGAAAAATGAAATTATATTAGGTCGAGTCATAAGTAACTTCCGTTTTTTTATCAGACATTTATTTCGTTCTCATTAAACAATAAAATTATATTATTTTATTATATATTCACCACAATTTTCTATAACCTTCTCCTACCTTTCCTGGTAGTTTATCAATTCATTCCTTGTAAAATGTGGTTGGTTTGGACCTGAAGAAGCTTTCAACAGCCTGCCTGACTTGCTCTTCAGAATTGAAGGTTTTTCCATTTAAAAAGTTCTGTAAGGAACAGAAAAGGTGGTAGTCTGTCGGGGCAAGATCTGAGGAGTAAGGTGGATGTGGTAAAACAGACCATCCAAGCTCGAGAATTTTTTCTTGAGTCACCCTTGCTGTATGCGGTCGCGCGTTGTCGTGTAAAAGAATGACATTTCTGCGATTGACGGGTGCAGGGCGCTTTTCTAGGAGTTTCTCTTGCACACTTTGCAATTGCTGAATGTATTTATCCGCAGTAATCGTTAAATTTGACTTCAACAACTCGTGGTGACTTATACCTTCATAATCTCACCATACACACAATAAAATCTATTTAGCTGCATCGGAAGTTACTTATGACTCGACCTAATACTATAGGGTCATTCCACGCCAAATCGATCACTTTTGGAAGTCACCATCTCCGATTTCGCTCTAATCGAAATATGTTGTACTCCATGTGAAATTAGGAGGGGTTTAAATCGTCATTTTGCCGGTTTCGAATTCGTTAAGGAACGACGACCCTTCAAAGTTTGAAATTTTCGCCCATTTTGGCGAAAATAGGGTTCACTTAGGAATTTTTTTCTAAGAAACTACTGAACCAATTGAGCTAATTTTTTTTTGTTTCATTCATGAAGGATTGGGCTATTTTAAAATATTTTTTTTAACTTTGTCAATTTGTTATAAAATGTCAGAAAATTTAAACAAATTCTCTTTTTTACGTTTTTTCAATGAGAAGCGTAAAGGGTTAAAATTAAAAAAAAATATGGTCATATTCTTTGAAGGTTCCCCTTTAAAATGAGCCCTTCAGAACGATGGAGCCTCGAAAACTGACGTTTCTACAAGCTGGAAAAGGACGCGGGGCACCCCCGTTTCAGGTAGGCGAGTCGTGTGCTCCGCTATTGTGATCGGTTTTTTATACCACCGATCTCACAGCAATGCGACAAGATTTCGCATACGTCTAAATAACCCTGTTCAAAACTAGAAATGTATATTAGTACTTACTCTTGGCTACTGATACATTTATAGTTATGTTAGATTTAATCCTAAAGTGATATAAGTGTGAACTATTTGTTTGGTCATCTGTTTGAAAATAATAAAATCGTAAAAGTCATTAGGTTCTAGGAGTAGGAACTGTGTCTGAATACTTTTGTAACGCGAAAATTATTATTATTTTGTTGTTTATATTGCACAATGTAACATAATTATGTTACGTGCGGGAAGCGCGCGTATAAAGCCTCGAAGATTTGTTTACCCTAACAAAATTAATTGTTAACGGGACTTAATGTTTTGTGGATCCGGAGACACGCTAGACCCATACGGGCCCTTTCACAAGATCGCAATGTTTAGAGGAAATAACGGAGGCAACTAAAGAAATGTAATTCAAACTAATTAAAAGATACAAAAGATTATATTTTATAAAATATGAAACGATTAGAATGGTAGCGTATACAGTATAATGTGAATTACGATGAACTGAACAAAAATATTGTAAATATCCGAGACGCGCAATTCAAAGATTTGAAGGAGAAGCAATTACTCAAATACAAAATAAAATTGTAATCCAGTGAGGGAAATCCCAAAGTTAAATAATTAACTACTGATTTACTTGCCGAAAAATTCATAAAATAGCTGGAAGAATAAAGGAAACAACTCACCGAAATATTTGTACTTGAATGAATTTAAAATTAACAACTCCCTTTGCAAAATGTGAAATAACGGCTGCGCCTGGTTCCTGGGAAGAACACACACACATGTAAGGACTCAACCAATGAGAATTTTGAAACTGACCAATTGTTGAATTCAAATAAACTATAAAATAAAATTATACTTTAAAAATTAAAAAGAATAAAATTGAATATAATTGAATGGAAAAATAGAATAATTAATTGAATTGAAAATTTAACGTGATTATTAATGCGAAAGCTTTACGTGAAGATAGAGTCTTTGTCTGAATTTTGCACTTCAACAAATTCAAGAACAAACTCGTCTCTAAACCACTTCACGGACCCTCGACACGCACCTCGCGATTATACACCGAAGAGTGCCGCAACTTGCACCACTCGGAGAAGACCAGAGTGGGCCTAGTCCGAAATTGTTTATGTTGCATTGATATGCGCCTAACGAATTAGGCTGCGAGGCCAATGCGTAAGAGACCGTGATTCGTTAACCCTTTCGCTTCAGCTGTCCAGTCCGCCGAAGTACTGTAACCGAACGGAAGCGCGCGCCGTGAATACGTGCAGTACGCGTTGTTGCTGTATATACGTTTTCCTGAGTCTTAAATGACTATTTTGCTGAATAAAGCAATCTTTGCTACAATATAATGAGTATAATTTAGATCTTTGATATGAAAACATTTATAACGTACAATTATAACTTCTATAACTTATAAACATTTATAACTTACAAAGCTACAGTATTTTACAATATTTACTATATTTACAATATTTTAATTATGAATTAATTATGATGCGCAAACAAGTTAATATATTAATGTGAAATGATTAATAGTATAAGCACGCTTAATTTTGTTAAGCGACACTCGTACCCACAAGTCATATTGTGCGCGCCGCTTATAAGCGGCGCTCGTACTCACAGGTCATATTGTGCGCGCCGCTTATAAGCGGCGCTCGAAGCGAAAGGGTTAATTAGCTGGTGATGGCGGGTGCATGTGTTCCTCCCTTGTCCAGCTCTTATCTGTCTCTCTTTCTATATAGTTCTTTCCTTTATTCTTGAGCTATGGATTGTTAATTAGCTATTGAATAGTTTTACATGCATAACCAATACAGTATAAAATGTTAATCTGCACACATTATAAAAATTTAGAATGAAACATTATCTATTTCGTTTTACAATTATTAAAGTTAAATTGCGCTCGGTACTGTAACTATTGTAGGACTGATTGACGTATGCGTATTTATAATAACGGTATAATGAAATACTATGGGCAATTTATATAATATAGTAATGTTACAAAGACAATTTCTATTACAATTCTATATTGCGTCGCGGGCCCTTGAAGAACATTCCAGAACGCTTGGCGTTATCGGACCACACGAGTGTGACTTCCGTTTATATTTGGCGGTTCGGAGAAGTAAAATGATCTAATTTTGGCCGTAGGACCACGTTGATTTCAAGGAAGGAATGTGTTATATTAACAATCTTAGTTTAGTCGCCAAAAGATAGTCTATCTATTAACATAAAAGACCATTACTGCGTTCGATTAGGGTGTTCCCAGAATGCAATATGCATTATCGATACACATCCGGTCGGTGAGAACTACAAAGGAATTTTTGAAAAATATTCTTGTTCGGAACGTAACAATTAAAAGCAACTAATCGAATTTTTTAATGATTTGTGAACATATAAATAAGCAAAATTAAATATAATAATAATGATGTTTAAATATTAAAATGGGACATTTGAAAAAATATATTAATATATTTTGTTCGAATATCTCCTTCAATGAATTATGTACACATGAAGTACATGAAACATTATACCATAACATTGTTTTTCATAGCATGTTCCAACAAATTGTACTTATTGAAGAAATATTTTGATCCATTTATAAATAATGTCTGCATTTTTCAGACGCATTCTTGCACTTAATTACTCTCTTGTTAAATCTTAATTATACGTATGAACAACTATATAGTTTTAGCATTTATAATTGTGACTTAATAACTATAGGCATATTGAACTATTTAAGTTCGTCACATTTTATGATTTTTTCGTTCATATGAGTTTCGAAATCTATGCAATTATCGTATACATGAGAGAATGTGAGTATATATGGACGTGCAGGTGAGAGAATATAAACGAGTATGCGTTAACGTATGCATGAAAGAGTGCAAACGAGTGTGGGTGAGTGCGTGTATACGTATAGAGGAATGCGTAAGAAACAGCAAAGATGCATATCAATGGACAAAAGACGTGAAAGATGCAGCATTTTTACATATAAATTCCATTCATCATTATTATTATTGTTCTTATTATTATTTTATTATTAATGAATTTGATGTGTGCCTTGAGTTTTATTCGCAACTTCCTCAAATCCAATTCTGCATACATTACACGTAGTCAGCCTTTCCGTTATATTTCATGACATTTAGTTCGATGACTTAACGGAAATTAAACAGCAGAGCTGGCAGTGGTTTCCTGATCTCATTTCTGTTATCACCTCGAAATCCTACGAAATGTTATTGCACTTGGAAATTGCGAATCGAGTTACGTAAGAAGACTTAGTTTTTCAATCTTCGAGTTCCTGGAACTCACTCCATATACGTATGCAAAGCTGCCGTTTTGCAAATGCAGCGCCCCTGGAAGTTGCGTGAATACGTTGTGTGAACAAACTATCCAATGGTTTCGTCTCAACCACAATTAGAACTATAGCAGTCTTACGAGAAAACTTTGTAACTCCAATCATTTTTAAGAAACAATGTGATGATTATGGATATTGTAACACCTTTTCTCAGAGTTTTACAGTATCTTTGAGCTAAAATATTCTTTCAGATTTTATCCTATAAAAATTTATTATCCACTTATAAAATATTGTTTTTAATAAAAGTAATACGACTAATTGAGAACATTCTATGTCTTACATACACCGGTGGACAAAATTATAAGACACCCCATTTATTCTTTAAAAACACGTATATACATGTGTGCACGTAACAAGAACGATGAAGAAATGGACAAGTAGTATTTTTCGATCTCTACCACTTTATGAACAATCACAAAGCGTCGAAGTATTTCCAAGAAATGTAGTGTTTAGATTTTCGGGTAGGACAAAATTATAACACACTAATGTTAGTAGACTGTCGATAGTTGTTGTGTCTAAATGCGTTCATGTGTTTCGTACTGTAAATTCTCTGTTGTAGTTATTCCTTTATTATAAAACATAAAAACATAGTAAACGTTAATAAAAACATTTAAACTTAAAGAACCGTGGTAACCGTTTAACTGAGGAGGAAAAAATAGAAATCCTTCAAAGAAGAGCAGAAGAAGAGAATTTAAAACAAATTTCACTAAAAATGAAAAGAAGTAGGTGTGTAATTCGTAATTTTTTAAATATAGTATTGATTCGTAACAAGCAAATTTCTATCCCCTCTTCTTTGTTTGAAGTCGGTCGCTGAGTGAGAGATCCGAGAAAGAGTGAGAGGTTCGCGAAACCGAAGAAGTCATAAATCACGATCGATCGAGCAGTATAGTGCCTGGGTCGGCAACCTGCGGCTCGCGAGCCACATGCGGCTCTTTGGATGTGAAGCTGCGGCTCTTTAGTTCTATACGCAAATATTATTTGTTTTATCAAAAAAAAAACATTTAAAGGCAGGACCCCGTTTTGGCTTACCTCCGAATCGATCGAAGCGACGATGTCTATGAGCGGAGAATACTAAAAATAAAAAATCTATAAACTAGACAACTCGTGTTGCGTCATCTATCGACTAGATCTACAAATATATCTAAACTCTATTAGCCACCTATTTCTATTCCTATTACCAACCAACTTTTGCAAACAAAGGACGCGAAGGTATCGTTGCCGGATTGTTACGCTGTTGCCATATCTATTAATCTATTTTTAGACGTCAAGCAACTTGTAGGAATACGGGCTCGAGCCAAGTTTCCTAATTCTAGTGAGCGCAACACGAGGAAGGAGGGAGGGGATGATAAAAAATGCACTTGAGCTAGATGAAATATCCAATACGGCAGTCGATAGCATAACAAAAAAAAGACATCTTACACCAAGTTTTAACCCCCTATCTCAACCATGGGGGCAGTTCGGTTAATTTCTGGTAGTCAGTTTCAAAGTAATGTTAGAAAATTCCCAGTGACCCACCCTAATAAAGCAGGGACGACGGGCACATGGCGGTCCTACGACGACCACCACGGGGTAAAGACCTGACGCTGTGACATCCGGGCCATAAAACAACCCTGGGGCCTCAAGTTTCGCGAGGACTAGGACACCTCGCGGAACGGGAAGAGGGCATTCGTTTAGAGACCTCTGGAGGACATTCTTCTTTCGAGGGCATTACTTCGCCTACGGAATCAGCTTATAGAAAATATACATATAGTATTTTTGAAATCGAACTTAGTTAGCGTTTCAATCATTTTCTACCTCGTCTTACAGTAAGTTTCATAGTTTCCACACGTATTTTCAAAATGGGCTGCAAAAGTAAAAATACTTCTTTGGACATTCGACAACTTGTAATTTTTCACAGAGGAAAAGGAAAATCGTACCTGGAAATTGGAAAATTGTTAAACATAAGTCAAAGTAGTGTCGCGAATATTATACAAAGATACAAATATGAAGACCGTATTGTGTCTATTCCTCAAAAAGGACGACCTCGTGTTCTTGATAGTCGTGAGAAGCGTGCAATTATTCGAAAAATAAAGATTAATCCGGGATTAAGTGCCCCTGCTTTGACTACAGAATTGGCTGCAGAAACTGGAAAAAAAGTGCACGTGGATACCGTTCGAAATGTATTAAAAAATGCTGGCTATAATAGCAGAACGGCTCGTAAAAAGCCATACATAAATGAGATGAATAGAAAGAAACGTATAACGTTTACTAAGGAATTCATTTCTGAACCACAATTATCATGAAGTTTTTCTTTGTTTCTTCCGCTACAATTTGCACTTGATTGGGTCTGTTTCGATGATTGGTTGTTAGGCATTTTTCCGAAGTACTGTTGTATTCCGTAGGGATCAGGGTTATTATATTAAATAATCTTCGATTCCAAGTGGAATTTAGGTTAGTCTTTATTAACTCTGACTGACAATAACTCTAGTTTTAGAAAAATGAAGGAATATATATATATATTTTGAAGAGTGGTGGAGGGAGTTGGAATTTGTAAGGACGGGGTTCAACAATGACGCATAGGACAAGGTTGAGGATGATGTAGGGCTGATTGTTGACAGTGTGAATCGCAGTTAAGGATGAGGTCATCGGAGATATTGGATAGTTGGGTAGGATATCTATATTAGTTTAGGTTGGCATACAACAGTACTTTTGGGTCCCCGTTTCGCTTGTTTTTCGTTAAAACTAGGCAGGATTAGATTCTCGCTTTGTCGGAGTCGAAACTATTCAAACTAAACTTAAAGTCAAATCAAGATCAATTCTTGTAACAGTAGAACATTTGTAATACCGGTTTTGGGAAGAATATGTTTTCAATCATTTATTTTAAACTTAATTTTGCCTTTTGTTAATTATAACCAAAGTCCGAACAACCCACCAGTAGGTATATCTTAGCCGTTCGAGGTATATTGGCATATCTTTGTTACGAGCACAAATACTAACATTTCCTGTGACACCCGGCGTTAGCCATACGTTGCTTTGTCCCCGCGTCTTGACCTTTCCTGTGACACCCGACGCTAGCCATACGTCGGTCCATCCCCGCGTCTGTTTTCCTTTGGCGCTCAGGTCGACTAACAAACTTGAGACAGCCTAGTAACACTACCATAACCAAAATATAGCCCCCAGCCACGCGACTGTGACATCTCCGGCTCGTAACAAAAAAATAAAATATTATCAGAGTTAGTATATTTTTTACAAACGTGGTACACTACTCGATGAACAGATATAATCCTTTAATTGCATAATCTAAATTAATCATATAATCATTACTCTTTATGCACGTACAATTTACAGGTTTATATGTCCCGTGCGTAGAATACTGGCACCAGTATACGCTCATAACGCGGAACAAACAGGATACCTGACTCGGGCCCCACGTTTTATAGAAACACCTATAGACCTTCAAGTTCTTATTTTAAATGAATTAGTATAAAAAATGTAATATAATACGATTTCCAGAATATTATATACAGAAATCAGTCGTGCACCGAACGGAAGGTATAAAACGGTACGTATAATTCGAACCATAGTAATATTTTTTGCATGTGAGAAATTAAAAATTCCAATTTATCTGTATTTTTTCTTTGAACCCATAGTTTACGTATGTGAAATTTGATCAAAATAGTTCAAAATATTATTAAAAATATTTGCAAAATGATGTTAATTTTTAACAAATTTTTTAAACAAATAAATTTTTCAAAAATTCACCTACCCCATATTATTGGCTTGCAAAAACAGAAAAATTTGCATATTGAATTTTTTGTCTGCGCCTAATAGTTCCCGAGATATTTGTGAAAATAGCTTTTTCAACCCCAACTATAAGGGTTATTTTCACCACTTCAAAGTGGATATTCGCCGATAAAAAAAATACGCGTCGAATATTTTTTCGAATTCTATAATAAAAATTTCATCAAACGCGGCGTGTATCAGTTGGGTGATGTCCCTTGTTAGTATAATTCTACGTCGTTTGATGATGCATTAGCTGTGTCAGCGACAGTGGGATATGCGTCCGACATCATGACATTGTTATTATACATAGACACTTTAGCACACGCATGGTTTGATATAGATATTCACATGTATTTTATACCTTCCTTACAGGTCTTCATTGCTTACTCACTCTAATAATTAAAAATTATTTAAATATATTTGTGTTTGGTATTACTTTCATCATACGAATCTCAGAAATTTAATAAAAGTAATCGTATAACTTTAAAATATCTAACATCAAAGTTTTAGAATTTTATCTAAAATTAAATTTTAGAAGTTTAGATAATGGTAAGTTCAGAGTACTGAGTAACAAATGCCACGAATTAGGATTATACGCGTTTACTAAGCGCACAAAATATGCCACTAGTAAGTGGCTGTCGTTTTATATCTAGACGGATATCTGGCGAAACACATAAATTCTGTAAGTCGTTCGAATAAAAAAGAAAAGTTACTCTTCTCCTCTTACTCGTCTGTAATCGAGAACTTATAAAAATAAAAATGTTAGACAACAATCATCTTCTTACAAGGACAGCACACTCTAACTCCTCGAGAGAGATTCAAATTAGTTACAGTTACTCACTTTAATATTCGGACACTATAATAATTTATGTTTAATGCTTTATATCTTCCTCAATTGTTAAAATATTTATTCCCTATTTTTTTACCATATTAACTTATTTATTATAGGCAACAGAAACATAAAAAATTATTTTGTAACTGCCACATGTTATTACATATTGAAGGATAAACCAAACGATGCCTATTTTACGCGTTACAAAAATATTCGGACACAATAAACGATTATTTCTAAGAAGCGATCTAATCCGTGGTATACGCCTAAAATGTAAACATAACAGTGGCGTTACTGCCCTACGTTAGTCTAAGTCAGTCTAGCTAAGGAAATTGAGCAATAGACATTAAATATTCAAAATGCCACGAAGAGGAAGAAACCCAAGTTTCGATAAACGGCAACTCGTGATATTAATTACGAAAAAAGCAAAAGCTATCGTCAAATAGCAAATTTATTGGATATGAAGAAAAGTACTGTAGCGGATATTTTTACACGATATAAAAAAGAAGATCGGATTGAATTGAAATCTCAAAAAGGACGTCCACGCCTTCTCGATTCCAGAGACAGAAGAATTATTGTAAGGAAAATTAAGGAAAATCCACGATTAAGTGCACCGCAATTAACGTCGGAATTATCCCAGAAAACTGGAAAAAGCGCAAACCCACAAACTATTCGACGGGCACTTAAAGAAAGTGGTTGCAATGGCCGAGTTGCGCGAAGAAAGCCATACGTAAATAAGATAAACAGAAAGAAGCGATTAAACTTTGCAAAAGAATATCTATCAAAGGAAAAAGAATGGTGGCTAAACGTAATTTTTGCTGATGAGAGTAAATATAATGTGTTTGGTTTAGATGGAAGGGGTATAGTGTGGAGGAAAATCAATGAAGAATGGAAACCAAAAAATCTAAGACCAACTGTAAAGCACGGGGCAAGGAGTGTGATAGTGTGGGGCTGCATATTAAGTGTTGGAGTTGGTGAATTAGTGTTTATTGACGAAATCCTAAATAAAAATAAATATTTAGAGATTCTGAAGAACAATTTATTAAAAAGCGCTGAGAAAATGGGAATCCGCAATCGTTTTAATTTTTATCAAGACAATGACCCTAAACACAAATCGCGAATTGTGCAGGAGTACTCATTATATAATTGTCTAAAAGTGCCGCATCCACCTCCCCAGTCTCCAGACCTTAACCCCATCGAGAATTTGTAGGACGAACTAGAACGAAGAATTAGGAAAACTGCAATACACTCAAAAAAATGAATTAAAAATTCGACTACAAGAAGAATGGAACAATATTACTAGTGAATATTTAGAAAAAATCATTTCAAACATGGCTAAGCGTTTAAGACAAGTTATTCATCATAAGGGATATCCAACAAAATACTGAATTTTTATTTAATCTTAAGTAAAATGTATGTACATAATGTGGATTTTTGTAGTGTCCAAATATTTTTGTAACGTGTAAAATAGACATCGTTTTGTTTATCCTTCATTACGTAATGATATGTTGCAATAACAAAATAATTTTTTATATTTCTGTTGTCTATAATAAATGAGTTAACATGGTAAAAAATTGCAAATAAATAGTTTAATAATTGAGGAAGATATAAAACATTATATTTAAAAGTATTATAGTGTCCGAATATTAAAGTGAGTAACTGTAAGTCGGATAATCCCTATATCAACTGTCTGAGAAATAATCATTCTACAGTTCTGTGTCACGCAAGTACCTGCCAGAAATGTAACGGTAAACATCATATTCTTCTCCATTTCGGAGGTGACACTCGAGTTGAGCAACCCGCAAATTCGAATTCAAATAACACATTGCTCACGGTAGCATTAACGATACACGGATCATCTGAAATTCTTCTCGCCACAGTTCACATAAAAATTTTAGACAAAAACAATCAGGAACATGATTGCCGTGTTCGTTTAGTCTCACAAGGAAAGGCATCGAAGTGTTCTTCTCCGATTTTGATGAAACTTCGTACGTTTATTAAGCAAGATGTAACATCCCTGAAGAATTTTCAAACTTTTATTGCAGTGTCATTTCTTCAATTATCGACTGTATTTCTCCCTTACCGACCGCGCCATTATACAAATTGAGTATCATAAGAATTCAGCAAACTGTCGGTAATAAATGTATAATTCTACATGGAAAATTCCGTAATGCTATGTGTCTACGTGCCGCGATGCTCGCCCCGAATTAATCCTAGAGAAGGATAAGAATATATTTTACAATTAGGATATTATTAGTTATTAAAAATCATTAGCTAAACAAATCAGTCAATACATATCAAGCATACTAATATTATGTTATCCGGAACCAAAATCAGATGTTAGTTTATTGCAATATATATTGTAAATTATAATATTATTCAATGGAATGTTCTAGAAGCATCGTATGCTTATACATTTAGCTCCGATCCGTATAGAAGTCGTGCGTAGTACATAGAGGAAGACAGAAAATGCAATTTCATTAAAACACTACTAAAATACTACTTTTATATCAACAACATAAACTATTATGTAGAATGCGATATTAATAATGTAATTGAATCGTTCATTTGCACAATTAATGTTTAATTGCGAATTTATACCACAATTATATATTTCGACGTTATGGGGGTTTTCCAAGAATTTGCCAGGCTGGCGAGTATAAAAGGCCGAGCGAAACTCGCCTAAATCGCAGAAGAGTTTTCGAAGTTGAGCGAGCTAGAAGTCTTCAGATAAGTATAACCGGAACAGTTTTCGCTGTCAAGAGCCGCAACGATTCTTAATACTTGACTGGTAAAGCGGGTATACGCCATTTGGATACTTGATCGTGGGTCGTTCTAGTAACTAGCTAACGCAGGCTTCCCCGTTCAAACGGTTTCGTATCTAAAACTCCGCTAGAAGAGCGCTATACTTGGCGCCAAGAAAGGCTAAGATATCGAAACGATAGCTCTCAGCTACTCAAATTTGATTTTTCGTCAGATTGCTAACGCGCCGTCAGATTCTCGGAGTTCGCTCTGGGTAGTTTCGTAGCTAGCTAACGCAGGCTCCCCATTTGAGCGGCTTGGTCTCTGAAGCCCGTGTCTTTTGGGTGACAGTTCAGCAATTACGATTTTATATTAGAATCAATTGATTTGCTACCCTGTTAGACTTATACTGTTCACCCTTTTCCTGTATCGTTGGGTCGTTCTAGTAGCCAGTGAACAACAGGCTCCCCAATTAAGCGATCTGGTTTTGGCTGTCAGTGTTCGTTTTGACAAAAAGGGTCATGGACAATTAGTTGTCGAGCCAAATTAAAAGAGTAACTGTTCCGAGGAAATAATTCATTTAGATTCAACCAAATTTTGAACTTTAATTAGTAAAAGAATATTGTTCTGTCATTTGCGTAATCTCAGTAGTCGACTACACCGCGTTAGATAATAGATAAAATCGTTAATCTGTCTAACTTTGCGAAAGCGTATTTAGGTACACTTAGAGAATCACACTTAGGTCGTGTTCCTCGCTGCGGTAGACTATCACGCGCTAATATTAATAATTCCGTAAAGAATATTCATTACATAAACTACAAACGTATTAATCAATATAAACTTTGTCATTGCGATAGCGTTCGAAACAAGAATTAAATAATATAGAATATCAAATTCAGTAATTATATAGGTACGAAATAATATAAAGTATTAACTAGCGACAATCAGATTTAGTTAGATTCACAATTATCTATTACATATTGTTTAATTTACCAAGTTCTATTATTTCTATTATCAATATTATATCAAAGTCTATTTAGTTTCTTTTGATCAAACCAATATACTTTTCATATTTTGTTGTTATTTGTTACTTGTTATTTGTTAAATTCATCATCTTCGTTATTTTATTGAATAAACCTTATTGTTGAAAGATATTGACCTGTGGATTTCACTCCTTAACAGCACACCACACGAATCCCACAATTTTTACATTTAGTTATTTTCCAAAACGAGTCGTTCAGTTGGTAAAAGCTGCTCTTTACCTTACTAGCGCTAGTAACTATCTGAATCTAGGTTCCAGAGTCGTTACGAAGACATTCACCGGTGAATGTCAACATACACCAAATACGTCGGTGAAAGACCGAATATTTTATTACATTCTTGTACATTCGGACCTTCACCGGTGTATGTCGACAATCACAGATATGCTCTGGTGGAGGTCCAAAAGAGAAGAGCCGACAAAGAAGCGACAGGCTCTCTCCCGCCAAATCGTGTGTTCTGCTGGGAGTCAGTCAGCTTTGTCAATCTTATGCAAGCTTTGATGATGCGAGCAACGTTTTCTTAATTTTTTTGTCCAATATCGTAATTTATATTGAATGGATACTGCAGTAAATCGTGATCTTTTTCTTGAAAAGTTAAATGCATTAATTGCGGGTAAATGAAGACAATTGTTTTTATTTTTCTCAAGGAAAGTACTCTAAAATACTTTCTGAAATGGTTTCTGCTAAAACTAAGTGCAACACACCTTTGGATCATAGACGATTAAAACGTTTTGACGTTTTAAAATTTAATGATGAAAGGAAATTAATTATACCATTAAAATCAGGGGGAACGAATATACAGTATTATGTTACCAATGAAAAATTGTTCAGTATACTATATGAAATTCACGCCAGAATAGGCCACGGAGGAAGAACACGTATGCTTAGAATGTACTATGTGTTTTAAATTCTTGGTCTCTCCTCTTCACCGGTGAATGTCGACATTCACCAGATTTCGGTCTTTCACAAAAAATAAAATGTATATAATAGAAAGTTTTTCTATATTATAAACAGATTTCAAAACTGTCTTCAATCATTTGATTCTTAAATTTTGAGTTATAATATTTTATAATTGTATCGTTGGTAGCTAAAAATAATAACGAATAATAACAAAATATGAATAATAATAATTATGAAATAATAATATTAAACAAAATTAAACATTGTAAATATAAAAAGTGGATGTCTATTAAGCCCCATCATTGATGTTGATTGCGCGTAGCTACGGCACTGACTTGGCGAGGAGAGCGAGCTATGGCCGCCTGGCGGCAAAACGCCGCGCGCGTGCTCCCGGCAGATATTTTTTCGATTTACTGGAATTGTATACAACTACAACACTTACCCCGTATAGTTTCTTCATCAGAAATGTCTATAGAATTCGATACTGTATAGCAAATTCGCGCTAGACAAATAACTTCTTCTAAAAATGCAAAAATAATATGTAGGAAATGCGAACCACGGCCGTTTTTTAAACTTTCATCAATATTTACACCCACTTAGAATTATGCAATATAACAATTATATATACCAATTTAATCGGGAGACTCTCCTCTATCTTTTAAAACTAATTTGAATGTCCTAGCTTTTTTAGTTTTCTTGCAATATTGCATTTTCTACGCAAAACACGTGTTTTTACAAAAGCTCGTGTTTTTCAAAAACTGAGGGTGATAGAGCAATTCGGTTTTCGGATTCTTGTTCAGGACGAGAAACTCTACAAGGATCACCCAATGGGTATTAGAAAACAAAATTCGTGTTGAACAGTGTAATCGAACGGGTGCGCTTAGAAGAGAATGGTGCACATTTCAAATATTATAGTAAATTTAATATTGTCGGTAATACGTGTTGTGCGATCGCAATAATACATCTTGCAATAACTGATTTTTTTCTTTGAATTACTCATCGCGCATAATGTGTCATGTGTACATGGTGAGGAACTTTTGTAAACGAATTGATGTGTAAAAAAGGTGGATATTTTTAACGTTTCGATACTAAGAACTGGACAATCGTGGTACTTGTGTGATTGTGTGTTTGTTTAATGTGGGTTCCGAAAATTGTACTATTATTATACGGAAAACATCAAATATGACAGTCACCCTTTTTACTTGACAATCCCATAGAGCGGGTATCGATATGCTCTTGTGGATTTTAGCGAGTAAATAGGTTTCTTGTCATACGACGATATACTTTAAAATTAATGAAGAATTCTCGCATCGTAAATTCACTCATGAGGTAAGCGTCAGAGTATTCTTTCATTTTATGTCGTTAAACAAATAGTCATTTTTTTTAATTATCTAGAAAAACTGCGCTTGATCTTTACCTTTATTTTCGCTTAATCCATACAATTAGTTTCGTTAATAAATTTATACTTATTAATAGTTGTAAATTTTATATCTACTTACCGGCTGACGTATTACCGATGATGGTAACTATGTTACCGATATCGCGCGATTTGTTTGTTCATGACCAGGGTCAACTGTCACGCTTGGACCCGTCGCTCTCGCATCTGAACGCGCGCTATTCTCGCGCTCTGATTGGTCAGTATTTTTCATTAATAATTCAAAAACTAAGCTTTAACCAGCATTTTGGTAAAGGAAAAAGTTGTTCAGAATCACCCCAGCTACCACCCCCTAAAATTATGCCCACCAGTAGCCGAACACCCTGTATACGTCCTGCGAAATCTATCGATGTACACGAAAGATGTAAATATACGTCCCTAGATGTTCATCGATGTATACAAGAGATCTAAATATACGCCCATTACGTGTTATTGAAAGGCATTTTCCTAGCACATATTTTAATCCGTCTTTAAAAAAAAAAAGATTCTGCTCAAAAATATGTAGTATACAGTAAACACAAAATTCGTCGAGAAACTAGGTATGAATGCAAAGAATGTGATGTAGCTTTGCTACATTTTTATAAAAGGCCACTCTAAAGAAATCAATAATAGATATATTTAATTCGTTTGTGATGGAAATGGGAGTACAGATTTATAATATAATATTGAAAACTATTAAATATAAGACAACACAATTAACACAATTTGAACACCAAATGAATTTATTTTAAAACGAGAAATAACAAGGAAGGAACTTTAAATGAAGCACAAGATCTTTTAATATACGTGTACGACATCGTAATTGCAGAGAGAACAGTAAAGAATAATTATATACACTGCTCAAAAGAAGTAAGTATGGCATAGAAAAATTTTTGACAGAAATTGGGCAAATTTGACTGATGATAACTCCGTGAAAAATCATTCTTTAAAGTTCTGTATCTTTGCGGAAAAAAACGGTAGCGGTTTTTCACGTACTGGAAACTAAAGATGAAGGTTTGGACTTTATGCTGCTCTAAACAGTATCACAAAAAAAAATGTGGCAAGTCCATGCATTTCGTCAAACTTTGTAATTTTCAATATTGCAAACATGACCTCAGATTTACGGTGTTATTGTAGTAGGGATGCATCAAATCGAAAATCAAATTATAGGGTCTTAAAGTAGAGATCTCAAGCTTTAATTTAAAAAAAAGAGCATAACTTTGCGATAATTTTTCACGGAGTTATCATCAATCAAATTTGTCCAATTTTTGCCTAAAATTTTTCTATGCCATATTTCTTTTGAGCAGTGTAGATATTATTTTATTTTAACATTTGAGGATCTAATTGAAACGAGCGGTATCATATAGATAGTAGATAAATATACATACTTGTTTAGCGACTTATTGGCAAATTACCGACATATTTCTGTATTTATTTTTGCCGTTTTCAACAATTTGCAATGATTGTTTTTTAAGTCCTACGAATAGTATCAAATTTCCGGATACTATTATGGTCACTGGTCTGCACGGCGCAGCGACCGACATGCGTCTAACGCGTCGTCCCTGTTGATGGATTACTCCAAAATCGCGCCGCAGTGAAAGGGTTAACATTTTCGGTTAGTTTCTTTACCCGCAGCAGCAATAACATCCAAGGTGTCGTTGCATTCTATCGAGTATTTTAGTTTATTGCTTTACATCTGATTTCTAGAAACCTTAATTTTAGTAATAGAGTCCGTTATTTCCAGTTTCTATTCATGTCGAGGTACTGCTTGGTTTTATTACTTGCTATGGTTATTTTTTTTTGGAAAACCAAGCCTCATCATACGTCACTCAAGCTTCCACATCCATTCCATTTTGTATAGCCAATAGAAATTAAGAATTGTTTCCTTCACCCTTATTTTGTAAAAACTATACGCGTTTTACCGCGCTTTCATGGTCGTAAGAAATATTCATTCAACTTTTAACATTAGCAACAGCAACAACTCGTATTACTTTTGTATTGTCTCCAAGTTTGGAGTAGTCCTTCGAGTAAGGAAATAGTCATAGATAGTATAATAAGAACAAATTTAGTCGGCACCTCACATGCAATATACAACAAGGCTCGAACGAATTTATTTTCAATCACGAGCGCAAACAATGGGTATGTTACATTTAAATTTGTTAATTATTAAATTTTTATTTCTTGAATGGAAAAGTTATTTAACATTTCAAAAATGAGATTTTATTCTCTTTCATCACTACAATATCTAACGAGAATAATTTTCCATATTTTGTCTATTATTTTTTTGCGATAACGAATAAACATATCGAATAAATTCGATTTATTCTAATTAGGTGAATAAGAACTAATTGCGTTATTTCTTATACGTACTAACAGCCGACGCGACGTAGAGAAAATGTACAGACAAATGTTAATCAAACCATCTCAACGGTGCTTTCAACGAATCTTCTGGCGTTCAGATCCAAATAAAAACTTTCGAGTTAAATACCGTAACGTTAGGTAAGTACAGCATCGGCTCCCTTTTTAGCTACTCGCGTTTTGCAGAAAATCGGGTTACAATACGAGCAGAAATTTTCGACCGTTGATCGAATAATCATCAATGATTTCTACGTTGATGATTTATTAACAGGTTCGGAGACAGTTAAAGAATTAGTGCAGATAAAAAAAAATTTAACAACCGTATTACAGAGAGCAGGGTTATTGCTAAGAAAGCGGCCCACCAATTGTACAAAATTGGGAAACCCAGAAGTAGAGTCACGGGACAGGAAAGTCAGCGAAGATTGCGAGTAAAAAATACTTGGCTTGCATTGGTCATCTAGAAAGGGTGAATTGTACCTTAGAGCAAATCCACCGCAATGTAGTTGAGTAACGAAACGAATAATATTATCTGAAACAGCCCAAATGTTTAATTCTTTGGGATTAATCGGTCCAGTAATTACCCTCGCAAAATTAATAATGCAGCAATTGTAACGACCCTGGAACCTAAGTTCAGTTTGTTACAAGCGCTAGAAAGGTAAAGAGCGGCTTTTACCCCTAAACGACTCGATTTCGCAAATAAATATTGTGGGATTCGTGTGGTGTGCGGTTAAGGAGTGAAATCCACAGGTCAATATCTTTCAACAACAAGATTTATTCAATAAAACGATGAAAAATGAAGTTAACAAATAACAATAACAACAAAAATAAGGAAAAATATATAGATTATAAATGATTGATTAGAACAAAGAAACTAAATAAATCTTGAAACAATAATAATAATAGAAATAATAGAACTTGACAAATTAAACAATATGTAATAGATAATTGTAACTTAATGAAACGAAACTCGCTGGTTAATACTTTATATTGGATCGTATCTAAATCTGATCTCTGATAAAGTTAACTTTGCTTTTGTAACATTAACTAAATTTGATATTCTTTATACAGTACTGATTCGTAATAAGCAACTCGCTCGGGTCTGGCGAGTTGCTTGTTACGAATCAGGTATATTTTCGGCTTGCCTTTGTTCCCGAGCGCGAGGACGGTGACGGCGTAGAAAAAACAGGGGGTTGGGTGTAGCGGTATACTATAAAGTAATCGGTCGCGCGGCGATGTTATTCTTTAGACAAGGACAGAACATAGCATGCTTTCCCTTTTTAATAGTAGTAAAATTTCATGAATGGAAAAATATACCGGATTCGTAACAAGCAACTGCCCAAACCCAAGCCAGTGGCTTATTACGAGTGGCTTATTTCGAATCGATGTAGAATCAGATGAATCGAATACGTTGCAATTCCTAATTTGTCACACTTTGCCTTATCTTTTTACAATTATGTGAATATAAACATATACCTACATAGCAGTTTAAGAAATATTGATGTCAAAAAATAGTAGGTCATCGCCATTACTGCGACAATAAAGCAATTCGGAAAAAATTATGGTTGAACGAGCAGCTAGTTTTATGACCATTTCATTGTACATAGTTCATATAGTATTATATATTGTATATAGTGTATTATACTTACATAATTTTTCCTTCAACTTTTTTTTATTTTTGTTAAAAAAATTAATTAAAATTATAGATAAAAATGTACCTCAAATTATTGTTCACTGTCAACCATTAGATTTAAAAAAAAATGTCATATTACGACAGAATCGCTATGTATCAGAATGAGAAAACAATATAATGTACCGGATTCGTAACAAGCAACTGGCCAGATCCGAGCGAGTGGCTTATTACGAATCAATGTAGAATTAAATGAATGAACGACAGAATCGCTATGCATCAGAGTGAGAAAACAATATATATGTTCTGTCCTCTTTCCACTAAACTGTTCGGTCGACCGTGAAAATTTATGACTTCTTCGGTTTCGCGGACCTCTCACTCTTTCTCGGATCTCTCACTCAGCGGCCGACTTCAAACAAAGAAGAGGGGATAGAAATTTGCTTGTTACGAATCACAAAACTGTTGCTTGTTACGAATCAGTACTGTATATATATTCGATTCTCATGTTCGAAGCTATCGTTATGACAGGATTTTACTTGATTAACACGTTTATAATTTGTAGTGAGTCCTACCTAAATTGTAATTCGGTTTCTAGATTTATATAAATAGAAATTTACAAAATTTATAATGTTAGCGCGTGATAGTCTACCGCTGCGAGGAATCCGACCTAAGTGTGATTCTCTAAGAGTACCTAAATACGCTTTCGCAAAAATTAGACAGATGTATCTACTATCTAACGCGGTGTAGTCGACTACGGAAATTACGGTAGAGTGAGAACAGTATTCTTTTAATAACTCGAATTATCAAAATTTATCTGAATCTAAATGAATTACTCTTCGGAACAGTTACTCTTTTAATTTGGCTCGACGACTAATAGTTCATGACCCTTTTAGCCAAAACGAACACTGACAACCAAAACCAGATCGCTTAACTGGGGAGCCTGCGTTTGCTAGCAGCTAAACAACCCAACGATCCAGAGTCGGATGAAAAGTATAAGTCTGGCAGGGTAGCAAACCAATTGATTCTAACGTAAAGTCGTGATTGCTGAACTGCCACCCAAAAAACACGGGCTTCAGAGACCAAGCCGCTCAAATGGGGAGCCTGCGTTAGCTAGCTACGAAACGACCCAGAGCGAGCTCCAAGAATCTGAAGGCTCGTTAGCAACCCGACGAAAAATCAAATATGAGTAGCTGAGAGCAATCGTTTCGATATCTTAATCTTTCTTGGCGCTAAGTATAGCTCTCTCCTGACGGAGTTTCAGATACGAGATCGTTTGAACGGGGAGCCTGCGTTAGCTAGCTGCTAGAATTACCCAACGATCGAGTATCCAAATGACCGATACCCGCTGTCCAGTCAAAACTAAGAATCTTGTAGGCTCTTACCAATTAAAACTGCTCCAGTTCGTCGCTTCCTAAAAGGTCCGGCACGTAGTACTTCAAAGATTGTTCTGCGCTCGCAGCCGCTGCTGAACGCCCTTTTATACCCAGAGAATCATGGGTTTTTCCCGCTCAAAAAGTAGTTATTATTTTATTACGCTTTATTTAGTAGCTAATATATATTAGTTTGATTAATAAAAATCCGCTTTGATTTATTATTAATTAGTTTTTCACAAGTTTTCCCGTTAAATCGTATTTTTAATCATTTTTAGATACGCAAATTATAAGTGTTTTAATAGAAGAAATAATTAATCGCAAACAATACATAAAATAATAGCTAAAAATATAACGCAATTTATAATAAGTGAATAATTAATAATATATATAATATAAACATTTAAATAATAATTTATAATAACTCTGTTTCGAAGTATATCTTCTGTCTCTTTCTAACTAACGCGCGCGCCATCGATCGGTGATCTACTCTAAACAATGTTGCACGCGTGAGCTACCCCATCCCATTGCCACGCGAATTTTTTTGGCGCGGTCGGTAATTTGCGGTCGGTAATGGAATAGAAAAAGATATTAGGATTAAGATGTTTCTCTATTTATCGACTGGATTTAATATGATGTTCCCGGGGACGTTACATAAATGAAAACAAGTGGGGACGAATCAGTGTGACAAGAGTTATATGTATATTCAATGGACAACGTATAGACAGGAGTTGTCGCACTTGAGTGAGTTAAAAATTTCGCGACGAGCACTTCATGCGGACAATAAGGTAGAGCTGCACGGATTCGCAGATGCTTCCGAGAAGGCACACGGGGGTAATGTCTATCTACGGGTAAAGACAGATTCAGGTAGATTGGAAACGAAACTTTTGTGTTTGAACTCTCGGGTAGCGCCGCTTAAATCAATCTCACTGCCGAGATTATGTGGCGCATTACAATTAGCGCATTTAATAAAAAAAGGTCAAAACCGCGCTTTGCGTTAGAATCAATGACTTGTTCATAATCAGTTTTCTTCACCGCGATTTGAAAATTTCATTAAGTGTTCATGATATATAAAATAATTTTAAGAAAAAAATACGCCGACTTCGAAATGCACTAAAAAATATAAAATAATTTCTATTTCCTAATGAAGTAATTTCTATTTCATTCAATCATACAATTACATGAAACCTATTTACTCGTTAGGTAGTATATTAAATACATTTCAACCTTTTCGGAGGTGGCGCATAATTAAAAATACCTCAGTAAACGTTGCTGCCAATAACCAGTTGATTGTGGTATGACGTATTGGAAATTAATAAATCCTGAGAAGGAATCCGAACCATTATAGATATATCTGGTAATATACGCAAATGTAACGACTGCATCTTCGTTTCGCAATGTTTCTGATATAAATGAAATTGAATCGACTTCGTCCGCATGTGGAAGCCATGGATCTAAGAACCCGTAAATGGAGCTCACGACGCGGGAATTACCAAATTTGCGGCAGATAGGCTCTATCTTTATAGAATATCCGGCGATCGAGTCTTTCCGTCGCATACTCTATGAATCTAGATAGACCATAGTTACATTCTATACGCACTAACATCTACTTCGCAGCGTGCTGTCGAGTTATATGTATAGAAAAAAAAATAGTTATACCCTAGTACATAAAAGAAACACCGAACATCGTTCGTTTAGAAATCAAGTCGCGACACGTGAACGCAAAAACTTACCGGCTCTACATTGATTACGAACCGAAAATGGACCAGGTTGAAGGAATTCGGCGATATTGGTGTGAGTGCCCGAATGGAAACCGGACAGTAGGCTGCTGCTCACATGTGGCCGCTGCCATCTTCTACTTGGCCCATGCTCGGTACCTCCCGCAGATTCTGCGCCCGGCTGCGCAGTTAACGGAGCTCTTCGTACCATCCGGAGAAGAAACGGAAGCAAAAGGGAGTGACAGCGAGGCTTAAGTGCTTCCAGAACGGCTTTCTTATGCTTATATGGAGGTAGGTGTGCGAAATGTGTAAAATCGGATGCGACCATCTACGGTTTTTTCGAAATTAAAGTATCGGGCCCCCAATGGATTTTCGATTGGGATATCGCATTTTGTTCGCCTCGAAGGGGGGCACACATTGAGCGTGTAGCTAGAGTGGTCCGTCGAATGCATTTGTGTGCAATCAATGAATTTCAGTTCCTCCACTCGGTAGCATCTTCATCGCTACTTTCTTAATACTTGATACACGCATCAGAAAGTACGTTTCTCCAGCTTTCCAAAGAACACTCGATTAGCTCTGTAGCCCTAAACGCGGGTGAGATATGAGCATTTCAAGTCGCCGTATGTCCGATGTACTTCGACCGCTCGGGAGACATTTCCTCCTCTTCTGGAGCGACGACGGTGATTTGGAACGCCAAACATGGGCACGCGTGGTCTACTCGAAGCAGGCTACACGATCCATATGGTTTTTTTGAATTTTTTTTTCCGGGGCCAATAAGCGCTCAGATCCTTTGTAGTCACATTTGTCACAGACGATTATACCTTTCTAATTCCTGAAAGCATATAAAATGTTACGTTGTTTATATTTTATATCTGAACGGATATGAATTTCCTACTTCTCTCAACGAAGTAAGTGGTAGATAAAACTTTTGAGATTTTCCTTCACTATTCATATATTGGATTTCTGTCGTAGTAAGAACTTATTCTCTTCTACAAAATATCCTTTTTTGTTTCTTTTTTGTCGCTTTCTTCTCGGTGTAGGTATACATACATAACCGCAAATGCATGACGGTTAGAACCGGAGGAATGAGCTTATCGGATAGAAAGAAAGATTCCACTTCTCTAAGAAAAGGTAAGAACTATTTAAATTGAAATTGAAGCTTCCATTTTCTAACTCTCAACTGTAACCTCGTAGTCTTTCCCTTCTCTTCTTACCTCGTATTCCGTCATGCTATTCGATCCCCTAAAAGGAAGTAACGTCTAAGTAGCAGCAACGCCTCGCACTTTAGAAATTGGCTACTAAATCGCAGAAAGAAGGGGTGGAAAAAGAAGAGGTGCAGGTTTGAGAAAATAGGAGAGAGGGAAGTAGGTGATTTTGATCCAGCTTGTCTGTAAATTATCAGCGTCTAAAAATCGAATAGCTCGTCTCTCTTCCGCTTTCTTTTCTCCTCCTTTATTCTTAGTTTTTTCAGCATTTTACCTTTATTTGAACATTGCTTTTCAACTTTGTTCACAATTTGTCACTGACAAGGAAGTTCGGTACCTCGAAAATTCCCATTTTTATTTAACCCTTAAGTGCATAGGTGACAAAAAATTCCGTAAATGCATAAGTGGGGTCCCTAATGGACCCCAGATTAAAATGTACTTAATTGAGAAAACAGAGGAATGACATCTAAGGATCTTTATTGTAGAAGTAAAAACAAGTATTTTAATCCAAACATATAATCGGAAAGTTATAACAGAAAAAAAAATTTCCAACCTTTCGTTTAGACGTCACGCAGTCTATCCCTGTCATAAATCGTTCAAAGGCAAAATAGCACAGGCTAATTACCCCCGACGACCCTCCAAAATACGTTGACGCTAACGTATGTGTACAATGAGATACTAAATATTAGGAACATGAATGCATACATGAGGTCCATTGAGGACCCCACTTACCTAATTCGGTGCTAACGTTGATTATAACGACAATTTACATCTGTAAACACATTGAACATAACATAAATACATATAGACATACGCAAGTAGCTGAACTTTCAGTTCACAAATGGCACGACTAAAAATGTTAACATAAAAAATGCAACACTGGGGTCCTTTGCGGACCCCACTCATGCATTTAAGGGTTAAACTGCAGGTTTGTAGGGGACCTAAGTGTAGCGCAGTTTTCTTTTGGCCCAATTTCAGTTTTTTAGGATGAAAACATTTCTTACAAATAGATAGGTGTTTCCATATATCCTCTCATATCTACAAAACAATCGTAGATATTAAAAAAAGGTTATAAGAAACATTGATGGATTTTAACACTCTATAAAACATGTCAATTGAATTGATAAAAATTTGACTTCTTAGTCAAATTGAAAAATACGTAGAACCTCTGTGTAAATGTAGATATGTGTGCTAAATTTGCCGAACAAAATGGTATTTAATAATTTTAACCGATACGTTGCACGTCCAACGTTGTACTTTAAATGATGCATTATGACTTACTACGTACATATGTGTAGAAATAGAATTTTGTAAACATCCTTCCTTTATTAAGAGAACACAACAAAGAACACAACAAGAACAAATAATGATTAATGTATTCAATTATGAATCATAAATCGTAAATCGTAAAATCAAACTGTTGAATTTCCATATTAAAGTGGCAAAAATAAATTTAATAAGAAGTCGATAACGTTTACTGATGTCGGTAATAAGACGTCGATAATTATGTATGTTAGATTATCGATTATTTATATGATGCCACTCGTTTAAATTTTTGATTCGCAAATGTTAAATAAAATAATTCTGATATTCTCTTTCGTCTTTGTTTCTCTTCATAAAATAATTCTGATTTCGCACGAACATAATAGAACGAGTTATTTAAGTAGTTCTTCCTTAGTTTTTAACCGACTTTGAAAAAGGAGGAGGTTACTCAATTCGATTAGTATATATTTTTTTTTTTTTTTTTTTTTTTATTATTATTATTATTATTATTTTCTATGTGTGCCCGCCGATTACGCCTAGCTGGATGCACCGATCGGAACGAAACTTTTTGCATCTGGTAGGTTCTGACTCCCCATTGGTACCATTATCAAAAAATTTTTCATTTTTTAATTGCAAAGTGTTGTTATTGCAAAAAAACCGGCAACTTTTGAAATAAACTTTTCTCGATTTTAGTGCGCTTTTAATATTTATCACGGACATGATTCTGAACAATTTTTTTCATATAAAAATTTCGCGGAAAGCTTTAGTTTTCGAGATATTAGCGAAAAATTGTTGAAAAGTTTTGAAATCAACTTTGGATGATTTTAATGTCCTTTTAATATGTTATCAGGGGCACGATTCTGAACAACTTTTTCCTTATCCGCAATTAAGGGGAAGCTTTAGTTTTCGAGTTATTAGCGAAAAACTATTGTTACTAATACAGTATTTACTCCGTAAATGTTACTTTTGCCAGTCTCGATTGTAACATTTACGGTAGAGGTCCTACATTCTTTGTAGTGTGCCGAACGTAGAAAGAGACAGCCATACAAAAGACAAAGAGGGATAGAGTTTCGAGCGTTCGGCAAATATGAAAGACTCGTGCGTGTTCTGTCTTTTAAATTTAAAAATTGAAATTCTTTATTTTTGGTTTTTCATCAATGGAACTTTTACCATCGTATTTATCTCGTTTTTCTGATTAAAATGACACCAAACACGATATGATTACGATCGTAATTACTTATGTAACAAGCCATAAAAGTTTGGGATGTAACATTTACGGTAGAGGTGCGAATTCCTTCTAAAGGCTTGCTATACAAGTAATTATGATTTTAATTATACCGTGTTTGGTACCATTTTAATCAGAAAAACGAGACGAATACGATAATCAAAGCTTCATTGATGAAACCCCAAAAATAAAGAATTTTGATTTTTGAATTTAAAAGACAGAAGACGCACGAGTGTTTCATGTTTGCTGAACGCGTCAACCTCTGCTTCTCTTTCTTTTCCATTTGCCGTCCTCTTTTATGTTAAAAACTTTAATCACTCGTTACACACACAATTGTTAACGTAATTATATCATGTTTGGTGTCATTTTAATCAGGAAATCTAGACAAATACAACAGTAAAAGTTTTATGAAAAAATAGTAAGAAATAAGAAAGTTATAATCTTTTCCTTTGCTTGCATTAGTATGTGTCTCACCGATATTCGATCCTCGTCGTTTCGGCGACCGATCTTGTTTCATTCTTGACTGATTTCGAGGGGGATCCCTCCAGTAGTGGGGATACAATTTTAACATTTACGGTAGAGATCTTTTTAACATTTACAGAGTGAATAATGTATATTGAATTCTACGTATGCCTCCGTGCCTCTGGTGGTGCATGAGTCAACATGCAATCGCCGATTTTATTTACCAATTTTACAATTAATAAAAAAAAAATTGAAAAACGAATATCCATGTTGTCTTTTACTTAATTATGTTCATGGCATTTACGCGGACAAAAAAAAGCCCGGAAGAACTGTCTCACAGTATCCTATAAAATTCTCCCCATTCCACTAAAAAGCGTGAAATAAAATAATTTTAAGAAAAAAAAAACACCGACTTCGAAATGCACTAAAAAGAATAAAATAATTTCTATTTGCTAATGAAGTAATTTCTATTTCATTCAATCATACAATTACGTAACAGATATGAATGAAACCTATTTACTCGTTAGGTAGTATATTAAATACATTTGAACCTTTTCGGAGGCGGCGCAAAATTAAAAGATTTTCTTGAACATGTCAACCTTTGGACTTTGTATAGATACAAGTTTTGCCTATGTTCGGCTGTCCAAAGGTTGACATGTTCAAGAAAATCTTTTAATTTTGCGCCGCCTTCGAAAAGGTTCAAATGTATTTAATACACTACCTAACGAGTAAATAGGTTTCATTCATATCTGTTACGTAATTGTATGATTGAATGAAATAGAAATTACTTCATTAGCAAATAGAAATTATTTTATACTTTTTAGTGGATTTCGAAGTCGGTGTATTTTTTTTCTTAAAATAATTTTATCTTCATTTAAATATATAAAGTTTGTTTTAAAAAGTTATAAGTGTTCTGTTTAATTATTTAGTATTTCTTTATTTGTTTAATACTCATAACCATATTCCATTACAAACAATTCGTATTTTACCGTTTCGTCATGTTATGTTCGTTCAAATCCAGTGTTTATGCTAAATCCGTATCATTACTTTTTCCCGATCATTACCAATCCCGATAGGAGTTCACACTTTTTTCATACTTTATTTACACAACCTATTTCACACTGTTCCTTTCATTAAGTCAACGTTCATACACACAGTCATACACGCAGTTTCGCAGTGGTTGCCACTCTATACATATACATTCTACACTCCTACGTATGTATGCCATAGAGTAACTCTTAGCTATAGAATTTTGACATTTTTCTTCGACTTTGTCCTGGTCGCATTCCCTAAAGTTTTGACATTTGGTGAAAAAATGATAATTGCAAAGTTTCTGCGATTGGATAACAAGAACCCGTGCCGCAATCGAGTTGAAGTTTTTAAATCTCTACGATTTCAGATTATTGTCGGATATGTTTGCGGCCCTTTGTTTTGAAAATATTACTGACTATTTTTGAATAAAAATATAATTCCTTACATGTGTAATGTAACATTTGCATTCGGCTTTTAACAATATTTAATAATTTAATAATTTAAACAGTTAATAATTTTACGTAAAAAATGTGTGTGTAAAAAACAGAATTCAGATTCCAATAGGCATGACGATAATCATGAAAAAGAAATATTTGAAACGAATAGAAACGTGTAGTTCGAACAGCGAAGGCATCTAGAGAAAATTTTTTGGAAAACTTAGAACGTAATGGACAATGCTTTTCACATTTGTAACGTCCACGGGAGCATCTAACCAACTCTATTGATAAATAAAGAACATTTTAACCTGTACATCTTTTATTCAATTACCGACCGCAAATTACCGACCGCACCATAAAAATTTGCGCGGTAATAGTCAGGGATAGATCACGCGTGCAACATTGTTAAAGTAGATCACCGATCGATGGCGCTCGCGTTGGTCAGAAAGAGACGCCAAATATACTTCAAAACCAAATTATTATAAAATATCATTTAAAGGGGACAATACCTTTAGAATCTTAAAAAATTACAAAATTTTTTTCTATAAAATGTTAGTGTAACATTTTAAAAATATTGTTTCAAAATTTTTAAGTGAAATACGAAGCCCTTTTGAAGTTATGGCCAATTAGCGCCACGGGTATTCACGCGTTCAGTGCGGAGGACTGCAACTTTAAACGCGTTTTTCTCAAAACTACGTTCTTAAAATTGGCGTGGCTGATAACTCAAAAATTAGTTTGTCAATCGCGCTTACATTTTTTGCACTTATCCATGACAATACCATCTAACATATGAACCTAAATGTATAAAATAGATTGAACATTAAAGTCCTTTTTATTGCAAAATATTGCAAAAATTTGCAATAAAATTCAAAGTTTTTCTTTAAAAGCGTGCCATTTCTTCAATTTTACATATTTTGCACATTTCTGAGGTTCATGTACTAACTGTGAATGTTAGTTTTCGAAACATTGTCTGCAAACTTGCTTCAGACCAATATATCTAAAGCTACAACCCACGCCGATTCACGAGACACGCCAAAACACTTGCAGAAAGAACTGTCATAATTCCGCCATTTTTAAATATTATTCAGAACAGAAAATATTCTGTAATAGGCAATAGTTATGATAAATTAGACCTGAAATTACGAAAATGCAAAACAAAGGTGTCCTATAAAAAAAAAATTCACAAATATCAGCTTATTTTCATCTGTCTAAAGGTATTGCCCGCATTAAGCGATCAGGTTTTAGGTGCTGATTTGTACTCCGACAAAAAGGGCCATGGAATTAATAGTTTAAAGTCAAACAAGGAATAACTGTGTAACGTCCCTGGGGAAACCCTTTTTCTTTCTATCGGCAACATCGCGACAATCTTCTATCCATCGACTAAGTATTGACAGTAGTTGCCAAATTACCAACAGTATGTCATGTATCGATTATCGATCTATCAAATTCGACAATCGGTAATCAGTGTAGATACATATATATATTTTCGTTTATATTAATTATCTTATAATTTTGATTTAGAATAGGTAATATTTTTCATACCAATAATTGGATATTAAGTTAGAATGATTAAAACCAGATTATGTATTATTTTATTTTAATTCTAATAAATGTATAATTTTGTATAAGATATTTCCGTTACGCTATGATGTGCCTACGTGCCGCGATACTCGCCCAAAATCCTTGAGATCAGCGCTAATCCTAGAAAAGGATAGCGATACAATTTCTATTTACGGCATTATTGGATATTAAAATTAATTAATTAACTAAATCAATTTATATATGTAAAATCAACCAGTACTAAACTATTCATGGCCGGAACCAAAATTATTTCCTTCAATTAAATAGCTGTAAATCGGAATAGATTCGGCTCTCGTAGAATTCGTGCGCAGTTGATTAGAAAAGGATAGAAAATATATTTTTCGCTAAAACATCGTTACACTATTATTTTAATATCGAACTGTTAGCCAGAAATTAGAGAGCGACATTTAAAATATAATTAAACCGTTCAATTTTATAATTAATGTATAATAACGAATTTATATGAAAATTTAGATATTCTGACGTCACAGAAATTCCAGGGATTCGGCGAACCTGTGAGTATAAAAGGGCGAGCGGAACCCGTCTAGAATCAGAACAGTTTTCGAAGTCGAGCTATTCACAAGTCTCATTAATAAGTATACTCGGAACAATTTTCGCTGTACGAACCAAATAGATTCGAAGTTCTCGATTAGCAAGCGGGCATATGCCATTTGGATACTTGATCGCTGGGTTGTTTTAGCAGCTAGCGAACAGCGGGCTCCCCGTTCAAGCGGTCTTGCATCCGAAACTCCGTCAGGAGAGTGCTATGCTTAGCCCCATGAAAGGCTAAAACATCAAACCGAGTGTTCTCAGTTACTCACACTTAATTCTCTGTGAGTCGAGTTCTGTGAGACTTGTCGAATTACTAACTTGCCTTCAGATTCTCGGAGCTCGCTCTGGCTCCCCATTTGAGCGGCTTGGTCTCTGAAGTCCGTGTTTTTTGGGTGGCAGTTAAGTAATCACGACTTACAGTAGAGTCACTTTGATTTGCTACCCTGTTGGACGTATATTGTTCATCTGACTCTGGATCGTTGGGTTGTTTAGCAGCTAGTGAACAACGGGCTCCCCATTAAGTGATCTGGTTTTAGGTGTCAGTGTGCGCTCTGACAAAAAGGGTCATGAACAATTAGTTGTCGAGTCAAACCATAAGAGTGATTGTTCCGAAGAAGTAATTCATTAGATACAAATAAATTTTGGTCATTTGAGTTAATAAAGAATACTGTTCTCGCTTTAGCGTAATTCACGTAGTCGACTACACCGCGTTAGATAGTAGAATAAACCTGTCTAATTTTGCGAAAGCGTATTTAGGTGCGTTTAGAGAATTTCACTTAGGTTCAATTCCTCGCGGCGGTAGATTACAAAGCGCTAACATTATTTTTATAAAATTTCATTTATATAAATCTAGATACCGAATTGCTCTTAGATTATAGCGTCGAACACAAAAATCGAATATCAAATTTAGTTAATATTACGAATGCGAAGTTTGCTTTATCAGAGACCCGATTCAGATACGGTCCAATATAAAGTACTAACCAGCGAGTTTCATATCGTTAAATTCACAATTATCAATTACATATTGTTTAATGTATCAAATTCTATTATTATTATTATATCAAGATCTATTTACATTCGCGGTCGTACCGCCTAAGTGATTAGACGTGTTTATAGTGCCGATCGCGTGTTCCAAATCAACCGTGAAAAGTGTAATTACAGTGCCGCTCGCGGCGAAGTTATAAGTGCTGTGTCTCATTTATGTGTGACCACCACTCACTGATCATGGAAACATCTAAAGACCATCAAGGAAATGGAGCTGCTGAGAACGCAGGTTTCTCCACCACCATCAAATCCACCGACAAAAACCAGGCCAGTACAAGCAAACCAACAAACTCATATGCTAACGCCACCAAGTCAGAATCTTTCCCTACAAAAGACCAAGCAATAATCCTATCGGCAATTGACGGTACCACTATTAAAGAATACGCATGTGCAGTGGGCAGAATAATAGGTCTTAAAGCAATTAAATACATCTCCAGAATCTCCAACAATAGAATTTGCATCTATCTTGACAAAAAAGGAACAGTAACTACCCTAACAAAAAATCACAAATCGATAGAAATCAATAACACCAAAATAGAAATAAGACCCATGATTACACCAGCAGAGCGCATTATTTTCTCTAACGTCTCACCAGTCATACCCAACAAATCCATTGAAGACATACTTAAAAGAAACAACATCCGAATATGCTCACGAATAACGCCCTTAAAAGCAGGAATGACCGACCCCGAATACGCCCATATCTTGAGTTTCCGTAGACAAATTTATGTCAACCCCGAAGATGCCTAAAAGATACCGGACTCGTTCGTCATTAATTTTGAAGATACAGCCTACCGTATATTTACAACCACTGACAAATTAAACTGCTTCCATTGTAAGCAGGAGGGACATATTGCCAAACAATGTCCTCATAACATCAAAACATGCGAACGCGACACAACAACAGACAGCACCTCGACAACTGACGAACAAATCGTAACGTCTCAAACACCTGTCACTACACCGAAATCAATAATAAATTACAATGACACGCTAGACACCGATCCAATTAAGACAATAAACATTCCATGCACACCGATTCTATCTACGGAAGCACAGACGAACAAAGAAATCGTTATGGAAACTGAACCAACCGAAATAACAGAAAATTCAATTCGTAAAAAAAGACCGCTCTCAGATACTTCGTCTGAAATTACAACCGAAACAGGAGACCCCGAGGAAACAAGTCTTAAAACACCTGCACCAGTCATTATCAATAAAAAATCAACAGGTAAAAAAAGATTAATACTTCCCGCTCCATCCTTCATAACGACACCAAAACTAGAAGAAGCGCTCCAAGCAGCAAAAACAGAAATCGAAGACCCAAATAAAAAATATACCCTCAACTATCAAGAATTTAAAAGTTTTTTGGAAAACGCTCTTGGTGCACCCAACCCATTCGAAATTGCCCACGACTACACAGGTGACATACTCGGTTTAATAAAAATGCTCGTGGCCATACACCCGCTAATCAAGGAACGCGGCATCAAAAACAGAATACACCGGTTAAATAAAAAACTATTAGAGCAACCGACTGCTAATAATCCAGGAAATTGGTCCTCAGACATTGACTCCGACGCTCCATAAACAAACCAACAAGCCCCTGTATTATATCAATTCCGTATTATATCTATACCAAATTTAATTAACAACACAACAATGAACAGTATAATACAATGGAACGTTAATAGTTACTATACACGACTAGAAAAAATACAACTACTGATCAAACTCCATAAACCTTTCGCCCTGTGCATACAAGAAACTTTAAGTGCTTTGCCAAAAACCGTACAAGCTGTAACCATGCTAGCGGGGGAGTAGCTATATACATCAGAAATGAAATAGTGACCTCTGAAATTCAACTACAAACAAATATAGAAGCAGTTGCCATTCAAATAGTCTCCCCAATTAAACTTTGCATATGTAACATATACCTTCCAAGAAGCTATGACTTTCAAATAAGCGATATCAATGACCTTATCTCACAACTACCGAAACCGTTTTTAATACTCGGAGACCTGAATAGCCACAACACGTTGTGGGGTTCTAGCAAAAATGACCTCCGTGGAAGTAAAATTGGCACAATTCTAGAGAACGACGATATCACTCTCCTCAACACAAACCGCCACACTCACTTCAACTCCACTAATGGCACCTTTAGCTGCATAGATCTTACATTTAGTAGCACCAACTATGCCCACAATCTCGACTGGACAGTAATGGAAGATTTAAATGATAGTGATCACTTCCCAATCAATATTCAAGTTAAATCCCTCCCCAGTATGCATAACGTTTACACGCCATCGCCAAAATGGAATTTCAAAAAGGCAAACTGGGAACTTTACAAAGACCGAATATCTGTCCTTATTAAGCAATCCAATATTCATGATAACATGAATGATATAAATTCTGCCATTGAAATACTCTCCAACGTCATCATTGAAGCAGCCAACGAAGCAATTGGAACAAGCCTGTCGCCAAAAAAGCGAAATCCAGTCCCTTGGTGGAATGATCAGTGCAAAGAAGCACTAAGAATCTCCAAAAGAGCCTTTAATCGTCTTAAAAGACATTTTTCAGAAGAGAACTTAATCCAATTTAAAAAACTGCGTGCAACGGACAGGAAAATCATCAAGGAAAGCAAAATAAACGGCTGGACCAATTATGTATCAATCTCAACCAGTAACACAAATATCAAGGAAATTTGGAACAAAATAAATGCAATGAGAGGGAATAAGAAAACATCTAGCACACCAATTCTAATTTATAATGGCAATAGCATAATATCCGACCCACAAGAAATTGCTAATGCGTTAGCATCGTCTTTTGCAAAAAACTCTAGCTCCGAAAATTACTCTGATGATTTTAGACAGCTGAAAGCAATTCAAGAGGGAAAAACAACTGAAGAAACAACAAATTCCCATGGTTCATACCTCAACACTCCTATCTCGTTATCTGAACTTAAAGAAGTGCTTAAAACCGTAAAAAACTCCAGTCCAGGCCCCGATAATATTCCCAATAAGCTAATTAAAAACTTACCAGAAATAGGAATCCGAACACTACTTATTATTTATAATAATATATGGGAAAACAATATGTTCCCGAAAAAATGGAGTGAAGCTATTGTCATACCCATACCAAAACCCGGTAAGGACCTTACTAAAGCCGACAGTTATAGACCAATCGCCCTTACGTGTAATCTGTGCAAAATACTGGAAAAGATCATAAATGCCCGGTTAAAGTGGTTCCTCGAGCACAATAAACTGATCTGTAGCAATCAATTTGGATTTCGGACAGGCCATTCCACTACGTCACATCTAGTTAGTTTAGAAACGCATATCCGAGAAGCTTTTGCAAACAACCAACACGCACTCGTTGTCAGCCTTGACATCGAAAAAGCTTACGATATGGTCTGGAGGCAACAAATTCTAAACAATCTTGCAAAAATAGGAGTTACTGGCAACATGTGGCACTTCGTTAAAAATTTCATTAATAACAGAACCATACAAGTTCGCTACAATGGTATCCTGTCTCAAAAAACAGAAATCAAGAATGGTGTGCCACAGGGCTCAGTGTTAAGTGTAACACTTTTCTTACTAGCCATCAACGATGTAGGCAAAATCACCAGAATGCCCGTTATAACAAGAATATTCACCGACGACATTACCATTTTATGCAAAGGGAAGTGTATTGATACCAGCCAATATTTCATCCAAATGGCCCTCGACGAACTCTACGAATGGTCGAATAAAAATGGTTTCAAATTCTCATCCAACAAAACCGAATGTATATTGTTTTCTAAGCACTACGAATCCCGAACACCGATACTAAAACTGGGTACAAATATACTGAGATTCGTCACATGCACCAAAATACTCGGCGTACTTTTTGACTCCAAACTCACATGGAAGAACCATATAGAACACCTTATAAACATCTGCAAGCAAAGATTGAAACCAATTAAAGCAATTTCAAACAAAAATTGGGGTGCCGACAAAGCTGTCCTTCTACAAACCTACCAAGCAACTATTCGATCCAAAATAGATTACGCATCGGTAATATACAACTCAGCTGTTACGGCCTACCCGCGTAAAGGTAGGTAACTTCCTTACCATATACCACGTAGGGCCCTACGTCACCTGGACGTAGGACAAAACCGCGGATAACGGGTCGCGCTAAGCAGAAAACCGTCCTCGTTAAGTGCGACAAGACAAAGAGCTAGCGTAAACGCTTAAACAAGCATTTTTCTGTATTCTTTATTGTTTAGTTAATTCAGCGTTCGTACAATTGTAATTTGTTTAAACCATGAAGTTCCTTGTTCGTCGTAATTATTGTTGTTCATTAAACTGTAAATCGAAACGTGTGCTGTTTGTTTCTCTCGAACACTTTTCCTCATCGTTGCGTAAATTCTTTCACTCCTTGCCGAAACATCAGCGAAGACAAACATCATTAAAAAACTCGATACAATTCATAACGCAGGACTGAGGATAGTGACAGGAGCTTTCCATACAACTCCCATAGGAAGCTTACTAATTGAAGCTGGAGAAACATCTCTTGATCATAGAAGAAAACTTTTAAGTTTAAAATACGCTGTAAGGGCATTAACATCCACAAATCCAATTATCCATTCAGACATTTTTTCGAAGGTCACACACCAGTCACATTATCAAACTGGAAATTTCCCGCTCCACCAGAGAGTTAAAAACTACCTGGAAGAACTCCGATTTAAGCTCCCGAATATGGAAAAAACCAGACTGCACAAGATACCCCCATGGACATTACAGACACCTGAAATTGATACAACACTGGAAATCTACAGAAAAGAGAACCTATCTAAGGAGAGATTCAAACAAATATTCAATGCCCTCTGCAGTAACTACCCTGATTTTACCCACATCTACACTGACGGATCAAAAAACAACCACGGAACCGGAGCCGCCGTCTTCACCCAGGAAGAAACATCAAGTTATGGTCTACATCCCTACAATAGTATCCATACAGCCGAAACATACGCTATCCTATCAGCACTCAACCTTATCAACAGATCTCCCCAGTCCAAATTCATTATCTTCTCTGATTCCCTCTCCACCATCCGGAAAACTCAAGACATAAAATACACCACAGAAATGCATTTAGAAATTCAAGAAAAATATAATAAACTAATCGATGACAACAAAACTATAATCATAGCATGGGTTCCCTCCCACATGGATATCTATGGAAACACCATGGCAGACCTTCAAGCAAAAATCGCAACGACTACAATCACCGAAAACCAGCCAATATTAAACACCTCTGCGGACATCAATAGACATGTCGCGACACTACTGGAACAGTCTTGGAACTCAACATGGAAAAAATACAAAGCCAGCACAGTCCATCAACAGCTCAACAATTTCTACGACCTAAAAACGAACCTCAGACACAATAGAAGATACAGTATTGCCTCGAAACAAGCAACAGTTTTGAGCCTCGAAATTAGCAAATTTTTAGCCCCAATTCTTTGATTGAAGTCCGCCGCCGGTTGAGAGATCCGAGAAGGAGTGAGAGGTCCGCGAAACCGAAGAAGTCATAAATTTTCACGGTTGACTGAACAGTATAGCGGAAAGAGGACAGAACATATGTATTGTTTTCTCACTCTGATGCATAGCGATTCTGTCGTATTATGAAAAGTATATTCTCCGAAATTATATTATATCAATGTTTTTTTTTTTTAAATCTAATGGTTGACAATGATCAATAATTTCAGGTATATTTTTACCTATAATTTCAATTAATTTATATAACACAAATAAAAAAAAATTGGAGGAAAAATTATTTAAGTTTAATAAATGTATTGTTTTCTCATTCTAACACATAGCGATTTTGGAGTATTACGAAAAATATATTTTCTGAAATTATAGTGCTGGTTTTTTTTAATTTTAATGCCTAGTTAATAATTTGAATAAAGCTATTTAACAATCAAATGAAACATCATTTAAGTGTAATGCAGTATATAGAATATACAATATAATAATACTATATGAATTATATATATACAATACACAATAATAACACAACACATACATATGTAGCTGTATACTGATATTCACATAATTGTAAAAAAATAAGATGAAGTGTGACAAGTTAGGAATTAGAGCGTGATCCATTCATTTGATTCTACATTGATTCGTAACAAGCAACTCGCTCGGGATCGGCCAGTTGCTAATTTCGAGGCTCGAAACTGTTGCCTGTTTCGAGGCAATATGTATTATATACATGTTCCATTCACGAATTTTTACGTGAACGAACTAGTAATAAAAAGGGAAAGCATGTTATGTTCTGTCCTCGTCTAAAGAATAACATCGCTGCTCGACCGATTACTTTATAGTTTACCGCTACCGTCGGCGCGCTCGGGAACAAAGGCAAGCCGAATAGCATACCACCCTCGAAATAAGCAACTGGCCGGTCCCAAGCGTGTTGCTTGTTTCGAGGCAATACTGTACCAAGTGGCAATAACCCGAATTAGAACCGAACACACCAAATTAACTCATTCATATATACTAGAAAACGTTTCCCCCAGTAAGTGCGATACATGTGATATAAATATAACGATCAGACACATAATCTTGGAATGCAGGAAATATAACGACGCCAGAAGAAGACTGAACATCACGAACCTCACTGAAGCAGCCACTTCAACAGCATACCAAGATACATTATTAAAATTCTGCAAAACTATAGGAATCCTCAGCCAACTGTAAAAAAGTGATGTCAGATCATCCACTTCCGATCATAACCCTATCCTCCTAAACTGGTCAACAGTCGCTAATAACCTTGGCAGTTGATGCGACTTTAAACCACTACATAAAAAAAAAAAGATCTATTTAGTTTCTCTATTCTAATTAATCATTTATAATCTATATACTTTTCTTTATTTATTGTTATTGTTATTTGTTAGTTTTGTTTCTTATCGTTTTATTGAATAAATCTTATTGTTGAAAGATATTGACCTGTGGATTTCACTCCTTAACCGCACACCACACGAATCCCACAATCTTCATTTATAAAATCGAGTCGTTTAGGGGTAAAAGCCGCTCTTTACCTTTTAGCGCTTGTAACTATCTGAACTTAGGTTCCAGGGACGTTACACGATTAGTTAAATTTTTGGTGACAGCGGTGGGATAGACAGGTATAGGTCGCTGAATGTAGCTATAGATACGTATCACCGATCTGCTGCGTGGTAAGAGAACTTCTCTCTGCGGAGGTCAAAATCTTTCATCTCTGAAATAAAAGATAAACGCGTGATAAAGTATACAAGTAGGAAAAAAAAAAATTTTTTAATAAATAATACACATATATATTGTTGCGCCGGGGCGTTTCCTCGCGAGTAGCCATCACAGATTAAAACACACAAACTCAGAATTTCAAGAACTCAAACGATTTATTAACAAAGTGTTAAGATCTGTAATCAAGTCTGTACTCTTCGAAATCTGACGCGGTTCTAATATTTAAACATCGCGGTTGTTCCCAGCTACCGGAAGTCCTGGCCACTCGATCCGCTCGTCCTGCCTGACAACTTCCGCGGACCTCTTCATTTCGTAGCCAGGACTAGCTTCATTGCTTCAATCGCGAACCAGTTTCACGTTGCAAGAACTGACTTCACGGCATCATTCGTGAGCTGGTTTCACGTCGCAACATTGCCCCCGTTTCTTCAAAAGCAGTCGTCCCGACTGCGGCAAGTTTATTGCATCGTTCCAACCGCAGCAAGTTCATTGCAAGAAAGACATCTTCAGCTCGATCTTTCTAACCTCCGGACTCTCGTGGAATTAGCCGGAACTTGCACACCTCTGTCTGCAAAGGAAGTAAACAACTGTTCCGTAATGTCCGCATATAGCTGAGAGTCTTCGTGGAAACATTAAATATCGCGCTAACGGCCATATCGAGAAGAATTCGCGAATCACAAGTCTCATCGCGAACGAGGCAACGCGCATTACCGATCCTTTTCATGCGTAATTGTAGTTACTATTCGCGGTCCTTGTTCTCCTGCGTACGTGCGTTCTATATCGATTAGGATCTGTCGCGCATCCCCGTTTTCGCTGATCGATGTCGATAGATCGCCCCGTCGTTCTTCTTGTTCCGGCTCTTGGAGAAGTCACACGCACCCGAGTTACTTTCTAATTCGAATTCCGCGAAATTGTGATAATCCGCCGAGCTATTACCATTATTTAGAGACGTCGAATATCGATAAAATTAACGGAACGTCGTGCCCACGATATTTTCCGTGTTGTGCCGTTAATTCGCGTAAATCACCGTTGCCGTCGCCATAACACGTGGCGAAACTCTCAGCCTTTATTTCGACCGGTATCTCGTGCTTCCGCGGTCCGACCTTGATCGCTGCGAAAATTCGGTAATATCGTCGCGTCAAGATTTCCGTCGCGTTCGGAGCTAACGCAGAGTTCCGCCCAAGATTTCCGTCGCGTTCGCGAGCAGCAACCCGATCAAGGGCAAGATTTCCGTGCGTTTCCGTCGTAGTTTCGTTTACCGGTCGATGTGTGACCTTTTGTACTATTAGTTTAAAATTTGAATTGTGAAACCATAAATAAAGTGACTGTGACTGTTTTCCGTGTAAAAAAGTGTTAACAGTTAATTCCCGTTCTCCATTCCCGATTCAAAAACCCCACATTGAATAAAAATCCAGCCCATTACCCAACAACAACCAAATCGAAATATTTACTTGAGTGGCCCTTATCAGACAGCTAACGTCTTGACATTTGCCCAACGTCTCAAAGAAAAACCACTCAAAAACCTTGAGCAAGACGCCGGTGTTCATTTGCTTCGATTTTCTTGAAGACGTTTCCAAACTTTAACCTTCTCTCAGGTAAATGATGTCCCGACTGTTCCTCGCCCTTCCCCTTGATTCTTGCGACTTGCGCACTTCTTTCTTGAGGTCTTCTCGGATGTGGATTCTCCCGGTCTCACGGAACTACTCTTTACAATTTCGAAGTCCGATGGTCAAAACTCTATCGGAATAGAGTCCTGACTGAGGGGCGACCCTCCTACGAGAATCGCACTTCCTCATTCGCAAAGACTTTCGAAAAAGGAGAGCCCGCAGCCAGTAAGAAATCCCCACCCTAGCCTTCTGCGACGAGGCATCCTCTTCTTAGGCGAAGACGTCGGACATCATATTTCCATTTATTTCTCAAACAGGGGGTGAAGCTTGGTAGCGAGCAAGCCGGTTAACGTGGACGACCCTAGGCTTGGATTTCGGCAGACGAATTATCCGGTAAATCAATTCATTCAACCGGTCCTTAACCACATAGGGCCCTTCCCAATCAGACTGCAATTTTGGGCATTTTCCTTTTGTTCTTCGAGGATTGAAAAACCAAACTTTCTCTCCAGGCATAAAAGAAATCGGTTTCGAAGCAGAATCGTACCAAGTCTTCGTCTTCTCTGCACAGATCTGCATGCGTTCTCGAACGAAGCGATGTACTTTTACGATTCTTCCTCGGGTTTCCTCGATGAACTCATTTTCCACTTTCGGTGTATTAGGTGCTAGTCCTCTTAGAAGATCCATGGGTAAACGCAGTTCTGTTCCCATAAGAATCATGGACGGAGAATTCTGAGTGGTCTCATGACGTGAGGAACGGTAGGCCAAGAGGAACATCGAAATCCATTTATCCCAGTCCTTCTGGTTCTCAGCAACAAACTGGGATAAGTACTGCAACAAGATTCGGATCATCCGCTCTACGAGTCTATCCGACTGAGGGTGCAAAGGAGTCGTCCTGGTCTTCTTGATTCCCAGCATTTTCATTAATTCATTAATTCATTAATTAACACCTCACGAAGTAGTGTTTCTGCAATCGTTGTAGCTTGCTGGTTTGGCAAAGGGAATATTTCTGGCCATTTCGAGAAATAATCTACCACAACCAGCGCAAATCTGTTCCCGGACGAAGACTTCGGCAAGGGACCCACCACGTTGAGTGCTATCCTCTCAAAGGGCACTCCAACGTTATAAATCTTCAGGGTCCCTCTTCCCTTCTCAACAGGGCCCTTCTTCGCGGAACATCGATGACATCTTCGACACCAATCTTCTACGTCTCTTCGGTGATCCACCCAAAAGTACCTCTGACGAACCTTAGCAAGCGTCTTCCTGACTCCAAAATGTCCTCCAGTAGGTGCGTCATGGCATTCTTGCAACACCTCCGTAATCTTCCTTCTAGGCACAATTAGTAATTTTGTGATTTGATTTCCGTCCGCAGACTCCCATCTTCGGACCAGTAAATCCTGCTCTATATCCAACGAATCCCAAATGGACCAGAAATATTTCGCTCCAGAGGAAAGAGCCGAAACTTCCTGCCAAGTGGTTTTATTTCCATCTTTCAAATATTTTCTAATTGCTCGAAGATCTTCATCCTCTTCCTGTGCGTTTACCCATTCTTCTATCTCGTCCTTCTTCTTCACGGTCCTTTTCCTCAAGACGGATACAACGCTTACATTGCGAAGTTTCACAAGGTCTTCTTGAGAGACTGTCCACGTTTCCATGATTCTTTCCAATACGATGCTTGATTTCAAAGTCGTACTGTTGGAGTCTCTCAATCCATCTTGCGATCTGCCCTTCGGATCTTTTAAATGAAAGTAACCATCTTAATGAGGCATGATCCGTCCTCACTAGAAATTTTCGTCCATATAAGTTATTTAATAGTAACAACAAAATATTGCAGTGCAAAATGGTAATGTAAAGTGTCAGCGAAGTAAAGTTCACTAACCTTGGTGTGAACATATGCAGCCTGCATTTTTTTTTACGGAAGGTCAGGTCCGGTGAAATGGCCCAGTCACAACACATTTTCACCAAAGCAGGATTATTTTTAAACAATAGGTGAGTCTGATTTAAATTATTCCTACATGTTTTGTAAATTTACAGTTGACAGGTGTTAATTCATTTGTTAGTTATGAAATTTGAAATCTTTTCTGATGTACAGAAAAGTTATGTTTCCGTCAATATGTGCGAATTTGTTATTTTGTATTTTTATAATGAGAAACAAGAACAATTTTCGATATTTTATTCCTTATTCCTTTTAAATAACGAATACAAATATCGAAGAAATTCGATTTACTTGGTTTAAGTTAATAACAAATAATTAGTTTATCCTTTATCTGTAAATAATGCATAATCGGATCTTATTTTTAATTATGTTAGAGAAAAGGGGAGAAGAAAAGAAACGAAAAAAAAAAGAAAGAAATCTGAAGTTTGACGGAAAATATGTTATATTTTAACAAATCTACTGAAACTATATCGCTCGCGCTACTCTTTTCACTCACGGTCTTATTCGGCTAGTGACCTGTACTTTTATTTTCTCTCTCTCTCTTACTCTTCCTTTCTCGCTCTCTCTTACTCTTTTTCTCGCACTCATCACTCATTTGTCAGTCCATTCGCTCTTGCCATTCGCGCGCATTTACAAAACCTATAACAGTTGTTTTATTCATTATTTGTGATAGAGTTTCATACAGATGAGGTTTACGACATGACGAGAGAATGGTCACTTTTAAACCCCATAATTTAGTATCCGTACCATCTGCGTGCCAGCACTACGATGGTACGTGACAATTTGTAGTTTTTAGCAGATCTGTTTATTGCTGCACTAGTCTTTAGAGTTTTTGGCTTCAGTGACACAGGTCATGTCATAAATCTCCCAGCTTAGAAGATCAGAGGGCGATCTGGCCCCTAGAAGTAACGGATCCCGCGGACCGAGACTGACGTCACGGGATCTGGGAAAAACCCAGATTCTCCCCGGAATGCCGTCCTCCCCCGTAGGAACTTCTGTTCCCCTTCCAGAAAAGTACCACGCTAAGGGCGCAATGGAAGGGAGGACAAAGGTTGTCGAGTCGAATTCCAAGAAAAAGGGGGAATCAAGTAGCCCGAAATTGCGTCGCATAAACAAGCACGGGTTGTTGGCCGAGAACACGTGCGCCTATAGCTAGAATCCAGTTTTTACCGGATCATTCAAGAAACGACAGGTTCGAGCTTGTCCGTTACGATTCGCGAATCGACAGGTTCGTCCGGGATCGGTTTGGTTCGGGGACCTTCGTGACCGTTAGGGCTACTCCGCGGAGGTGCGGGGTGGTCGCGCGGTAAGTAGAGCCGGTACGGCACGCGCCAGAAAAATTAATCTTTAATAGGCAATCGAAGCATACGCAATTTTCTCACGTATAATCGTTTGTCATCGATTCATTGTGTTTAATCCGAATATACTCTAGTGTTTGGTGCGAGCTACGATCAGTAGATCAGCTGCATTTTTTTTTCTCGCGTTGTGTAAATTCTAATATCGTTTAATAAAACTAACGCGTGTCGAGTCACGGGAAACGCGCGGAATTCCCGACGCGACGTCCGAACGTATCGCGGTCTCTCTCGAACAATCCCTTTTTTCTAAGCAAGCCCCGCGCGGCAGCTTCTTATCACGGCCCCAGCGCCTATTTACATTTCCTAGTCCAGCACTAGCGAAATTTATCACGGTCCCAGCGCCTATTTTTATTCCTAGTCCAGCACTAGCGAAATTTATCACGGCCCCAGCGCCTATTTTTATTCCTAGTCTAGCACTAGCGAATTACGAGGTGTGACACAAAAGTAACGAGATAAGTCCAATAAATCATTGTACCTGCAGAATCAGTTCTCCGTGACATTATCACCTTCAAAGTAGTCCCCTTCAGAATTCACACACTTTTGCATTTGGTGCTGCCATTGCTGGTAACAATTTTGGAACGAGGTTTTTGGAAGTCCCTTTAGGAGATTCTCCGTTTCTGCCTGAACCTCTTTAACTGAGGTGAAATGGGTTCCCATTAAGCAAAATTTAACTTTAGGAAATAGAAAAAAGTCGCATAGAGCCAAATCAGGTGAATAAGGTGGATGCCCCATCACAGTAATATTTTTACTGGTCAGAAACTACTTGGCAGACAGTACCGTATGAGCGGATGCATTGTCCTGGTGCAACGACCATCCATCGCTTCATAACTGTGGTCTTTCTTTCCGAATTTTTTCACTAAATCTTTTTAGGACTTTAATGTAATAGTGTTGGTTAACAGTCTGACCACTGGGAAACCACTCAATCATTACAATTCCATTAATGTGGAATTTTGATTTTGACATGCGTGCCTTTTTGGGTTTTGGGAATCCTGGAGACTTCTACTCCATTGACTGGCGCTTACATTCTGGGTCATAGGTAAAAATCCAAATCTCATCACATGTTACAAAAGATTTCAACAAATTTTACAAAAAACTTGATGTCTATATGCTGTTCGATTTTTACGTTAGACATTTTTCCGGCAGAATGCAGTTGCACATGTTCACTAAATAACGCAATACTTCCAAATGGTATGACCGATTCAATCGAAATTGGCAACATGGATAGAGGAGGTATATAGGATGATGCCACAAAAAACAATTGCTGCCAATTCCATTGTTTTTTCAAGCTACAGACCTAGTCTCGTTACTTTTGTGTCACACCTCGTATAACGTCGCGGTTGGATCCAACCTCTTCCCCACCCCCCCCCTCCTTTCTTTCGTTTCATTTGGGACGTTCTCATACACACGCACACATACACACACACACACGTTATTTCTGTGCAAATTGTTGTATCTTCTTCGAGGAGGTTTTTTACTCGGCCTAGCCGGGTTTTTCCTCCTCTGGGGCAATAAATTCTTCTTATTGTCCCCAACATTGAGCAATTTTATTCAAACTCCTTCCCATCCATTCCTATTAAAACGAAATATAAATTGAATTGCGGAATCTCGGCGCATTGACGTGGTTTCGACGAAACAGAGGTGTTAACGAAGCTAGGAGATGACAAATTAGACAGATAGCTAACAGTTCAGATAACTAACAGTACAGATAGACAGCAATACAGATAGTCAACAGTTCAGAGTTAAAACAGCATAGATACAGAATAATACACAGAGCACGGCTGGCTGTCGTGGCGAGCGCACGTGTTAGGGGGGCGCTCCGCGATAAAGTTCAATTTTGGTGGGAAAAAGTGGTTAAAGTGTGATAAATAATGTTGTGAAGTGAGGGGAGACCGTGGGGGAAGTGAACGGTGAAGTTTTGTAAAAATCGGTGGTGAAATAATAAATCTATAAATAAAAATCGAAATTTCGGTAATGGCGACCTCCACGCGACGCGAGGGAAAGCATGGGGTGCAAACCCATGAGTAATCGAAATAGCGAGGAAACGAGTGTTCGGACCGACCGCGGAATAAAATAAATATGTGCCCGACTTAAATACGATTATTTTTATATATCGCGAGTGAAAATAGTGCAATTTAAGGGTGAAAGTTGCCCTCGAAGAAGGACTTGCGCGAACACGTGGTCGTGCGACATGTAGAAGTTGCGAGAGAAAGTCGCAGAAATTATATTAATTAATTAATAATGTAAATGTCATTAGGGATTTAGAGTGCGGGAAAGGGCGAATGAGGCATACTGAATGCACGCGGTGATTAGTTTTGGCTATTTTTGTATTTTCATGATTTGATAGTAAATAAATAATGGCGTCGGTCAAGCATGCTTCGATATATCGTACGAACACGTGGGTATCTCCGCGCGAGGGAAAGCGTAGAGCGTAAAGGCCGGTTCGCAAACATCCAACATGGCCGGGGAAGGGTCGCTGCAGGCGCATGGAGAGCGGCCCTTAAGGACGAAGCCTAAGGGCGAAACGAAGGCACGCGGCAACAAGCAAGATGGCGGAGGAAGGATCGCCGCAAGCGCATGGAGACCTGCCTTTAGGGACGAAGCCTATGGGTGAAGCGGAGGCACGCAGCAACAAGCAAGATGGCGGAGACATGGCGCGTTTTTCAAATGGTAAGCAGATATGTTGAAGTAAGAAGACAGTGAGGAGAAGAGGAAGAGGCGAGACGACACGGAACGAAGTGAAGGAAGGAAGTAATTAATTAATTAATAAATAAATGAAGTGAATGAGATTAATAATAATAATAATAATAATAATAATATTAATTAATTAATAATTAACGAATAAATTATTGTAAATAGTGAAGTGATTAGTAGATTAATAAATAAATAAATAATAAATAATAAATAATTAACAGATAGGCAACTAATTTGGTGTAGTGTTAGGAAAGTGTTGTGAGAGTGCAGTGAAGTGCTAGGAGTGTTGCGGGTACAGGGGAATATACGTGACCACGTGCGCGAGTGCAGAGGAACAGTGCAAAGCGGGAAAATGGCGGAAAAGTGTTGGAAGAACTGCGGAAAACGCTCCAGCACTCTGGAAACTCCGAAGTCACAACGATGGTGGAGAAAAGGGGCCGCATTGAGAATATCCAGCATGGCGAAGGAAGGAACGCTGCAAACACTTGGAGAGCGGCCCTAAAGGGTGAAGCGAAACCTTATATATATATTTCTTGTTTTTCTAAGTTATTAACTCGCCGTCAGATTCTCGGAGTTCGCTCTGGGTAGTTTAGTAGCTACCTAACGCAGGCTTCCCAATTAAGCGATCAGGTTTTGGGTGTCGATTTGTGCTCTGACAAAAAGGGCCATGAATCTAATTAGTTTAGAGTCAAACAAGGAGTAACTGTTCCACGTCTAATACAAATTTTAGAGTTTTTGTAATTAACCAAATATTGATCTGTCAGTTTTGTTAGGATCTAGATCCATTATTAAATTGCGTTATTTTCTTGCGTTGCGTATATCATTATAAAAACCGCGTAATTGAAGTAGTTAGCTACCGTTCTACGATTTGCGACAACAAGTCTATTATACTCCAATTTGCTTATAAAATTCAGTCATACATATATTTTTATATTCGCTAAAGAAATTGTTAATTATAACTTTCTTTCTCATCATTACTTGAATAAACCTAATTAATGAAAGGTATTAACCTGTAGATTTCACTCTTTAACCACACGCCACCACGATCCCACATTCTTTTAGAATTAGTTATAGTAAAAACGAGTCGCTTAATAGGCAAAAACCGCTCTTTGCTTCATAAGTGCTGTAAAATACCAGGTTCTAGTACCAGGGACGTTACATAAACAAAAATGTTATCCCCACCACTGGGGGGAAGACCCCTCGAGACGCCCGAGGTTCGCTCGCCGGGAAATGTAACGTGACCCGGGTTTAATGTATCCGTGAGACAATATCAATGCAAATATAAAACTTTTTTATTTTTGACTTTTTCGTTATCAAATTTTACCAATTAATTTTTGACATTTTTCTGATTAAAAGAAGACCAAACACGACATAATTTGGACTATATGTATTTACTGGTTTAATTGACGATAAAAGTTTCTCACGTCGAAGAGGATAGCGAGCCAAAAAGAAAGAGACGCTACGATCGTGGTAGTCGGCAAAGATCAAAAGTCTGTTCGATTGTTTGCAATACTTGAGCATTGCTAATTTTTTTATTTTTCATCCATTTTTCTATATAACTTTCTCCATCATATTCGTGACATTTTCCTGACTAAAATGAGACCAAACACGTCGTAATTTGAGTTATATTTACTTGCAATACCTTATTAGAGTAAAATCATCGATGTACGCGTAACACTTGAAATTAAAAGTAAATATGTCCCGAAGTATGTCATGTTTGGTTTCATTTTAATGAGAAAAATGTTACAAATATGATGGAAAAAATTAAAAAAAAAAAAATCAAAAATAAAAAAGTTTTATTCTTGCATTAGGAGTGTCCTTCTAGTAGGTCACTGTTTGTTTACGTTCGGTCTCCTTCGTTCGAAATGTAGCACCTTTACGATATACGCAAACGGCGACCGTGATATTTTTCTCTTCTGTCCTTTTCTACGTTCGGCAAGACATCAATCAATGTAGGACCTGTACTGTCCAGAGCACGAGAGAAAAGTAGCGGGACGGGAACGGGGCAAAGAGGGTAGGCCGCTAGGACCACCTAATCCCCACTTTTCGACCCACGCGTAGCTTCCACCGTTCATCCGTAATGGTGTGGTTTTACATAGGTATAGAAACAGATATTGCTACTATATGTTAAAAAACTCAATTTTTTTCCTCTTACGCGATGCGTAAAACTTTTGGACACTACGACAATGGAATGCCGCTCAACGTATCGCTCGTTCTGTCTCGCTTGTTCTACATATATCTGACCCACTCTCCGCGTCACGCGACCGATTAATGTATGTGTGCGCCTCGACAAATAGCGTGTTGTTGCCGAAAATGCGTGTGACAATAGGCGGCAACGTTACAATCCGACCACTGCGATGCTCTTTTCGTCCCTCTAGCCCCGTTCCCGTCCCGCTACTTTTCTCTCGTGCTCTGGACAGTACGATATACGCAAAACCTCAGACCCGAAAGATTTGCTTATATTGTCGTCAAATCAGGAGGAACTCAGCTGGATGTTGTTTTAGGCGTTTATTTTTTGTTCGGACTTTTACAGTAACTCCCGCACAGAGTAAAGGTTAACTTAAAACTGAGTGTCGAGGTCCGTCGAAGGGCCTTCTTATATATTAGAAATTCGAGGGGGTGGTAGCCCAGTGGTAGGGAGAAGGTCCTGGGAAAATGAGGTTTTTCCAAAAAACCATAATTAGGTAAGGGCACAGAAAGGAAACCATAAATTGGCGATAAGGAGTTTTCGTGGTTTAGCGGATGTTGGCGCCGATGGTCCGGTTTGATAAGCAGGTCCCAAATCTTGGGACCGAGAGTGGTGTGACAAGGGCTGGAAAAGTTATGGGGTATGGAAAGTTATGGGGGTCCTTCTGGGAAACAGGGAAAACTGGGCGATAGGGATCTGAGGGTTACTCGACAATATGTAGAATATCCACTGTAATTCGAAAACTGTGTTGTATTCCGTAGGGATCAGGGTTATTATATTAAATAATCTTCGATTCCAAGCGGAATTTAGGCTAGTCTTTATTAATGCGTACAGTAAGACTGACTGATTTATTGTCGTACAGACGTACAAGAGTTCGCTTTGAATGACTGACTGACAATAACTCTAGTTTTAGAAAAATAAAGGAATATATATATATATTTTGAAGAGTGGTGGAGGGAGTTGGAATTTGTAAGGACGGGGTTCAAAAATGACGCATAGGACAAGGTTGAGGATGATGTAGGGCTGATTGTTGACAGTGTGAATCGCAGTTAAGGATGAGGTCATCGGAGATATTGGATAGTTGGGTAGGATATCTATATTAGTTTAGGTTGGCATACAACAACTGTTCGGCCGCGAACCTTTGCTGAGACTAAGGAATTTATTACAGGGATCAAGTGGTTCGTCGCGTAGACCGCCGTGAATAGCTTTATACCTCGAAACACAGGTCAACAAGGATCCTTTTGTCTATCAAGTCCTGTTGGGATCGGTTATAACATAAACATGTGTGTATTGTACATGAATGTATATATGAATACCCGACGATCTGCCCTAAACTGCCCAACGAAAGGCGATGAATATCTGTAACGTCCCTGGAACCTAAGTTCAGATAGTTACAAGCGCTAAAAGGTAAAGAGCGGCTTTTACCCCTAAACGACTCGATTTCGCAAGTAAAGATTGTGGGATTCGTGTGGAGTGCGGTTAAGGAGTGAAATCCACAGGTCAATATCTTTCAACAATTAGATTTATTCCATAAAAATGAAACCAACAAACAGTAACAACAAAATAAAGAAAAGTATATAGATTATAAATGATTAATTAGAATAGAGAAACTAAATAGATCTTGATATAATGATAATAATAGAATTTGATAAATTAAACAATATGTAATTGATAATTGTGAATTTAACGAAATGAAACTCGCTATTTAATATTTTATATTGGACCGTATCTGAATCGGGTCTCTGATAAAGCAAACTTCGCATTCGTAATATTAACTAAATTTGATATTCGATTTTTGTGTTCGACGCTATAATCTAAGAGCAATTCGGTATCTAGATTTATATAAATGAAATTTTATAAAGTTAATAAGGTTATCGCTTTGTAATCCGCCGCGAGGAATTCAACCTAAGTGAAATTCTCTAAACGCACCTAAATACGCTTTCGCAAAAATTGGACAGATTAAACTACTATCTAACGCAGTGTAATCGATTACGGAAATGACGCTAAGTGAGAACAGTATTCTTTTATTAATTCAAATAACCAAAATTTATCTGAATCTGAGGAACTACTCTTCGGAACAATTACTCCTATGATTTGACTCGACAACTAAATGGTTCATGACCCTTTTAGCCAAAACGAATACTGACATCCGAAACCAGATCGCTTAATTGGGGAGCTCTGCGTTAGCCAGCTACTAAAACGACCCAACGATACCAGAATCAGGTGAACAATATAAGTTCGACAGGGTAGCAAATCAATTGACTCTAATTGTAAAATCGTAATTGCTGAACTGCCACCCAAAAGACACGGGTTTCAGAGACCAAGCCGTTCAAATGGGGAGCCTGCTATTCGCTGGCTACTAAACTACCCAGAGCGTGCTCTGAGAATCTGATGGCGCGTTAACAATTCGACCAAAAATCAAATATGAGTAGCTGAGAGCTATCGTTTCGATATCTTAGCCTTTCTTGGTGCTAAGTATAGCTCTCTCCCGAAGGAGTTTCAGATACGAGATCGTTTGAATGGGGAGTTCTGCTTTAGTCAGCTACTAAAACGACCCACGACCAAGTATCCAAATGGCGTATACTCCCTTGACCAATCAAGAATCAAGATTCGTTGCGGCTCTTGACAGCGAAAATTGTTCTGAGTTCTTATTCTTATCAGAGAGAGTTGTGACTAGCTCGACTTCGAAAACTGTTCTGATTTTAGACGGGTTTCGCTTGCCCTTTTATACTCGCAGGTTCGCCGAATTCCTGGAATTTCTGTGACGTCAGAATATCTAAATTTTCATATAAATTCGTTATTATACATTAATTATAAAATTTAACGGTTTAATTATATTTTAAATATTGCTCTCTAATTTCTGGCTAACAGTTCGGTGTTAAAAAATAGTATAACGGTGTTTTAGCGAAAAATACATTTTCTGTCCTTTTCTAATTAATTGTGTACGAATTCTATGAGAGCTGAATCTATTCCGATTTACAGCTTTTTAATTGAAGAAAATAATTGTGGTTCCGGCCATGAGTAGTTTAGTACTGGTTGATTTTACGTATATAATTTGATTTAGTTAATTAATTAATTTACTGTTTGATAATGCCGTAAATAGAAATAGTATCGCTATCCTTTTCTAGGATTAGCGCTGATCTCAAGGATTTCGGGCGAGTCTCGCGGCACGTAGGCACATCATAGCGTAACGGAAATTTCTTATACAAAACTATTTATTAGAAAAATAAAATAAAATAATACATCATCTTGTTCTAATCGTTCTAACTTAATATTCAATTCCTTTTATGGAAGATATTACCTACTCTAAATCAATATCGTAAGATAATTAATATAAACGATAATACACTGCTGGCCAAAATTAACGCACCACTTTCTTTAGCCGTTTCTTTCTTTACGTTCTGTTGGAGGTAGGACTTTGAAATTTTGAGGATAGTTGGGCACATGGGTTATCTCAATGCTTCAGGAGTGCCATTGTCGCCTGCCACCCACTTGCGGTATCGGCGACCCCTTGAATGCTAGAGGGTCGGAAAACCGAAAAAAAAGGCTCTAAATTCGACAGAAAAAAAGAAAAAATCCGAAATTTTTTTACAGAATGAGGTTCTTTAGGTTGCGGCCTTTCCGAAAATGCCCGGCTCAATCGCCTGCGACACCCCCAACCCCCTCCCTAATTTTCCGCCCCTCCCAAAGGGGCGGTTTTTTCGATTTTGCTCAAACTTTTACCGAAGCTTCCTCTCGACCCCAGTTATACCTGGTAAAAGTTTGGTCGCGTTTGCACCAACCCCTTTGTCGCTACACGCTGTCAAAAAACCACCCCTTGCTGTTTTTTCATTTTTTTCACAGTTAAAAGTCAATTTTGGACCTGCAGTTCACGGAAAAACTTGTTTCAGTGCCAACGGTATCGTTCCTGTTGATGGTTTGGGCCGGGTGTGAAACCAACCCCCGCTGAGGGGGTTCCTACTTCCAACCCTCTCAATCCAGCCCCGGGGGTGGGCGGGTAAATTGGGTGCATGCGATCGATTGAGGGATCATTGGAGCATTTCTGTACAAATTTTCAAATCGATTACTCGAACCGTTCTCGCGCGATATGCAAAAAAGTGAAAATTTTGAGATTTTCAACCCCAAGTTCACCTAGCAGCCACGACTTATTGGAGGCAGTTGGCATCCCGCGGATTGGCCTCTCACGAAGTTTGAACCCTCCTCTCTTCGATCTCGGAAGGTGCAATCGCTCACATGATCCGCACAGCCTCCAGCGATGCCGCGAAGGTACCCTGTCTAAGAAGAAACCAACAAAACTGCTGGAAATGTGAACCAAATGAGTTTGAAAAATTGTCTGTTATGTGTTGGCGTGTGGAATGCTGTGATTTTTCGTTGAGTTTTTTTGAGCGGCTGGTAATTCTATCGTTCCGAGCGTTTCTGGTTGACATTCCCGCCACTCGGAGACGTGCCCGAGGATTTGCTTTCTACCCGGGCGCGCTGCCGGCGCTCGCCTCGGCCGACACGACGGTGACAGGGTACCTTCGCGGCATCGCTGGAGGCGGTGCGGATCATGTGAGCGATTGCACCTTCTGAGATCGAAGAGAGGAGGGTTCAAACTTCGTGAGAGGCCCATCCGCGGGATGCCAACTGCCTCCAATAAGTCGTGGCTGCTAGGTGAACTTGGGGTTGAAAATCTCAAAATTTCCACTTTTTTGCATATCGCGCGAGAACGGTTCGAGTAATCGACTTGAAAATTTGTACAGAAATGCTCCAATGATCCCTCAATCGATCGCATGCACCCAATTTACCCGCCCATCCCCGGGGGTGGATTGAGAGGGTTGGAAGTAGGAACCCCCTCAGTGGGGGTTGGTTTCACACCAGGCCCAAACCATCAACAGGAACGATACCGTTGGCACGGAAACAAGTTTTTCCGTGAACTGCAGGTCCAAAATTGACTTTTAACTGTGAAAAAAATGAAAAAACAGCAAGGGGTGGTTTTTTGACAGCGTGTAGCGACAAAGGGGTTGGTGCAAACGCGACCAAACTTTTACCAGGTATAACTGGGGTCGAGAGGAAGCTTCGGTAAAAGTTTGAGCAAAATCGAAAAAACCGCCCCTTTGGGAGGGGCGGAAAATTAGGGAGGGGATTGGGGGTGTCGCAGGCGGTTGAGCCGGGCATTTTCGGAATGGCCGCAACCTAAAGAACCTCATTCTGTAAAAAAATTTCGGATTTTTTCTTTTTTTCTGTCGAATTTAGAGCCTTTTTTTTCGGTTTTCCGACCCTCTAGCATTCAAGGGGTCGCCGATACCGCAAGGGGGTGGCAGGCGACAATGGCACTCCTGGAGCATTGAGATAACCCATGTGCCCAACTATCCTCAAAATTTCAAAGTCCTACCTCCAACAGAACGTAAAGAAAGAAACGGCTAAAGAAAGTGGTGCGTTAATTTTGGCCAGCAGTGTATATATATATATGTTAGAAACTTTGTCAAACAGAGATGCGTTCCCAATTAAGGTGCTGGGGTAAGTGCCGAGAGGTCAAACTCAGTCCTCTTACCAAAGGCATCCCTGCCTCCCCACTACGTGGCCAGATCCTCCAGGAACAACGTCCCTATTCGACTTAGCATTGCAATAACAAACTATCTGTCCTTTTCTACAATCTCAGAAGCTAACAAAGCAAGCAATCCTACGACATCTGATGACCATACGACTCCAAGTCAATAGCCATCATCTATCGCCACACTTAGACTCTCATAAACGACCTTTCGCTTAGACCTCACGCAGGCTATCCCTATCATAAATCGTTCGAAGGCAAAATAGCACAGGCTAATTGCCCCCAACGACCCTCAAAAATACGTTGGCGCTAACACGGCCAACCTGACATGCTTCACGCTCTCGAGAAGCATCCACACAAGAAATCCCAACACAATACAGCAATAACAATCATAGATTATCAAATCTCTCAACATCAGCGTCTCCAGGTCACATAGCCTTTGGCTCCGCACCTCTCACGTGCCTTGCCCTTGCTATGACCAAACGCATCCATACCAAAGTGTTTACCCAGCGTCGTAACCTACACAGCTCCGCACTTTTAATTGTACCCTGCTGCAGTTACCGCCCACTTTATCAACATAAGATGACCAAACGCATCCACACTAAAGTGTTTACCCAGCGTCGTAACCTACACAGCTCCGCACTTTTAATTGTACCCTGCTGCAGTTACCGCCCACTTTATCAACATAAGATGACCAAACGCATCCACACCAAAGTGTTTACCCAGCGTCGTAACCTACACAGCTCCGCACTTTTAATTGTACCCTGCTGCAGTTACCGCCCACTTTATCAACATAACGTCCTCTATTCCGCGCAATTCGTGTACCTTTCAAACGTCGTCTTTCGCAAGGCAACATACCAAATCCGTGGCCTTAATGTCACTCAATGATAGAGGTTCCTTCGAATACATAACGTTTCTCTATTCCGTACACGACATTGTCGCCTTTCATACGTTATTTCCACGATGACTACACCCACAAGTGCGTCACCTCCAGATGACACTCACAGTATCATCCAGCAGCCACGGTATTCACAAACAGGCGAATACCGCACAAACAAACGATACCATCCACAAGATGCGTATCCCACAGTCAACTTTTGCTAGCAGACACAACGTGTCCCCATAGCCCCATTCTTTGCTAATGGTCCCAACTCGTCCCAATAGCCATTCATACAATAATCTTTTGTTCTCGTCATTTTCCACTCCATAATGTTCTACACAAATAGAACAAGGAACACAAACTTTACAACAGTTACTCATATCGCTAACACGGCTCATCCGCGCTTTCTTCTTCGCTAACATCACCATTACATCCTGACCATTCACCCTTCCAAAGATGCAGTTAGTCTTTGAGATTGTAGATTGCCGCTTTCACCCGCAATCAAATAACGGTAATTCATTAAACGGTTCATTAAATCAAATAACGATTAATTAAAACCTCCGAAATCATACAATATCTATTAGACTTTACATCTGTTTTTTGCCCTTCTAAAATCTTAGGGTCCTGAACTTCTATTCTGAACTGCTTTTCTGAATTTCTATTCAATCTTTCCAAAACTATTGCCCTACCCTCATTTAAATTAATTTCCTTATTAGTGTCTAACAACAACAATTCAACAGAGGTTGTCGCACCGGCGCTCCTCCCTACTCCGAATAATAAGCAACACGGTGAAAAACCCTTAGATTTTTGTACCGTCGTATCGAGTGTTAACATTATTTTCGCTAACTTGCTCGGCCAATCCTTACTTTCCCTCAATTCCATAGTAAGTAAATTAATAACAGCAACAATATATCTTCCCGCATGTTCGTTTACCATAGAGCTCCTGTGACAATGTAGTGCAACTCTACACCCAGACTTCTAATAAATTAGTCTAACATTTTGAAAGAAAAATTTGTACCCCAATCTAAAATAACCGTACATGGTTCACCAAACAATACCAACCGGCTTCCTTACGGAACAAAACATCCATAAACTACTCGACCGGTGTCCCTAAGCATTTTACGGCACAATACTCCGTCCCTTACTTTAAAATCAAAAGTAATAGTTTCCTATGTTTCTATTCATTTAATAATATCCCTCGTGTTCTACAAATTTTTTTTACACATACTCCAGTTTAAACAAATAATTTCGAAGGAATAGGCGCCAACGAGCTATCCATAATATTTACAGCTCTTACCTTATCGCCCGAATCAATCATATATTTCATACCGTCTCAGCAATTCCTCAAGAGGTCCACATACATTGCCTTCGTTACCATTAACGTTAAGTATGTTACACCGTCCTCCAGGTAGTTCATCGCTGTCCTTGGAAAACCCTGGATTTCGTTGCAGCTTCGCTCCCTCGCACGTGGTCACCATCTGATGATCGGCATGCGTCAAACGCAACAATTGCGTTTCTTCCAACGATGACACGAATCCATCATGTAGAATAAACAAAGTTCAGCTTCACAGCTACACCATACACTTTTTTAAATAATTGTCTTTTTAATGTTTGCGACTTTAAACATTTTGTTTTGTTCGCCGTTTGACCCAACATTGTGATTCCTCATGTCCCTTTTTTAGACAAAAATCACAACTAATTGGCTTCTTTGCAGGCTGGTTGTCTGCTGGTTGTTCCGGCTTGTCAAACGTTGTTTTACGCTTCTTTGGGCATTCTCTCTCAAAATGCCCTACTTCGTCGCACCTAAAGCACCGTTTCCATGGAATATCTCGTGGTCGGCCTGATATTACACGATCGCTTGACCGTCTCTTGTAATCGCGCACTTGTTCCCCGCGCTCCTGAACTCGGTCACGACCGGGCTCGCATTCAGCGTCCTTTTTCGGCACTTTCACAAAATGTCCTATGCCACTAAGTGAATCAGCCGTAGTAGTATACCGGGCATTCATCAAAGATTGTCGCACACTTGCGTCCATAACATTCCCGATCACCAAACTTATTAATTCGCATGGCTTAAAAGCTATTTGCGTTTGTCCGTAATATTTTAATTTATTACGCGCATACTCGGTGTACGTGGCAGCCGAATCGCTTGTATAAGTCACTGCGCGGGTTAACCGTTCACACAAGCGGTCTTCCGTCACGAACACAGAACAAAGGTCCTCGCGAAATTTTTGCCAAGTTCGCGGATTACCTTCCCACTCACGGTACCACTTTTTTGCTTGACCAGCCAAAGCATGGGTGGCAAGACTTAATCGCTGAGCAGCCGGAAGTTTTTCTGTAATCGTTTCCACCAGATTACACCACTTTGTAGCGTCCTCGCCAATATCCGAACCACTAAATTCCGGCACTGCTTCTACTAAAGACTCCGGTTTCACAGACGCAGTAGACGAAGTACTCGCGACCGTTTCTATAAACCGGCGGAATAAATCTTCGATGGAAGACGCGGAAGTTTTATTAGACTCGTCAGCCATCGTGAACGTGGACTTAGCAAAAATTCTGCTATCCGAATCCCACTTCTGATGTTAGAAACTTTGTCAAACAGAGATGCGTTCCCAATTAAGGTGCTGGGGTAAGTGCCGAGAGGTCAAACTCAGTCCTCTTACCAAAGGCATCCCTGCCTCCCCACTACGTGGCCAGATCCTCCAGGAACAACGTCCCTATTCGACTTAGCATTGCAATAACAAACTATCTGTCCTTTTCTACAATCTCAGAAGCTAACAAAGCAAGCAATCCTACGACATCTGATGACCATACGACTCCAAGTCAATAGCCATCATCTATCGCCACACTTAGACTCTCATAAACGACCTTTCGCTTAGACCTCACGCAGGCTATCCCTATCATAAATCGTTCGAAGGCAAAATAGCACAGGCTAATTGCCCCCAACGACCCTCAAAAATACGTTGGCGCTAACATATATATATATATACTGATTACCGACTGTCGAATTTGGTAGATCGATAATCGATACGTGACATACTGTCGGTAATTTGGCAACTACTGTCGATAATTGATTATTCTAGTCGGTGGGTACGAGATTGTCGTGATGTTGGCGATAGGAAAAAAAAACGTTTCCCCAGGGACGTTACACATCTTCGACGGTAAATTTAGACAATCTTTTTCTCTAGAAAACGGCGGAAACCGTTTTTTCCTTTTAGAAATGGAAGGGGACGACGGTTTTCTTGGATGCCTACGAAGCGACCGTTCAACGAGCAAAACGGAGCTGTTTAATTGTTTTATGATTATTTGAGTCAATGCAACGATCCGAACGGTCGAAAACGTTGTGCAGAACTTTCGCTTGTACTAAGCTCGAATTACTCGGAGTCACGATCGGCAGTTTAGGGTAGAACGTTCGAAGCGATACGGTGAACAGAAAAAAATCACAGTAGTTATTTTCGGATAATCCTTCACGCGTCTTCGCTTGTTTATACAGCGTTATTATGTTAGGAAATTAGTGAAAAGTGACACTCAAAATATTACAGTGAAGAATGATTATAAAAAATGATAGTGAAGTGAAGCGGATGCGATATCAGCTATTGTGGGTCGCGCATTATTTTTACAAATAGTTACAATCAAGTGAAGGACCTAGTTACGAGGATCCATTTTCAATCAAGCGGGATTATTTTTAAACAATTGGTGAGTCTTATTTTAATAATTTATAAGTTTTATGTAATTTTAAAATTACAGAAATTTCGATTGTTCGATTTCTGTTAATTACACATAACTAATTCTGTTCCTTACTGATGACAAACGAATAAGTGAATAATATTTGTAACTGTTCTGTTCATTTCTTAACTCAGATTTGACATAAGGGTTTCTTGGTAAACATTTACACTGTCCCGGCACATATGCACTTGATCACGATTGCGCTCAGCTGCAAGGCTCGGAGCTATCGCTCTCACTCTTGAGCGCGCGTAACCCCCGAGTTCTGATTGGTCTGCGTTTTTCTTTAATAATTCAAAAACGATGGAGCAAATCCAATTTTTGCAAGGGGATTCTTATTCAGAGTTACGTTAGCCGTCCCCCATGTCAGGGACCTACAGTAATTATGAGACACTTTGTACATCTATGTACTTTTGCGTATGTCTTTCAAAAAAAATTTGCAAAATATATAAAATAAATATCATTTTTTGTATCTATTTAACGATAGAACACTTTTCTATCTTGATCTCATTTCATTATCTGCACGTTATAAACACAGGTATTTGCATAAACATTCGCAGTCTAGCGTGAGGTACTAATTAGGGAACTTGAATAGAATGCGTAGATAGATGAAAAGCACTTTCCACATGAAGTATCTCATATAGATTCACAAGGTTAAGTTTCATGGCGCGCGAAATTAAAAATTGAAATTCATAGGTTAGTTCCCCTAACACAAATTTATTAAACATAATGCATGTGATTTATTATTAGCATTATCAAATATGTTTAACAAGTCAAGGATGTAAAATAGTACAATAATATATTAAGCATAACGTAGATTGATTCCGTCGGAATAGAAACGCGTTAACAAATAATTATAATAATATATCTCTAATAAGCTACTGTTTAGAATCATTGTATTCGATACAAAATGAATTTTAACCAAGTTTTAGAGAGCAGACTACATAAAACACGCAATAAACAAAGAGTTAAGATATAAACATAAGGAGTTTTTGCTAACTCGTTAAACTTGTAGCGAGCCACAAGACTTCGATTATTGAAACAGAATTTGAAACAAAACCTAAGTAATACAGAATATAGAGTATGAAGTATAAAGCTGAAAAGCACCGGTGATTATGTTAAGTTATGCCACTACAGCAGTTTTGCGAGTAACGTTGCTCGAAACAAGAAGCTTTACAGACCAGACGGCCACATTCAGAAGCTCCCTCGCGAGCTCATTAAACTTACAGCGCACCCTGAGACTCTGATGGTTGACACAGTGTAGTCACTCTAAGCGAAACAGAAATTAAGAACCCTTTTGGCTGCCTCCAGCTATTCTATATTAAAAGATGTTTTCGGAGTTCAATTTAAACTGAATCTACTGTACTTTTATAACTCGCAAATAACGGGAGTATTTGGATAAAAATGAATAAATATTTCCTTACACTATAATTATTTCTAGATGCGTGTTTTTTAACTTCCCCTTTTACAACTCTTTTATATTCTGTGTTATTAATTATCAACAATAATAGTGATTGTCATGGTTAAAGCATTAAACTGCATAATAGAGAGAAAAAATAAAAATATGTTAATATTCTAATCGTCCACCCTACATGCAACGGGTACATTCTACAAAAGTTTAAATATTACAAAATAAATATTCTGCAAATTTAACACAAATCACCGTAACCTTATTTATTCAAATTATCGTACATGTGTACGCAAAAGCTGACATAAGAAACAAAAAAGTGACTCGATTTTCGAAATACAAACAGAAACGGACATACCTCACGCAAAAACACGCATTCTTAACCGGCTTAGAATCGACCGTTGCCGAAGAAATTCATGGTTTGAAATATAATAACCGTCTTACGAGGAATCGCCTTGCGATCTAGAATTACTTATCGATTATACAACCGTTTGCCGTAAATATATTCTTATATTGAGAATTTGCTATTCCAAATAATCTTACACCGACTTCTCGGTGTCTCTATTGCTCCCGGACTGTATTGCTCATGTTTTTACGGAAAAATAATATTTCTAGTTAATGCGTAAACAAGCTTCAGGTTGTAATGAGCCACTGAATTGTCGCTCGGAAGCCAATCTAACACACGGTGTTTGCCGTAGTTCCAGGGTCGCTTGCGATACGTGCAACATATACTCAACCTGTGCAGAAATGTGTCTCGACTCATCAAGAGTTTTTACAGCAAGAGAGCAATCTCTCGATCTGCACGTACTTTGTAAGGTACTGAAATTCGTCAAAAATGAAAAAGGGGGGGAGGGGAGTACGCGCACGTTTGTGCTATTCATATACGGAAATTGGTGGAGCCTCTTCGCACTGTGCCTCTTTAATTATGTTACCGTATCGATGATCCCGTCGTATGGTTACAGTACTGTATGGATAAACAGAAATGAGTTGTAACGACAGATTATAAGTTACCATAGCGACGACGAATGGCGGGGATTTCTAGCAATCGCGACTTGCTTGCAAACGGTTCTTTTGGTGAAGAATTACACTTTATATGATGAAGTAACTTTTATTATATTATAAGGTTCGGAGACAGTACGAATGTTCACGGATACATACGTAAAAGTTTAAAGATTCGCGTGAGAAGCGTGTTGATCCAGAACTCTCTCCTTTTTAACCGACTTCGAAAAAGGAGGAGGTTACTCAATTCGATCAGTATATATTTTTTTTTTTCTATTTTGTATATGACTGGACTTGATTTATATGTATACATATGTATATTGATTGGTGACATGCAATTCGATGGTTGGAATATTGACTCACAATTAGTTTTTTTTGGGGTTTAGTAACTTTAAAGCAGTCCATTGCTTGGATGCATAAAACAAGTCGCTGATTAAGGTTATAGTTTCGCATTCGTTTCTCTTCGACCATCTTGTTTGTGTATATCTACATCTGTCTCAATCTTACACCTTTGAAAATTCGACTTTATTAAACATACGGTATTTATTGCTGTCCAAAAAAACCAGACCACCCTATGATGAAGTCTACTAATGAGTACTGTACGCGTGAAAACTTCATTTTTGCAATCATCGTGTCTCATATTCGAATTTACGAAATCGATACGTCACTCGTGTACATCCTTAATCACACAATGGGACCATGCACGTATGTACATATATACTAGGTACAAGAGAAACGTAAATTCGACTATGAGGCTTGATAATTACGAAAATAAAATTTTTGTTTGTACATTTTATTTTTATTAGTACGAGTACAGCACTCATTAGTAGACTTCATCACAGGGTGGTCTGGTTTTTTTAGACAGTAATATCGTATGTTTAATAAAGTCGAATTTTCGAAGGTGTAAGATTGAGACAGATGTAGACATACACAAACAAGATAGCCGCAGAGAAACGAATACGAGACCTTCACCTCATGCAATATGGCTTTTTACGAAAGATTAGTTTCTTTCTGTTTTTTTCTGTGTCCGACGAAGCATCAATCAATGTAGGATCTGTGCGATATGCGCAAAACTTTAGACCCGTAAGATTTGCTTATACATATAAAATGATTACTGTAGTAATCATTACAGTAATCACTACAGTAATTACTGTAGTAAATGTACAGTTACTCGATTTAATATTCGGACACTATGGTATTTGCGAAATTAAAGCTTTATGTACTTACGTGCAATGTGATTATCGAATTTTCTGATCCGTAATAAGTTAAAGCAAATATTCTAGTTTACAAATATGTAAAATTAAATAGTTTATTTTTTATTGTTTTCCACTGTGACGGATCGGTGGGGGAAAGCCCGAAGGGGGTTCCCTAGAGTGGGGGCAGTTAGGGAAAACGGCCCTCCACGCACCGATGCTCACACCCACGGCCGATTTATTTAACGGGGCGCTAGTGCCAATGCACTCGCCCGCAGTAGTCGCCCTTCCGGCTGCTCTGTCGGGAGCGGGAATCAGAGAGGGTCAGAAAAAAAATTAGTAAAAGACCCGCGAGTTTGTATCCAACAAAGAGAATGCTTTCATTCGGACCCCAAGTAGGCCACGTAAGCAGAACAGAAAAAACTATAGTGGGCCCCACGCGTTACAGGCAACGGTCGAGGAAAAAGGGATCGACTCGCCAGTTGCGAGGGAGGCTTTCGCGGCGCGGGGGCTCACGGTACGCGCGAGTACAGAAAATATAGAAATGCAAAAAGAACGCTGAGGTATTCGCCCGCAGGGAGCACGCCCTCTCAGGGGTCGTGGACAGCAAGGGGACGTTGGTCCTAAATACCAAAATACAGCGTACAAAAAAAACTAAATGAGAGGGGACGGTGTCGTATGAACCGTCCGCGGCCTCTAGGGTCCTCGTCACTGGGGCCAGGGGTCCTATCGCCCTCGCCCACGCGCGAATGAATAATGAAATCAAAAAGAAGGGTAAGGAGAAAGCTCCTACCTTTTGGCGCAGTGGACTCCACAAAAAACAAATTCCTCGGTGGGGCGGCGGCGACGAATAATCCACAGGCACACAATACAAAATGACACAATGTCGGAAAATAAAAGGAAAAAATAAGAACGCACTACTCAGATTTTAAAAAAAACAAGAAGAAACGGAGACGTAAAATACACGGACAGGAAAAAAAGAAAAAAAGAAACTGGCTTTCGCGAAATGATGCGGCTATCTATCGCGGCGGCTCGCTGGCTTCTCCCGATCGAGATCTTCTTCCCCGGTTCGCGGAATTCCCCCACCCCGAGGATTTCGGCGTCGAGGATGGGCCATTCCGTGGTGACGTCTGGTGGCCAGGTCCTGGGGCCCTCTCGAGGTGGCAGTTGGGGGTGGCTTGTCCCCAGGCCTGGCGTTCCCCGGTGGCGGCTGCCGGTCGCTCCCGCGGAGGGTGACGGGGTGGCACCGCGACCGGACAGCCGGGGTCTTCTTTGGTGGACCCATCCCGCGCATTCGTCACTCAGGGAGAGATTCCTCCGCGACCGGGGACGACGACGGCTCCTTCGGTGGTGGTTGGAGGCAGCAAAGAAAAGGGGGGAAAAGGGTGGCGTCCGATATAATAAAAATAAAAAAAGAAAAACACACACGCTCGCTCATTCATACTTGCCCCAGCGGCGAGGGGGTCCGCTTGGGCGGAGGAGTGGGGCTGGCAATTTGGGAGGATCCTCGTAACGAGGCATAACCAAAAAAAAGAAGGTAATCAACCAAATGAAAGTATGCCTCGTTACAAGTTGTATTAATACCTAACTACCATATTAACACTAGATTTACGGACGTTTGATGGTCACTTTTATTTAAATTTACCTAAAGTAGAAAAATAAATAAATTGCAGATGATGTGTGAACTGCCTAAAACATTGATACTTTTGCTGAAAGTTGATGAAAGTTGACATTTTTACAAAAATTTCTTAACAAATTCTGTCATCTAAAGTAGACCTATTATCCGTCATTTTGACGGGTTCCGTAAATCTAGTGTTAATATAAAAGTAGTGCTCCGACATCTTCACTAAAAAATCGCATTTTTGCGGATTTTTTTTCGGTTTTTGATTTTTCACGACTACAGTTTGCGATCAAAAAATCTGAAAAAATTCTGTAAGATGCGCTATCTGGACCTCAATGTTTTAGAATTTTTTCAGAATTTTTGTACGAAATTAAATAGGCAAAAAAGGCCAAAAACCGGAATTTCGTTTTTTCCCTTTTACTACCCCACGGATGAGATAGGGGGTTGAAACTTGGTGTGAGATGTTTTTTTGGGATATGCTACCGACTGACGAGTTGGGTCTCAAATTCGACTCAAGGGCACATTTGACCACCTTATCCGGCTATACCCTTTATATTAAACGTAAGCGAACTTGTTTTAATAAAATTTTATCAAAGTGATATACCGTTGAGTCCAAGGATCACACAAAGCAATTGTTCCCTCGATTCCAATTTTGTTGTCACTATGAACTCTTGGAACAGTAATTTCATAAACACATCAGGCACTATTCCAGAAAGATCAGAAAACACATTTAAAGATCGTAGTCATTCATGTAGGAAAGTAAGAAAGATTTTGGGGTTGCGTGTGATCTGAATCTCAATATTATATAACGGCAGGATTTCGAGAGGACAACGATAAACGTCCTTACGATACCTCATTTCTGCCCCTCGGGATTGAATGTCGTACTTTCAGCCGGTCATCCCCTATAGGAAAATCCTTAATATCCTTTAGGGTTTATTATAAATTAAATTCAATCGATATAATTCGAGGACACGATCGGACACAGCTATAGACATCCTGTAGGAAAAATGTACATACTAACTCAATAGCATTGAAGAAAATGATCTCAACTTTATTAACCACAATATTTATCAAATACCGTTTCGTCTATTCGTATTTCTACTTTTTATACTTTAATATCTAACGAAATAAGTGGAATTTTTAAATAAACTAACGAATTTCGATAGAACAACTGTAAATATAAATAAATTGCAACAGTCAAATATTATATGCTAATAATTATTTAAATGTACAAAATGAAATTGCAATGTTCCCATTGGGAGCCACTGCATTACATGGAAAACGGTGAGAAAGATGCATGATATAGATACGAGTACAGATAGACATATCAGTTTCCCTCGTAGTGAATTAAATGCCTGGTCCAATCCCTGGCTTATTGGATCCCTCTCTGCCTCGGAAAGTGACCAGAGTTTCACTTACTGCCCTCCTGGCTTCTCTCGAGGGCATTGCGTTGATAGCCACATCACTATCCTTCGATATACCCTGGTAACGATTCTATTATGTCAGCATAATTACTTTATAATTATCTTTCCTAAAACGTACGTAAAAGATAAACAGCAAGTAAAGTTTTGGATATTATTTATATTATTACTGCTATTTTTACCTAATCTGAGCAGTCTGCCATACGTTTATAAATACTGAAAATTAATATAGTTTTTTGTGAACAGGAAAAAAATATAAATCTTAAGAAGCATTATGAGATAAATAATTACTTTCTCGCACTCTAACATTGCGTAATCGAAAATAAAGTTATTGAAATTGTTGATTTACAGGAGATGTCGACATTATGTATAGTTTGAGAGAAACAATATTGTCGCCAGTGGAATATCATCGAAAACTGTATAGTAATATTGCAATTATAATTTTCAGAGTAACCTCCCCACATAAAGATGACAGTGATACTTACATTTCTACAAATAACTATATATTTAAAGTAATAAAATTTCCTAGCAATACAGAAATACCTATTCCATCAAACAATGTGACACAACAGATGTATATTTAATTACTTTATTGTTTTTAAAATCTATAGTCCTTTTATAAGTTAGAAATAGTTGATCTTTTTAAATAAGACCAAATGTTTTGTTACTCGATTTCAAAGTGGTAAAAAAACAGTAGCTCAGAAAAGAAACGTTTTTATTCTCGACTTCTGTCAAACTTCGAGTTATTTCTTTCTTTATAAATATCAATTTGAATGTCTTAAATTTTTACTATTTTGCGATTTGATAGCAAAATATACTATTATAGCACATCCAATTACTTTTAAAACATTAATTTAATAGAACAATATTTAAATATTTTATTCAATCTTTTTTAAACACGTTTTTACAATTCAAAGGATGGCAAAAGACTGGTAACAAAACAATTAAACATTAACGGCATTCATGCATTTCCAACGATCATTCGTCTCCACTTGCAACACCTTCATTCACTCCATTCACACTTCAAAGAATTATAATAAATATATAACGGGTCTTACAAATAATATTAAACCAATATATGCTTACACTATGTAGGAACGGGGTGCGGGACGGTAGAAAAATAAATTATTAGGTGGAATACAACTAGTTATTATATTCTAATAACGTACAAAATTTTCAAAATCACAGTATCGCTGTTTCGCTACGCTCGCAATCGCTCTTTTTCAAAAACTGACTCGCTTTGACTTTCACACCCTTGACAACGCTCGCAATCCACATTCGCCCTTTCTTTTCATATTCGCTCTCCCTTTCACTCGCCAATGTTTCCTTTGTTTGTTCGCATCCATATTTCGCATTCGCACTATCTCACTTGCACCGTCGCACACGCACTATCGCACTTGCACTACTTAACGGCAATCGTTCGAACGACTGTAAAACGGTGTTTTTTCAAGACGTGTTCGAACATATGATAGGTCTCGGTTATTGCCCTCCTACATACTATAATATAAATAGTATTTGTTATATTAAATATATTAGTAGGAACAACACACTCTACATATATGTCGTTTACGATATTTTATTAGAAATGTCTTAAGAAAGTAATTATAACTATGCAAATAAAACTGAATGCATGTTACACGCTTCTTTTCCATTATCACGATTTTAAAGATGTGAGGTTCTGTTCTTTTGTTTTATTTTTATTGCCTTTTGACGCAATGTCACTTTGATGATCCCGGAAACGATAGAAATAATCGCGTCTTATCGATTAATCTTTTAAAATATTATATAATACTTCGTATGACACGAAATATGGAAAAACGTTAAATACAATATTTTGTTCTGTCATTAAACAGTCAGAGTTTCAATTTGTTGGTACTTTATACATAAATGTGTAGTTCTCTTATGCAAATAGAAAAGGAAAAAGTTAATATTCAATGAGAAAAATTTAAAAAATGTATCGTTCTTTAACATATTTTGTAAACAAATGGAATTGTTGCAAATCTCTTTGTATTATCAGCTTTGGTTTTTGAAAACATAAATTTCAACTCACGGCACACCTGCGCTTCTATTAGTTTGCGAAATATCCAGTAAAATATGTCCGGGATCTTTAATTTTGAAGTTTGATGTCAGTTACTCAAAGTGAATATTGGCAGCTACAAAAAAGACATGTTTAGTAAATTTATTAGAAGTACAAAACTGTTAAACGTCATTGACGATTAACACTTATTTTTCATATGCGCGCTATGTAAACACACGCAAGTGCCTAAATTTCTTCAGCGGTCGATAATGCACTTTAAAGAATAAAATTACAAAGTATAATTTAATATTCTGGCTTCGGAAATAGATAACATTGCATTAATTGATTTTCAATTTAGTGTATAAAACATATTTTTTTAATAGGCTCACGGTGGCTGTTAAGATACTTGGTACTTCTTTGCGAAAATTATGACACATAAAACAAAAAGTTCATTCTAATTGCTATAGCCTAGATATTTATATGCATATGTTATTTCCGTGGGTAATTTGCCCAATAGTATTTTACGCTTTTCTTTATTTGCGTCATTTCAAATAAGAATTTTATAAATTAATATTTTGTATGATAACCCTTCTGGCGAATCACTTCATGTAATATATTACACCATTTTCTTTTAAATATTTCTTTCAAGTGTTCTTTCAACGTTATATCACGTTTTCGTACATTTTTTTCTAGTTTTACCCATACACGTTCCATAGGATTTAAGTCCAGCAATTATAGAGGAGTTGCTAAGCTGTGGGAAGTATTGTTATTAACAACCACTAACGCACTATACATATAGGCTGTATGTTTCGCGTTATAGTCTTGCTAAACATAAAATTCATCTAATTCATTCTAATTCATCTGCACTATTTTGTAAATTTTTGTTTAAATATTTAAATATAAATGTTTATCCTTTATTTTATCTATTATTACTAAATTACCGCCTCCAGAAGCAGCAATAGATCCCCGCACCATCACACTACCACCTTTGTGTTTCGTCGTCGGTTGTATATTTTTGAAATCCAATGCAGTACATATTAGCTTTCAGTACAGATTAACTTTTTTACTACCGTCTGACTCAAAAATATAAAATTTTTAATCGTCGAAAAATACTACGTTTTCCAGAAGGCGTCGCTAGCATTTATGTATTGTTCTGCAAATTCTAATCTTTTTTTGTTTTATGTATACGGCCCGATATCGATCACTTTCCGTACTACTATTTTAAGGTGAATTTCATTCAGCATATATTCTGAAAGGTGTGACGCAATTTCAGATGCATTGGTATCTGGTTTTTTTTTAATAGTTCGAAGAATTTTACGCTTTTTTCTCATAGTTAATTTTCGGGATCTACCGGTTCATTCTTCAATTCGCAATATTCCTTCTTTTTTATATTTGTTTATAATACTATATAAAGTCAATCGACTTCTTTTTAGTATTTATGATATTCCTATATGATTTACCTTCTTTATGTAACCATATAACAATTTTTCTTTTTTCCAGTGTTGTTCGTTTGCATTTTCTCCCCATATTGCAAATATTTGTGTTAAAGTATACTTGCCACAATAATGTAATTGTTACTTTGATCAGAATGTCGTGATACCATCACAACTATTGTATTTATTAACATAAATGATAATGTACAAATACTTTTGTCCCTACGATTTCTTACGGTCTCGTGAATTTCAAGCCATTTCAAGTTACTGCATGCTGTTATTGCCTTCCGTTATGGGTCATTTGTTGCTATAAGTTTTATGTATAATTTACATCTGCACATATATGATTAAATATTCTTAATAATATAGAAAATATTGTTTCGTTTTTCTACATTTCAAGTGTACGAATACTTTTGTCCTCCACTGTCTACATAACTTACATGGTGCATATGTGAAGAGAGTAGAACAACTTTTTCTTTATGAAAATATTATTTATCAACAAAACATATTGAAACTTATTACTCATAAAAACTGAATAGAATTTTAATAATATTTCCATTCTCATTTACTGATATTGAGTTCCACATAACACCCCTTTTATTCACAAAAACAATTTTAATAAAATGATATTTACTATCTTCTTTATTTTCACTTCACATTTCTCTTTTTAATTTGTCATAGAAATAGGCAGCATAATATTAAATAACTCTTAAATATCTTGAAAAATATTTAGACGAACATTGAATTGTATCAAATCTTACTTTGCACTGATCTCAGGACACTTGTGAAGATGATATTTAAATTTTTAAATGAAATGACATATTTTTTATATATTGTTTAATACTTGAGAATATTTTGCAAAAAAAGTATTAAGATTTAATATTATGAATTTCAGTAATTTAAATATTTACTATGATATAAATATGAAATATTGATCTACTATTATTTTAAATAAAATGTTTCAAAGAATCGAGTTAAGTACATACGAATCATGTAGATCCATTTCTTCAGAGATCAAGTTTGAAGGATTGTGACTCATTAGAACATAATACACGTATAAAGTAGAATTAACAATGGTACATATATACAATAATATTAATAACATTATTCTTACAGGTATTACTACAGGTATTACAAATCTCTTTTAACATTATTCTTAACATCTTAATTTATTTTCGATTTAACTTTCACATAATAGTTTCCTGTTATGCCGTTGTGGTATCCATATGCTTGTTCACGATCACGATCAGCCGTCATATTCAAAGCTATCACTCACGCTGTCGCGCGCGCCGTCTATGCGCGATCTCATTGGTCAGTGTTTTATCTTAATAACTCGGAAATAGAACATCAACCAATATTATGGGAAAGGAAAAAGTTGTTCTCAATCGTCACTCCTATCACTCCTTTTCTGCTCTTGCAGTAATTGCGGGACACCCTGTATATATGAATACCTTCATTCCAAATTTCACCGTGTTTAGATTCAAGATACTTCAAAATACAAAGATGTGCAAAAAATGGAGGAAGAGGCTAATAAAATGTAGACCATTGTTAATGGTTACCTTTGTTATTTCTTTACATAATCAAAGAAAATATCAACATATTCGTTTCGTTCTGAACCATGTCGATTTTATGCAGCTAATAGTTCACACGTTTGTTCATTTCGTATCTCTCTTTATTTTTCTTTTGAAGTTCTGCTAATATTTTTCTCGCAAATTGTATTCTTGAAAAATGTAACAAACTTTGTTGTTAATAGTATATCTAATTGAATTAAATGAATTAATATTTTCGAACTGAATGAATCTTGAAAAAGTGGTACTATAAGCAACTATTATTATCGCGTGTATATATACTAAAATTTGTTTTCCATTGAACACACATTTAATAATTCACATAAAAATATAAAGCAAACCATTGTTGAATTAACATTAGTAGATACCTATTACCAATTTACTTAACTATGTAATCTTATAAATGAACGATCATAATAAAAATCAATGATTTCACGACAAGAAAAATATTTTGTTAACTAATCTTAACCTAATTTTGAAAAGACAATAATTTTAATAATTATTTTCATAAGCTTTATAAGATAAATTGAATACTAATATGAAACTATTGGCACAACTTAGGTAATAAAATTAAGTTAGTAGAATGTGGTACTACTGGTCTTCGATGGCGTTACAAAATAGTGCCCATCGCAAAATTATTAATTGAAATTTGCAAATATGTATATGAAATCAAATATAAATTACAAACACTCAGACATTATACTCTATTACAGTAAAGTTTATTTTTATAATTTGTGTAGATAAATCAAGTTATACGATTCTTATGCAAAATTTATTTTGAATTTGAATTATTTGAGGAGATATTTTAGTTCACTGATACATCTAGTAAAATCTAAAGTAATCAGGCGACAGTCAGATGGTTCTAAGAGCGTTAGATAACAGAGGGTTTCTAAATGGCGGGCTTAAAGTCAATAAGGCAGGAAACTTGAAGTGATGAGCCGGGGAAAAGATCTTTCGTGAAAGTTTCGAAAGAGTTTCGATAAGTCGCACTTTTATTTGCCCGCCATTGGTAGAGACTCTGGTGTACTTATGGGCAATTTCATCCGGCCGTTCCCAAGATCAAATCCGAGTAGTAAAGTTTTACTTCTTAAGGAAACCGCGACAGATTGTACGATCATTGATTTCTTTTTTTAAACTCTGATACATTCGCTGCTATTTCATTTGGCGATACTTTTCGTGTGAACACCAAAAGTTTTAACGTTTATCACACTTATCATACACATGAATTAAAATTTTATCTTTTACTTTAAATAATGCATTCTTAACTGTATTTAAAAATGAAAAGAATTGAAAAAAAAAAATAAGAATTATAAAATTAATAATAGATATATCTAATATAAAGTAGTCAACAAGAAAAATTACAAAGCTTTTTTTAAAAATAAAATAAAAATCGATAGTGTCAAATGTTAAGTGACGAAATTGACATTTCAAATTAGTTAAGAATAAGATAAAATTTAATCATGTGTTGTTATTAGTACATTATTTATGTCTACCCGCATGAGGGAAATGAGAGTTTTCATAGAAATTTTCTCAGAAGGGCGCGTAAATTCCTCTTTAAAATATTAATATAGTCATTATTATGTATTATTCCATTAATTCCGTCGAATCTTCCAACACTGTTGTAAAGAAACAACACTGAGTCGTTATCGAGTCGATGCTATTAAGAATAGAGTGAATATTTTACGTATTGAGGCGGTCTGACAATTTATACCGGCCCATGTGTAACAACCCTGGAACCTAAGTTCAGCTAGTTACAAGCGCTAAAAGGTAAAGAGCGGTTTTTATCCCTAAACGACTCGATTTTACGAATAAAGATTGTGGGATTCGTGTGGTGTGCGGTTAAGGAGTGAAATCCACAGGTCAAAATCTTTCAACAATTAGATTTATTCAGTGAACGATAAGAAATGAAACTAACAAACAACAATAACAACAAAATAAAGAAAGTATATAAATTATAAATGATTGATTAGTATAAAGAACTAAATAGATCTTGAAATAATAATAATGATAGAAATAATAGAAATTGAGAAATTAAACAGTATGTAATACGAGACTCGCTGGTCAGTACTTTATGTTGGACCGTATCTAATTCTGATCTCTGATAAAGTTAACTTCGCTTTTATACGTATTCGATTCTCGTGTTCGAAGGTATCGCAATGACAAAGTTTATCTCAATTTGTACGATTGATTGGTATAAATGTTCTTTGGCGATATTAATTAATACTAGCGCTTTATAATCTACCGCTGCGAGGAATTCGACCTAAGTGAGATTCTCTAAACGCACCTAAATACGCTTTCGCAAAAATTAGACAGATTTATCTACTATCTAACGCGGTGTAATCGATTACGGAAATGACGCTAAGTGAGAACAGTATTCTTTTATTAATTCAAATAACCAAAATTTATCTGAATCTGAGAACTACTCTTCGGAACAATTACTCTTATGATTTGACTCGACAACTAAATGGTTCATGACCCTTTTAGTCAAAACGAATACTGACATCCGAAACCAGATCGCTTAATTGGGGAGCTCTGCGTTAGCCAGCTACTAAAACGACCCACGACCAAGTATCCAAATGGCGTATACTCGCTTGACTAATCAAGTATCAAGATTCGTTGCGGCTCTTAACAGCGGAAATTGTTCTGAGTTCTTATTCTTATCAATAATACTTCTATCGTGCTCGACTGCGAAAACTGTTCTGATTTTAGACGGGTTTCGCTCGCCCTTTTATACTCGCAAGTTCGCCGAATTCCTGGAATTCCTGTGACGTCGGAGTATCTAAATTTTCATATAATTTCGTTATTATACATTAATTATAAAATTGAACGGTTTAATTATATTTTAAATGTCGCTCTTTAACGTTACACATGCTTTCCTTATTTTTATTCATTAACTTCAATTTTCAACGTTGACTCTAGAACTAATGAAATATTTTCATTTTCCAATATAATTTCTAAAAATCTGGTCATTTAATCTTCTTTTAACTATCTTCCCACTCATACTATTAACACTTAAATTTTTTTCTGTTGCTCGAGATAATAAAAAAAGTTTCTCTGATTTTCTTTAACTTTGCATATTATTATCTTAATATGTATCTAAAGTTATCTTTGATGTATCAAATATATCTAAACTATTAACAATGCCATATATTTTGTATTTATCAAGATTTTGTACAATCTTTTTTCCTTTTGCAATGGAAATTTCATATCAACTTCCAATTTCTTTACAGGGCCTTTTTACTGTGATAAAAAAGTAGTTTTTAGAGGTACATTTTTTCAATTTAATGTAGGTAGGAGCCAATAATTGATAGGTTATTAGATTTAAAGTCTTTTTGCATAATTAAAAAATTATCTTTCGTTTAAGATACGTGAACTTGATATTTTGCACTTCTGTCACAAGTGTCATGACAGTTAATATTCTATTCCTTATTTATTTCGAATTTTTTTTTTTTTTGTTTTTTTTTTGTTTTGGGAAGGGAAACAGGGGAAATCTTTTAAAGATCCGCGGGGCTAGGCCACGTGCCCCGGGGTATGCCGGATTTTTATCGGCTAAAACCCCTAACCCTCGCTGTGGCTTTGGTCCCCCCCCGGCACTGTTTTCCACATTACTTCGGTGGGGGAGTCACCGGTTGTGCGATTTCGCACGTCTCAGGTGAGGTGCCCTTACAACAAAAGGTGGCCCGTTAGGAGCTACTTTAACTTGCCGATGGAATCCCCTACACTGGAGTTAGGGGATTCCACCGGCTCTCCTCCATCTTCTTCTGCTGAAGCAACCGTCGTACATAAGTGGCGATGGCGCTCCAGTGCTGCAAACTTTGCAGCATCACCCCCACGATAATGTCGGGGGTGATGGGGCCAACCTCCTGTTGGAGGGCGTCCCGCTCAGCCGTCCATCGGCGGCAGGCGAAGAGGGTGTGCTCAGCACTATCCTCTGCACCCTGGCAGCCGTAACCACACCTCGGCGTGGTGGCCTTACCCATCCTAAAAAGGTAGGCACGGAAGTATCCGTGCCCACTAAGGAACTGGGTAAGGTAGTAATCCACCTCGCCGTGCTTTCTGGAGACCTAAGGGGCTAGGCATGGAATGAGCCTAACTGTCCAACGCCCCCGCGTCTCCTCACTCCAACGTTGCTGCCAGCGATGCAGAGTGGCTTCACGAGTCACCCTCTTCGCCTCAGCCTTCTCCTGGCCATTCCTTTTGGCCCCATAGACCTGCTGACGCTCGTGAGCGAGCAGGTCTATGGGAACCATACCGGCTATCACCAACACAGCTGGCTCCGCGACAGACCTGTAAGAACAGGCTACCCGGAGTGCGCACCTTCTCTGAACCGCTGCGAGTCTGCGGCGGTACTTCTCGAAGCGGAGAGCTCCTGCCCAAATCTCCGAGCCGTACAAAAGTATGGACTCGACAGTGGACATGAGGAGCCTCCGCTTCGCCGGCTTTGGGCCTCCAATGTTCGCTATGAGGCGGGCTAAGGACGACGCGGTTGCCGCCGCCCTGTCGGCCGCCTGCCGTATATGTGCCCAGAAGGTCCTCTTGGAATCAAGGAGGACCCTCAGGTACTTCACGGCGGCCTTGGCTAAGATGGTATGGATCCCCACCTTGAATGGTATCTCGGTGGGGATCCTTCGCCTTGACAGGACGACGAGCTCGGTCTTCTCGGTAGCTAGCCGAAGACCCGCGTCGCCCATCCATCTCTCTACCCGCCTCATGACCTGATTCAGGCCAAACTGTGCACGCTCCGTGTCGCGGACGACAATTACTGCCGCAATGTCGTCCGCGTAGCCCACCAGGAACGCCTCGCTGGGGAACTCAATCCGCAGGATGGCGTCGTAGAACGCGTTCCAGAGGTCTGGTCCTAGAATAGACCCCTGTGCCACTTCTGCGGAGACTTTTCTCCTCCGCCGCCCCTCGACCGTGTCGTAAACAAGGACACGGTCGGAGAGGTAATCCTCCATCATGCGGAGGAGATAGTCCGGCACCTGGAAAGTGTTCTCCAGGGCCGCGAGTATCCCTAGCCAACTCACCGAGTTAAAGGCGTTCCTAACGTCCAGCGTGGCTACGAGGACGACATGCCAACTGTGTCGGTTACCGGTCTCCGCCTTTTCGGCGGCGTCCAGTATTACTCCTAGGGCGTCAACGGTAGACCTTCCTCGACGAAAGCCAAACTGCCGAGCCGATAAATCGCCTGCCTCCCGGAAAGCGTCCAGGAGGCGGGGCCTAATCATCTTCTCGAGCAGCTTACCGGCCGCGTCCAGCATACAAATAGGTCTGTATGCTGATGGACCGGTAAGCTGCTCCTTGCCTTTAGAAATGAGCGCAAGGCGCTGCACTTTGCATCGGGTCGGCCAGAGGCCGGAACCCAGACATGCATTGAACAAATCCAGCAGAGGTCCTGGGTGAAGCTGAACAGCCAGCCTCACGACCTCTGCTGGAATCCCGTCTGGGCCCGGGGCCTTTCTATTGCGGAAGGTCCGGGCTGCATTCTGCATCTCCTGCGTGGTGAAGGGGGGGAACTCCTCCACCTGCAGTCCCGCTGACCGTCGCGCCCTTGCCGGGTGGTCCGGAAAAAGGGCGTCCACGATCGCCGATGCCTCGTCTGCGGGTAACACCGCGGGGCCGTTTTGGGCACCGATCTTGCGACGCACGATTCGGTACCCTAGGCCCCACAGGTCACGGTTGGCCTCCTCCCGGAGGTCCTCCCAGCAACGCCGTTGACTAACGCGAATCGCGTGGCGCAATTCGCGGCGCTTGGCCCTGTAAGAGTTCCACAGGACCTCGCCTTCGCCAGTGCGCCTGGCGCGCTGGGCTGTTCGCCGCAGACGATGGCAGTCCTTCCGGAGGTCGGCGATGTCTCTCGTCCACCAGTAGGCAGGCCGTCTGGCACTGCGTGGCTTTCCACGGCTCATCGACGCTTCGCACGCCGTGTGTATGGCGTGCATAGTTGCGTCGGCAAGCCGCTCTAACGATAGCCGGGATAATGGCTCTCCGCTGGGCTGCGGGATGGACTGCAGCGCAACTTGGAGAGCCTCTCCGAACTTCTCCTTCTGGAGCGTCTTAATGTTCCACCCTCTAACAGGTGGTGGAACGACGTTGTGGTCACTCCCCGTGTAGTCCTCGAAGACTCTCCAGTCATCGACACGGGGTGCGACATCCTCAGAAGCCATCGTGATATCCACGATGGTCTCCTGGTAACCAAACCTCCGGAAGGTCGTGGACGACCCTCGATTAAGGATCACCAGGTTCTGGCGCGCTGCCAACTCGACGACGTGCCGTCCCCTGGTGTCCGGTCTGGGCATTCGCCACTCGACCGCCTTCGCGTTGAAGTCCCCTCCGATTACACATCCGCCCCCAATGGCTTGGATGGTGTCTTCCAGGGCCTCAACCTTCTCGCGAAACTCCGCGATGCGGTCGTTCGGGGAGAGGTAGACGCTCACCAGCGTCACACCCTCACCCCTTACCCAGACATGTCCGGCGCTTGCGCCGTGCGACTGGACCCGGAACTTGGACGGATCTGGGATCCAGATCGCAGCGATCCTTCCCGAGATCACGTTGGTCCTTTCCGAGCACGATACGGTTCACTAAGCAGGAGAATATCTATCTCCTGCTCTCGCCGCATCTGCTTGAGAAGGGCGCCCGCGACTCGGCTGCGGTTCATGTTGGCCTGAAACACCTTAGCCATTGCGCTGCTTAGCTTTGTCTAAGGCATCGCGGTACGCCTTACAGGCGCCGGACCCTAACATGTGCTGTAGGTCTGCGCCCTTAAGACCATGGTCGGCGCAGATCACACACCTCGGCGGCTTCTGACAGCCGTTGGCTACATGGCCCTTCTCCCCGCACCGGTAGCAGTTATTCTGCCGGTCGGGGGCCTTGCATCCGCGCGCCAGGTGCCCGTACCCCAGGCACCTGAAGCAGCGCGCGGCTACCGTCCTCTTTCTGGGCCGGGATATCACCATCCCGACCCTCAAACGGCCACAATCCAATATCTTGGCCGCGGCCCGCTCCTCAAGTTCAACTATTGCCAGTTTCTGGCCCCGGGCATTCTCCTTGGTGACATGCACCCGCATGTCACCGGCGGAGTCGCCCAATTCCTTCCTGAGGGCCTCTTCCACCTCACCAGCTGTGGTGAGGCAGTCCAGGTCCCTCAGCTCAATTGTTTCTTTGGGCTCCATCCGCCGGACTGTGCCAGCGGTGCCCAAGGCCTCCTTTAAAGCCTCACTGAATGAGGCCTTTTGCTCAGGCTTTGCAGCCCCTGCCAATTCGAGGAGGACTTCACCCCCCCTCGTTTGCCGGATCGATTTAATTTCGATTCCGGCCTCTTCCGGTTTTACGCTGGTGCGTAATTTCGCCAGCACTTGAGCGTAGCTCGTGCCCGCCGCCGGCTTAACCGCCAAGGCGGCTGCGCGGCGTTTGCGACGCGGCTTCCTCTTCTTCCTCTTTTTGTTATCTGCCTCCGTGGAGGCAGAGGTAGTCGCCTTTATTCATTTCGAATAACGAATACAAGTGCATTAATAATAATAATTGTGCATTATTTTAAATTGGTTTATTTATTATTATTTAACTTTGATTAAACGGCTTTTTATTATAGAATTATATTATCATAGTGTAAATACGCATGTTCACAATCGCAATCAACCGTCAGGCTTAAACCCATCGCTTCTTGTGCAGTCTGATCGATGAGAGTTTTACGTTAATAATTCAAAGATAAAATTTCAAACTACATTTTTGCAAAAAGAAATATTATTCATTTTAGCTAATATACTTTTCTGGGCGCTGCGCTAGCTACAAGACACCTTGTTTATGCAAAATGTTCTATAATCGCCGATACAACCGCGTAAAAGGTGATCCTACGTGAAAAAGTAAGTTTAAAATTTTGTGTAAAATTGCTTCATTTGAGGCTTTATTTCTAAGAAAGCCAGCTTTAAACGTGTGTTAAATTAGCATACACATTACGTAATAATTTTTTAGCGTTAGCTAAAATTGGCAAATTATAATAAATATAATTATATACGATAAATACAATAATTTTACCTTTATCTGCCTAACGTAATAAGTACATCCACTGTTTTTACGTAATATGCGGTGCGCTGCGACTGTACGGACGCTGTGGTTGCCGAAGTCAACAAAAGTCGTAAATCTTTGCCCGATTTTTTAACCGACACCGTACTGCATATTTCCCTATGACCGTTTAGAGTGTTCGGGATAGTAGGTGGTGTCTTTGAAATAAAGTATTATTTTCTTGAAAACTAAATAAACTATTTTAATATTTCGTAGGAAACACTTATAACTAAGATAGAAATATAACAAAATGTAAATGTGTTGAATACGTGTACTGTTAATGTTGGAATGTATGTAGATGATTTTTTAAGAGAGATCTTTGCTGTACGATAGTTTTTGCGAGATTTGTTTCTAAGCAGGAAAACTAAGAAAAGCTAGAAAATGGGGTGACTTTTTTGATTGGTTCTTCTGTTTGCCAATGGCATCGGTTAAAAAAGGACGTCACCCTACCCCGTGCGCCCTTAGCGCGATCCGTGCGGAGTACGGTGGGCCTTGTGGAGGTGGAAAGAGAAAGTGGACGTAAGACAGAATTTCCGTTGGGTTGTCAACAAGGGGACCTGGTTTATGTTTCCTAGGCCCTGTCCTCGGACCCTCAGGAAATTCACGTTTATGGCATTGGCATTTAGCTGTTGAGACCGTCGAAAGAACTTGGACATAGGAATCGTAAATTTAAAAAATACAAAAAGACTCTCAAAAACAGCTCTGGTACTTGCATGCCATGAACGCGCTAGCAACGTGCAGGCCAAATGTTGGTCCCGTGTACGAATTGCTAGCTGCCTTCGTGAAAAACAAAGTCCTAAATTTACAGTTTTCTAAAGCTATTGTAATGAACGCGATTTTCAAAATTATACTGTGGAACAATACGTAAATGTAACGACTGCATCTTCATTTCGCAACGTTTCTGATATAAATGAAATTGAATCGACTTCGTTCGCATGTGGAAGCCATGGATTTAAGAACCTATAAACGAAGCCCACGACGCGGGAATTACCAAATTTGCGGCAGATAGGCTCTATCTTTATAGAATATGCGGCGATCGAGTCTTTCCGTCGCATACTCTATGAAACTAGATAGACCATAGTTACATTCTATATGCACTACCACCTGCTTCGCGGCCTGCTGTCGAGTTATATGTATAGAAAAAAAAATAGCTATATAAGCTTTGCCTATGTTCGGCTGTCCAAAGGTTGACATGTTCAAAAAAATCTTTTAATTTTGCGCCGCCTCCGAAAAGGTTGAAATGTATTTAATATACTACCTAACGAGTAAATAGGTTTCATTCATATCTGTTACATAATTGTATGATTGAATGAAATAGAAATTACTTCATTAGGAAATAGAAATTATTTTATACTTTTTAGTGCATTTCGAAGTCGGCGTATTTTTTTTCTTAAAATTATTTTATACTTACAGTTACACGATTTTTCTTTTTTTATTTACAATTAACGCAATTTCTTACAACTAACGCAAGTTTTTACAACTAACGCAACTTAATCTAATTGAATCCCGCTTGATAACGATCCGGAAAACGGATTAGTCGACCCGTACGCGTGGTGTATCGATCTTGATTTTCGCGATTTTGCAATTGACCATTATTCTGTGGCGAGCAGTCCTCGCGAGACCCGGTGTTTTTCTATAACGGGTGGGACTACGTGGAGCGATGTTCTCGTTGTTTCGCTTTTATTGTATCCTTGTTCGAAGTCGTCGGGAACAATGAACGCAGGTTTTAGTCTATCTATCGAGACTCTAACGTTTCTATCGTTGACCCGAATTACGAAATTTTTTTCATCGCGTTCGATTACCTTGTATGGTCCGTCATAGGGAGGCTGTAATGGGCCTCTAACCGCGTCGTGGCGCAAAAATACGTACGGAGACGTTGCGAGTTCTTTAAAAACGAAAACCTTTTTGCTGCCGTGTCGCACGACTGATTCTGGTTTCACTCTATTCACGCGCTCCTTTAAACGGATATCGAACTGCGATTTCGCGTCTTGACCGCTAGGTAAGAAGAATTCTGCGGGTAGTCGAATACTTGTGCCGTATACTAGTTCCGCGGCGGTCGTCCCTAAGTCCTCTTTCAACGCGGTACGGATACCTAAAAGGACGGTGGGCAAAATTTCCACCCAGTTGCTACAATCGTGGCATTTTATCGCTGCCTTTAATTGCCGATGAAAGCGCTCCACCAATCCGTTCGCTTCGGGATGGTAGGCAGTTGTACGCAAATATTGTATTCCTAACAGTTTGCAAAGACAATTAAATAATTGAGATTCGAATTGCCGCCCCTGGTCGAAGGTGATGCGAAGAAGAACGCCGAAACGAGCGATCCAGGTTGTTAAGAAGGCTGTCACGACGGTAGACGCTTCCATATCGTTAATAGGAATGACCTCTGGCCAGCGAGAGAACCGATCTATACACGTTAGACAATATCGGAAGCCCTGCGAATATTGCATGTGTAACAAGCCCTGGAACCTAAGTTCAGATGGTTACAAACGCTAAAAGGTAAAGAGCGGCTTTTACCCATAAACGACTCGATTTCGCAAGTAAAGATTGTGGGATTCGTGTGATGTGCGGTTAAGGAGTGTGTCAGGAGCGAGAATAAAACACACACGGTTTTTAATGAAAGTAAAGAATAAATGTATTTAATATTAAACATTTACTACATGACGCGCACTGGAGACTGTATTTCAAAACGACTGACGACTAACCTTCGAAGCACGGTTGTCGCCGTTGTGACAAAACACAAAACCGAAAATAAACAAAGTAACCCAGAGAGGGCAGCAAGATGTCGAATCGATCTACATCGATCTATTCTATCAGAGTGAAATCCACAGGTCAAAATCTTTCAACAATTAGATTTATTCAATAAATGATAAAAATGAAACTAACAAACAATAACAACAAAATAAAGAAAAGTATATAGATTATAAATGATTGATTAGAACAAAGAACTAAATAGATCTTGATATAATGATAATAAAAATAGAAATAATAGAGTTTGACAAATTAAACAAATGTAATAGATAATCGTGAATTTAACGAGTACTTTATATTGGACCGTATTTAATTCTGATCTCTGATAAAATTAACTTCGCTTTTCGTAATATTAACTAAATTTGATATACTTTATATATATTCGATTCTCGTGTTCGAAGCTATCGCAATGACAAGATTTTACGTGATTAACACGTTTATAATATATAATGAATCCTACCTAAGTGTAATTCGTTTTCTAGATTTATATAAATGAAATTTTACAAAATTAATAATGTTAGCGCTTTATAGTCTACCGCAGCAAGGAATTCGACCTAAGTGAAATTCTCTAAGTGTATTAGGATACGCTTTCGCAAAATTAGACAGATTTATCTATTATCTAACACGGTGTAGTCGACTACGGAAATGTACGCTAGAGACAGAACAATATTCTTTTACTAATTCAATTTCCAAAATTTATCTAAAGTTAATGAGTTTCCTCGGAACAATTACTCTTTGTCGCGAGGTAGGTTAGGTGTGAAATGAATAAATATTACTCGCAACAGTGTGTTTGCAAGAGGTAAGGTGTTTTAATGTGAACTATGGAGACTATGTGTGATATTACAGAAATGCTATTGAATACAATGTTACGGAATCAGTATAGAATGTTCGATGATGCAGAATCGGAGGCTCGACTGATTATATCTGTTTTGACGCCCTTCCGCAGTATATATAAACTTTTCGGAGAAGGCGTAACTCCTTACACAGTTGAGGGTGGAGTTATTTTTCTCGCAGAGTCCTCCCATTTTCGACGGGGGAAAGAGTATTGTAAATTAGAATTTGAGAGTCGAAAATGTCCTTCCGGACCGCGCTGACCATGTGGCCTAATGAACCGTAACGGGACATGGCTGGCAGCGTTTATGGTAGGGTAGTCTATTGAGCTACGCACGTCCAAAAAACATAAAATAATTTCGCCGACTTACAGACTTTAGGGTAGGCTTAACTGCCTACACCTAAACATCTGTAAACGGTCAATGCTAATTTCTACCAACGCTGCGAACCATGTGCCGCTACACTCTTGTATAATTTGACTCGACAACTAATTGTCCATGGCCCTTTTTGTCAGAGCGCACACCGACACCCAAAACCAGACCGCTTAATTCGGGTGCCTGTTGTTCACCAGCTGCTAAAACAACCCAACGATCCAGAGTCAGATGAACAATATACGTCCAACAGGGTAGCAAATCAAGATTGACTCTAATTATGAATTCGTAATTGCTGAACAGCCACCCAAAAGACACGGGCTTCAGTGACCAAGCCGCTCAATGAGGGGGAGTAACTCAGAGCGAGCTCCGAGACACTGAAGGCGCGTTAGCAATTCGACAAAAATATGAGTAGCTGAGAGCTTTCGTTCGATGTCTTAGCCTTTCTTGGCGCTAAGTATAGCACTCTCCTAACGGAGTTTCAATTACAAGATCACTTGAATGGGGAGCCTGTTGTTCACCAGCTACTAAAACAACCCAGCGACCAAGTAACCGAATGGCAAATACCCGCTTGACCAGTCAAGTATCAAGAATCTTTTTGGCTCTTTGACAGCGAAAATTGTTCCGGTTATACTAATCAAGGAGACTTCTATCGTGTTCGACTTCGAAAATTGTTCTGCTGCTTAGATGGGTTTCGCTCGCCCTTTTATACTCGCAGGTTCGCCGAATTCCTGGAATTTCTGTGATGTCAGAATATCTAAATTTTCATATAAAGTCGTTATTATACATTAATTATAAAATTGAACGGTTTAATTATATTTTAAATGTCGCTCTTTAATTTCTGGCTAACAGTTCGGTATTAAAATAGTAGTACAATGGTGTTTTAGCGAAAAATACATTTTCTGTCCTTTTCTAATTAACTGCGCACGAATTCTACGAGAGTCGAATCTATTCCGATTTACAGCTTTTTAATTGAAGAAAATAATTGTGGTTCCGGCCATGAGTAGTTTAGTACTGGTTGATTTTACGTATATAAATTGATTTAGCTAATTAATTAATTTAATGTCTGATAATGCCGTAAATAGAAATAGTGTCTCCATCCTTTTCTAGGATTAACGCTGATCTCAAGGATTTCGGGCGAGTATCGCGGCACGTAGGCACATCATAGCGTAACGGAAATATCTTATACAAAATTATACATTTATTAGAATTAAAATAAAATAAGACATAATCTGGTTTTAATCATTCTAACTTAATATCCAATTATTGGTATGAAAAATATTACCTATTCTAAATCAAAATTATAAGATAATTAATATAAACGAAAATATATATATATGTATCTACACTGATTACCGACGGTCGAATCTACTAGGATCGATAGTCGATACGTGACATACTGTCGATAATTGATTGTTCTAATCGGTGGGTACAAGATTGTCGTGACGATGAAGGAAACAAAAAAAATTCTTCCCGCAGACGTTACACATGTTAATAATATCGATGTGAACGTGTTCAAAACGACCGGCTAATCCGAATTCTCTAACGGACGATGACACGTGTTTGCCAACTTTGCATCTTTGACACGCTATACACTGTCGCGTCCAAGTTCGACAGTCCTTATTTATTGACGGCCATACGAACTGTGACGTTATTAATTTTTGCGTCGCGCGTATGCCAGGGTGAGACAAACCGTGTGGACTATTGAATGCGGTACGCCGCAAGGATTTCGGTACATACGGTCGGACTGCATCGTTCGTTACGTCACAAAAAATATTCGCGTTTTGCTCGGGAAAATGGATTTTTCGTAACTTTAATTTTAATGCGTTCGACCGTAGGATATCCTGCAATTCGCTGTCTCCCTCTTGCGCGGATGCAAGAGCTCGATGATCGACGGTTTGGGCGATTGCCTCGACCCGGGATAACGCGTCGGCTATGTTATCCAAACCCTTAACGTGTCGAATATCTGTTGTGAACTGCCCGATATAGTCTAGATGTCTGAACTGACGCGGCGAGCACTTTTCCGTATCCTGATTAAACGCGTAAGTCAGAGGCTTGTGATCGCTATACGCGCTATATTTCTGTTGCGGGGGCGACAATGATTGCGTATAAAAACCTAACGGTTGTCACGCGCCGTTCACTTGCTGTTGTAACACCGCTCCGATCGCATAATCGGACGCATCAACGACGAGGCTGATCGGTGCGCCTGGTACCGGGTGCGCTAACAACGCCGCATTTGCTAAAACACGCTTGGAATTTAGAAACGCGCTTTCCAAGTGCTCGTTCCACGCAATGGGCGTGTTTCCCTTCTTTGTCCCTTTTAGCAAATCGTTGAGCGGTCGCAAAATTTCCGCCGCGCCAGGGATAAATCGTCTATAGAAGTTAACCATACCGAGATATCGACGCACTTGTTTTACGCTCTCCGGCTTCGGAAAATTCGCAACAGCTTCTACGCGTTCGGCCAGTGGTTTAATCCCGTCAGCGTTCACCGAGAATCCGAGGAACGTAATCTCGTCTACGCCGAAAGTGCACTTCGCGGAATTGATAACTACTCCGTATTCGTTTAAACGGTTGAATAGCGCTCTCAAGTGTTCGCGATGTTGTTCGGCGTTCTCGGATGCTATTAGAAAATCGTTGATATACGCGTAAACGAAATCGAGACCGCGCGTAATCTCGTCCACGAACCTTTGACACATTTGCACCGCGTTGCGGAGACCGAACATCATATTTGTGACTTCGAAGAGTCCGAACGGCGTCGTTATCGCCGTTTTTTCAATGTCTTCGGTCGCGATGGGAATTTGATGGTACGCCCTCACCAAATCGATTTTCGAGTATACGCGCTTACCATGCAATCGCTGCGCGAAGTCCTCTATATGAGACGGCGAGTATCGGTCCGGTATTGTCCGAGCGTTGAGCGCCCGATAGTCGCCGCACGATCGCAACCCGCCGTCCGTTTTTGAAACGACGTGCAACGGCGACACCCATAGGCTCTTCGACGGTTGGATCACCCCTTGCTGCAACATCAGGTCGAATTCCGCTTTTGCTTGCTTGAAACGGTTGGGAGCGAGGCGGCGCGGCTTGCAGTGCACCGGTGGTCCTGGTGTCGTCTCGATGAGATGCTTGACATTGTGTTTCGCGCTTTCCCTGCCGAAGGCGGGGGGTCGGGTCAAGTCTGGGAACCCGGCGAGTAAACGGTGGTACGGCGATTCACCCACGATTGTCTTTACCGACGCGACGCTGCCGTTAGCCGTGTGTCCCGTCGAAAATAAGCTCGTTACTGAATCAACCAATCGTTTATTTCGCAGATCCACTAGCAACCCATAATGACTGAGAAAGTCCCTACCGATTACGGGCGTGCTAATGTCGGTCTCTACGAAACGCCACTTAAGGCCAGGATCCCGTTTTGGCTTATCTCCGAATCGATCGAAGCGACGATATCTATGAGCGGAGAATACTAGAAATAAACAATCTATAAACTAGACAACTCGCGTTGGGTCATCTATCGACTAGATCTACAGATATATCTAAACTCTATTAGCCACTTATTCCTATTCCTATTACCAACCAACTTGTAAGAGCGAGCGTGAATAGCGTGAAAAAAGAAAGATTGTATTTTCCGTCGATGGAATATTCCATCGACCGTTAGACAAATGAAGATCGGCAACGACGTCGAGCAGATCTCGCGACGACCATTTTTTACGTTTTCCGAATAAATTTCTGATCTTTCTGCCTCATCAGTGTTTTCTTCAATTTTGTTTATCCTCGGAACCTGAGTTTATTACAAATTTCAGAAGTGGGATAAGGATCCAGTGGAAATTGTGTATTTGTGTAATATCGTTTGTTCGAAATTCTGCGTGACTTTCTGTGTGAACTATTCTGGGTGATATTACGTTTAACATTCTGTGTGACTTTTATAGTAATATTCTGTGTGACTTTTCGGGTGAACTATTCTGTGTGATATTACGTTAACATTCTGTGTGACTTTTATTTTAATATTCTGTGTGACATTTTGTGTTCGTTTTTTTCTCTGCGTTATTGACGTTTTTATTTGTTTTTTTTCTCTCCTTATTGCATATTAAGTGACATTTATTTGTGCGGAGTGATTTGTTTTTCCCATTATGTCTCAATTAACGGAGAAAACCCAACGCGAGTTTCTAGTGGTTGACTTGAAAGAAATGTTGCGTCAAAATGGACTGTGTACAACGGGCAATAAAGCCGATTTGATACAACGGCTCGACGAGCATTTTCCTAATCGATCGTGGGAAGATATGGTATCGCGGACAAGGAGGGGCGGAGATCCAGTTCCTGAGGAGGGTAACGTTCCTACCGAAGAAAATGTTTTACGGGAGATGAGTGGCTTTCACTCGGATGCAGCTTCAGGGTGCGATGTACCAACGAGCATTGCACATGATCGGTTTCTACGCATGGAGATGGATCTCATGCGACGGGAGCGAGAACGGATGCAACGTGAATTAAAACTTCTTCAGCTGGAAAATGATGCTCTACGGCGTCCGACCGGTCCGATCCAGGAATCAGAAAGAAGATCGACTCGAGATATCAGGGAAGTTGGTGAATTGTTACCGGAATTTAGTGGTATGGAGCAAAATTTCCAAAATTGGAAAACGCAGCTGAATTTGTTGGTTGCAACTTACAACCTGGACGACAGCTCGTCGAGGATCCTTATCGGGTCTAAATTGAAGGGAAAAGCATTGAGCTGGTTTCAATCCAGAACAGAACATCTCCAGGTCAGTACCGAGGAATTGTTAAGCCGCATGGAGACAATGTTCGACCAGCGGGAAAGCAGACTGGAGGCCCGTAGAAAATTCGAATTGAGGAAGTGGATTACCAATGAAAGTTTTAATGAGTATTTCCACGATAAATTAATTTTGGCAAACAGAGTCCCAGTACCAGACGAGGAAATAGTGGATTCGGTGATTGACGGGATACCCGATCTGACCTTGCGAAATCAGGCGCGTCTATGCAATTTCACGACAACGCCGGCTTTATTGAAAGCATTCAGCAAGGTTAGATTGCCACCTGCCTCAAGAAATCCAGCGACTTCCGGAATCTCAACGAATCAATCGAGGATGAAGGAGCTGTCAACAGCGAAGGAATCAGCAGTACCCCCAGCAGTACCCCCGATACGTTGTTACAACTGTAACAGAATAGGACATCGATCCCTGGAATGCCGCTTGCCGAAGAGAGAAAAAGGGTCCTGTTTCCATTGCGGAGGGATGGGGCATTTATTTCATACCTGCCCTAAATGGGTGAAGCCGCAAGTCACCTGCGTTCAGACGTCTCCACCGCCAGATAGCGAATTCCATAGTGATGTAAATTACGAACTGGGCGATGTAAAAGTAAGTTTGCTCACACTGTTTGATACGGGAAGTCCGGTGAGTTTTATTCAAGAAATGTTTGTTCCGTGCGACATTGATGAAATTTCCGATGAATTACGAAATCGGTTCGTAGGAATAAATAAATCTCCGTTAAATCCTAAAGGTGTGATACGTGCGAAAGTCTGGGTTAATGATGTCTGTAGAGATATATTATTATTAGTTGTGTCGAATCAAACGATGTCCGCGTCTGTAGTCTTGGGTCGGGATGCTCTTAACAGTGATATCGGTAGATAACATTCTTTTCCATACTTGACGGCACATAAAACAATAATTCGTCGCCGTGCTTTCTATAAACAAGGCCGCATATTCGGAATTGCTGGGTCTAATAATTCCTTTCGCTAAAAGATCGTCCAATATACTCTGTAATTTATCTTTTTCGCAGTAAGCTATTCGACGGGGTGTTGAATGGAAAGGTCGGTGATTATTTATAGTTAATTTCAGTTCGGCATCTACTTGCGGTAATGTAGGACGCGGCGGTTGCAAATATTGTTCCGTAAAGATTTTCTTAAATTCCACGCAAGCATTGTAAGATATTTGGGGGTCAACTTTTAACGAATCTACTATGTTTTCAGCGGAGGGATCCGACAAAATATTCAAAATTTCAATAACCTCTTCGTTTTTAGGCGGTCTTAAACTTAATTCAAATGTCTTAAGGGCAGGATCCCGTTTTGGCTTATCTCCGAATCGATCGAAGCGACGATGTCTATGAGCGGAGAATACTAGAAATAAACAATCTATAAACTAGACAACTCGCGTTGCGTCATCTATCGACTAGATCTACAAATATATCTAAACTCTATTAGCCACCTATTCCTATTCCTATTACCAACCAACTTTTGACAGACAAAGGACGCGAAGGCATCGTTGCCGGATTGTTACGCTGTTGCCATATCTATCAATCTATTTTTAGACGTCAAGCAAATTTTAGAAATACGAGCTCGAGCCAAGTTTCCTAATCCTAGCAAGTGCGACTCGAGGAAAGAGGGAGGGGATGATCAAAAATGCACTTGAGCCAAATGAAATATCCAATACGACAGTCGGTAGCATATAAAAAAAAAAAAACATCTTACATCAAGTTTCAACCTCTTATCTCAACCATGCAGGCAGTAAAAAGGGAAAAACCGAATTTCGGTTTTTGGCCTATTTTGCCTACTTAATCTCGTACAAAAATTCCGAAAAAATTCTAAAACATTGAGATTCACATAGCACACATTACAGAATTTTTTTACATTTTTATATTGCAAACTGTAGTTGTAAAAAATAAAAAACCACATTCATGAATTTTACGTCGTATCTGGTTATATTCAGAAACGTAAAAGGATACTGCAACAGCATTATTAGCGAAAGCGGTAGGACTCTTGCCTCGCAATTGGTGGATGTTTTCTAGGCGTGGGATCGAATCCCCGTTAGTTTGTGGAATACTTTAATTTTTCATGTTATGTTTTTAATTTTCTTTTTTGTAATACATTTAATATGGTTTGGGTTAGGTGATATTATCCATAATAGTTCCAGTATTATATTAAATACTATTGCATATACTATTATATACAATTTCTTGATAATTATTCATAATTGTTCGGTAAATGTTCGGTAATCGGTGAAAAGGGACTCGGGAACTCGGGGGGTTTTCAATAACTCAGTCAAATAAATTTTACACAGTTTATTTAACCACACAAAAAAAACCACAAAACGAAATTGCACACACTGCACGCACACGACGACACGACGAAGAAATTATTAGAAAGTATAATCGAAATGGGAATGTTCGGTTTCGCGCACCGCGTGTTTACTCCTCGGGATTATAACGTCTTCCTTCGACAACGGTTGGCTTGGTACTCTCTCTCGCGAGGGTCGGGCGATCACTTAAATTCGGGAATCCACGGTAATTGTCGTCATCACGGCCCAATCCGCTGTTGCTTATTAGACATGACGACGACGGGAACCATTAAATTTCATACCGGTAACGGGGGGGTTCTCGGTGTCTCTCGATCCTTCGAGAACGCACCGAAAGATATCTTCCGGTGCGTCCAGGAGGACGAGAGACAGACAACTTCACGGTTGGGATTTGAGTTCAGGGATCGCCCTCTCCTACTTGCCTAGATACGGAACAATAATTATTTCAAATATATTTTATAATAAGAAAACGAATTGACGGGTCAATAAAGAAAATATAAAAATTCGACGAAGGGCGTCATCGTTACGGTGACGCATCTTCTCCGCCGGAGATTTTGAGGTGGAGCACCGTACGAGGAGGTGGAAAGGACGAGCGGACTGACTTTTGAACCGCGAAGCGAACGAGTTGATTCTTTTTTCGTTGTCTTACGAGTTTACCTTTATTTTTAATTAAAAATATATTATAAAATTTCTTGTTATATATTGTAATCCTACAGAATTAACAGCCGGCAAGAGGTAATGTGTTATATTATTTTCTGTTATATAAATTCGGTGCAATGTGATTCGTTTATTACGACTATTAGAAAACAAATTTGCAAGAAATTGTGTAGGTAAACGCGTAGGGTCAACTGCTACGATTCTTGTGGTTCTGAGTTCGATTCCGGCAACCGACATTATGGCACTTTTTCTCTCCAATTCCGTAATATTATATCGTAAATGAGATCCGATGATTTCTACTAATGAATTGTGGAGAATAAAAAATTCTCCAAAATCTAACGATTAAACATTTTTATTCTTGCACCACAGTCTACTATAAGATTTTATTTTGCTTTGGTATATGCACTATATGTGATATAAACTTATATTTAGTCTAGCTCTAAGAATTTCGGTGTATATGAAATGAGATAATGAGTTGTTTGCCTTGAGTCCCATTGAATGCTGCGTAGCGTTTGCGAGAGGATGTTTAGATGATCGGATCGAGTGTCGCGTTGGGTGTCCGAGTTCGAGGAATGATTCCGGGCGAGAATGCGTCAGCGTGCATGGGGATGAGTGTTTTTTCGTGCGAGTCAGTTCATCACTGTTTGCGGAAGCGAATGGTCGAAGACCATCTCTGTTAATAAAGCACGGAAAAGTTAAAGGTGGAAAATTGAGATTTCTATTTTCCCTGAACAGTTGAATTACGTGATATGCGCAATGCAATGCGCAGTGTCATACCTTGTCCCGAAAATTGTACGCAGTTACCGACAGTTTCGTATTTTCATCGACGTTGTAGGTAATGTGGCCAAAACCGCGACAACATGCGACTAATACTACAAGCGCTCCAAGTAGATAATCGTGAAACTATAATTGCATGGCGGAACATCGTTGACAGGCGCCGGTGTGCAAAATCGTATTTTTAAACTAACATCTTTCAGAAGTGATAAATTGACAAAAAATGGACCAACCCGACATCGTACCATTACAGTAATGTCGGACTGCTATCATTTTCGGTGAGTAAATCTCTAAATTTTGCGTAAAAGCGAAAATACGGCAACGTGTCTAGGAGCGGCCACCTTGACTGTCAAAATCTATGTCTGTCTCACGTGCACGTCCGAAGAATTTTTCGTTTTATTCAAAATGTGATGTTTATTGACGTAAAATCGATAGCAGCCCGATATTGTGGATATCTAACGGTACTAAAGTTATCCTTAGAAAGTGAATTTATGCAATTTTCGAGACGTAAGATCGAAAGTACGAAATCGGACCTCTCTCTCGCACATCGCCTATATGTGCATGCGCCGCTATGTGTTAGTATACAAGCACAGTTACTGCCGGATCCTGCCCTTAAAGTCTCGACGAAGTGCAAGGTCCAGCGATACGGCCACGGTTCCGTATGTTGCGATACGCGCGCCGTTCGCCGCAAAAAGTTCGTACTCGCTTCTCGCTACGGGTCCGCGCAACCGGTCGCGAGGGAATACGCATAAATCGGCCCCAGTGTCCACCGGAAACGAAATCTCCGACCGTTTGTCCGTTACGTAGATGCGGCGAGACACGGGCCCGTCGTCGTGTGCCGCGTTCACTGACAACCGCTCGCGTTTCCCGACGCCCAAGTGCAAGGAGCACGACACTTCTCTGCACGGTGTTTGAATGTCTCGTGGTACCAGCACAGCTCCGCTTTTCCTTCCTTACCCCGGGAACGGCTGCGGTGACTTTTTCGTTCTACCGAACGCGGGCGATGTCGGTTCATGGCCTCGATCCGCACTTCGAGTCTCTCGATCATCTTCCGCAATTCGTCGACCTCGTTCGGTCCTTTGGGGGTGATTGCGGCGATTCGTCCTTGTTCCGGATGTATCTCGTGGATCCGATCGGCCATCTCCGCTAATACAGTCGGCTTCGTTTCCGATGTAGCGGCTAAAACTCGTTGCACGCTGACTGTTAGTCGGTTTTTCCATAGCGTGACGATGAAGTCGTCGGGCACGGACGGTGTGGCCAGCTTCTTCAAGTCCTGGAAAAACTGTGACGGTGTCCCGTCGCCGAGTCCCTCGCCCTCCAATAGTTTTCGCACTCGTATGCTGTCGGATTCGGCCAGTCTCTTCATTAATTCGCCCTTTAGGTATTCGTACTGCCCGGTCGCGGGCGGGTCGAGCACCACGTCCTCCACCTGCTCAACGTAACTCTCGCCCAGGTTCGCGATGGTGATATTGAATTTAACTTCGTCTGTCGTTATGCGAGTCGACGCGAACTGCGCTTCTAACAGTTTAAACCACAGCGCGATTTTGTGGGGCCAGAACTGAGGAATGCGCAATTGTTGACCTACGATACTAACGCTATCGCCTTCGAGATTCGCGCCTTTCGAATCGTCGGATGCGCGATGTCCTTCCGCGGTAAGCGACATTATCTCTGCTCTCGCGACGGCGAAAGAAAGAAAAAACGAAATCTCGATTTATCGAATCGGAAAAGAAATTCTCCTCGCGTTTACCCCTTTACTTCAAATCACGTCGGGGTCACCACTTTGGGGAAACGAAGGAGGAGAAGAAATAACTTGCGGTAGAAACGTACGCGGAATTCAAAAAAACTTTTATTTGCTAAGTCGCTGGTGTACGCTCGCGTGTCTATCTGGAACAAGAGGCCCTCGACTCGCGGGCGCGTCCTTTTATATTGACAGGTGTCGAACGTTCGAGACGATTTTTCAAATTCGCCCGTTGAAGTGTCGGCACCGACGCGACGCGTGCCGTTGTTGTTAGTCGGAGGTCGGCGGAACGCGCCGTGTCCCAACCGTCGGCGATCACCTCCAACCGTTTTCGCGGGCAATAAACGTTTACTGTCACGTTCGCATATACGATCGTATTCCGAGCTGCTCATATGCGTCGGTTATTATTTGAAAGTACCGAAATTGAATACCCGCTAAGTCCGCTACAGGTCCTTTGACCTGCTCTTCGAATCTCCGCTTCTCCCGGGTGATTATCTGGTCTAGCCACTTCTGTTGTTGAGGTGAGGCCTCGATCAGTCCGCAATGGTGTCACTGCAATGGTGTGGGTTTCTTGAGCCGCATGTGGTCCGTGCTCCCTTCCGCAGACCTTGAGTTGTAGCTTGTGGAGGATGTCCATCCCAACACCATGTTGTAGGCCAGGTTTGGCATTTCGTAGAATAGGTGATCTTGTTGTGCGCCATGGATGATAACCTCTCCTTGGTAGCTGTTTTTGGTCGGTATGTACTCCCCGTTGGCCAGGGCGGTCACCAGGTTATGGCGGCGTCTCCTCCACCCGGTTTCGCGGCAAATCTGTGCGGTGTGCTGGTCGATGTACGAGGAGACTGCTTCGGTGTCCAGGAGTGCGGACACGGTCCTTTCTCCTATCTATACGTCCAGTACTAGCCGGTCTTTCTGATCGGACGACTTCCCGGTTACTGGTAGTGGTCGCTGGTCTGGCTCCAGTTGAACCGTTTTTTCCAATCGTGTCGGCTGACTGCGATGGGCCATGAAAACAGCGGATTTCTCCTGCTGTTTCATCGTTGGGGTCGGGCTTCCCGGCCCTTTTGGCGTTTCCCAGCTTGTAGCAGGGGCAGTCGCGGCTTGGAATGCCATCTTTCCCGCAACGCGCACAGAAGCGGGTGGGACTGTTCTGACATTGCAGTCGGTTTTGTCCCCGTTGGCCGCGGCGCCAGCAATGGGTATCCCGATAGTAGTCGCTGGCGATGTGATAGATAATAATTTTTCGCCGTACGTATTAATTACTGCCCCGGTCGCCGCGTATAACTTAAACGAGCCTACCTGCCGATCCGTACCTCCCAATGCTCGCGAAATTACCGAAATGTCTGCGCCCGTGTCGACCAGAAACTCGATCCTGCTTCTGCTATCCCGTATGCTGAGGCGATATTTCTGCGTCACATCGCCAATTGTCTCGACTTGGGACGCCGCCTCTAGTTTTTGTCCGATCCACGCTTGTCTGGGCCCGTCCAGCTGCATGGCTTTCTGCATTTCGAGGACTGCTCGGCGAATTTGTGATGAAGCCAGCACAACCCGTTCCGTCTCGTGCTGTCGTCCCGGCTGGCGCTCCTCCTCCTAAAGAAGCGCTGCTTGTTGCGGTTGCGATTCCTCTTGGTTAGCTCAATCTCTAGCCGAGACAATCGCATCGCGATTGCCGCCAAGTCGCCATCTTGGCGTCTGGGCCTGTCGTCCCACGTTGCGTCCGCCATTGTGTCCCGCTTGGTGTGGGTGAAATCGGCAATGGCCGACACCTCGGCCGCCGAGCGCTCCATGGTTTTATCGGCGACTTTCGCCAACCGTTGCAGGTCAGCATCGTCGATTATGGACACGATCTCCTGCACCCTGCCCGGAAGTCGCTGGATCCACAGCGCGCGGAGTGCGTTCTCCCCGACGTTTGCCCCCATGAGCTGGGTCATCTCCCTTAGGAGTTCGAGAGGTCTTCTGTTGCCCAGTTCAAGGCCAGATAGCAGGTGTCTTAAGGGTCTGAGGGCTATCGTGGCGAGTGCACGTGATCGGGGGTCGCTCCGCGTTAAAATCCAGTTTTAGCGGGAAAAAGTGGTAAAAGTGTGGTAAATAATATTGTGAAGTGAGGGGAAACCGCGGGGGAAGTGAGCGGTGAAAATTTTTGAAAACTGGAAGTGGAATAGTGACATTATAGATAAAAAACGAAATTTCGGTAATGACGACCTCCACGCGACGCGAGAGAAAGCATGGGGTGCAAACCCATGAGAAGTCGAGAGCGAGGAAACGAGTGTTCGGGCCGACCGCGGAATAAAATAAATGAGTGCGCGACTTAAACATGATTATATTAATATATCGCAAGCGAAATTAGTGCAATTTAAGGGCGAAATATGCCCTCGAAGAAGGACTTGCGTGAACACGTGGTCGTGCGATATGTCGAAGTTGTGAAAGAAAGTCGCAAATTAAATAAATTAAATAATGTAAATGTCAGAAGGGAATTAGAGTGCGGGGGAAGGGCGAATGAGGCATATTGCATGCACGCGGTAGTTAGCCTTTGAGTTTTTCTTTTTGTGATTTGACGGTGAATAGATCGATCGAGTAAACTTCGATGTATCGAACGAACACGTAGGCATCTCCGCGCGAGGTAAAGCGGAGAGCGAAAAGGTCGGTTCGCAATATCCAACATGGCCGAGGAAGGGTCGCTGCAGGCGCATGGAGAGCGGCCCTTAAGGACGAAGCCTAAGGGCGAAGCGGAGGCACGCGGCAACAAGCAAGATGGCGGACACACGGCGCACTTTTCAAATGGCAAGCGGAGAGGTTGAAGCAAGAGGACAGTGAGAAGGAGAAGAGGAAGAGGCGAGGCGGCACGGAACGAAGTGAAGGAAGGAATTAATTAATTAATTAATTAATGAAGTGCGCGAAATTAATAATAATAATATTAATTAATTCATTATTTAATAATTAGCTAATGAATTAATAAATTAATTAATAAATAGTCAAGTGATTAATAGATTAATAAACAAATAATGAATAATAATAATTAACAACAGGCAAGAAATACGGTGTAGTATTGGGAAAGTGTTATAGGAGTGCAGTGAAGTGTTGTGAATATCGTGGGCAAAGGGAAATACGCGTAACCACGTGCGCGAGTGCAAAGGAAGCAGTGCAAAGCGGGAAATGGCGGAAAAGTGTCGGAAGAACAGTGGGGTCATTCCACGCCAAATCGATCACTTTTGGAAGTCACCATCTCCGATTTTGCTCTAATCGAAATATGTTGTACTCCATGTGAAATTAGGGGGGGGGGTTAAGTCATCATTTTGCCGGTTTCGAATTTGTTAATGAATGACAGGTCGTCAAAGTTTGCAATTTTTGTCCATTTTGGCGAAAATGGGGTCCACTTGGGAGTTTTTTTCTCAGAAACTACTGAACCGATTTAGCTAAAATTTTTTTTGTTTTATTCGCGAAGGTTTGGGCTATTTTAAAACATTTTTTTTAACTTTGTCAATTTGTTATAAAATGTTGAAAAATTTAAACAAATTCTTTTTTTGCGTTTTTCTCAATGAGGGGCGTAAAGGGTTAAAATTAACAAAAAATATGGTCATATTCTTTGAAGCTTCCCCTTTAAAATGAGCCCTTCAGAACGATGGAGCCTCGAAAATTGACGTCTCTACAAGCTGGAAACGGACGCGGGGTACCCCCATTTCACATAGGCGAGTCGCGCGTTCAGCTATTATGATCGGTTCTTTTATATCATTGGCCTCAAAACTATACAAGAAGACTTCGTACGCGATTAAATGACTCTGTTGGTACCTTGAAAAGTCTATTGGTAATATGTTAAACTTAATTCTGAAGTAATATCATTGTGATCTGTTTGTTCGGTCATCAGTTTGTGTTTCTTGACCACGGTATCCAACGAATTGTCTCAAGTTGGCCGAGTGGTCAGTGGATCGCTAGTTCTCTCCTAACAAGGAGACGGAGCACAGGCAGGTTTAGGACAAAACTCACGAAAAGTTGATGAAATAAAGAATACTCAGTTGACACGTTTACACAGTTATTTAATAAATGACACTCACGACAGACACTGGACGACGAAAACGATAATAATAAATTCGGATAACAAAAGTTGGTTGAAAAATCGGCAGGAAACACGGCTAACATTGTGACTCTGCAAAGTTCACACGGATAATAATATTTTAAAGTTAAACGGTAATCAAAATTGAACCTTTATCCGGTCGATGGCGTGGCGGTAGGACTAATCCTAGACGTGCCTAGGCTTATTATTCTTATTTCGGAACATACCGCCCGCCTCGGATCTTATGGATCCGACCAATCATCTTACAGCGAAAAGAGAACAAGAAAACATACAAGACTATCGTTAACGTAAATAAGGATGCCGCCCGCCATACGAAATATTTACAATCTTATAATCTACAATATATACAGACTTAAATCTAAGACGCCGCCCGCCAAACGCATGGTTACAATATTATGGTATTTACAAGAGGATTAGCACACTGTCGATTTCTCATGGGTATTGATGTCGACGGGTAGAAAACAGAGTTTCGTAATAGATCGCCGATATTCACTTTGTGCTGTCTTCACGGTAACGACGCGAGTGATCCCGTCGGATCCGGGATGGCAGTGCGTTATTCGTCCGAGTTCCCATTTGCAGGGAGGCGCGAGAGGGTTTCGAATTAAAACGATACGCCCAGGTTTCGCAAGGTCGGTTCTAGTACGCCATTTCGGTCGCTGTTGTAACGTGTGTAAATAATCCGTAGACCAAGCTTGCCAAAAGCTCTCGTGACAATCGTGTTTCGCGGACATCTAATAACGTCGGTGATGGTATGGCATTCAGAGCGGAGCCGATGAGGAAGTGACCAGGTGTTAGTGAAGTATAATCATCATAATTATCGGATACCGGAGCGATCGGACGTGAATTTAAGCATGCTTCGACTTGGCAAAGCAGTGTTGTAAATTCTTCGAAGGTTAGTGTATGTGCACCTATAACACGTTTGAGATGGTATTTCACGCTTCGAACTCCAGCTTCCCACAGCCCTCCGAAGTGAGGAGCGGAGGGAGGAATAAAATTCCAGGTGACATGCTCACTGACCAATCTATTACGGAAATCTGGATTACGTATCGCGACTTTAAACATTTGGTTCAGTTCCTTTTCAGCTCCTTGGAAATTTGTACCATTGTCGGAATATACAATGGTTGGTATACCTCGACGGGAATAAAAACGCTCGAATGCAGCTAGGAATGCTGCTGTTGAATAATCGCTAACTAATTCTAGATGAATCGCGCGGGTGGTTAGGCATATAAATAATGCAATATATGCCTTTCTCGATTTGTGTCCGCGTCCGGAGGCTAAACGGACGAGGACAGGACCAGCGTAATCCACGCCACAATGAAGGAATGCGCGTTCGACTTTGTTTACTCGCGGAAAAGGAAGATTCCCCATTAGTTCGGTAGCGGTACTTGCGCGTTCACGAGCACAAACCACGCATCGGTACAGTACAGAACGGATAAGTTGGCGAGCGCGGAGGAGCCAAAACTGTTGGCGTAGGACAGCAAGCGTGAGCTGGGATCCGCCATGAAGTGTGCGAAGATGTGTAAAATGGATAAGGAGCTTGACAAGCGGATGAGAACCAAGAATTATTGGATTTTTGGAGTCTTCAGGTAATTTCGATTTATTTAATCGTCCCCCAACACGAATTAATCCGTCTGCGTCAATATATACATTCAGCGATACAAGTGCGCTGTTTCGAGGAAGCGACTGGATGTTTTGTAAACATTGCAATTCATTCAAGAATAGGCTACGCTGAATGTATTTCAACCAAAATAAACGGGCTTGTTGTATTTCACTTGGATTTAACACATCACTATCACCTTTATCATGAATGGAATCACAGGAGGTAATCGTCAGCTTTGAGAGAGAGGACAGCCGCCTTAATCTGTTAATAAATCTAAGAATATATGCGGTGACTCGTAGTAACTTTGTCCAATTAGAATATCGGTCGGCAAGATCCCAGGTTGGTACGGGGGTTGCCATATTTACAGGGAGAGAACGCTCTTCCGTCAAGGTGGACGCGATCACGGACGTAACCTGCGGCCAGTCAGCCGACGAAAGTCTAAGCCACAACGGACCAGTCCACCAAATAGACTGGGAACCTAATTGATCGCAATTTAATCCTCGAGATGTACAATCCGCTGGGTTGTCATCGGTAGGCACGTGGTGCCATGTTACATTCGGTATATTGGTTTGGATCTTGGCAACTCTATTAGCAACGAATGTTTTCCAACGGGATGGGTGTTGAGATACCCAGGCTAAGACTATTGTAGAGTCTGTCCAACAATAGCTAGTCACCGATTGAAGGGCGAGCGTCGATTTGACAAATATAAGAAGATGAGATAATAACACAGCAGCGCATAATTCAAGTCGAGGAATACTTATAGATTTGAGCGGTGCAACTTTAGATTTTGCAGTTAAAAGCGATATTGTGACGTCTCCGGATAATGTTGTAATTTTTAAATAAACAACGGCAGCATAAGCAGAAGATGAGGCATCTGCGAAACCATGTAATTCGCATGACTTCACGTACGACCCGTAATTTACCCATCGTGGTAGTGAAAGTTGATGTAAACACGGGAGTTGTTTATAATACGAAATCCATTCATCAAGGATCGCAGTTGGAATGTTTACGTCCCAGTCACACTTAAGATGCCACAAACGTTGCATGAAAATCTTCGCTTTAATAACCACAGGAGTGATCCAACCCAATGGATCAAAAAATTTTGCTATGGTGGATAAAATGGTGCGCTTCGTATTAGGCACGGTTTCTTCAATAATGATATTGAATTGGAAAGAGTCGACGTTAGGATTCCACGACACTCCTAGTACTTTTAATTCAGGTTGCAGAGGTTTATTCGGTTGCAATGGTTTATTGCTGGTGACGCTGAGGTCATTTGGATTAAGGTCGGATAATAGTGTAGGTGCGTTACTTGCCCATTTGCGAAGGGTGAATCCTGCACGATTCAGGAGCGAAATCAATTGATCTCGAGTTTGTCGAGCGAGGTCGACATCGTCTGCACCAAAAACACAGTCGTCAACATAAATTTGATTCTGTAAGACAGGCATTGCCAATGGATAATGATTTCCGTCATCCTCTGCAAGCTGGCGAAGTACGCGAAGAGCGAGGTAAGGAGCGGGAGCAGTCCCATACGTAACCGTGCGAAGACTAAAGTGACGGAGAGGTTCTTGCGGAGATGCACGCCAAACTATGCGTTGGTAATCAATGTCGCGTTCGTCAACAAGGATTTGGCGGTACATTTTTTCAATGTCCGCGAGGAAAACGCGAGGAAAGCGATGTAATCGCCAATGTAATATGACTGCGGGCAAATCTAATTGTAGTTTTGACCGGTAAACAAGTGGTCATTGAGAGACGTACCATTAGAGGTTTTGCTGGATGCGTTAAACACGACGCGAAGGCGTGTAGTAACGCTGGATTCCTTAATTACAGCGTGATGCGGAATATAAACAATTTGATGGGACACAGAGCGAGGTTCAGGAACTTCGACCATATGATTCAAAGTTTCATATTCGCGCATAAATTTTGCATATTCGTGAGCTAACTCAGGATTAGCTTGCAATCGTTTTTCTTGTCGGTACCACAAGAGTTTTGCAGTAGGAAGAGATGCGCCGATCTCGATTGGAGGTCCCTGTACGAAAGGTAACCTAACACAGTACCGTCCTTCTTCGGTACGTGTGTGTGTCCGTTCAAAATGTTTTTCACATTCCTTTTCCGCAGGAGTTAACCGTGAAGACATCGGAATCTGTTCAAGCTCCCAAAACTGACGGAATGCACTATCCAATGACTCGATAGGCGTACAGTGATGCATGGACAAACGAGAGGAAGGATTTTCACTGTTCGCAGGAAGAGGACCGGAAAGGATCCAGCCTAAGACTGTATTTTGCGCAACTGGTTTGTTGGGAGCGCCTCTTCGAACGCCATCAATTAACATCAGTCCGTAAAGATCAGCACCGATGATCATTTCAACGGGATCTGAAAAGAAGGGAGTGTCATCCGCGAGATCAAGACCGGTTAAATGTGCGAGTTTGAAATTACCGTTAATTGGAGGCGGTAAATAAGTCGATAACTTGTTTACTATTAACGCGGTCGTGGAATATGCTGGTCCTGCTCGTTTACATGGTGTTAGCCGGACCATCGTGGACGTTTTACACGTGGTTTCGTTATCACCTACGCCGGTAATGGAAATAGAAACGCGATCGCGCGGCGTTTTTAGACGTTGGGCTAAATTTTCGGTGATCAAGGACGCGACAGATCCCTGATCAAGGAGAACCCGAATTCGTTGAGTTCGACCGTTAGAAGAGTGTATGTTGACTCTCGCGGTGGCTAATAGGACACGTGAAGGTACTGTTGTGGTTCGCATAACGGACAACGACGGTACATTTGTTGACGTATTCGTTATTGTTTGCGGAGACGGTTGAAGCATCGTTCGCGAGGGGATTTGAAACGACGTTCGCGTTATTAAAATGTAACAATGTATGATGTCGCTTGCGACATTTCTGACACGAATAAATACTCTTACAATCTCTCTGCTGATGTTGAGTACTAAGGCAGTTGATGCAACGCTTTCCCTTTTTAACGTAGTCAATGCGCTGGGATACCGTTTTTTCGCGAAAGACCGGACATTGGTTAAGACCGTGATTCGTGCGACACAATGGACAATTCGGACTATTAGAATTTGTCGCATGCGATGGATAATGTTGCGCTGGTGTTTGTTTAACAGCCATCTTCCCGGTTGAGGACCCGGGTTTCGGAACGAGAATCGCTTCAAGAGATCGAATTCGCGTTTCAAGAAATGTATCTAGATCAGCGAAACGGGGAAATTCAGTAGATGTTCCTAATTGCAGTTCCCAAGCACGACGGGAATTTCGGTCGAGGCAATTGACTATCAAACAAACTAAGATCTCGTTCCACTGGTCAACGGCGCAGCCTAACTTTTTTAACGCTTGAATGGCCATATTCGAACGGTCCCGGATTTCATTTAGCGCGGATTTTGACTCGACGTTAGTACTCGGTAAATTTAACAACGCTTGGACATGCACCGTTATGAGCCGACGTTTATTTTCGTAACGGCGAACAAGAAGATTCCACGCGATTTGAAAGTTAGTATCGGTTACAGCGAGATTACGAATGATATCAAGCGGTTCGTTATTGACGCAAGAAAACAAATATTGTAATTTGGATACTTCTGAGATCGCTTTGTTACCCACGATCATGGCTTGAAAGCGGTCGCGGAAACTTTCCCATTCGTCGAGGGCCCCGGAGAACGTAGGAAGATGCAGCTGCGGTAAACGGTCCACGGATGCTGCCTGCTGTTGGGTGTTCTGGTCCGGTTCTGCCTTTCCAGCGGGATGCTCCTGCCTTAATTTCTCCTCGAGATTGTTAAGGACTTCCGCCATGAAATCGGAGGTGGATAGATATGCCTCGTGGGTCAGCATAAACTGACGCGACAAGAAATAGTCGTATTTCTTGTGATGATCGGGGGTGGCAATCGCCACGATTTGGCGATGAAGGCTTTGTGTTTCCTTGAACGCGTCCTCCAGTTTGGCAATACGGTTGCGCACCGTTGCAATTGTGTAGTTGGCCTTGCCAATCTTTTTAAAATTGTCCAGTGCGCGAAGGACGAAATACATCGCGTCTTGTTGTTGACTTACAGTGATGAGCAGAACTGAACGCACTTTATAAATTTTTTAAACTATTTAATGTTACGTTCCGAACAGGAATCTTTTTCAAAATTTCCTTTGTAGTTCTGACCGACCGGATGTGTATCGATAATGCGTATTGCATTCTGGGAACACCCTGATCGAACGCAGTAACGGTCTTTCAATGTTTATTAGATAGACTATCTTTTGGTGACTAAACTATGATTGTTAATATAACACATTCCTTCCTTGAAATCAACGTGGTCCCACGGCCAAAATCTTAGATCATTTCACTTCTCCGAACCGCCGAATATAAATGGAAGTCACACTCGTGTGGTCCGATAACGCCAAGCGTTCTAGAATGTTCCTCAAGGGCCCGCGACGCAATCTAAAATTACAATAGAAATTGTCTTTGTAACAGTACAAAATTATATAAATTACCCATAGTATTTCTTTATACCGTTATTATGAATACGCACACGTCAATCAGTTCCACAATAGTTACAGTACCGAGCGCGATTTAACTTTAATAATTGTAAAACGAAATAGATAATGTTTTATTCTAAATTTTTATAATGTGTGCAGATTAACATTTTATATTGTATTGGTTATGCATGTAAAATTATTCAATAGGTAATTAACAATCCATAGCTCAAGGGTAAAGGAAAGAACTATATAGAAAGAGAGGAAGATAAGAGCTGGACAAGGGAGGAACACATGCACCCACCATCACCACCTAATTAACGAATCACGGTCTCTTACGCATTGGCCCCGCAGCCTAATTCGTTAGGCGCATATCACTGCAACATAAACAATTTCGGACTAGGCCCACTCTGGTCTTCTCCGAGAGGTGCAAGTTGCGACACTCTTCGGTGTATAATCGCGAGGTGCGTGTCGAGGGTCCGTGAAGTGGCTTAGAGACGAGTTTGTTCTAGAATTTGTTAAAGTGCAAAATTCAGACAAAGACTTTATCTTCACGTAAAACTTTCGCGTTATATAATCACATTAAATTTTCAATTCAATTAATTATTCTATTTTTCTATTTAATTATATTCAATTCTATTCTTTTTAATTTTTAAAGTATAATTTTATTTTATAGTTTAATTGAATTTCACAATTGGTCAGTTCAAAATTATCATTGGTGGAGCGTTTTCATGTGTGTGTGTTCTTCCCAGGAACCAGGCGTAGTTGGCATTTCACATTTTGCAAGTGGTTGATTAATTCTAAATTCATACAAGTACACATATTTCGGTGAGTTGTTTCCTTTATTCTTCCAGCTATTTTATGAACTTTTCGGCAAGTAAATCAGTAGTTAATTATTTAACTTCGGGATTTCCCTCACTGGATTATAAAATTATTTTGTATTTGAGTAATTGTTTCTCCTTCAAATCTACGAATTGCGCGTCTCGGATATTTACAATATTTTTGTTCAGTTCATTGTGATTCACATTATATTATATACGCTACCATTCTAATCTCTTCATATTTTATAAAATATAATCTTTTGTATCTTTTAATTATTTTGAATTACATTTCTTTTATTGCCTCCGTCATATCCTATAATCATTGCGATCTTGTGAAAGGGCCCGTATGGGACTAGCGTATCTCCGGATCCACAAAACATTAAGTCCCGTTAACAATTAATATTGTTAGGGCAAACAAATCTTCGGGGTTTTATACGCGCGCTTCCCGCACGTAACATTAATATATTTCCAAATGTTAATAATAGAATATAAATTTTTAAATAGAATGTGAAAACTGATTGTATGAGTAGTATTTTAAGGTCACTTAAAAGTCTTTTATGTTTTTTATATGATCTATTAACACAGATAACGTTGGACTCAGTTTTGCACCGGATATTTATTAAAAACTTAATATTTTGTCCAGAGACCTTTTGCCTTTAATACTGCATGTATCCTTTGTGGCATAATTTGCACTAATCTTTCACAATAGTCCGGACTAATTTTGTCCCATTCTTCCTGAACTCTAGTCCAAAGATTGTCTATTGATGTTGGCATCGTGTGATATTCGCAATGTAATTTTTTTTTTAAATAAGCCCATAAATTTTCTATCGGATTTAAATCCGGACTTTGTGCAGGTTTTAAATCTAACAATTTAAAACTTTTATTATTCAGCCAGTTTTGCACTGATTTCGCCATGTGTTTGGGATCCCGATCCTGCTGGAATGTTACTTCATCTTCCGGATATGGCATGTTTTCTATCATTTCCGGTAAATGAGATTGTAAAATAGTCATGTAACTATACTGGTTCATATTATCAACTATTCGGTGGATTGCACCTGTTCCATAAAATGTAATACACCCCCATATCATAATAGAACCACCACCGTGTTTCAAAGTTTCCTTAACATGGTGTCGTTTAAGGCTTTCACCTTTCCTCTTCCAATACCATGCTCTGCCATCTGATGATATTCGATTAATTTTTGTTTCGTCGGACCATATTACATGTCTCCATTGATCAATAGTCCAATCCTTGTATTTCTTCGCAAATGCTAAACGCGCTTTTACATTCTTCTTAGATAGCATAGGTTTCGACTTCTTTTCATCACATATATAATTCTGTTCTTTTAATTCTCTCTTTGCTGTCCATTTACTAATTGACTTCCCTGTGCTTTCTTTTAATATATTTGCGGCCATAGAAGCACTTGAAGCTTCACCAGTTTGAATGTATCTGGCTAACAATCTTCTTTCTTGCGGAGTTAATAATTTTGGTCGCCCTCCAAATGATGTTGGTCTATTAGAACAATATTTTTTTCTAATTTTTTGCACTAAAGACTGACTTACGTTACATTCTTTCGCAATTGTTCGTGTGGAAGAGCCAGACTTCAATTTAAAAATTATTTCATTTTTGATTCTCTTCGATATTGGTTTTATGTTAACAGATCAAAACGCACGTTATAAATCACGTAACTAATACTTTTTTAAGCTAATATGTGTATTAACAAATATTAAATACAGTACTGAACAATATGTTCTTCGATAATCAAAGCTTATAACTTGTTAGATGCTCGTAAGCGACTGAGTTTGGAATCGGTGCAAAACTGAGTACAACCAATTTGTTCTTTTCGAAGAAATAAGAAATCAAAACAAACATTTCAACGTCTTAAGAGATACCGTATAATGTTGACTTTTATATGCCACCTCATTAACCGTAATAAAAAAATGTGTATCAAAGTAAATATAAGTAGTTTTGGAAAATGTATAAAGTGTGTTCAGTTTTGCTCATCACTGTATGAAACTTTCTATTTCACTCATTTTGAACACACACGACAGAGTTTGTTTATCACAAGTCGTCCCCAACGGTTGGCCTCGAGGTCGAAATCGTTTCTAACGGTAACTACTGGTTGCAGTTTTGAATTTTTCGCACTGATTTTTGCTCCGATCCGGCTCGAAGGACCAATGTTTCTTGACCACGGTATCCAACGAATTGTCTCAAGTTGGCCGAGTGGTCAGTGGATCGCTAGTTCTCTCCTAACAAGGAGACGGAGCACAGGCGGGTTTAGGACAAAACTCACGAAAAGTTGATGAAATAAAGAATACTCAGTTGACACGTTTACACAGTTATTTAATAAATGACACTCACGACAGACACTGGACGACGATAACGATAATAATAAATTCGGATAACAAAAGTTGGTTGAAAAATCGGGAGGAAACACGGCTAACATTGTGACTCTGTAAAGTTCACACGGATAATAATATTTTAAAGTTAAACGGTAATCAAAATTGAACCTTTATCCGGTCGATGGCGTGGCGGTAGGACTAATCCCGTGCGGGAGGGATTAACGCGTGTACGCAGCGATGTAACAAGGCTTAGACGTGCCTAGGCTTATTATTCTTATTTCGGAACAGTTTGAAAATGTTAAAATCGTAAAAGTTGTTAGGTTCTAGATAACATGATTAACAGAACAGCTACGACATGTAAAAGCAAAAGAAATTATATTAATTCAACTTATCATTTTAATAATTTCGATGTTTTTGCAGAATGGCAATCTTTTGCAACAATCCTGGTAAAGGATAGTATTGGAGGATAGCATTCAAAGACTTGCAATGCGCACTAGTCTACAAAGACCGTTAAAAAATCAAATTCTCAATCCTACAGTTCTATTTGAATGGGCACAATCATCTTTATCAAACATAGCATTTAATTATGTAATACAAAGTGAATATATTAAACAGCCTGATTGCTTACAAACTCATTTTTTAACGGCTTTATGAATAACAGGCAATGGAAGTTTGCAAAGCTTTGTGCCATTATCAAATAAACAAATGCTACGTAAAACTTGTCCGTACGGTAATGATAGCCCAGTGTTTATTGTAATAAAATAGTTGTCATTACATTTTCCTGCTACAATTCCTAAGACTACCCCACACGATGGTGCACTCCATACTTTTGATCATAATTCCTCTTATCCCATCCCGATTGAAGAAAACAATCTTATTTTGCGGTTTCCATTGAGTATTAATGCCTTTTTGTAGAACACAAATAATAAATGTAGGAACTAATATCTATAAATCAAATTACGATTTAAAAATGTGTCATTGACCAAGAGTGGTTACTAATACTAATACACGAAGTCTTCTTGTATAGTTTCGAGGCCAGTGATATAAAACAACCGATCATAATAGCTGAACGCGCGACTCGCCTATGTGAAATGGGGGTACCCCGCGTCCGTTTCCAGCTTGTAGAGACGTCAATTTTCGAGGCTCCATCGTTCTGAAGGGCTCATTTTAAAGGGAAAGCTTCAAAGAATATGACCATATTTTTTGTTAATTTTAACCCTTTACGCCCCTCATTGAGAAAAACGCAAAAAAAGAATTTGTTTAAATTTTTCAACATTTTATAACAAATTGACAAAGTTAAAAAAAATGTTCTAAAATAGCCCAAACCTTCGCGAATAAAACAAAAAAAATTTTAGCTAAATCGGTTCAGTAGTTTCTGAGAAAAAAACTCCCAAGTGGACCCCATTTTCGCCAAAATGGACAAAAATTGCAAACTTTGACGACCTGTCATTCATTAACCACTTGCGCTGGCAAAAAAAACACTGACGCGTGTACCAGAACGGTCCAGTGTAACTCGCTGGGAAGTGTCACGCAGTGTTCGATGCCTCAGAGAAATCGGAAAAAGATTTATATTTTCTAAACTAACTTATTTTTGACCTAGAACTTTTTATAGTTTTTGGAAGGGAATATGGAGCATCGGTTGATTATAAATTTATATAAATATAAATATTAAATTTATTTATTAATAATCGTGCAACGTGTGATATCTTTCGAAACAGTCTGGAACATGCAATGGTACAAGGCATTTCTTACATTCCCATACAGTTTCACTTCGCCTTTTGTGTTTGGTACACACTCTACACCTTCGCTGTGGATTCTTTTTGGCATTTGTGGGTGGAATATTTCTCGGGAAATGTCCCCATTGCGTTGCCTCTAAACGATTAGGTGTGTTTCCAACAGACATCGTTCCGCGTTTTTTATAATCGGGAATATACACAGCTTGCAATAGTTGCTCTGCCACATCTAATCGAAATTTCGGAAAGGAAAATTTCTTGCTTTTTGCTATATCCATTTTCTTACAGAATAAGACATAAGAATTAAAAAGCGCAATATCTGCTAAGTAAAAAAATATCTTTTTATAGCTTTTTACATATTTTCTCATAAGAGCAAAAGAAGATAAATAACTATCTTGTAAATCCACCCCACCCATGCCATTATTGTACTCCAAAACAATGTTGGGTTTTGTTACAGGGTCGTTGTTATTTTTCCACCTCTTCTTTTCTACTTCTTTCATCTCTACTTTCGAATGCTTTGTGGACATTACGTATATGTCTTTTTTGTCTTTCCATCTGGCAACTAAGATACCATTAGACGATCTTGAGATCACATCAGATCGTTTCAATTTTTCCGCTGCTAGTTCTTTGGGCATATTCTTTCTGTTACACCTCACTGTTCCTATGGCATTCGTTTTTATAGATTGTAACTTTGCAAATAGACTTGGTGATGAATACCAATTGTCAAGAAACAGAGTGTGACCGTAACCAGATATTGTTGTGCACATAAACATTGTAACACTTTCTGATGCACTTATGTCAGCATTTTTATTTACATCCTGACCTGTGTATATCTTGAATTGAATGCAGTATCCAGATTGTGATTCGCACAGTTTATAAAATTTTACTCCAAAGCGGGCTCTTTTCGATGGGTTATACTGTTTATATGCCATACGGCCTGTATATTTCATTAGTGATTCGTCTAATGATAGATCTTCCTCGGGAGTGTAAATAGTTTTAAATTTGTCATTGAAATAATCGATTATGCTTCTCAATTTCCATAAACGATCATTATTGTGGTCTTCAACATCGTTGTTACTAAAGTGTAAAAAGCGCGATAACTGGGAAAATCTCCAAAATGGCATTATTTTTCGAAATATCGGAGTTTCGATTATACTTCTTTTCGACCAATAAGATTGAAGACTGTTTTTCTTCACTTGCGACATCAGAATGCATAAAGCAAAATATGCTTTTATTTCGTCAAGATTTGTATCTCTCCAATTATCTTCATATTTTTTTAATTTGTGAGTTTCATTTCGGAGTATCTGGCTCGCGTAACGATTCGTTTCAGTTACGATAATTTGCCAAAAGTCTTCCGTTAGTATTTCATTTATCATTTGTAAAACTGTGACACTTTGCCCAAAAGGTATATTTATTTTCGAAGTGCGTGAATATTTCCAAATTTTAGTTATATTTTCGGTATCTTTCCATACCCATTCATTAGGAATAAGATCAATTTCACAATCTTCATTCATGTATTCTTCCTCGTCATCAGATAAAATTCTTCGCCGGTTTCGGAGTGGAAAAACTATTTCATCGAAGTCACTATCACTATAACTATCACTACCATCGTGTTTTCTTTTTCCATTTGTCGAAATAATGTCGTTAACTTCACTTTTGCTTTCCATTTTAGAATATGGGTTAAATATTGATGTACGCTATGCAGTGCACTGATGAACTGTACTCTGACAACAATCCCACCTGATGTGCTACGCACGTCGTTTCTGTTTTTGTAACATTTGCATGACGACGTACATACCACGTCGTGGGCGATTCTGTGACAAAAGCATTACGACGTGCGTGGCACGTCTTTCCAGCGCAAGTGGTTAACAAATTCGAAACCGGCAAAATGATGACTTAACCCCCCCCCCCCCCCCCCCCCCCCTAATTTCACATGGACTACAACATATTTCGATTAGAGCAAAATCGGAGATGGTGACTTCCAAAAGTGATCGATTTGGCGTGGAATGACCCAGTGGAAAGCGCTCCAGCACCCTGAAAAACCTACCTGAATCTGGCACCCAACTTTCAACAATTTTATTTCTTTCAGTTGCATCGTATTTAGCATCGTTTGTATCCGTTTGTACCACCTTTGTTTTCGTTTGTACCCTAAGGGGTGAAAAGTTACTAGGGGGTGAAAAATACCCCAGCACCCCACTTTAACATTTTTTAATTCTTTCAAAGCCATCATAAAAAGGGACGTCCGTAGAGGTTTGTACCACCTTTACTTTCGTTTGTACCTCAAAGGGTTCGTTTGTACCGCGTTTTGAAAAAAATCTCCATAGAGGTAACTTCGTGTATTTTGGAAATTTTTCAAATCTTCTTGGGGGTGCTGTTTCCTATTCGTCTCTAGAGGTTTGTACCACTTTTACTTTCATATATTTATTTGTAATTTCGATTGTTGAACGTACATCGGTGACTTTACTACAATATGATATTGCAAGTAAGTATAACTCAAATTACATCCTGTTTGATGTCATTTTCATCAGAGATACAAGGCAAATACGATGGTAAAAGTTCCATTGACGAAAAACCAAAAATAAAGAATTTTGAGTTTTGAATTTAATTGGCAGAACACGCGTGAGTCTTTCATTTTTGCCGGACGCTTCAACCGTCTGTCTCTCTTTCTTTTCCATTCGCTTTCCGTTTTTATGTTAAAAACTTTATTTACTCGTTACACATACAATTGTTAACGTAATTATATCATGTTTGGTGTTATGTTAATCAGGAAAGCTAGATAAATACGACAGTAAAAATTTCATGAAAAATTAGTAAGAAATAAGAAAATTGTGATCTTTTCCTTTTCTTGCATTAGTATGTCACCGATATTTGATTCTCGTTGTTTCGGCGACTGAATGTGATTTATTCTTGACTGATTCCGAGGAGGATCCCACCAGTAGTGGGGATAAAATTTTTACTCTTACGTTAGAGATCTTTTTCACATTTACGGAGAGAATAGTGTACAGTATTAATTCGTAATAAGCAATTCGCTCGGGTCTGGCGAGTTGCTTGTTACGAATCACGTATACTATTCGGCTTGCCTTTGTTCCCAAGCGCGACGACGCGACGGTAGCGGTAAACTATAAAGTAATCGGTCGAGCAGAGATGTTATTCTTTGGACAAGGACAGAACATAACATTCTTTCCCTTTTTAATACAAGTAAGATTTTGTGAATGGAACATGTCTATGTATAATATACCGGATTCGCAACAAACAAATGGTCAGACCCGAGCAAGTGGCTTATTACGAATCAATGTAGAATTAGTTGAATGGACGACAGAATCGCTATGCATCAGAGTGAGAAAACAATATATATATTCTGTCCTCTTTCCACTAAACTGTTCGGTTGACCGTGAAAATTTATGACTTCTTCGGTTTCGCGGACCTCTCACTCTTTCTCGGATCTCTCACTCAGCAGCCGACTTTAAACAAACAAGAGGGGATAGAAATTTGCTTGTTACGAATCACAAAACTGTTGCTTGTTACGAATCAATACTGTATAATGATTACAGGTCAATGCACTTTTTTTGAAAATCGTCAAAGTGCAGATCCATAAGATAATTATTGTAAAGTTAAGAAGGTTTGAAATATTCAACATTTTTTAAATAGTTTTTACTCGGGTGGTTTGCACGTTGAGCCCAAGGTTAACGTAGTTGTTATTTTCTGATTCCGAATGTAATTTAAAAAAGCCGAGGCGATTCTCAGATTTATTACTGCTACGGTAATTTATAGAAGGCCGAGTGCCGAACGGTCAACCCTGTAACGGTTTGGGCCTGATGACCGTTGGCGGAGATATTGAGGAATTCCCAGTTTCAGAAAGTCACCCCCTTTTCCATTCTTCGTTTTCTTCCCATTTTTTCGTTGTACCAAGAGAATATATATTTTGCATTCTATTCAGTGACATTTGTTTTGCAACACTTCGCTTGTGAATAAAATATTGAACTTTATTATTTATTATTAAAAATTAGACACTGCCTCGCTCTCCACTTCACTACCTCCTATAGTTTTGAATGATTTAGTTTACAGAAAGTATTGTGCTTCGTAATCAATGATTTGTCATGGTGCTGCGTAGCGCGTGAAAAGCGGTTAGGATATTCTAGAAGGATCTGGTCACAGAGTGGGGAGAATAAAGAGACCGCATGGCACCTAACCCAGAACCTTCACCGAATACCCATCGTTGATAATTAAAAAAATAGTATATCTAACATGCATACGTCCCGCTTTGGTCGTTGTATTTATACAAACTTTAAATTTTCTAACAGTATAGCAGATTGACAAAACAGCCATATAAAATTGAATTAGACGAACAATAACAGGAATATTCTATACAGAAGATAAGTTACAAATTTTGTCCGCAATGCCCACGTATGCAAAGTACTGTGCAGCGCGTTGATGCGTCATAAACAAAAGGTACCACTCATCGCAATAAAGATGTTATTTCACTTTTTAACCGACTTCGAAAAAGGGGGAGGTTACTCAATTCGATCAGTATATTTTTTTTTTGTTTAAGTTAATGTAGTCAATGAAGAAGTATACAAAATATAAACGAAACGTGATGTGATTAGAAACGTTTTAATATTTTTAATTCGTTGTTAAATTAATAATATAATTTATGCGTTAATTTAATTGCTATATTTTATTGATTTATATGAACGGAGCGATCATGACCATCGCGCTAGCCACCTCTTTAATCTTCTTTATACAGTAATTTAATTCTCAGTGTAATGTAGGTCGGAACCTAAACCTTACACTGTGTAAACAGCAGACATGAAAATCGAAATTCAAAGGCGTTAACAAAAGCGAGCCGCCGCGCCGCCGCGCCGCCGCGCCGGCTCGTGAACTAACAGAAAAAGCCGGCGAGACATTTAAATGCTTGTTGATGTTTTAACAGACTTTCCAGAAGCAATACAGGAATTGATTCGGAAAGACGGCGGGGGGAAAGGGACACATTGCGAAGTGAAAATTCATTCGCTGTTTTCAAGCCGGTCTGTGGGGAATTTGTATTCTTCCTTGCAAAGTCAAAAATCACTTACGGATCCTGAATCGACATGTTAGAGCAATCCGTTTTTAACCGACTTCGAAAAAGGAGGAGGTTACTCAATTCGATCAGTATATTTTATTATTATTATTATTATTATTATTATTATTATTATTATTTTCTATGTGTGCCCGCCGATTACGCCTAGCTGGATGCACCGATCGGAACGAAACCTTTTGCATCTGGTAGGTTCTGACTCCCGATTGGTACCATTATCAAAAAATTTTTCATTTTTTAATTACAAAGTATTGTTATTGCAAAAAAACCGGCAACTTTTGAAATAAACTTTTCTCGATTTTAGTGTGCTTTTAATATATTATCACGGACATGATTCTGAACAATTTTGTTCATATACAAATTTCGCGGAAAGCTTTAGTTTTCGAGATATTAGTGAAAAATTGTTGAAAATTTTTGAAATCAACTTTGGACGATTTTAATGTCCTTTTAATATGTTATCACGGGCACGATTCTGAACAACTTTTTCCTTATCCGCAATTAAGGGGAAGCTTTAGTTTTTGAGTTATTAGCGAAAAACTATTGTTACTAATACAGTAAAGACTGGATAACTGCGACAAACGATGGACTGGATAACTGCAACGTTACTATCCCCACCACTTAGGGGGTTCCCCCTTGAATTTTGACACTTGACGAGCGAGCAGCGTATGTAATGTAATCCGAACCGGCGCGGCGTATCGATGTGACAACACTAATGCAACAGTAAAACTTTTTTATTTTTTGGTTTTACTAAATATTACTTTTACCAATGTAATTGTGAAATTCTCCTGATCAAAATAAAACCAAACACGGCATAATTTGAACAACATTTGTTTGTGTAGTAATATTGTTTGTTTTTTCGAGTGTATTGAGGTGCGATTTTATATGGAACCAAAAGACCATTACTCGTTGGACTTTTCTAAAAATTTAATTTTAAACAGCCTCACTCGTTCGCTTTCTGTCCTTTCCTACGTTTAGCGGTCGACGCGAGCCAAATGTAAACAAGGAATCGACACCTTGACTCGATAACTGCAACGCTTGTTCCCGATTTTGTTGCAGTTATCAAGTCGAGGTGTCGATTCTTTGTTTACATTTGACTCGCGGCCACCGCTAAACGTAGGAAAAGACAGAGAGCGAACGTGAGAGGCTATTAAAAATTAAATTTTTAGCAAAGTCGGGTGAGTAATGGTCTTTTGGTTCCATATAAAATCGCACCTCAATACACTCGAAAAAACAAACAATATTGCTACATAAACAAATGTTGTTCAAATTATGCCGTGTTTGGTCTTATTTTGATCAGGAGAATCTCACAATTACATTGGTAAAAGTAATGTAAGACGAGGTAGAAAAATGCTTGAAACGCTAACTGAGTTCGGTTTCAAAATACTATATATTTTAAATATATGCCGAATCCGTGAGCGAAATAGCGTCCTCAAGAGAAGGATGCCTTTCCAAGGTCTGTGGACGAACGCCTTTTCCAAAGGTCTCTAAACGAATGCCCTCTTCCCGTTCCGCGAGGTTTCCTAGTCCCCGCGAAACTTGAGGCCCTAGGGTTGTTTTATGGCCCGGACGTCAGGCCTCTACCCCGCGATGGTCGTCGTAGGACGGCCATGTGCCCGTCGTCCCTGCTTTGTTAGGGTGGGTCACTGGGATTTTCTAACACTCGGCCAGCCTGCAAATATGCTTGTCCTCAAGCATGGTTTTCAATAGGTTTCTGTAACAAAAGATTCAGCATTTGCCTGAGTATATTGTTCAATCTCTAAAATATCAATTCGAGCCTCGAAAGAATATTTTACGAATAATCGATAAATAGTAGCCACTATTACTCCCCTTTCTGGTCACGGCTTTTGCCTTTGCCGTTGATCAGCTTTTATCAGCGATGACTCTTGTTCATCGCTCGATTTCTGGATCTCGTCAGAGTTGCCAAGTTGCAACCCGTCACTGATGTCTCTGGTATTCCGCTGCCATTTGCTGCTTGAAGAATCTGATGTCTTCATCATGACAGTCTGCAGCATCTGCTCTCTGTCATGACACTTTCGCGAATCAGACAATAAGAACTATTGTCGTGACCGCTCATCGTATCCAGTAGTGGTGCACCACCACTACTGGCCTCCGGCTAAAAGGACGTCATAGAACAACGGCGAACACGTTTCACCGTTGACAATCAGAACCTTTTTCTCAACATTCAGTAGCAACCCTGCTCACTGACATGTCGGCTTCGCAGATCAGGCAATAAGAACTATCACCATGAAACGCTCATCGGTCTCCAGTAGTAGTTGTGCACCACCACTACTGGAATTCGGCGAAGAGGTGGTAACCAAACAACAGCGAACACATTTCACCGTTGACAATTAGGACCTCTTTCCATCATTCAGTAGCAACCTTGCTCACTGACATGACAGCTTCAGTATGATCTTGCAAGTGGCCACGCCACCTCTACAAGCATCACACCAGCAACATCGGCCGGGGCCGATCTCTATCGCCCCGACACGATGTAACAAAACATCTTCTTTTCCAGCGATGACTTATTTCATGCTGCCGAAGATGATGATATCCATAAGCAACAGCTGTAACCGGTGACCTTCGACCGCTGCTGTTGCCGTGTACTAACTACCACGAGTTACATACTCGTGATAACACTAAACAGAACGAGAATAGAACATACATTAACATACCGTCTACAACTCAAGATTTCAATTTTACCAGGAAAGCGAGTTCGACTCGTCTACCTCCCTTTATTAAACCCTTGACTTCGTAACAGTTATTTACGTGTCTGCTGCATCCTAACCGGCTCTTTGATTTTGGAACAAAGCTACCTGCTTTCTCCCGTCGTTCGGTCAATGGTCATTTTGGCCGTTACTAAGTCTCCCTGTTGATACCTGCTGGCCTCTCGTCGAGTCCAACCGTATCGTTGTCCGTTTTTGCTGCCGTCGCCGTCAATGCGTAAACGCCATTATATCGCTCATTGTCCAATATTAACCTGTCTTAACCTGAAACAAAATTTATCCAAGTGCCGCGATTTATTGCAGAACGTGCAAATACTTCGTTCTTTGCTGCATTGGGCAGAGAAATGTCCAACTTCCCTGCAATTATAACATATCACCGCCGATTGTTGAATCTATCCCTCGGTCGTCGATGACCCAGGGCTTCCCGTCGGCGTAAATACTTCGTTTTCATTTTCGCTATCTGTCCGTTGCGGCATAGCTCCCATCTCATTCATTGCTGCGTACAGTTCGTCTGCGTCCTTGTACCGTTTTGACCTAATGGTCCTGGCCACGTTTTCATCCTGGATGCCGCCGATTACCGCGTCTGCCAGGTAAGCGTCCGGAATATCCAATTTGAGAGCACGCAATTTCGACAACTTTTCGAAATAATAATCTCCCAAATGTTGTCCGGCACTGGCCGTATAGGTGGCTGCTTCCAATAATAATCGCGCAAACGGTAACGGCTTCTTAAAACGTCTCAATAGAATCGTTTTCAACGACCTCCACGTATGATCGTTGACTAACTCCTCATCATACACACGTCGTGCATGTCCCTTTAAACTTCGAGCAACAACTAGCAATATATCGTCGTCACTCCAATTATATCGCCGCGCTATGCGATCAACCTGACGTGCCCATTGCTCCACATCCGCACTATCTTTCGCAGGGTCGAACTTCGGTATCAGGAATTCCTCATTCCCTGGCCGATAACGCACCGCTTGAAGCTGTTGTCTTAAACATTTTACCGTCGCACGTAAATTCTCTGATCCAGAACTGTCCATCGAACGGTTCCGACGGCGCGAGTGTCCACGCGCTGAATTCCGTTCACGATCCCATGAACGCCTTCGTTCTGCACATGCATCATTATGCAAAGATTCACAATAACTGTCCAATGAATTATCCCGCGAACTATGACGTCGACAATCTCGCGATTCGCCACATCTGCGGTTTCGCAAAGTGTCTCTTTTTCGGTCCCGCGATTCATCGCGTCCACGGTCACGAGATTCACCATGATCCCGATCTTTAGAACGATCACTATCGTACACATTTCGCCCTTGCGAACGATTTTCTCGCTCGTACCTTGAACGATTTCGCGAATCATCTTGCGAACGGTTTCGCGAATCTTCTCGCGAACGATCGCGTACACTTTTTCCCTTATGCACGAAGTCCTTCGATTGTTCACGCTCGCGCAAACGTCCCCGTGAACAATCCCGAGATGACCTACACGACTTCCTGCTTGGTCGAACCATTGTCACCAAAACACACTATTACTTGTCTCACTACTCACAGGCACAACCGCGTTAAAACGTCTAAAATTGGCACTGTATATCACGAGCGGATTTAAAACGCGAGGTTTATCGAACCTCTTTAGGTGTATCCCACTTCTGACTTGTAAGACGAGGTAGAAAAAATGCTTGAAACGCTAACTGAGTTCGGTTTCAAAATACTATATATTTTAAATATATGCCGAATCCGTGAGCGAAATAGCGTCCTCAAGAGAAGGATGCCTTTCCAAGGTCTGTGGACGAACGCCTTTTCCAAAGGTCTCTAAACGAATGCCCTCTTCCCGTTCCGCGAGGTTTCCTAGTCCCCGCGAAACTTGAGGCCCTAGGGTTGTTTTATGGCCCGGACGTCAGGCCTCTACCCCGCGATGGTCGTCGTAGGACGGCCATGTGCCCGTCGTCCCTGCTTTGTTAGGGTGGGTCACTGGGATTTTCTAACAGTAATATTTAGCAAAACCAAAAAATAAAAAAATTTTACTGTTGCATTAGTGTTGTCACATCGATACGTCTCTGCCGATTGTTTTCTTTCCTCGGACCTCTCTTTCTTTCAGTCTCTGTCCTGTTCTACGTTCGGCGCTCGGCTCGAGCCAAATGTAACGACTCTGGAACCTAAGTTCAGATAGTTACTAGCGCTAAGAAGGTAAAGAGCGGCTTTTACCAATTAAACGACTCGTTTTGGAAAATAACTAAATCTAAAGATTGTGGGATTCGTGTGGTGTGCGGTTAAGGAGTGAAATCCACAGGCCAATATCTTTCAACAATAAGGGTTTATTCGATAAAATAACGAAGATGATGAATTTAACAAATAACAAGTAACAAATAACAAAATATGAAAAGTATACTGATTTGATTAAAGAAACTAGAATAGACTTGATATAATATTAATAATAGAAATAACAGAACTTGGCAAATTAAGCAATACGTAATAGATAATTATGAATCTAACTAAATGACTCTCGCTAGGTAATACTTTATATTAGATCGTACCTAAGTCTGTTTCCGGATGAAGCTAACTTCGCTTTTATATAATTAATTGAATTCGATATTCTATATTATTCAGTTCTCGTCTCGAACGCTATCGCAATTACAAAGTTTATATTGATTAATACGTTTATAATTTATATAATGAAAAGTCTTTTACGAAATTATTAATACTAGCGCGTGATAGTCTACCGCAGCGAGGAACACGACCTAAGTGTGATTCTCTAAGTGTACCTAAATACGCTTTTGCAAAGTTAGACAGATTAATGATTTTATCTGATATCTAACGCGGTGTAGTCGACTACTGAGATTACGCTGATGACAGAACAATATTCTTTTATTAATTCAAGTTCAAAATTTGTTTGAATCTAAATGAATTATTACCTCGGAACAGTTACTCTTTTAGTCTGACTCGACAACTAATTGTACATGACCCTTTTCGTCAAAACGAACACTGACAGCCAAAACCAGATCGCTTAATTGGGGAGCCTGCGTTAGCTAGCTACTAGAACGACCCACGACCAAGTATCCAAATGGCGTATACCCGCTTTACCAGTCAAGTATTAAGAATCGTTGCGGCTCTTCACAGCGAAAACTGTTCCGGTTATACTTATCTGAAGACTTCTAGCTGGCTCGACTTCGAAAACTGTTCTGCAATTTTGGCGAGCTCCGCTCGGCCTTTTATACTCGCCAGCCTGGCGAATTCTCGGAAAACCCCCATAACGTCGAAATATATAATTGTCTTATAAATTCGTAATTAGACATTAATTGTACAAACGAACGGTTTAATTACATTATAAATATCGCATTCTACATTATGGTTTACATTTCTGATATAAAAATAGTAATTTAATAGTGTTTTAATAAAATTGCATTTTCTATCCTTTTCTATGTACTACGCACGACTTCTATACGGTTCGGAGCTAGATGTATAAGCATAGGATGCTTCTAGAACATTCCATTGAATAATATTATAATTTACAACATATATTGCAATAAACTAACGTTTGATTTTAATTCTGGATAATATAATATTAGTACGCTTGATATGTAGTAACTGATTTGTTTAGCTAATAGTTTTTGATAATTAATAATATCGCAATTGTAAAATGTATTTCTATCCTTCTCTAAGACTACGCGAGAATTCCAGGAAATTCGGGGCTAGCTTCGCGGCACGTAGGCACATAGCATTGCGGAATACATTTATTACAATAGCCTATAAAATAATACATTAACTTGTTTTAAATAAATTAACTTAACATTTGATTAATTTAATGAAACATATTACTCTTTTTAAATTAGAAACATAAAACAATTATTAAAATAAAGAATATCGATATATATATATATATATATATAATGATTATCGACTGTCAAAGCTAAATACACAGGATAACTAATATATAATGTACCGTCGGTAACAGTTTATTATTGTCGGTAACTAAACTATTGGTGGGTAATTGAACTGAGCACAGAACTGTCATGTTGGTGATGAAAAGTAAAAAAAAAACTCTTCCAGGGATGTTACACCTTCCCCCTTATGAAGGTCTCTGGTCCTCCAGAGACTGTTGTTTGGCAAATTTGTAGATAATACATTTTGTACAGCGACAGTTGTCCTCGCTGTTCCTTGGCGATGCAGCACCTTGCCCAAACAGCCATAACAACCTCCAATACTTTCGCCTCGGATCTTTGAGATTATTTATTTTCCTATATTCCTCGTACGGGGGATCAGGAATTTCAATTGTAACTAACTTCCACTTATTAGTGGACTCCTCCTAAATTATATGATAATTTGGCTCTATTTAGTTTTGTATGTATATATTTTATGTTTTTGAATTACCTCGCTAAAATTTCTCTGTATTTTCTTCTTTAAATTCTTCAATATGACACGTCTGCCTGCTCTTCTAGCCATTTTGACAATAATTAATATGGCGTCGTTTTGTAGAAGTATCGTAGAATATATTGCAATAGCACGTGTTTAATTTATATATGTTATATGTTTCCTTTCTTTTCCTTTTTTTCTTTTTCTTAATTAATTTTAATGGTACGGGTAACAATGATTTATACACCATTATTTATCCGTAAATAACAAAAGAATTTATTTTATATATTACAATAAAATTAAAATTTCTCTCTTTCTTTATAAAATATAGATAATAACAAAAAAATATATATATATATATATGTATTGTCGAACATTATAATTAATTTTGAAGCCCAATATTTTCCGCTTCGATAACTGGATATGTCTCCTCTATATTCAGCATTACTCCGTTATCATATGCCTCGACGTCATCTATGTCCATAGTAGCAGTTTTATTACTGCATTCGCTGCAAGCTAATGCTGGCATTGTGTAGGATATTATATTCCTACACGCTATGCAACAACTTTTTTGCAAGGCGTAATCTTGTTTTACTATAAAGTGTGAGCCTATATGTACAAATATATATATTTATATATGTATATCAAATCATATTAGTTAAAATAATATTAGAAAATTAATTCTTGCCTATGCTCCACCATTGCTCTTTCGCTTCCGGGTGTGCCCCGATTATGCAATTCAAGCATAACCTGCCCATTAATGGGTTATATTTAAAGAAAAATGATAGGTTAATATCCTTTACGCAAATTGCGTTTAATACGTTTGTGCTTTGAACCATTTTCTCACGAATTCGTCTGAAATTTATTGGAGTAATTTATACGGTTCGAGCGGTTCACTGCACTCTTGCGTTCTGACGCAATTCGAAGTGCGGGAAATTTGAATTACTTCACCCTTGGTTACGCGCATGCTCATCTTACTATTGATTCTTGATCTCTTATTGGTAGATGAGCCCTCTTAATGCGATCTTTATGAACGATTCGCCTTTTGTTTTTCCTACCGATTTGCAATTCTACATTATTAGGTTCTATGGTCCTTGTAATTTTGTATGGACCAGAGTATTCTTTCTCTAATTTGTTTTTTCGTGGTGGGTTGAGAAGAAATACGTCTTCGTTTGTTTCGTATTGTATGGGTCGAATCTTTTTATCGTAGTAATATTTTTGACGATATTTTGATGATTTTAAATTGTTTCGCGCAGTGGTTCGGAAATTATGTAATTTTGTGATGAGGTTGTCTACGTAATCCGGGTATGTACATAATTCTTCTTCAATCGGAAAATTTGATGGTTGTCGCGCTTTCCTGCCGTATACCAATTCATGAGGCGTAAATTTAGTTCCTTCATGTATACTCGTGTTATACGAGAACATTGCTTGTGGTAACCAATCGTCCCACTGTTTTTCTTGCGTAAGAAAGTGTTTTAAATATTCTATTAAAATTTGGTGACTTCTTTCCAGAGAACCGTTTGACTGAGGATGGAAGGATGAAGTTCTGTATGTCTGAATGTGGAATATTTTTGCGAGCTTTTTCATCAAGGAACTCATAAAGCATGTCACCTGGTCCGTCAAAATTGCTTTGGGGCAACCAAATTTACAAATGAAGTGCTCAGTGAATGCTTTGGCAACATCCTCTGCAGTTATCGATACAATAGGTGCTGCTATGGAGTATTTAGTTAGATTATCCTGGATTGTCAGTATATAACCATGCCCTTTTGAAGTTAAAGGTAACGGTCCTAATATATCTAATGAAACTTTGTCAAATGCATCCAATGGGGTGTCTGTAATGACCATCGGTTCTTTATTTTTGACACGAACTAGCTTATTTCTCTGACAATCTATACAAGTTTTAACAAAATCAGCTATGTCTTTTTTCATATTTTTCCAGTAATAATTGTCTCTAACACGGTGATAAGTCTTTCTTATTCCTTTATGTCCCCCAGTGGGTGTAGTATGATTTTCCTGGATAATGGGAATTCTGTTAAGGACTATGATTTATATATATATTAAAAATATAGAAAAGGTCGTGAAACGCAAATATAAAATTGTTATACGCAGAAGTGTAGTCGACGCGTCCGATCCGCGTGATCGCCAGGAAGAGAAGAAGGAACCTATGCAACGTGCATCGACACGAACGCCAAAAAAACAAATGAACAACGCAATATCGTTATTAACTTTACCACGCGATGATTGCCGCGTATTTTGAACGAACATACTAACACTCCCCCTCAATCAACGCGTTTCTTACAATTACGCACTTACGTTAACTAATCCTAACATGTTAACAAACTTACTGTGATTACTCAGAGGTAGAGTTTTCGTCAAAATGTCCGCTGTCATATCGCCTGAGGGAACATGCTCTATTTTTAACTTATTCGCATTTACAACCTCGCGTACAAAATGATACCTCAAGTGAATGTGTTTCGTTCGTGAATGGAATACGGAGTTATTCGCAAGACGTATCGCACTTTGATTGTCTACAAATAAAGTTACACACGCCGCCTCCTTAAAATCTAATTCCCGAAACAAAGCCTGTATATGTAAAGCCTCTTTCGCCGCTTCGGTTAGACTAACGTATTCCGCTTCGGTAGATGACAATGCAACCACACGTTGCTTTTGCGATCGCCACGATATAGCCGCGTTTCCTAACATAAAAACATATCCCGAATACGACCTACGATCTATCGTACAACCAGCCCAATCTGCGTCCGAATATCCCTCAACTAATCCGTCGCCTGCACGATAGACTAAACTCAAGTTCATCGTCGCCTTTAAATACCTTAATACCCTTTTCGCAGCTATCCAATGTTGGTGTTCCGGTTTCGTATTAAATTGCGACAGTTTTACCACCGTATTCGCTATATCGGGCCTCGTAGCGACTGATAAATACATCAGAGCTCCAACCAGCTCTCTATAGGGCCACTGCCTAGTGATGTTCGACTCTTCTGAATTTTCTTTCGTGGACCAAACAGTTCCAAGTGCTGCAGGCGTCGCTACTGGATTACAATGCTCCATTTTGAATTTCCTCAGAATGTCCAGGATGTAACCTCTCTGAGACAGTTCGATTACTCCCCCTTGCTGTTTTATCTCTAGACCTAGACAATACGTAGCTAAACCGAGATCTTTAATCTCAAAATCTTCCTGCAGACCTCTTTTGAACTCATCCACCCATTCAGGATCCTGGGAAGCCACAAGAATATCATCAACATATATTATAACTAATAATATGTTACCATTTCTCTTAGCGTGATACAAGCATGGTTCTGTTGCCGTTGGAACTAAATTCATTTCCTTTAGTTTACCATCCAACCTCGCATGCCATTGACGACCAGCCTGTCGCAAGCCATACAACGCCTTCTTCAACAAACAGGCATTCCCACCAGAGGACAGACTCCTTAGCATCTCTTTCGCCTTCCTCCCAATCATGGATCCTTCTCCCTCTCGTTGTACAATTTTTGAAAGAGTCTTTCGAAATAATGTAGGAACCTCCATGACGATCCTTTCCTCCAGATGTCCATTCAGGTACGCCGTAGCGATATCAAATTGCCTGATCTGTAATTTCATTTTTGCCGCTAGAGCCATTAAAATACGTACCGATTCTAATCTTGCCACAGGAGCAAAAGTATGATGGAAATCCATTCCATAAATTTGGCTGTAACCTTTTGCCACAATTCTTGCCTTCCTGCGTTCGATCTTCCCATCTGGACCATACTTATTCGTCAATACTAGCCTACTTCCGATCAGATTGTCTTCTTCTTGTCGCCTTATTATTTCTAGTGAATCGTGTTTGATAAGACTGACTACTTCAGAAATGATAGCCTCTTGCCATTCCTCTCCTTGTTCTCCGGTGATTGCTTCTTCTACTGATACCTCAGCAACACCTGCGCAATCCAGGAATTCTTCATTGTCTGTATCATCCTGTTCATTTTCCCTTTCGTTTTCCTCTTCTGCACGACTAGGGCCAGGATCCGCAGCTTTCTGGTATTCCTTCCTAGGACGTCCCCGTTTACCACTTCTGATAATTCGTGGTCTACCTCGGACTCTCGAATATACTTCAGTCTGCAATTGCGGACCTGAGGAATATCCATCTTCTTCATCTGCTTCCTGTAATGATACATTATCACTCGAGATACGTTCCTCCATTTCTATAAAATGCTCTCGTTTAGGTTCCTTATGGTCATCCATTTTATCTTCTAAATCAGGCCTATCAATTCTTACTTCGTTTCCCTTTTTAACTTCTTTATCCTCGAGAAACTTAACGTCACGTGCGACAATTACTTTATGCTCGACCAGTACCCATACACGATATGCCTTTGATTCACACGGGTAGCCGACAAATATACCTTTCTTAGATCTTGCTGCAAACTTATCCTTGCCAGGGGTCTTATCCAGAATATACACCTCCGATCCAAACACCCTCAGATGACTAATATCTAATTTCTTATCGGTCCATTTCTCATATGGGATTTCACCATTCAGACTACTGGTAGGGCATCGATTCCGAACATGGCACGCCGTTGCTATAGCTTCGGCCCAAAATGAGGTTGCCATTTTTGATTCCATCAACATACATCTCGCCATTTCTTGAAGAGTTCGATTCATCCTCTCTGCAACTCCGTTCTGCTGTGGAGTATGTGCAATAGTGAGTCTCCTTTCGATCCCTGAATCCCTGAGAAAACAATCAAATTCCTTATTACAAAATTCTCGACCGTTGTCCGATTGTAAGTACTTTATCCTTTTTCCAGTCTGATTTTGAACTAAATTCCTAAAATTCTTGAACGCATCAAGTACATCACTCTTGTGCTTTAGGAAATATACTGTACACCATCTCGTGCTATCATCTATGAATGTTACGAAAAATTTTGCACCTCCATTCGAGACAGTTCTCATCGGACCGACCACATCTGAATGTATAATTCTCAATTTCTCATTACACGGTGTATTTCCCGTTGGAAAGGGGGTACTTTTCATTTTCCCTTCCATACATACCTCGCATATGGTTAACCCTTTGGCTTCTTTTATCATATTGCCATTTTTTCCAGTCTTCTCCATTATTTTTGCCAAATCTCGGCCGTTTAGGTGTCCCAATCGCCTATGCCATTTGTAGGCGTCACTGCATCTCTCCGTATCAGCTACTTTTGCACATTCGACCTTTTCTCGGACATAATATAGATCACCTTCTCTTTGTGCTATCAAACTGATGTTTCCTTTTCTGTCTGTTACAACAGCTGATTCATTCTTAAAAGTTACTTTATAACCTTTTTTCGTGATCTTGGATACAGAGATTAAATTGACTCTCAAATCTGGGACATATAACGTGTCATTAAACTCTACCGACCTTATTTTATCCTTGTCTTGCGTGGCAATTTTCGCAAGTCCTTTTCCTTGTATTGCGGTAGACGCCGAGTTTGCTAAATTAATTTTCCCTTTTTCAGACATATTTACCTTGCTAAATTGTTTTATGTCTCCACAGAGATGCGATGTACAGCCACTGTCCAGTATCCATACTCGATCGGTGTTATCGCTCTTAATTTCATTCTTCCGAGCCACCGATACTGCTTCAGCGTAAAACCCAATCGAATTCTCGTCTGCCTTATTCGACTGATCCTGACTTTTCTCTACTCTGACTTTGCAATCCGATGCCTTGTGACCTACTTTATGGCATCTATAACATTTAAAAGAGAATTTACCTGTTCTTGGTTTCCTCGATTCGTTTTTGTCAGATCTCATAGTTGGCTTCCATTTTGCGTGGTTTACCGCCATTGCGCCCTGAATATTCGACTTATTTGTCTGCGCACGCGCATCACTCTCCTCGATAATTTTGATTTTGAGAGTTTCTGGACTTGGCAGCTCATCTCTTGATTCAATCGCACATCTGAAATTCTCAAAACTCGCTGGCAAACTATATAATAACATAATGGCTAATAAATCTCGGTTTATCTCGACATTCATCGCTTCTAACTTATCTACAACGTCGAAGAATTTTGACACGTGCTCTCTAATATCCTCCTCTTCCTTCATGCGATGCAATGTTAATTGCTTTAGAAGGGTAGCCTTCCTCGCCGGCCCTTTCGAGGCATATATTGACTCTAATTTCAACCATACCTGTCTTGCAGTCTCGCAGCCTCTAATCTGCTTCAACTCTGATGGACTGATCGACAGAATCAGGTCCGATTTGGCCTTTCTATCGCCTGTGGTCCATGCATCTCGGGCAGCTTCCGATGCGGCATCCCCTACAACGATCTTCGGTTCCGCTTTTTCGCCACTCACATAACCCCACGCATCGTTTTTTACTAACAACGCTTCCACTTGCATTCTCCATGTATCATAATTGTCTTTCGAAAGCGTTTCGATACGTACAGCATTCATTATTGCACTTCGGTTATGTTCCACGTGTTCGAAAAAATGTTTTAACCTATTCGCGGCCACGTGCACACGCGTTTCTCGGATATTTCTCGCGACTTTTACCGACTTTTACACTTTTCACGATAGCCTGGGCCCATAACCTGTTAAGGACTATGATTTATATATATATTAAAAATATAGAAAAGGTCGTGAAACGCAAATATAAAATTGTTATACGCAGAAGTGTAGTCGACGCGTCCGATCCGCGTGATCGCCAGGAAGAGAAGAAGGAACCTATGCAACGTGCATCGACACGAACGCCAAAAAAACAAATGAACAACGCAATATCGTTATTAACTTTACCACGCGATGATTGCCGCGTATTTTGAACGAACATACTAACAAATTCTTTCTTCAAATGACGGAGTCTTAATATCACCTGTACAGATTGTGATTCGAATGGGTATGTCAGCAAAGATTATGTATACTAATTTCCTAAGATATTTATCATTTGGTAAGCTAATGTCACTAATTTTATGTTTCTTAAGGAGCAACGCAAGTTTCCTAAGAATTTGTGGTAATTCCTTTTTTGATGTGACTGTTATGCCAAACAACCATTGTTTCCTTAATTTAATTTGGATTATTTCCTTCCTAGGTGCTGGTCTGATCTTCCTTCTTTTAATAAACAGCTCTGATTCAGGATCAAGAGGATTCCCCTGAGAATTCCAGAATACTGCTATCGGTCCCTTCCTAGTCCATAGATGATCCTTAACTTCAGTTATAGAACTCACTATTTCTTCTGTTATTTTTGGTTTTCTTGCTTTACTAACAGTAAGTTCACCACCTTCCTTTTTGATTTTAATTGGAGTTACTGGACCGGGTTTGTTTAATATTTCAGGTTTACAAGGAGGAGGAGTTTCTTCTTTTGAGGATTCTGGAGAGGAAGAGTCGGCGTTAATTTTAGGAGAATCCTTGAATAGGTGCTTGGGAATTATGGTATCTTCATTGAACTCTTCTATTTCTTCCCCAATTACTACAGGATCATTTTTCCTCAAAATTAATGGTGGCGGAGTTTTTACTTTAAATTCTGAGGGTGGTGGATGTATTTCCGCTTGTACTTCCATCTTAAAATCTTCATTTCCTTTTTGGCTAGTCATTTCCTCGTCTGAATCGTCTGTATCATAGTAGTTTGACTCGTCGGAGGTTTCTTCTTGTTTCATTTTTCTTCTTCTTTTATTTGGTAGTTGATCAGTACTTATGTCTTCTAATGGACGTGTAGGGTATTGGTGAAATTTCTTCTTCTTCTTTTTAACTTCTTGCGAACTGGTTGTTGATTCTCGTGGTCGGGTTTTGTATTGGTGCCATTGTTTCCTTCTTTTAATTTCTCTGGAGCTAGTTGTAGTGGAATCTCGTGGACGAGTTTTATATTGATGCCATTTCTTCGTCTTCTTGATTTCCCTTTTGGTATCAGTGCTTGTGGTTGATGGTCGAGGTCTTTTAGAATTGACTGGTAGTATTTTCGTCTGAACGGGATTACGGGATAATGCGTCCGTATTTGCGTTCAAACTTCCAGCTTTATATTTAATTTCATAATCGTATTCGCTTAGTTTTATTCGCCAGCGTAATAACCTTGACGTTGGATCAGCGACACTGTTCAACCAGACCAAAGGTTTATGGTCTGTGATGAGGAAGAATTTTCTTCCGTAGACGTATGGGCGGAAATGGTGTACTGCATAGAGTATGGCAAGTAATTCTCGCTCCGTAGTCGAGTACCGTGTTTCAGCAGGGTTAAGAACTCTTGAAGCGTATGCGATAGGCTGGTCCTTTCCAATTTCACCCTGGCTGAGGATGGCTCCAATTGCTATGCCTGACGCATCTGTGGTAATGTTAAATGGTTTGTTGAAATCCGGATGCGTTAGGATTGGCTCTCTACATAAACTTTCCCTAAGGATAGTAAAGGCTTCTTGCTGGAGATGTGTCCATTCAAACTTCCGCTCTTTTTTAGTCAGGTCCGACAGTGGTTTGGCTATCTTTGAGAAATCCTTTATGAACCTTCTATAGTACCCGCAGAGTCCTAGGAACTGCCGTACGTTTTTTACTGTTTCTGGTACTGGAAATTTCTCTACTGCTTCTATTTTCTTGGGGTCTGGTTTTACTCCGTTTTCATCAATAATATGGCCCAAGTATGTCACTTCTTTCTTTAAAAACTCACACTTATCAGGCTGCAGGCTCAAGTTGGCATCTCTGAGTTTCTCCATTAATTTATGGAACTTGATTTCGTGTTCCCTAAGTGAACTGGCATAGATTACTATATCGTCTAGGTATACGAATATTTCTATCCCTTGAAGTCCGGATAGTACATTGTCCATTAGTCTTTGAAAAGTGGCCGGTGCGTTCTTCAGTCCGAACGGCATTCTATTAAATTCATAATGGCCATAAGGGGTTGAAAATGCAGTTTTACTCTTATCGTCAGGATGCATGGGAATTTGATGAAATCCCGACTTCAAATCAAAAATTGAAAAATATTTGGCACTTCCTAATTGGTCCAGGATGTCAGTGATGTTAGGAAGAGGATATGCGTCGCCAATTGTTTTTTCGTTTAATTTTCTAAAGTCAATTACCAGTCTCCACTTCTTTTTGCCTTGGGAATCTTCTTTTTTGGGTACAATCCACAGAGGTGAATTGTAGGGTGATGTTGACTGTTCTATTATACCCTTTTGGAGGAGATCGTCGATTTGCCTATTAATCTCTTCTTTATGGCATTGTGGGTATCGATATTGTTTAACGTTAATTGGTACATCATCGGTAGTAATGATCCGGTGGTGTACTTTATTTGTTGCTGCTAAATCTTCCCCGGGCAAGTTAAATCTATCTGCATGTTTCCTGATTAAATTTTCAACACTAGATTTTTCCTCGGAGTTTAAATGGTCTAAGCGTAATAGATTAAATAATTTTTGTACCCTAGGTGTATCTGGTGAAGGTAAATTTTCGATGGGTGATTCTTCAAATGGTTGTAATTCTACTTCTGGCATAGGAATTTTAATTTCTTCAGAGGAAACGTTAATTGCGTATATGAATGCTACTCCGTTTCTGTTAGTGACAATAGCGTTACCGATATGTAATTTGGAATTTATGTTTAATTTAGGAACATATCCGGTGCTGACATTAGTGTTTAAGACTTTAATTGGAATCACGTCTCTTTCCCTAGGTTTTATATGAATTACTAGATCTTCAAATGGTATTGTGAAGTCTTTGGTAATCACAATAGATTTTGGATAATTAATGACTGCTTCAGTACTTTGAAAAAATTCATTTCCAAGGATTCCGTCCTGTTCAATCGGCAAATTTTCGGCAATGTGTAATATCGTCTCGTGGTTAAATATCTTCATTTTGATGTACCCTATTGTAGAAATTTTCCCTTTAGTTATACCACTTAATTGCAAACAGACATCTGTATAAATTTGTGTAGGGTGTGCTAATGACGATTCTTTAATTAAATTTAAATCAGATCCCGTATCGATCATAAGTAAGGCTGACCCGTTTTGAAAAATTCTATTCTTTACCGCGATGCTAGGAGGTTTCTTAATGACTTTAGTAGGTATTATAAAATTTGTTCTACTACGCACCTGCTCAGTCTTTTTATCTTGATATGCTTTTTTCCTGCATTGTTCTATAGTATGCCCAATATTTTTGCAAAATGAGCAAGTAGGAGGAGGAGGCTTGGCTACTGGAGGCCTTCTAAGAATACTTTGGCTAGCTATCTGACTGTTTGGACTTGGGGCTGCATGTTGTGGCCCTGGTTGTCCTTGGGTAGTTTCCGTCCATGGTCTTCTCAGTTGATTTACATTTCGACAGTCCTGCGTTCTATGCCCTAACCTTTGGCAGTGTTGACAGAATTTTTGCTGCCACTGTATCCTAGCCGTCTGCTGAGACCCTGGTATATAATTCGGACGCCTATAACTACTAGCGCGAGAGTAATCTTCTGCCATTTTTAAGCGAACTTGATTTTCCCTAAATTCTGCTTCGGCGAGAATCGTTGCGCTAATCGCGTCGTCTAAGAATATATATTCATGACTTCGTAGCCTACCGTAAATTTCTGACCTTAGACCTGTTAGAAATGCCCTAACTGCGTTTGTCTCGGCGGTTTTGTTATATTACGGCGCTAACTGCGGTTGCTCTATTTCATTACAATTTTTGATTTGTAGTAAAAGACTCGAAACACGACTACTATAGTCTACTACTGCTTCATTTGGCATTTGCGCAATTTTAGAGAGATCACCGTATAATTGGTACGAAGTATATAGCGGTGCAAAGCGTGATTTTAGAACATTAATTAATTCGTCAATAGTATTATAATCGCCACTGGAAATGACTCTAGACGCTTGCCCGAATAGTTTGTTCTTAATTAATTGAACTAAACCGTACTCGGCGTGAGGTGAAATAATACCCTTTGCATTTAGACAATTTTTCGTAAATTGATACAACGGAATATTATGGCCGTCAAATGCAGGCACAATATCTGCGGCATCCCGTATACTAATCTGAGGAACGGGGAGAGTAGTGCTCTCTGACTGAATTCCTAAACTTCCTTCCTGAGCTTCTAATTCGTTATCCATTTTGAGTAACAAAATCTAATTTACTATAATTAATTAATTAATATATGTATTATTTATTATATATGTTTTTTTTTCTTTTATATTTTTCTCCCTATATACTTTTCAAGTGCCTATTCTTTATTTTAAATATGAATGATCTTGACCTCCGCAGAGAAAAGTTCTCTTACCACACAGGAGATCAGTGACACGTATCTGCAGCTACGTTCAATGACCTATACCTGCCAATCCAATCCCACCGCTGTCACCAAAAAATTTATTTTTTCGTTATTATAACGTGTAACGACTCTGGAACCTAAGTTCAGATAGTTACTAGCGCTAAGAAGGTAAAGAGCGGCTTTTACCAATTAAACGACTCGTTTTGGAAAATAACTAAATCTAAAGATTGTGGGATTCGTGTGGTGTGCGGTTAAGGAGTGAAATCCACAGGCCAATATCTTTCAACAATAAGGGTTTATTCGATAAAATAACGAAGATGATGAATTTAACAAATAACAAGTAACAAATAACAAAATATGAAAAGTATACTGATTTGATTAAAGAAACTAGAATAGACTTGATATAATATTAATAATAGAAATAACAGAACTTGGCAAATTAAGCAATACGTAATAGATAATTATGAATCTAACTAAATGACTCTCGCTAGGTAATACTTTATATTAGATCGTACCTAAGTCTGTTTCCGGATGAAGCTAACTTCGCTTTTATATAATTAATTGAATTCGATATTCTATATTATTCAGTTCTCGTCTCGAACGCTATCGCAATTACAAAGTTTATATTGATTAATACGTTTATAATTTATATAATGAAAAGTCTTTTACGAAATTATTAATACTAGCGCGTGATAGTCTACCGCAGCGAGGAACACGACCTAAGTGTGATTCTCTAAGTGTACCTAAATACGCTTTTGCAAAGTTAGACAGATTAATGATTTTATCTGATATCTAACGCGGTGTAGTCGACTACTGAGATTACGCTGATGACAGAACAATATTCTTTTATTAATTCAAGTTCAAAATTTGTTTGAATCTAAATGAATTATTACCTCGGAACAGTTACTCTTTTAGTCTGACTCGACAACTAATTGTACATGACCCTTTTCGTCAAAACGAACACTGACAGCCAAAACCAGATCGCTTAATTGGGGAGCCTGCGTTAGCTAGCTACTAGAACGACCCACGACCAAGTATCCAAATGGCGTATACCCGCTTTACCAGTCAAGTATTAAGAATCGTTGCGGCTCTTCACAGCGAAAACTGTTCCGGTTATACTTATCTGAAGACTTCTAGCTGGCTCGACTTCGAAAACTGTTCTGCAATTTTGGCGAGCTCCGCTCGGCCTTTTATACTCGCCAGCCTGGCGAATTCTCGGAAAACCCCCATAACGTCGAAATATATAATTGTCTTATAAATTCGTAATTAGACATTAATTGTACAAACGAACGGTTTAATTACATTATAAATATCGCATTCTACATTATGGTTTACATTTCTGATATAAAAATAGTAATTTAATAGTGTTTTAATAAAATTGCATTTTCTATCCTTTTCTATGTACTACGCACGACTTCTATACGGTTCGGAGCTAGATGTATAAGCATAGGATGCTTCTAGAACATTCCATTGAATAATATTATAATTTACAACATATATTGCAATAAACTAACGTTTGATTTTAATTCTGGATAATATAATATTAGTACGCTTGATATGTAGTAACTGATTTGTTTAGCTAATAGTTTTTGATAATTAATAATATCGCAATTGTAAAATGTATTTCTATCCTTCTCTAAGACTACGCGAGAATTCCAGGAAATTCGGGGCTAGCTTCGCGGCACGTAGGCACATAGCATTGCGGAATACATTTATTACAATAGCCTATAAAATAATACATTAACTTGTTTTAAATAAATTAACTTAACATTTGATTAATTTAATGAAACATATTACTCTTTTTAAATTAGAAACATAAAACAATTATTAAAATAAAGAATATCGATATATATATATATATATATAATGATTATCGACTGTCAAAGCTAAATACACAGGATAACTAATATATAATGTACCGTCGGTAACAGTTTATTATTGTCGGTAACTAAACTATTGGTGGGTAATTGAACTGAGCACAGAACTGTCATGTTGGTGATGAAAAGTAAAAAAAAAACTCTTCCAGGGATGTTACACAAATGTAAACACAAAATCGACACCTCGACTCTATAACTGCAACGCTTGGGTCCCGATTTTGTTGCAGTTATCCAGTCTTTACTGTATATCGAATTCTGCGTACGCCTTCGTGTCTCTGGTGGTGTATGAGTCAACATGCAGTCGCCGATTTTCTACTGTTTCTACAAACACGTCTTGTCGGCCGAAAATCATTATACATGTATAATAACTATTGTTATTGCAAAATCCTATTCTTTGGTATTGTTATGTAAGAAATGTCTCACAGTATCCTATACAATTCTCCCCATTCCACTAAAAAGCGTGAAATAAAATAATTTTAAGAAAAAAAATACGCCGACTTCGAAATGCACTAAAAAGTATAAAATAATTTCTATTTCCTAATGAAGTAATTTCTATTTCATTCAATCATACAATTACGTAACAGATATGAATGAAACCTATTTACTCGTTAGGTAGCATATTAAATGCATTTCAACCTTTTCGGAGACGGCGCAAAATTAAAAATACGTCAGTATTTTCGCCTCCGAAAAGGTTGAAATGCATTTAATATGCTACCTAACGAGTAAATAGGTTTCATTCATATCTGTTACGTAATTGTATGATTGAATGAAATAGAAATTACTTCATTAGGAAATAGAAATTATTTTATACTTTTTAGTGCATTTCGAAGTCGGCGTATTTTTTTTCTTAAAATTATTTTATTTAATGAATGATAAATATTATCCAAATTATGCCATGTTTGGTCTCAATTTAATTGAAAAACCCTCACAAAAATGTTACACAAGTTAGCAGTCAAAAAATGTAAAAATTAAAAAATTCTATTTCTATATGTAAGACGAGGTAGAAAAATGCTTGACACGCTAACTGAGTACGGTTTCAAAGATATTATATATTTTATCTATGCCGATTCCGTGGGCGAAGTAATGTCCTCAGGAGAAGGATGTCCTTCAAAGGTCTCCAAACGAATGCCCTCTTCCCGTTCCGCGAGGTTTTCTAGTCCCCGCGAAACTTGAGGCCCTAGGGTTGTTTTATGGCCCGGACGTCAGGCCTCTACCCCGCGGTGGTCGTCGTAGGACGGCCATGTGCCCGTCGTCCCTGCTTTGTTAGGGTGGGTCACTGGGATTTTCTAACATATATTACGAACATTTATTTATATCAGAAACATTTATAATTTTTCCATACATTAGGAAAAATTATATTGCTATATCAGATTGCGTAAAATGCAAAGCGGTGAATACAGTGTTGCATTTGATTGACTCGAGCGAGACTAACATAGGCGCAGCAATAACGCAAGGCATAGGCGCAGAAAGAGATGTCTTGCGTACTGTGGGAGGGAAACAAGAGCAGCACTCTGAGACGAATTACTGTATGTAGTACACTATTTTCTCCATAGGTATGAAAATTTCGAGTCTGAAATTTCACAATTATAGAATAGGTATTGCATTTTTTATAGTGTACTGAACGTAGAAAAGATTAGCGATACAAAAAATGTGTGCAGCCTTCTAAATTAAAAAGTTATAATTCTATGTCTTCGGTTTTTCGCAAATGACACTTTTACTATCGCATTCGTTTCGTTTCTCTCATGAAATAATACCACACACGATATAATTACAATCATAATTACTTGAGTAGCGAGTCGTTAGGAGCAATTCATAACTCTGTCGTATACGCGAATTTAGTCTTAAGTATAAAAGTCCGATTCATAGTTTACTAGAGAAGTAATTATGATTAGAATTTATTGTGTTTGGTGCCATTTCAAACAAGAAAGTTCCATAAAATTCCCATAAAATTTATAAAAATAAAAGTTCTATAATAAAATAATAAGAAATAAAATTGCGATATTTTCCCTTGCTTGCATTATTATGTGTCTCACCGATACTCGATGTTCGTCGGCTTTGTAAACGATCGTATATAGTCTTTGACTGTTTATTAATTTTTACTCTTACGACAAAGATGTTTTTCACATTTACGAACACCATACTGTATATGTACAATGTCGCAGTTAACCCTATGGTATTTTTTGAACAGTGGGTATAGACGAACCCTTTGAGCTACAAACGAAAGTAAAGGTGGTACAAACCTCTACAGGTGAAGAGGAAACAGCACCCCCAAGAAGATTTAAAAAATTCTCAAAATTGACGAAGTTACCTCTAGGGGGATTTTTTTCAAAACGCGGTAGAAACGAACCCTTTGAGGTACAAACGAAAGTAAAGGTGGTACAAACCTCTAGAGACGACTAGGAAACAGCACCCTCAAGAAGATTTCAAATATCTCAAAAAATGGCGAAGTTACCCCTTGGGGGTACTTTCGAAAGGCGGTACAAACGCACCCCTTGGGGTACAAACGAAAGTGAGGGTGGTACAAACCTCTACGGACGTCCCTTTTTATGATGGCTTTGAAAGAATTAAAAAATGTTAAAGTGGGGTGCTGGGGTATTTTTCACCCCCTAGTAACTTTTCACCCCTTAGGGTACAAACGAAAACAAAGGTGGTACAAACGGGTACAAACGATGCTAAATACGATGCAATTGAAAGAAATAAAATTTTTGAAAGTCGGGTGCCAGGTTCAGGTAGGTGTTGTCTTCGGCACGCAAATTCCCTTTTTCTAAGCAAGCCCCGCGCGGCAGCTTCTTATTACGGCCCAGCGCCTATTACAATTACATTTCCTAGTCCAGCACTACTGAAATTAGTGAAATTACTGAAATTACACTACTAGACAGCACACTTCTCTTTCTTTCTCTCGCTTCATGCGAGATATTATCGCACACATACATACACACGCATACGTTGTTTTCAGTGCAATTTTGTTGTACTTCTTCGAGGAGGTTTTTTTACTTGGCTAAGCCAGGTTTTTCCTCCTCTGGGGCAATAAATTCTTCATATTGTCCCCAATATTGTGTAATTTTATTTGAATCCACTCCATTGAAAACTAGACAGATCAAAAAATAAATTGAATTGCGGAATCTCGGCGCATTGACGAGGTTTCGACAAAACAATTACCATGAAGCAAGCATTGTCCAGTCCAGTTGCGAACGAATGGATAAGAGCTATGGCAGCCGAGGTAAAATCAATTATTAAAAATGATACGTGGGCAGTGGTTCCTCGACCGAAAAATTGTGACGTTATCGGGAGTCGAATGGTTTTAAGAAATAAATGTCGACCGGATGGAATTATTGAGAACAGGAAGGCGCGTATTGTCGCTCAGGGATTCTTGATGTCACAACAACATATTTGAATGGTGTACTTGAAGAAGAAATATTTATGTCACCGCCTAAAATGTTAAATGAAGCGTTGGAATCACTCATCGAGTCAGAAGGTAAAAATAGTCAAATCAAAATTAAGGCAAAACGCATGTTAAAGGAACTATTGTCCGGGGACAAAGTTTGTCTTCTCAAGAAATCTCTCTACGGCCTACGACAAGCTGGAAAGCGCTGGTACAACCGACTGGAAGGCTCTGAGGAAATATGGAATGTCAAATTGTCACGGGGACCCCTGCGTGTACCATGCTGGTCAAGGGGAAGACTTACTGCTGATGACGGTATATGTTGATGACATATTAATAATTTCCAGGAATGATAAGGCGATATCGGCAATGAAGAGGAATCTTTCCCAAGAGTTTGAAGTGAAGGACGTTGGAAGCGTTGGCTACTGTTTAGGTATTGAATTTGCTCGGCAGGGAAAATAACATCACTATGCATCAAAAGGGTTTCATCAGGGTAATTCTGGATCGTTTAGGAATGACCGAATGCAAGCCAGTCAGTACTTCTGTCGATCCAAATGTGAAGCTGACGAAACCGGAAGGCGAACCTAATAATGATGTCTCAAGCTGCCTTATCGAGAATTGGTCGGTGTTCTAATGTACCTTTTTTTTTTTTTTTTTCGTTTGAGGAAGACAGAAATCCAATAACGGACATCTGGGAAGATAGCCCAGATAGTGTGGGACTCTCGCTTACGGCGCCCCTAGAAGAGGGACGGTTTGCACGCATACCCACTAAAACTGTCTCCCGCCCCCGCCACCTGGGCGGGGGTGGCGGCAACCCGTCAGGCTTTCCTACCGGAGACGGCATAGTCCCCCTGATCTAGGCCATCGCTCGCAGTTGTGGGAAAAAAGACTGCCCCCCTCCCCCCGCCCCCCGCGCATGTGTGGGGAATGGATGCTCTCAACCAAAGGGTTTTGGTCGTAGGGGCTGCGTCAAGATCTAGGGGAGGCTCCCGGGCAAAATGCGCTGACCTCCAGCTGACCTTGTAACGCCCCCTCGGCGCCGCCTGCCGGTGGGCTCGAACATACGGCAAAAAACCGCGGCCTCTCCCCACCATTTCCCACCTAAGTGTAATTTCTAGCCTTGATTCTAGCTTCGCCGCACTTCCTAATTCGCTCAATTTTCTAGCGATGCCAGAAAAAATATCCTTCCCCCCCCCCCCCCCCCCCCCCCCCCCTCTTAAAACCAATGAGTTTTGCTCTCTAACTATGTTCTACTCGTATTTTATGTTGTTCTCCAGTGCCCGCGCCTCCGCTCATGTAAATGTATAGAAATTCCCCCCACCCCCACCCCCACCCCCATGTTCTCCTTGGTGCCCTATCTGTTCGCTTACCGCTCGCTTGCCGTTAATTCGTTCCGCTATCATTCCATAATTAAGTTCCGCGCGTCGCTTTCCCTCCTGTTTCGCACTGTTTCCCTTTCCCTTACACCCTTTAACCCTTTGTGTTATCGCCGCTTACCCATTTTCCCCGCATTTCCTATTACGCCCCAGTCTTCTTCCACAACGCTACATGAGCCCATTGCTCTCGGTAAAAATTTCTCCTTCCTCTCTCCTGTCGATTCCACTCGGTCACCATTGTCGCCCCCTAATGGTGCCATGACCAGGCTGACGACTGGGTCCCTAGTTGAATCAACAGTTGATCAGAAGGATCCTCTGCTCAATTTGACCTCTCTCCCTCCTCTCCACCGCTCCGTCGGTCCCCGTTTTGTGCCCCCTAATGGTGCTATGACCAGGCTGACACCGGTTTTCTCCCTTGCGGGTTTGAGTCGTTTGATCGGTCGTGTCTATATTTGTTTCTCCGCTTCTTCCACTCCTGCTCTTCCTCTTCTCCCTCTCGCTGTCCTCTCGCTTCTTCCCCTCCTCTTGCCGTTTGTAAAGCGCACCATGCCTCCGCCGTCCTGCTTGTTGCTGCATCCTTTCGCTTCACCTTTTAGGGCCGCTCTCTAAGTGCTTGCAGCGTTCCTTCCTTCGCCATGCTGGATATTCTCAATGCGGCCCCTTTTCTCCACCATCATTGTGACTTCGGAGTTTCCAGAGTGCTGGAGCGTTTTCCGCAGTTCTTCCAACACTTTTCCGCCATTTTCCCGCTTTGCACTGTTCCTCTGCACTCGCGCACGTGGTCACCTAGCACTTCACTGCACTCCCACAACACTTTCCTAACACTACACCGAATTAGTTGCCTATCTGTTAATTATTTATTATTTATATTTTTATTTATTTATTAATCTACTAATCACTTCACTATTTATAATAATTTATTCGTTAATTATTAATTAATTATTATTATTATTATTATTATTAATCTCATTCACTTCATTTATTTATTAATTAATTAATTACTTCCTTCCTTCACTTCGTTCCGTGTCGTCTCGCCTCTTCCTCTTCTCCTCACTGTCTTCTTACTTCAACATATCCGCTTACCATTTGAAAAATGCGCCATGTCTCCGCCATCTTGCTTGTTGCTGCGTGCCTCCGCTTCACCCATAGGCTTCGTCCCTAAAGGCAGCTCTCTATGCGCTTGCGGCGATCCTTCCTCCGCCATCTTGCTTCTTGCCGCGTGCCTTCGCTTCGCCCTTAGGCTTCGTCCTTAAGGGCCGCTCTCCATGCGCCTGCAGCGACCCTTCCCCGGCCATGTTGGATGTTTGCGAACCGGCCTTTACGCTCTACGCTTTCCCTCGCGCGGAGATGCCCACGTGTTTGTACGATATATCGAAGCATGCTTGACCGACGCCATTATTTATTTACTATCAAATCATGAAAATACGAAAATAGCCAAAACTAATTACCGCGTGCATTCAGTATACCTCATTCGCCTTTCCCGCACTCTAAATCCCTAATGACATTTACATTATTAATTAATTAATTTAATTTCTGCGACTTTCTCTCGCAACTTCGACATGTCGCACGACCACGTGTTCGCGCAAGTCCTTCTTCGAGGGCAACTTTCACCCTTAAATTGCACTATTTTCACTCGCGATATATAAAAATAATAGTATTTAAGTCGCGCACATATTTATTTTATCCCGCGGTCGGCCCGAACACTCGTTTCCTGGCTTTCGATTACTCATGGGTTTGCACCCCATGCTTTCCCTCGCGTCGCGTGGTGGTCGCCATTACCGATTACGAAATTTCGATTTTTATTTATAGATTTATTATTTCATCACCGATTTTTACAAAACTTCACCGCTCACTTCCCCCACGGTCTCCCCTCACTTCACAACATTATTTATCACACTTTAACCACTTTTGCCCACCAAAGTTGAACTTTATCGCGGAGCGACCCCCGAACACGTGCGCTCGCCACGACAACCAGCCGTGCTCCCTGGTGTTCTAATGTACCTGGCGGTTGCCAGACATTGCGTTTGCAATTAGATATTTAAGTCAATTTAATGACTGTTTTGGGTCTATCCACTGGACATCATTCACCGGATTTGTTTTCACCTTAAGTGGAGCGGCCATATCATGGGAGGCGAAAAAAACAGAGAACAGTAACGCTATCATCAACTGAAGCTGAATATATGGCTGTTACGGAAGCTGCAAAAGAATCTATATATTTACATAATTTCTTACAAAAATTGGGATTCCCGAATCTTACAGATATTATATTGTACAACGACAATCTGGGAGCAAAACGACTGACAGATAATGCATCTTTCACGGCCAGAAGCAAACATATTGATTTAAGGCATTATTTCGTACGAGAAGTTTTGAAAAATCGAGACATGAGAATAGAATATATTCCAACAGACGAGGTGCCTGCAGATGTGATGACCAAAGACCTTCCAAAACCTAAACACAAGAAGTGTTCCGAAAGAATTGGGCTTCAAGCGATTTCCTGCTGAAACGTGCGAATTAATGCGTGTCTCGAGGGGAAGTATTGGTAATAAAACGATACACGAATTAACATGTACATTTGCCTCCGTCTAACGGAATTAATCACCATTAATATTTCCTCTTACATTCGCATGTTTCGTTTTAATTTTATTCTCTGCTTTTCCTCACGTAATTTAATTGTGCATTTTGTAATCGTTCTTGAATAAATAGTTTACTCGTTCTATACATAATTTATTACGACACTTTATTCGAACCAACCATTTTAACATACTTTTTAAACAAATAAATTTTTCAAAAGTCTACTTACGCCATATTATTGTCCTTCGAAAACAGAAAAATTTGCATTTTTAATTTTTTGTCTGGGCCTCATTGTTCCCGAGATATTTGGGAAAATAGCTTTTTCAACCGAAATTTTTCACCACTTGAAAGTGGATATTCGTCGATAAAAAAAATATATGTCAAATATTTTTACGAGTTTTATAACTTATAAAAATTTCATTAAAATCGGCGTGTGTCAATTGAGTGATGTCCTTTGTAAGATTAACATTTACTAAATCTACTCAACAAAGTTCAAAAGTTGGAATTAAGCCTCGTACAATATATGATATCCTACACATTATGATTTCACTTTAATATGGATTGAAAATTAGAAAAATTGTCGAGCAATATGAAACGAGCATAAAATTGTTTGTACTAATAGCATTCAGTCTCAAATGCAGAGAGTAGTTAATAGCAGTTCAAGTAATTAATGTCCAAAGCAAAATCGATTTGATTTCGCATCAAATTTATGATGCGTGACAGTGTAACATAGGCGAACGTAGGAGTAGTTTGCATACAAGTATGCATACGCATACATGTATATATGTCATGTAAACATTGCATTGCTTTACTTCACGCCGAGGATACCCATGGACATTGGCCCATGCATTTCTAACTACAATAAGACATACATAGCTGGTACTAAATAGAATTTCCCAGATGACATTTACTGTTGGCGTATTTACAAGGAAGCATTATGTGAGATAAGCTACATTACTGCACCATATTGTACGAGGTTAACTAAAAATCGAAATACTTGAAAGATTCGCTCCTATTTTTACACGCAAGATTTAGCATTCGGGAAAAATATCAATAACGTGGAAGAAAATAAAGTGACATGGTAAGTCGTTTTACATGGTAGTTTATGTAAAAAAAAGTCTTGTAGGCGATCATAGAAGTTTCCAAAATTCTCTTTGTGAAATTTCTTGTACAGTAAAGATTATGGAAAGTAATGGGATATGATAGATGTACAGAGTGTCTTGTAACTAGTGTTACTCTCTGAAAAGGGTAGTAGGGGATGTCATTTTGAACAAGACTTTCCTTTGCAAAAATGGGGTTTAAAGCTTCGTTTTTGATGTACTAAAGAAAAACACGGACCAATCAGAGTGCGAGGATTACGCGTACCTAGAAGCGAAAACGAAAGGTTCGAGCCTAGCAATTGAGCGTAATCATGATCAAGTTCCTATGCGCCGAGACAGTGTACACGTTTAATTAGAAGCCCTTACGTCAAATCTCAGTTAAGTAATGGACAGCACAGTTACATATAATGTTCACTTATTTGTTTGTCCTAAGTAAGGAACATAATTAGTTGTGTGTAATGAACAGACGTCGAATAAATGAAATTACTGTAACTTTAAATTTACATAGAACTTGTAAACCATTAAAATAAGACTCATCAATTGTTTAAAAATAATCCTGTGCAAATAAAAATGACTCCTCGTAACTAGATCGTTTCATCGATCATAACTACAACGCTGGCCAAAATTAACGCACCAATTTCTTTAGCTGTTTCTTTCTTTACGTTCTGTTGGAGGTAGGACTTTGAAATTTTGAGGATAGTTGGGCCCAGGGGTTATCTCAATGCTCCAGGAGTGCCATTGTTGCCTGCCACCCCCTTGCGGTATCGGCGATCCCTTGAATGCTAGAGGGTCGAAAAACCAAAAAAAAGGCTCTAAATTCTACAGAAAAAAAGAAAAAATCCGAAATTTTTTTACAGAATGAAGTTCTTTAGATTGCGGCCTTTCCGAAAATGCTCGGCTCAACCGCCTGCGACACCCCCAACCCCCTCCCAAAGGAGCGGTTTTTTCGATTTTGCTCAAACTTTTACCGAAGCTTCCTCTCGACCCCAGTTATACCTGGTAAAAGTTTGGTCGCGTTTGCACCAACCCCTTGGTCGCTACACGCTGTTAAAAAACCCACCCCTTGTTGTTTTTTCATTTTTTTCACAGTTAAAAGTCAATTTTGGATCTGCAGTTCACGAAAAAACTTGTTTCCGTGCCAACGGTATCGTTCCTGTTGATGGTTTGGGCCTGGTGTGAAACCAACCCCGCTGATGGGGTTCCTACTTCCAACCCTCTTAATCCACCCCCGGGGGTGGGCGGGTAAATTGGGTGTATGCGATCGATTGAGGGATCATTGGAACATTTCTGTACAAATTTTCAAGTCGATTACTCGAACCGTTCTCGCGCGATATGCAAAAAAGTGGAAATTTTGAGATTTTCGACCCAGGGTTGGTTTCACACCAGGCCCAAACCATCAACAGGAACGATACCGTTGGCACGGAAACAAGTTTTTTCGTGAACTGCAGATCCAAAATTGACTTTTAACTGTGAAAAAAATGAAAAAACAACAAGGGGTGGGTTTTTTGACAGCGTGTAGCGACCAAGGGGTTGGTGCAAACGCGACCAAACTTTTACCAGGTATAACTGGGGTCGAGAGGAAGCTTCGGTAAAAGTTTGAGCAAAATCGAAAAAACCGCTCCTTTGGGAGGGGGTTGGGGGTGTCGCAGGCGGTTGAGCCGAGCATTTTCGGAAAGGCCGCAATCTAAAGAACTTCATTCTGTAAAAAAATTTCGGATTTTTTCTTTTTTTCTGTAGAATTTAGAGCCTTTTTTTTGGTTTTTCGACCCTCTAGCATTCAAGGGATCGCCGATACCGCAAGGGGGTGGCAGGCAACAATGGCACTCCTGGAGCATTGAGATAACCCCTGGGCCCAACTATCCTCAAAATTTCAAAGTCCTACCTCCAACAGAACGTAAAGAAAGAAACGGCTAAAGAAATTGGTGCGTTAATTTTGGCCAGGAGTGTATTTGTAAAAAAATATACTGATCGAATTGAGTAACCTCCTCCTTTTTCGAAGTCGGTTAAAAAATAATACGCAACCCACAATAGCAGTTATCGCAGACGGTTCACTTCACTAGCATTTTTTATTATCACTTTTTACTGTGATATTTCGTTGTCACTTTTCACTAATTTCCTAACATAATAACGATGGATAAACAAACGAAGTCGTGTGAATCATTATCCAAAAATAACTTCTGTGATTTTTTTCTCTTTAGCGTTCCGCTCGAACGTTCTGTCCTAAACTGCCGATTGTGACTTTAAATGTTTCAAGCCTAGAGAAAGCGAGTGTTCTGAACAACGTCTTCGATCGTTCGGACCGTCATATCAAAGAATCATGAAATTAAACGGCTCCGTTTTGCTCGTTGGACGGTCACTTCGTAGGCATTCGAGCAATCCGTTGTCCCTTTCCCTTTTTAAAAGGCAACAACGATTTTCGCTTTTTTCTAAAGAAAGGCATACTCTCATTTTCATTAACACTACTCTCGAGTGTCAAAAGTCCTTGTTGCAAGGGACTGTTGTCTACATTTTCCGTCGAAGATGTTCATCATCTTGCGATCGGCAGTTTAAGACAGACCGTCAAGTGTTCAACAGCAAGGAGAAAATAAAAAGTCGCTGAAATTACTTATAAATAAACGTTCTAACGTTTTCATTCGCATTCTTTATCTGTGGTTATGACATTAGAAAATTAGCGAACAGTGGCAGCAGAATATTACAGTTAAAAATGACAATTAGAAATAACAGTGAAGTGAAATAAGTTTACTGACCAAGCTGTGACGGCAGATATTGTGCAGTGTGTGTTTCTTCGAAAGATCAGGATCGATGAAATCACGAGAATACAATTTTACTGGAACAGGATTATTTTTAAACAATAGGTGAGTCTGATTCAAATTTGCTTATCATGTATTCATGAAGAATGAATACATGGACACTATTTTTAATTATTCTATTAATTATTTAACAGCATTTTTATGTAAAGACTTCTTATTAGACTGTTCTGAAGCAAAGGCGCTTGATCGTGTTCATGCTCAGCCGCTAGACTCGAAGCTGTCGCTTTTGCGTGTGAGCGCACATAATCCTTGCGCTCTAATTGGACTATGTTTTTTCTTAATAATACAAAAACGAAGCTTCAAACCCTATTTTTGCAAAGGGAAATCTTATTCAGAATCACAACAGCTAACCCCTGTTTAAGAGACCTACACTAATTGTGAAACACACTGTATACAGTGGAGGGCAAAATTATTCGTACACTTGAAATATAGAAATAAAAGCAACAATATTTGTTATATTATTAAGTATATTGAATCATATATAGATTATATTATACATAACACTTACAGCAACAAAGGTCCCAAAAATGAAGGCAATAACATCATATAGTAACTTGAAATGACGGGAGCGTAAGAAATCGCCGCGCCGGGACAAAAGTATTCGTACATTATCATTTGTGTTGATAAATACAACAGTTGCGATGGCATCAAGACATTTTGATCAATGTAACTATTACATTAGTAGATGTTATGTTAGTTTAGTCACTAGTAATCGTGGCGAGTATACTTTAACAATGCATAACCAATGGGGTAGAAAACGCAAAGAATCATATAGGAATATATAAAAATACTAAAAAGAAGTTGATCTACTGTAAAAAGTATTATAAACAAATATAAAAAGGAAGGAATATTGCGGAATAAACAAAGAACCGGTAGACCCCAAAAATTAACTAACTATATAAGAGAGTAAAATCATGTGAACTGTTAAAAGAATCAGATACCAGTGTATTTGAAATTGCATCAAACCTTAAACAATATATGCTGAAGTAAATTTACCCTAAAACAGTTCGAAAAGTAGTGCAGTACATAAATGTTAGTGACGATTTCTAGAGAAACGTAATATTTTCTGATGAATCGAAATTTAATATTTTTGAGTCGGACAGTAGCAAAAAAGTATGACGGAGAGCCAACACTGGATTGAATTTTCAAAATATGCAATCAACGACGAAACACGGAGGTGGAAGTGTGATGGTGTGGGGATGTATTGCTACTTCTGGAGGGGGCAGTTTAGTAATAATAGATAAAATAATGGATAAAAATTTATATTTAAATACTTAAAAAAGAAATTTACGAAATTAGTGGAGATGAATTAGAATGAGTTCGATTTATGAATTAGATGAACTTTATTTTTAGCAAGATTATGATGCGAAACATACAGCCTATATGTATAATGCATCAGTGGTTGTTAATGCCAATATTCCCCACAGGTTAGCAACTCCTCTACAATTGTTTGACTTAAATTCCATGGAACGTGTATGGGCAAAACTAGAAAAAAATGTGCGAAAACATGATATAATGTCAAAAGAACACTTGAACGAAATATTAAAAAGAGAATGGTGTAAAATAGAATCCGACTACGATAAAAGTTTAGTGTTGTTGGTGATTCGCCGGAAGGATTATAATATAAAGTATTAATTTATAAAATTCCTGCTAAAATAATTGTAGCAATAATTATGTGTACGAATACTTTTGTCCCGGCGATTTCTTAGAGTTTCGTGATTTCAAGTGAATTCAAGTTACTGGAAATCGTTTGCATAATGCTAAATAAATTTGTCACTATTTTTATCGTGCAGCATTTAATACACTCAATGCAAAATTTATTCATCGTGAACTGTTTCCTTTGTTATAAAATGTTAAAAGATATATTAATATGATTTTAATTTAAACTACTTTGGTCTACAAGTACTTGCAGCAATTATGATGCAGTAGGGAAGAAGGTAATCCTTCGTAAGCAAATGAGTCGAAAATATGGAATAACATTTTTTCATAAGAGACATTATTTTCAAGGAATATTAAATTTAAAACTTCTTCTTTTAAAGTATTTGTAAAAAAATATATTTATGATAAAAATGATGAAAACATCTTTTTTGAAAATTATCAGTAGTTTCAAAACAAGTACACGCATAAAAGAAATATCATACCGACAATGACCAATAATATACTTTAATAATGCTAATAATTACATTTCTGAATTTTTTGTATTCATTATTCATTAAATTAATAAAGTAATTAACTAAAGTGTAATAATTCTTATTATATTATATTATTATTATTATGAAGGAATTATTTGCAGAAATATTTTGTAAAACTTTAAAATTTAATTTTCTCGAATGTGAACATAGACAAAATTTAATCTATATTTACGATTTATTTTTCCACATAAAATCATTTCTTCCTTAGTTGAACAACAATTATTAGAGCGCTATATAATTACTGTAACACCAAGTGTTTTGTGTTACATTTTAAATTACATCAGCGAATTCGATTTTCTTATATCTTAGAGAATATAACGCAATTACCATAATTATGAAGTATGAAAAATCGAGAATTGAATATACGAAGCTGGTAATGAACGTGTTAAGTGACTCTGTAGTAAGGAACAACTGTATTTATTTCAAACTTTAGGTAAAAAACTAGTAAATTACCCAAGCGCAAAAATTACTAGCACGAAAAGACTAAGAAATACAACCGCGACAATAGTTAGCGAGCGTTCCCCATGCAAAAACAATGGCGCTCGAAGTCCGTATATTATAACTTATAGCTACATGTAAATGATTCGCGCACGATCGTTGGGTTGCGGAGTTAGGAGCAAAAAGCTGCTCCTTCTCGACGAGCAAAATGAGGCAAACTCGAGTGGGAAAAGACGAGGTAGGAAGCGAGGGGAAACGATAATTGGAGAACGAGGGGACGGACGTGGCTGACGAGAGAAGGGTGACTGAAGTGGAGAACGCGTAGCAATCGACGCCGCAAATTATCTGCAATTATCCCATCTATATTGCTCGTTGGTCTGGGTCCTCAACTGCAGACAGACAGACCGAATGTCAGGTATCCACGTGCCACCCTTATTTCTTCTCAAAGAAAGGTACTGTCGGGTGCGTATTTCGAGCTCCAGTGCACGTGTAAAATAAAACATGCCAGCATTGAAAATAAATTTTTTTTCGGTGTACATTTTCACGTAAACGGACCTGCTACGAGATCATATAAATTCTATGCACTGACAGGCCGCTAACGAAATATTTAACGAAAATGCTGAATATGTTTAAAAAATAGAATAGGAAAGTTACGGAAATTTCAAATATCTAGTGAAAATAATTATAGACAAGTATGTAATTCGATATTAAATTATACATATTTTTAAGAGGTACATACTTTCTTTGTTTCATTCAAATATATTATTATTATATAATGAATTTTGGCAGTTTTGCAGTAATTATCTTAATTTAGAAAACTTTATAATGCTATAATCATACAATAAGGCCTTAGTGAAAACGAATATTCACAATTTTATTGGTCCTTGTGTAAAAGATATAACGCTTATGTATACTTCCGCTGAAATAAAATTATATTTAGTAAGGAAGAATTTTCTACCTATTTTGGATTTAGAATATAGACCTAATTGGCTGAATTTTATTTTAAACTTCTAGAGCTTTTGTAACATATTATACGTCATTTTATTTATTACTGTTAAAGTAAGCGAAAAATTCATGCCCAAATAAGGTAAAGTTCTGGCCGTTGACTAGGGTTATAAATCATGCTGGGAAAAACCCAGGGTCATCTATGCAGTCGTGTCTTATTGCTGACCTTTTTGGACAGCTTGACCGTTTTTCGTTCAGTTCGACAAGCGAGTCAGTATAGGCAGGACATACCTGGTACAAAGTCTGCTACACACATTTCTTTTAATATATTAGTTCAGTATTTTTAAACTGTTTGTTTCGTTATTTAACAATCCCATCTACGTCATAACCTTAACAATTACAACGTACTGAGTACAAATATAATCGGTTTTTGATGACGATTATTAGCTTATAAAATTGTTGAAAAAACTATTACTAATGTATAGAGTTTTATCCATGCACGTGCATTTGTGACATCTGTACTCCTTTCTGGGAACTTTACACCGACTCAAATTAAGGTTCGTGGGGCAAATTCGTTTTATAAGCTTATTACCTCATTAAACGATGTGTATATAGAGATAATATTTATCAAAAAATAAAAAGGCCTTTTGCAAAAAAGACGAATAGGTATGACTTTTATAAACAATTTCTTCGTTTCACTAGTCTCTTTCTTGTAATAATTAGCGACAAAACACAGTTACTTTATTTTTGCAGTAACAGTTGAAATGATACTTATTTACAATTTTTTAATAATATCTACATTTTTATTAATCTCGACTGCAATTATTGTAATTTACAAACTGCTGTTTATTTCTATACACAATCATTGAGGATGATCAGAAAGAAAGGAATAAACAAAAAACAAATTCATGTATTTATAAAAAAAGATGTGAAAATTAAACCTATGTTTTTTATAAGAAGTTTAATGTATTCACATACATATTTGATCAAGAAATAAATATGCTTGTAATGTAATTTGTATTTGTGAATCATCAGAATATAAATACCACTATATATTTCAATGGGATATGTTAAGTGTGTCTCTTATTAATCCCTCGGTTACTGTGGCCTTATATTGTTTCTATGCGCAATCAATTATATAATCATAAAAATAATTGTATTAAAATTTTTAAATAAAATTTAATAATTCGCCGAAACAAATTAAACAATTGATAAACAACATATTTTAATAATAATTATTATTATTTTATATAGTGATAAGATGTTGTTATAAATATTTAGCAAGTGAATAAATGGACAAGGGCAGTGATAAATTCGTAGAACGTGGTTATCCGTCCCTTTGTTCATATGATTTTGACAAGGCACTATTGAGTCCACAAACACCGAGGGGTTTGCACCAAATACAGTAGGGTTTGCGACATTTTAAAAAGAAAGGGACAATGTGAACGAAAGATAATTGTGGTCCATGTATTTTAGTAGTGAAACATCTATGAAGAAATATTGAATGTATGATTTAAAATAAACGTATTATTGCTATTGAAACATTTTTACATTTTCTATGTGAATCCATATCATTATTATATATCATGTCAATAAAACTAGAGAATAATAATAAAATAATTTTCAGAAAAAAATACACCGACTTCGAAATGTACTAAAAAGTATAAAATAATTTCTATTTCCTAATGAAGTAATTTCTATTTCATTCAATCATACAATTACGTAACAGATATGAATGAAATCTATTTACTCGTCAGGTAGTATATTAAATACACTTCAACCTTTTCGGAGGCGGCGCAAAATTAAAAGATTTTCTTGAACATGTCAACCTTTGGACAGCCGAACATAGGCAAAGCTTGTATAGCTATTTTTTTTCTATACATATAACTCGACAGCACGCCGCGAAGTAAGTGTTAGTGCGTATAGAATGTAACTATGGTCTATCTAGCCCTTTGCGGAGGGGTCGGTACGAAGTGAACCGTACCGTGGGGCCGAGCTCCTGCCGCGATAGTCATTAAAAATTGCCAGCGCATATTTCTGCTTAAACGCGGTTTTCGTTCATAGCATTCCAAGTCAAATTCTGGACATATTATATGTAAATGCACAGATTTACGTGCATGCACACATGTACGCGTTTCTCGGCTCTATCAGTTGTTTTCGCGGAACGCATAGTTAGACGTTATACCGACAGTATCGATACATTTGTTCACGACGACGATCGGCCGTCATATTCACAGCTGTCGCTCACGTTGTCGCGCGATCGGTCTATACGCGCTCTCATTGGTCAGTGTTTTTCATTAATAATTAAAAAACTAAGCTTTAACCAGCATTTTGATAAAGGAAAAAGTTGTTCGGAATCACTCCAGCTACCAGCCCCTAAAATTATGCCCACCAGTAGCCGAACACCCTGTATATTGTATATATGTATATACATACATATATATTGTATATATATATATATACAATACATACACCAATGGATTTGTAATAAAATTCTCTACACTTTTTGTCATTATACAAATTTGAATAAATTGTAAAAGAAGGTTATGAAATATTTTTTTGTTATAAACAAATTGTATTTTGCAAAATTCGTTAACATCCTGTTATTATACGCAAGAAACCATACAACTTTTCTATTAGAAGTTTTAATGTATCTCGTATGGTTTTCGAGATAGCCAAAAGGGATCGAAACTTTAAGGGCTCGTTTCACTCCTTCAACCCGCGTCTCAGCCGATAAAAAAAAATACGTGTCCCTTATTTTTGCCTGCTTAACAAACCTACGTAGTTTCATCATAAACGGAGGGGGACACTTGCGTGCCTTTCCTTGTTAGTACAATTTACACGTCAACCGTTTCTGACGTCTAATACGAGTCAATCATTCGGACTCATTTTCAAATATTATTCAAAAGATTAATTTCTTTTGAATAAACGTGCGCGAGTCAGCACATCTCTCAAGGGGTAACTTCGTCATTTTTTTAGACTTTTCAAATCTTCTTGCAAGTACTGTATGTGGGTATGACAAATAGATGATCAATACAAGTTTTCTAATTTTCAGATTTTACATTTCTACTAATTTCTGTTTATTTACATGGACACTTCGATTCATTAGGACATATCGGAAACGAATTTCCCACCTTAAGATGGCAGATAATTAGAATTATTACGGTACTGAAGAAAATCATCTAACTATAAAAGCGCTATACTGAAAGAAACTAAATTTTACGCAGTTTTCTATTATGCCGCTGGATAATTAGATGATTCTATGATATTTAGTAATTCGCCAAAAATGCAACGCTTTTCCAAGATTAACGTGATTCGAATTTAAGACACTGAAAAATCATAAGTATTCAAAAAAATATTATTTAATTATATGAACTCTATTTTGAAAAGTTATATTTGTTCGCCATTTGGCTTACGTCTTAATATTCGGTAATTAGACAATAATAATAATAAAATGATTATGAAGATGCTGTATTAGAAATGCTATGTTTCACAAAGATTAATGCCACTCAAAATTATGACATAGAATAATGCACGATAATTGAAGAAAGTAATTAAAGTAATACTAGGAAAGATACATTAAATTAATTCGAGGATCTAGATTGACGTAGAACAGTTACTCATTAATTTGACTCTATAATTAATTAAACAAATGCCCTTTTATTTAAATATATCGCCATTCGAAACATCGGGATTCAGAAACTAAGCAGTTCAATGGGGAGTTCCACTTTTTACTAGGTACAAATAATCCAGAGCAACTCCGCGAATCTAACAGTCAATTCAGTGTTTAGTACGTATTCAAATTAAAACAAATTCTAATTAACTACTGACTAAAATTACCGAATTCTCTACTCAAAAGACCGGATTTCGGAAACCAAGCTGCTTAAATAAGCTTTACAGCTTACAGCCATCTTGTGAAACCGACGATCGAATCAGTAGTCCAAAAGAAATAACAATTTTATTACAGTGGCTGAAGAAGCATGCGTTTCAGAGCTGCCTGATCCAGAAGCTATGCACGACTGTTTCCAAAACAACAGGGTTCAGAAACCAGGCTGCCTAGATAAGCTTTACAGCTTAGAGCCACCCCAGGCTAAAAGTCTTTTTGACCTCCTTATGCAACAACCGTTTTATATTGGATTCTAGGAAATCCTGCTAGTTTTAAGTTGAAAATTGTTCTGCCTTGAGGAATCTAGATCTTTGCATCTCGTGTCTTTTTCTTATTAAAGCTATGCGAGCTTTCCCTATGCTGAACATGTGTAATTTTACATATGATTTCAAATTTGTTAATTATATGTAATTACTAAAATTTATATATCAATACGATGGCTAATAATGTATTCTGATTTATTATTAACTAATATTTTTAAATTTTAATCCTTAAATAGCAATGTACTATTTTTAATATTTTCAAACTGGGCATCATCAACACGTGTGATAATTGAACCGCCAAACTATTATTTATTGTGTGGTTATTAGTTTTTACGGATGCAATCGGTAATTAAGCGAAAGAAGTAGAGAGAAATGAAATTTCATTAATTACATCGAAGTTTTTCAGTGTTGAGATTTCAGGGACATTACATGCGTATTATTTTCATGAAAGATCAGAACCGGAAGAACTAATTTGTAACAAAGCAGAATTATTCTTTAAATAATGGATAAGTCTCAATTTAATTGTTTGTAAATGTTTTTTTAAATTTTAAATATACAACGATTAATATATTTGTATGTGCGTTGCAGCATCAGCAATATTAGTGTGGGATTGAAATGAATCAACAGGCTTAAGAAATAATTTTAATTTAATATAATTCTATAGTTAGAGTTCGTTTACAATGATCTCACTAATTTATTACACTTTCTCTCGCTAACTTTCCTCTTCTCTCGCTGACTCGCAATTCTCACCAAACACTGTCTTATCCTCATGTATCCTTTGTAAATATAGCAATCACTTACTCACATTCTCACATACACAGATTTTAAGGTTATCGCACTCAATATTCCTTTCTCTTATTATCATTCGCACTCTCTTTCACTCGGTATCTCGGTCATTCATCTGTCGCTTGTTTATATGTATATATTTGGCGATCGACAGATGATCGGCGGCCCAACGATAGCTAATGTTTGCATTTCTCACTTTAAAGTTCTTTACATGCTCCTAACTGTCACATTGTTCGAAACCTAACGGTTTACCTTCCTACATTAGTGATGATTAAATAACGCGAAGAGTAAGTGGCTAAGTGGACTATATCTAAGGAAAATGTATTTAACTCCAAATAACTAGATTTATTTTTGATGTTCACTTGTTTCGAGAGTGTGTCTTCGAAGATATTTTAGATTTTACAAAACCTCGGAGTGGGCGTAGAATTTTTTGGATATTGGTGGGGGAAAGGTGTTTACTATTTTCTATTGGCTAACTAAATTCAAGTGGAAGGAAGTAAGGAGTACCTTCGCATGCATGGAAACTGAAAACAAGAAACTCTACGACTAAGACTAATGGTTCTAACGCCAGATGTGACCGTTAATAAATCCAGGAAAAATCTTGCTAGACTGTAATGACTTCTTGGGTCCTATTTCTGCTACGATTAAAGAACTATGAATTGTAAATAGCAAATGTTTTTAAAGGAACGAAAAATCCGTTAAACTATTGTATTGCCAGAACTTAAGTGAGGTCTAATCCTTTCGTTGCAATATGTATGTAAGACCTAACAGTATTTATTAACTATTAAATTTCGAGTCTTCTTTTTAAATAGAAAAATTATTTTTCAAAATATGCAAATTTGTTTTTTTATATCATTGTAATAATTGAAATAAATAATGTTAGATATTTTATTCCTTTCTATTTAAACATACACAAGTATTAGATAAGTCTAATTCCCTCGACTTAATTGGTTTATTCCTTATTCATGAAGAATAATTGAATTGGGTAATTGTAATGCAACTTCCTATCATGCAATCAATAATGCGTATTTTTAATAAATAATTTAAGAATAAAGCCCCAAACAACACTTTTATAAAGGAAAAAGTTATACAAAATCACTTCAGCCAATCACTCTTTTTTGGATGATAAAAACTGGCTACGGAACATTCTGTATATTTTTTATTAGCACAAAGCGCACAATGACCAGAACGCATGTCTAGTCCAGAATTGTGGGACTCCTTGTTGAAGAAAGGAATAAAGAGCTCACTAAAACATTATGATCGGTAAAACTAAATAGTGGCTTCGGTAAAACTAGGAATTTCTAATAAAGTTAAAAATTCTTAGCATAATAATTGCTCGCATCAGTCAAAGCTTGCATAACACTGACAAAGCTGACTGACTCCCAGCAAAACAAAGGATTTGGCGGGAGAGAGCCAGTCGCCTCTTTGTCGGCTCCTCTCTTTTGGACCTCCACCAGAGCATACATGTGATTGTCGACATACACCCGTACGGTTCGAATGTATGTACAAGAATGTAATGAAATATTCGATCTTTCACCGACGTATTTGGTCTATGTTGACATTCACCGGTGAAAGTCGACATTCTCCAATTTCGGTCTTTCACGGTGACATCTACACGTTTCACTACCAACATCAACGTTGCCTAAGTTTTTATAATTGTATACGATATGAAACTGAATTTTTATAAAAAAAAAATAATAGGAACTAAAAAGTGAAATAACTGACTGAATACAGTATTGATTCGTAATAAGCAACTCGCTCGAGTCTTTTTTTTTTATCAGGTATATTTTCGGCTTGCCTTTGTTCCCGAGCGCGACGACGGTAGCGGTAAACTATAAAGTAATCAGTCGAGCAGCGATGTTATTCTTTAGACAAGGACAGAGCATAGCATGCTTTCTCTTCTTAACACTTTGCCGGCCGCTGTCACGTATACGTGACTTTCTTCTGCCAACCGTTTTCGGCCGCTATCACGTACGCGTGACTTTTTTTTCTCCAGCGGTAATGCTTAATTTCCATGTTTGTGTAGGGAGATACATTGTTGCAGAACAATGTTTGGCGAATAGGGAACTGTGGTTTCAACTGTTTTACACTCCCAATTTACCATATTGTGTTTTACTGAAATATTTAAATACTCTGCCAGCCGCATCGAAGCGGGAGCTTGTTCAGTTAGTTTGACACTGTCCGTCACTGCCTCCGAATATCGGAAGCTTACATTAAATTTATTAAAAATTATAAAATCTCTTTCGAAATGTCATACAACGAGGAAATATATGCTGTTCCGTTATCAGACATGGAGAAAAGTTCTAATAGAGATATCGATAGTGATTTAGACAGTGGAAGTGATATCATTGTGAGACAATTCGAAATTTATCACACAAAAAAGAATATAGATCCTAAAGGTTAAATTTTTTAAGTAAAATGTTTAAATAATAATTAAAAAATGTAAGATTATGCAATAAAAATGGCGTAACAGTTACTTCAATGCCTTTTTTAATAATAATTATATTGCAACAACTTGCGTGAATCTCGCCGGCGGCAGCGCGTCGACAATTCGAGAACTGTGCGGCCGGCAAAGTGTTAATAATAGTAAGATTTCGCGAATGGAATAATATACCAGATTCGTAACAAGCAACTGCCCAAACCGGAGCGAGTGGCTTATTACGAATCGATGTAGAATCAGATGAATGAACGACAGAATCGCTATGCATCAGAGTGAGAAAAAAATATATATGTTCTGTCCTCTTTCCACTTAATTGTTCGGTCGTCCGTGAAAATTTATGATTTCTTCGGTTTCACGGACATCTCACTCTTTCTCGGATCTCTCACTCAGCGGCCGACTTCAAACAAAGAAGAGGGGATGGAAATTTGCTTGTTACGAATCACAAAACTGTTGCTTGTTACGAATCAATACTGTATAAGGTAAAGAGAAGAAGAAGTAAGAAAAATGGAGGGACTAAAAAAGAGACAGAAAGCTGGATGTGAAGCAAATTAAATTTCGTGGGTGATTCCACTCTGAATTCGTATATCTCGAGGCTTCCTCGTGGCGATAAGAGGACTAAACGTGATATAAATTTGTGAGGGTTTAAACTACGATCGGTCTAACGAGCATGCACAGCACCGAACTCAGGGTCAGGAGTTTACTAAACGGTTAAACCGCACAGTAATTTTCTCGAGTAATCGTCCCCTGTTGTTCACGTGACTGTCACACTTCATCCTTGTTCACCTTACAGCTTTACAGCATTTGTTATTTTTCTATCATATTCTACAGTGGATATTCTATACATATAAGCAAATCTTTCGGGTCTGAGGTTTTGTGTATATCGTACAGGTCCTACATTGATTGATGTCTTGCCGAACGTAGAAAAGGACAGAAGAGAAAAATATCACGGTCGCCGTTTGCGTATATCGTAAAGGTGCTACTGTGACGTCGTCCGACGTTGGAGTTAGTCATATGACGTCATCCAACGTTGGAGTTAGTTATTAAGTTATACTCATATACTTTCGCTACTTCGAGCTTCTCACGCTTTGCGTTACGCATATAATCTACCGCCAAATCAGCAATGTAATCATAAGTAACATTAGAACCACCCGGATAACATCCTATAAACCCCTTAAGTCCTTTCGCCGAATCAATATCTCTGACATAAACATCCTTTCTAACCGACTTCGAAAAAGGAGGAGGTTACTCAATTCGATCAGTATATATTTTTTTTTTTTTTTTTTATTATTATTATTATTATTTTCTATGTGTGCCCGCCGATTACGCCTAGCTGGATGCACCGATCGGAACGAAACCTTTTGCATCTGGTAGGTTCTGACTCCCCATTGGTACCATTATCAAAAAATTTTTCATTTTTTAATTGCAAAGTGTTGTTATTGCAAAAAAACCGGCAACTTTTGAAATAAACTTTTCTCAATTTTAGTGCGCTTTTAATATCTTATCACGGACATGATTCTGAACAATTTTGTTCATATAAAAATTTCGCGGAAAGCTTTAGTTTTCGAGATATTAGCGAAAAATTGTTGAAAAGTTTTGAAATCAACTTTGGACGATTTTCATGTCCTTTTAATATGTTATCAGGGACATGATTGTGAACAACTTTTTCCTTATCCACAATTAAGGGGAAGCTTTAGTTTTCGCGTTATTAGCGAAAAACTATTGTTACTAATATATTGAATACTACGTATGCCTCCGTGTCTCTGGTGGTGTATGAGTCAACATGCAGTCGCCGATTTTTTACTGTTTCTACAAACACGTCTAGCCGGCCGATAAAAAGCGTGAAATAAAATAATTTTTAGAAAAAAATACACCGACTTCGAAATGCACTAAAAAGTATAAAATAATTTCTATTTCCTAATGAAGTAATTTCTATTTCATTCAATCATACAACTACGTAACAGGTATGAATGAAACCTATTTACTCGTTAGGTATTATATTAAATACATTTCAGCCTTTTCGGAGGCGGCGCAAAATTAAATAACATATTCAAAATAATCTTTTAATTTTGCGCTGCCTCCGAAAAGGTTGAAATGTATTTAATATAATACCTAACGAGTAAATAGGTTTCATTTATACCTGTTACGTAGTTGTATGATTGAATGAAATAGAAATTACTTCATTAGGAAATAGAAATTATTTTATACTTTTTAGTGCATTTCGAAGTCGGTGTATTTTTTTTCTAAAAATTATTTTTTACACATCAATTCGTTTACGAAAGTTCCTCGCCATGTACACATTACACATTATGCGCGATGAGTAATTCAAAGAAAAGAATCAGTTATTGCAAGATGTATTATTGCGATCGCACAACACATATTACCGATAATATTTAATTTACTTTAATATATATATATATATAGAAACTTTGTTAGAAACTTTGTCAAACAGAGATGCGTTCCCAATTAAGGTGCTGGGGTAAGTGCCGAGAGGTCAAACTCAGTCCTCTTACCAAAGGCATCCCTGCCTCCCCACTACGTGGCCAGATCCTCCAGGAACAACGTCCCTATTCGACTTAGCATTGCAATAACAAACTATCTGTCCTTTTCTACAATCTCAGAAGCTAACAAAGCAAGCAATCCTACGACATCTGATGACCATACGACTCCAAGTCAATAGCCATCATCTATCGCCACACTTGGACTCTCATAAACGACCTTTCGCTTAGACCGCACGCAGGCTATCCCTATCATAAATCGTTCGAAGGCAAAATAGCACAGGCTAATTGCCCTCAACGACCCTCCAAAATACGTTGGCGCTAACATATATATATATATATATATATATATATATATATATATATATATATATATATATACCATATAAATAAGAAGAACGCAGTGACTTGGCAGGAAAGTCGAAATCGAAAATATTTTAATTTTCCTTCGATCTTCTGGGTCGTTTGGACTTTCCTGTCCAGTCACTGTCGTTTTTCTTATTTAGTGGAATAGGCCTATTGGGAAAACCAATTAAAAATAATGCATCAACAGTAGTACCTCTTGGGTGATATGGAAAACTATTGACAAAATTGTAATTATTATAACATGTATTATTGTTATTATATGTATATATAAAAGATGTTTATAGATGTAAACATAGTATTAATAACTTTAATAATTTGTAAAAATAATAATTATTAACAGTGCAAACAAAATTTTTAATCACGGCTGGACCCCGACAAATCTATCGTACGACGTCCCTGGCACACGACGTCACGTGGGCAGTCTAGCGCGGGAGTAGGGGCACGGTAGGCGTCTACTCCGAAATCGGCCCGAAAAGTGCAACTAAATCCGAGCACTGCTCTACAGCGAGCAAAATGGGGGCCGTTTAATTGTTTTATGATTCTTGCTTCGACGCGACGGTCCAAACGGCTAAAGACGTTGTCCAAAACGCTCGCTTTGTCTAGGCTCGAATCATTTGGAGTCACTATCGGCAGTTTAGGACAGAACGTTCAAAACGGTACGTTAAAGATATAAAAAAAAAGAAGTTATTTTCGGATAATTATTCACCCGTTTTCGCTTGTTTGTCCATCATTATTATGTCAGGAAATTAGTAAAAAGTGGCAACAAAATATTACAGTGAAAAGTGATAATAAAAAATGATAGTGGAGTGAACCGGCTGCGATATCAGCTATTGTGGGTCGCATACTATTTTTACAACTAGAACGATTTAGTTACGAGGATACATTTTCAATCAAGCAGGATTATTGTTCAACAATTGGTAAACCTTATTTTAATGGTTTATAAATTTTATGTAAATTTAAAGTTACAGGAATACTTTTGTCCCGATGATATCTTACGGTCCCGTGAAATTCAAGTCATTTCAAGTGACTAGATGTTGTTATTGCCTTCAGTTTTGGATCATTTGTTGCTGTAAGTGTTATGTATAATATACAGTTATATATGATTAAATATATTTAGTAATATAGAAAATATTGTTGCTTTTTTTCTATATTTTATGTGTACGAATACTTTTGTCCTCTACTGTATATTCGACAAAAATCAAATCTAAAATAACAATTATGAAAGCTCGACTTTGGTTGCGTGTTATGTTTTCATAATTACTGCTACTGAGATCATTATTACACTAAGCTATTTTTTGCACTCTCCGTAATAAAATTATATGAATTATTATTACATTGTAATCATTTATACATACTTACATCACGACTGAAATTGTCAAAAGACGCACGATGCAGAGGTGTCTGCTGACATTTTTCAGTTTAATTCGTGAAATAAAAATTCATAAAGAATTTTAGTAAAATCATACTAAAGAGTCGACATTTTTATTAGAAACGCAAAAATGAAAATTATCAAATTGTGTTGCGTTAAGAATATATGCGTCAAACTTTGCAAAAGCTCCGCAATGAAACTGGTAAAAGATAATGAAAGAAAGTTGACAATTATCATTGAGAACTTTCATCATCACCATGCACGCCCGAAAGCACATCTGGCTTTTCGTGAAAATGGCAATTAAGGTGAAAAGGTTGCCTCCACCCGCCATCAACACAAGAGCATTGACAGGTATTGTGCCTAATTTATAGAATGTATTTTTGAGATCAATAAATAATCAAATAAAAGAAAACATGCAAAGAACCTCTACTGCACCCAAGAACAGAAAGGAGGATCTATTAGGTTGTCCGGAAAGTTCTTTTCGCGTTTGTCGCTCGAGGCTTTACATTGTTGTGCTTAAGTAAACAAATATCCAGATCACTCCAAAATCAATTGTTTGGTCCAGTGACATTCTCTGGCACTACAAGAGGACTGTTTTCAGCATCAGTAGAAATTGAATCCCGTATTTTTCGCGTTGTGAAAGATGGAAGATCAAAAGATGCATTTGCGCCATGTCATGTTTTACTGTTTTAAAAGAGACATTACGCCTGGAATTACCACAAAGGAGATTTGTGATGTTTATGGGGATCATTCTATAATTGTGCACAATGTCTGTAATTGGTTTAGGAGGTTTAAAGCCGGAAATTTCAATCTTAAAGATGAAGTTCGCAGCGGCCGTCCATCCACCACTGATACCGATCTTATCAAGGCCTACCTCGATGAAAAACCAAGGGAAACAATTAGCAACGAGAAATATTGCATGCAACTCGAAAAACTTAGGGAAGCTATATTCACAAAACGTCCAGAAGTGGTGAATAGACGTAGTGTCGCGTTCCACCATGACAACGCGAGGTCATATATTTCTCCAGACATTGCTCGATCGGATTATTATTTGTTGCTTTCCCTAAAAAATTTTCTTCGCAATAAAAAATTCACATCGATTAATGAAATAAAAAACGGTCTTGAAGAATATTTCAACAGTAAACTAAGAGAATTTTGGGAAAGTGGCATTATGAGGCTTCCAGAAAGATGGCAGAAGGGTGGTAGAACAGAACGGATTATATATTACTTAAGAATAATACACTGAACGCAAAATATTTTAAACTTAACACCTATTAAAAAAACGAAAAGAACTTTCCGGACAACCTAATAGTTTCGATCATCCACCTAACAGGACTGCAGACCTCGGTCACGCGCAGATCCAAGAGCTGCAAATCACCAAATAAAATCATTTAGTACATACATCGAATTTTAGTTTTACTTTTACCATTTTCTTATGAAAATATTTCAGAGAAAATATTCACTTATATAAACAAACTAGTTCAGTTTGTAACGTCTAAAAATAATTCTGTGGCTTCGTGTCGGATAAGAATGGCAGTCAGTGGAAATAGAAAAGGATAGATTTCTAAGTGTGAGTAAGAAGTTCTTATGTAGAATCACTGAAAATCTCACGGAACCGAGAAAGTTTGGCTTTCTTTGCGGTTTCTTACAGTGGAGCCGAGGGAGTCAACATTTACGAGAGAATGTATACGATACATATTACTTAATACGTAACCGAGTTTCGGGTCGAGTTCAGTATTATCTGTTACAAAATAAACCAGTTTGCTTTTAATTCTTTAACGGTGGAGTTGAGTTTTAGAAATCCCTCGCGGCGTACAGAATTAAAATCATGCAAAGTCGTGTATGCACGTCGACCGCAGGGCAAATAATCCTAGTACAAATTATATGAAAAAAGTACAGCAAAACGAGGAAGACACGAAATTAATACTATATTGTGGAAAAGGTTATTATTATTAAAACCTTAAAAATTGTAAAAAAAATGTAAAATTTATAAACAAGAAAAATTAAAGGAAGAAAGTAGATTTAAGGAATTTAGTTGATTTCACTGTGGTATTTTTAAAAGTATATTTTTTTTTAAAAAATATTCAATATACAACCATATGAGCAAAACAAATTAGCAAGTACTAGATGGAATGGGGGAAATAATGAATTCGATTTGTAAAAAGTAATATTGTACATTGAGTGGGAAGTATCCAACACATCAAAGCAAAGAAACAATTTTTTTTCGTAAAACATATGTCATACATATTGCAGTTCTATTGGTAATATAAAAGAATTATATCACGAAATGACATTTTTATTTCATCTTATCGAAATTTCGAGTCTTCGTGGTCAACAATAATTCTTTGTTTTACAATAAACGTTGACCACACCAGAATAGATTTTTTGATTGACGTGTAGTAAATACGTCGTACGGAGTTAATGGGTTAAAAGTAAATATTTGTTCGGGAAAATGTCGTTATGTATCGACATCTAGACTACTTCCTGTGCATTAGATATAAGGCATATCAATAAAAACCACTTCCCCTTGACCGCCATTTTCCCTAGGAAAGTCAGATTTGCTCTTGATATGTACTTTTTGCTTCTGTACATTCTGAAAACAGAATACGTAACAACATATTGACGACAGTAGTTTTTAATTATCCTCGACTTTCTTTTGTTATAATTTTTCGATTCTATTGTACTTTTATAGATTACAAGACAGGATTAAAAAATACAAAGATTCACATATTATGTGGAATCCATAGTTCAGAATGTAGTATTGAATAATTGTGTGGGAAGTTTACTTGAAATAAAAATAAAAAATTAAAAGGAAATTAAGGTGAAGTGGGGTAAGTTCGTAAACGAGGCAAGTGCATATACAGGCTATTTTTATTACAATATGAGCGAAATTTCTCCATCTAGTAGGTAGTAATGTACTACAAGTTGATGTGAGCTATTCGTCATAGATGGTGCACAAAAATGCACGTATTTTCCTGAAATATATTTGACAGTAAAAAGCATTTTATACCAGATTTATTACTTATTCTGATCGTGCCCTATTGCACATGAAATAAAGTTTCAAAGTATTTTTAACTCGAAAATGGAGCTTCAACCAATATTTTGGCGGAGAAAAAAGCTGTTCCGAATCGCTCCACCTACTACCCCTTTTAGACTCTTACAGTAATTGTGGGACACCCTGTATACATATACAAGGTGTTCGGCTACTGATAGGCATAATTTCAGGGGGAGGTAGCTGGGGTGATATTGAACAACTTTTTCTTTTCAAAAATGTTGATGGAAACTTAGTTTTTGAATTATTAACGAAAAACTCACCAATCAGAGTGCGAGAATAGCGCGGGTTCGGACGCAAGAGCGACAGCTTCGCGTCTGACGGCTGAACATGATCGTGAGCAAGCATGTTTTCCCGTGACCGTCTAATTGCTAATAGAAAGTTAAATACGTCAAAGTTAAATCAAATAACGAGTAAAATAATCAAGAATAAGAACAGATTATGAATTATTTACACAAAGGGGATAAACTAATTATTTGTTATTAACTTAAACCGAGTGAATCGAATTCTTTCGATACTTGTACTTGTTATTCGAAAGGAATAAGGAATAAAATATGTTGGGTTTTAATTAATAATATAGGTATCTTTCACTTGTAATATACTTTTAATCTTAACGAATTACAAAATGCACGTGTGCATCGCTCCATGCGCCACGCCACGATGAAGACTCTCCGTTTATTCTTTTGTCTCCCACTGCTGCCAACTCGAATATTACATGCATTTCGTACAAAAAAACAATAGAATATACAGTCAACCCTCCTATAACGCGGTACTCTCAGAACGCGGTTTCCATATAACGCGGAGCTGAACTAGCGATAGCCCTCCTATAACGCGGTACTCTTACAGCGCGGTTTCCGTTCAACAACGTCCCATCAGTTCTTTCCGTGTACCCAATGAATGGTTTTAACTGGATATGTTTTGTAGTAGATCAGGTCAGGCTCAAGCATAAAGAAAAATCAGTAATTCGCTTAACATAAGGATACCTTATTTCGTAATGGTCCTGCCGATCGTACGACACTAACTGCCGAACGACGAACTACCCCCTGCTCGACTCTTCGACGTTGCCGAACGGCGACGTCGTTTCCCCGAACTCTTCCCTTTACCGGTCGGTGGAATATTCCACGACGCACATACAATACTATAGTTTATATAAATATTCAAGCTTATCTCTTAGCCGTTTAATTTGTGGTTTATAATTGCATAACATTACACAATACTGTAAGTAATATTCTTCATTTGTTCTAATATAATAATAAAGTAATTATTAACCCTAGATTTGCATCATGTCAAACACAAAAGAAACAAGGAAAGGATTAAAAAGAAAGTTTATATCGCTTGAAGATAAAAAAATCCAAATTTTAAATCGTTTAGAAGGCGGGGAAAAAATATCGTCTGTTGCAAAATCAACAAATTTGAATGAATCTACAATTCGAACCTTAACGAAAAATGCAGATAATATAAGGAAAACTGTGGCAGATGGCTGTCCGTTAAACGTGTTACTCGCACACGAAATTCTAATATGGTTAAAATGGAACAGGCGTTAATGATCTGGTTGGAAGACTGTATAGCCAAAAAGATTCCTATCAGTGGAAATCTTATCAAGCAGAAAGCACTTAAAACCTACGAACATTTAAGGAATATTGGGCATTCTTATGCAGGGCTAGAAAATCATTCGTTTGTCGCGAGTAAAGGATGGTTTGAAAAACTAAAAAAAAGGTACACATTGCACAATATTAAGTTTCAAGGAGAACAGGCCTCAGCAGATGCTGAGGCTGCCGAAAATTATAAGCTGGAACTACCTAGAATTATCAATGAAGGAGGTTATTCACCTGATCAGATTTTTAACGCCGATGAGACGGCATTATATTGGAAAAAACTACCATCTAGGACCTTCATTTTGAAAAATTAAAGGCGTGCTCAGGGATTTAAACCTTCAAAAGAACGTATCACCCTTCATGTGTGCAGCAATCTATCAGGGAGCCTGATGATAAAACCAATGATAATAAATCGTTATTCAACTCCCCGTGTAATGAAAAACATTAATAAGACCCAATTGCCTGTGTAGCGGCTAGCTGTAAATCTGTAAATTTTGTAAATAGGTTTTAACGTGCAAACGGCTAGCACGGTTTATGACAGGGACAACAGTGGAACTGTTTTTGAGGAAACCGTTTTTAGAATTTTTAGAGAAAGCATGACCGTACTTAGAATTTTTGCTAACGGTCTCAACAGTAAAACGCTTAGTGTCATAAACCCTGGGTTTCCCTTAGGGTCCGCATCGCGAGGTCAAGCGACCATCGGCTGGTCGCGTAGTTGACCTGGGCCTTGGGAAATTCCGCTGCGTTGCCACCTTCACCAGCAAACGCTACCCCCGTCAAATCATACCCCCGCTCCAAGGAAGCGTGCTTCGGGCACAAGAGGGAGGTTCTATGATTTGGCGGGACTTAGATTAAGGTCATTGGTTAACCCCACCTTTCAGGGGGTTGTCCATTAAATTTAGTAAAGATATAAAAATAGGGAAGCGAGCGCAGCACGAGAGAACTTCGTGAACATTGTTACTGAGATAAGTCTTGACGGGGCTCCGGTACAGATTAAACAAGAAAACGCAACAAACTGCAGTTATATTTTATTTCATACACGTAACCCTTCACCTGCATTCTGGCGATCTAATAAGAAAGCTTGGATGGCTCAAGATTTATTTAAGGATTGGTTTTATAATTGTTTTATCCCGACAGTGGAAACCTATACGATGGAAAAAAATTTGTATTTCAAAGTTTTATTGGTTCTTGATAACGCTGGTTGCCACAACATAGAACTGGATCATCCAAATGTGAAAATTGTCTTCCTTCCTCCTAATTGCACGTCATTAATACAACCTTTGGACCAAGGAGTCATTCAAACTTTAAAAATGTACTACACACGCCAACTTTTCCAAACCATTTTCGACAGATTAGAAAATAGTGAAAATAAAACTCTTACTCAAGTGTGGATGGAATTTTCTATTTTAGATTGTATTAGAACCATGTCATCGGCTTGCGCGGAAATTAAACCATCAACGCTTAATGCGTGTTGGAAACCTCTTTTACCTCAAATGGTTCAAGCAATACAAGATGATTCTACCATTTCACTCCCAGTTACAGAAATAGTAAGCGATGAAGAATTTGCAGTAAACCATCAGGATGTAAGAGAACTAGTACTCGGGGAAGAAACTTTAGATGAGGAAGAACTGATGGAACTAATTGATGCACCCACCTCAAATGCATTGGTAAACGAATGGGTGCCAAATCTCGATTTACAAGATGTGAAAAAAGGGCTAAATTTGGCTAAAGAATTAGAACTTCATTTCATTCAAACTGATCATTCAACGGTGCGCAGCGCAAAGTTTAAAAGAGAGTTAAGAAATTGCTTAGCTCCCTATAGAGAGGTTTTAGTGGAGTTTGAAAAGAAAGCTACAATCGAAAACCAATGTGAAGATGAACCAAGTGAGGAAGACATTTTGCCCATTAAAAGAAGACGAGTTAGGCAACTCATATCTGACAGCGAGGATGAGTGTTGAAAGATTACATAATTTTACAAAACTCTTTCTTGCTTTTGTTGGAAAACAGTTTTTTAGTTTAGTTTTTGTTTCATTTTTTTTATCATTTCCTTATATGAACTCTTCAATTCAATAAAAATAATTTATAATTTATCTTGTCTTTTGTATTTATTGGTCTCCATATAACGCGGTACGAATGATGTGATTTGTACTAATTCTGAGTTCCTTATAGCGCGGTTTCCATACAACGCGGTAGACGGTTTCCATAGAACGCGCTACGAATTCGCCTGGTTTGTACGGTTAAATCCGAGTTTCTTATAGCGCGGTTTCCATATAACGCGGTACGCACTCACCGCGTTATAGGAGGGTTGACTGTAAATGGCGCGAATAATATAAAGCGCGACGCAAGTCTCCACAAAATATTGAAAATTGTTCTTGTCTCCCGTGACAAAAATACAAAGAAACCAATTCGTGCATTTTGAAGGAAAAATAATTTCTCTATTCGTCAGAAAAAATTTTAAATCCAATAATTAACAAATATATTAACATCTGTCTACTTTAAATGAAAAAAAAACATGTAGAAATAATTTAAATTGGACTTACGTATTGCTTAAAAATAAACTACTGTGGCGTAAGTGTGTCCTCGTGCCTGAGTCATTTCATCGATCTTGATCTTTCATAAACTGTAACGTCCCGGGAACATCACATTAAATCCTATCGATAAATAAAGAAACATACTAATCTGTATATTTTTTTTTTATTCTATTACCGACCGCAAATTACCGACTGCACTATAACAATTCGCGCGGTAATGTTATGGGGTAGCTCACGCGTGCAACATTGTTTAGAGTAGATCACCGATCGATGGCGCGCGCGTTAGTTAGGAAGAGACAGCAAATATACTTCGAAACCAAGTATATTATAAATTATCATTTAAATATTTATATTATATATATTATTAATTATTAACCTATTATAAATTGCGTCATATTTTTAGCTCTTATTTTATGTATTGTTTGTAATTAATTATTTCTTCTATTGAAACACTTATAATTCGTGTATCTAAAAATCATTAAAACTGCGATTTAACGGGAAAACTTGTGAAAAACTAATTAATAATAAATCAAGGCGTATTTTTAGTAATCAAACTAATATACATATATTTGCTACTAAATAAAGCGTAATAAAATAATAACTACTTTTTGAGCGGGAAAAACCCATGATTCTCTGGGTATAAAAGGGCGTGCTGCAGAGGCTGCGAGAGTAGAACAATTTTTAAAGTACTACGTGTCGGACCTCTTAGGAAGCGACGAACTGGAGCAGTTTCAACTGGTAAGAGTCTACAAGATTCTTAGTTTTGACGACAGCGGGTATCAGCCATTTGGATACTCGATCGTTGGGTAGTTCTAGCAGCCAGCTAACGCAGGCTCCACAATTAAGTGATCAGGTTTTGGGTGCCGATTTGTGCTCCGACAAAAAGGGACATGAAACTAATTAGTTTAGAGTCAAACAAGGAGTAACTGTTCCACGTCCAATACAAAGTTTACAGTTTTTATAATTAACCAAATATTGTTCTGTCAGTTTTGTTAGGATCTAGATCCATTATAAAATTGCATTATTTTCTTGCGTTGCGTACATCATTATAAAACCGCGTAACTGAAGTAGTGTAAGAGCGAGCGTGAAGAGTGCGAGTAGGACATTGTATTTTCCGTCGATGGAATATTCCATCGACGGTTAAAACAAATGAAAATCGGGCAACGACGGCCCGCACGGCGTCGTCCGACGAGGGCTCATTCAGGCATTGTCTATTGCGTTGAGCACTTTACGTTCTTCCCGAATAAATTTCTGATTTTTCCTGCCAAAACAGTATTTTATTTAATTTCGGTTGTACCTGAATCCTGAGGATATTACAGTAGTTAGCTACCGTTTTGCGATTTGTGATATCAACAAGTCTAGTATACTCCATTTTGCTTATAGAATTCAGTAATACATATATTTTTATATTTGCTAAAGAAATAAGAAAGAAGTAACGTAACGAGAAGGAAAGTGTTCGAGAGAAACGAAAGAGTACACGTTTAGATTAACAGTTTAATGCACAACAATAATTAAGACGAACAAGACACTCCACGGATTAAACAAATTACAATTGTACGAACGCTAAATTTAACCGAACGATAAAGAATACAAAAAAATAATCGTGTAGTCCTTTAACGCTTGCTCTTGTCTTATCGCACGTAAAGAGGACGATTTTCTGAGTAGCGCGAACCGTTATCGGCGGTTTTGTCCTCCGTGCAGGTGACGTAGAAGGAACCTGCCTTTACGCGGGTAGGCCGTAACAAAAGGTATTAATCTGTAGATTTCACTCTTTAACCACACGCCACCACGATCCCACATTCTTTTAGAATTAGTTATAGTAAAAACGAGTCGCTTAACAGGCAAAAGCCGCTTTTTGCTTCGTAAGCGCTGTAAATACCTGAGTGAAGTCGCAGTTACGTTACAAAACCAAAAATACACATAGCATAACAGCTTGTCGCAGTTAGATGAATGAACTCATTTTATTTCACGTTTTTATATGTAAAAATATAAGATTTGGAATTACAAATTGCCCCTAATAAACCGCTGCAAAAGGTAACGTAGTTAATAAGTCGTTTGCTCAACAACATCCCAAAAAATAAAAGTATGATCTTACAATTTTAAGAGTAAGGCTCAACAGATATTTTTTTGTAAAATACTGATAATATTAGTGATATGTTGCGTAAATAAAATAACTTTGTTTATATACATTGCAGAAAGTCACAAAAGTATCTGAATAATTGCAGCTGTATTTTTTTATAAAAGTCCACATTTTTTTATTCAAAAATGTTGTTCAGGTGTTAAGGTGTGAATTACTTTATAAATTTCATGTAAAAAAGACATTTTGAAATTTATTGTAATTAATAATCGCCAGCTAAACGTGATATGTAACGTGGGCACAGTTTTATCTAGTAAAAATAGTAATGGCGGAATTTCTACTCACGTGGTATCACGAGATCTGTTAACGTAACTATTATATGAACTGTACTTTGACATACCTTTTCCTAATTATTCATTTTCATGTTGGATTAGGCAGTAAGCATATATTAACAAGCAAATAAATAATAACAGTTTTTATTATAATAAAAACTAATAATAACAAAGCAAATAATAACAGTTTTTTAAATTCAACACAATTTTATTAAAAAAACGCAACAGTAAATACATTTCACATTTTAAGTGAATGTGGAAATTGGACATTAAACCGTCGCGTCAAGAACGTACTCGAAAAATCGCGATAGAATTGAGCGAAATACGACAAAACCAGCGCAGCAAACAGCAAATCAATTAGTGCGTTATCCGCGTTTATCTTCTAAGCACGTCGACCCTTTTAAGCGAATGTGTATGTATGGGGGCATGTATAACTGTTGTCGAAATGTCACACGAACGAGTGCGTGTATAATTGTTATTGAAACGTCATAAAATGGTTGTGGACTAATAAACATAGAAAATTCCCGAAACGTTCGAAAAAGATCACCGAGAATATTCGGGCGTTGCGAGGATAAAAGAATTATGCGAGTAATTCTACATAGATATTAGTACGCACGAGTTACGCGACGATACATATGAACGATACGATTACGTATTACGGTAAGGATACGATTTTTTCTCTTCTATTACGAACTTACTTCCGATTAATTTCTTGTGTGCGTCTTGTACTGTTTGTATTTTTTCGTGTACTCTTAATAAAGGGGATAGATCTGATAATTTTAATCGTACATAAATGAAAATTGTACACAAAGCTGCCTCAGTTATTTATTATAAGTTTAAGTATGAGTTATTTATTTATTTATTATACTTACGTACAAAAGTCACTAAAAACAATATGTATATCAATAATTATTCGTATGTAATATTGAAGGAGAAAATGATCTATTTTTATTTTGTATGTTCCTCATAATCTTTCAATAAAACATTTCAAACCTTACGTTTATATTTTTGCATCATTTGTACCTATAGAACATCCTGGATAAGTATTACGCACAAAATCCCACGTTGTTCCAACACTGAATGCAGCATTCGAAAATAAGGCACTTCGGAATCATTTTGTATTTTTGTTATAACGTTTTAATCATGTGTTTCAAACCTTACGTTAATACATTTTTTTCTTCTTTCTGTGTGTGAAATATGTTGGGAAAGTTTGACGGTATAGAATTGTACTGTTACGTCCCGGATCGCGGTTCACGTAAAATAGGAGAGGAACTCACCGGTATTGACGCTAATTGTACAATCTTTTTGGCCATGCGGTACGTACGCCCGTCATCTGCCAGGGATCCCGGGTGTTTTAACGTAGCACAGTGACTTACTCTCGATACTTCCCGTTGATTGTTGATTTGGTACGTCGATTGGTATTAGTTTCCACTCTATGTTCGCGACGCGGTTATGAGTAAGCGGCGCGACTTGTACTGGGGTTGGGAGATGGAAGGATCTTACTAGCTTGCGTAATTGGTATCTACGCCCTCCTCGTCGCTTTCTTTCCATGAGCCAAAATAAATGCAAAGACGTCAAACACACTATTGATACCGTGCGGCTGATTCTCGCACCACCGTATCGTGCGGACCGAAGTAGCTTGATTATGTCTCTAGGAGACCCGTGCGGCTGATTCTCGCACCACCGGTCTCGACTAAATCAAGGTAACTGCTCTAGAATATAATGCTCGTAGAGATTGTACGAATAGGAGGGTTTCTTGAGGCACAAATAACTGTATGATAAAGATAAAATGAAATAAAGGTATATTCTTGAAATCGAAATATGACCAATTTTACAGAGATATACTTAATGGTTAGCGCGACGTAATAATGTAGAGTTGGAGGTGAGTAGGGACGGGAGTAACAGTTAGAGAATCTAACTTGTCAGGGCTTGAACTCGTGGTTTGGAATATCGGGGCTGGGACCCGTGACAGAGTAGTGCACTGGAATGATCCAGGCACCGGAAAGAATCGGAATGGAAGCGCTACCGTGCGATCTCCAGGCCCTTTTATATTGCCTACTGATCACGGAGGGAGAAAGAATTTTGTCAGTCGTTATCTGTTGTTTTGTCTTTTGAAAAGGATGTTTATGTCAGAGATATTGATTCGGCGAAAAGACTTAAGGGGTTGAGATAAGGTTTATAGGATGTTATCTGGGTAGTTCTAATGTTACTTATGATTACATTGCTGATTTGGCGGTCGATTATATGCGTAACGCAAAGCGTGAGAAGCTGAAAGTATATGAGTATAACTTAATAACTAACTCCAACGTTGGATGACGTCACATGACTAACTCCAACGTCGGACGACGTCACAGTACACCTCATGCAGGTACAATATTAAGGTTTTTGCAAGACCGAGCATTGTTACACCGCTTTCCACCAAAGAAAAACCGGAATATTCTTTTATAATTCTGATTCAAAATTTCCAAAAATGAATGAACATATTCTCTAGGCTAAAAAAATTGGCGAGTATAGGACGATTTAAAATATAAATATTTGCTTGTTTTTAAAAAATACTTTAAATAACAGTTATGAATTCAAAAAGAGGGTTTTAAGTATTTACCGAAGAATGGACTATCACTTCGGCCCAATTTCGGTATGCAGTTTTGAGGTGTGGCTACATTAATCGAAACCACTGCATCATGTTTCTTTGTTCTTGTCAATTCCTCGCTCCATGAAATCAATTTCACGAACTAGTGGAGTTAACATTGCGTTAACATTGTATATTGCGTTATTTGTTTCAAAGTACAGTAAAGTCCATTTAACTATTCGCGACTAGGGACAGAAACTGCCGGCAAGTAGTTGCATGTTTTGGAGCTGATGTCGAGATCTTGAATGATGTAGTCACAGGACCGTGCATTTGTTTATAGTGTAATAGTTTAATGCATATGTGTATAATATAATAATATAATGTAATATACATATATATAATATACACATTTTATGAATCATTAATAAATTAAATTAACTTTATGAATAAGCCAAATGAGTTGTTAAATTTATGATCCAAAACAGAATTTAAAATTCTTTTATATAGTTACGTGGTATTAAGCGGCGAGTATATCAATTGGTATCACTGAATTGAACGTTGGTTTATTATACTGGCGATTCAAAACACTATTCAATCATAGGTCTTTTCCCACCACAAAATGATACCGTAGAACGGAAAATATACACAATTACAGCTCCATAATGGAACAGAGAATATACCATAATGGAACCACAATAGATAAGGCGATCACCAGAATTTAGAACTACTGTCATTAGCGCATTATCGCGCTTTCTGCTTTCAATACAGAAGCAAAATATACAAAGTAAAATTTTCTCATTTGACACTTTGTTTTTGAAAAAAACAATTCACGACGTAAGATATATGGCGTGCAGGCAGCCAAGGAAATATCTAGTTCGACAAATCCTCTTCAAGCATATGCAGAAGCTTGATTGAGTAGTACAAGTCGAATAACTTATCGGTAATGTGTTTAAATGCTATATATTCTGGTAGAATCTTCTTCGAAATGTCGTCCCTGTTAGTCCGACGTTCTTGTTAGGATCCTGAGAGTATTAGCAAGAATGAAATGGAGGTGAGAACCCTCGACACGTCACTGGAAGTAACCTGGATTTCAGTACCTGACCGCAGTGATTCAGTGTGTAGTATAATGTCTTACATTCAACCATTCCGCATAAATATTCGGTTTCGTACGTGTGAATTAGGGAAGTTAGGTATCGATGAAAACATTGATTAATTTTTCGGATACGATACAGTGAAGGTTAAGATAAAATAAAAACGGTAAAAGTTCCAACAACATAATGCCTTTAAATTGCAAATGATTTCATACTATCATAGCAAATCTATTTTCTTTCTACCATATGAATAACCTATTGTATGGATCGGTTTTTGATTGGTCCGCGTAATTTTTACTATTACTACCAACTCAACATACTAGAATGTTTGTAATGCTACGCCTACCGTTTTCTAAGAATTAACTATTGATAGAATTACAAATTTAAGCCTTAGTAATTTTTTATGCTTTAGCTCCCATTGTTAGATATCCATCAATTCTTACAAATGGGTTCTCAAAGTAAACTTAGAACGTGATAAATGAAACTTAAAACTAGTCTATAATAATTATATCATACATGAAATTTACTAGATAACTGCCAACTATCTTTGGGCGCGTAGTAGGCTAATCCTCCTAGGGACATATGTACGTAAGGAGACATACCGCCCACCTTCCCTTGAACAGTCTCAATGAGACGTTCTGATGTTCAATGTGACCACAAGATACGCTTGTCGAGTGTCCTTGTTCTTTGCCTCAATTGTTGTGCGCGCTCAAGCCAATAGTTCCTATCACTGAAAATACAAAAGCCAAGATGTTCATTTTCATATTCTGAACAACTGGAGCCATAGCTCTTTCATAATCGAGTCAGACCCGTGAATTAACATCGCATACGTTAAGAACAAGGTTGTTGATATCACTTGTTTCTTTTCTCTTGGTCGAATTCGAAAAAGTCATTCGTACACTTAAGCGAACATGACTATGAGTACTTAAACCTATACTTTTGTATAACGGCATTCAAAATAACGGCATTTTACAATTATAATTGACAAGAAACAGTCATGAAAAGCGCAGTAGCTGGTAATATGGTAAAAAACATAAGCCATTAAGTATGGATCCAACTGTCGCAATGTCCCTTTAAATTCTACCTCCGTGTTAAACAATGTTAATTTACGTTTAAAATTAATTAATTAAAAGTTACGTCTCTTTCATGAGGTGACGATGCTATCATCTTTCTCGTCACGATATGTTAAACCATAAGTGTACTATGCAAACGCGCCGTTGGATCCTTTGCTATAACGATAAATTACAACCACAAAAAGGGCAACATGAGCCAAATCATACCTTGTAACGGACAATCAAGTCGCAATCAAATAATAATCTGCTGACGGATTGGAACTTTGTTGCAATCCGATTTTACCAGCGCCTTATTTTTGACACCGACAGCACGCATCTCCTATAGTCTTAGTCTTTCCATTATGGCGGTTCATGTTTTTTTTTCGCACAACTCATGAACCAAATTTCAAACTCATGGATTCTATTTACATTGATCTATAATATATATGAGTATACAATCGTTCTTATTAATTTCAATATGTGAGCTATTGAAACTATTTTGGTCACTCGACTTTATAGTGAATGTTGGGAAGCAAGATGTGCACTCTGAATAGTCCTTTAAAGGAGGTAATTTTCGGCGCTCCACTGTCGACGCCTTACTAGTAATTTCGGCTGTATCTATGTCCTACTACTGATGTCATGTAACCATCTACTGGACCGTACAATATTGCTACTTATGTGCCCTTTGGTTTCCTCTGGTATGCTTTATGATTCGCTTTTACAATCTTGACAGTCTTGACAGTTAATTTCGTTATTACATATGATATTAAATAAATTTTATATCTGTCTTACAAAACTTTTCGTCTCATAATGATCCTGTTAAGCAATGGTCACGACAAAGAATGTGTAACAAATAGCCACATCCCAGAACACGTCATCTATCCATGCGTCACACCCTGAACCTGTAAACACTGCAATAGTCATACTTCGTTAGCCATTACTCACTCCTGACCCCTCTACACCCGCCAAACCGAAAGATATAAAAGTTCCTCGACTATTTTTGAAAGTTCAGTTTTTTTCCGATTGCGAAACAAACCCATTCAACGTTATAAATAATAAAGTATTACAAATAGAAATCATACGAGTCATTTTTCTGTCCTCGGGAATTTCACGTGACAAATGCAACGATAATTCAATTGCATTCATTGTTAATCTAAAGAATGACAATCGTATTGTAGTGTACCGATGCTTCGTCTCGGGTGTGGCGTACCGATACATTGTCTGAATTATGGCGTATCGAGATACTTTGTATCGGCTGGGTTTTTTCCATGACCGTTATAGCAACGGTCATACAACATGCTTTTGGGGATAGGAATTTTCCCAAAACCGTTACACCAGGGCGATCCGTTTTTGTTTTATTAACCGACTTCGAAAAAGGAGGAGGTTACTCAATTCAATCAGTATATTTTTTTTTTTTTCTATGTGTGCCCGCCGATTACGCCTAGCTGGATGGACCGATCGGAATGAAACCTTTTGCATCTGGTAGGTTCTGATTCCCCATTGGTACCATTATCAAAAAATTTTTCATTTTTTTATTGCAAAGTGTTGTTATTGCAAAAAAACAGGCAACTCTTGAAATAAACTTTTCTCGATTTTAGTGCGCTTTTAATATCTTATCACGGACATGATTCTGAACAATTTTGTTCATATACAAATTTCGCGGAAAGCTTTAGTTTTCGAGATATTAGCGAAAAATTGTTGAAAAGTTTCGAAATCAACTTTGGACGATTTTAATGTCCTTTTAATATGTTATCAGGGGTACGATTCTGAACAACTTTTTCCTTATCCGCAATTAATGGGAAGCTTTAGTTTTCGAGTTATTAGCGAAAACCTACTGTTACTAATATATTGAATTCTGCGTATGCTTCGTGTCTCTGATGGTGTATGAGTCAAGATGCAGTCGCCGATTTTCTACTGTTTCTACAAACACGTCTTGTCGGCCGAAAATCAGTATACATGTATAATAACTATTGTTATTGCAAAATCCTATTCTTTGGTATTGTTATGTAAGAAATGTCTCACAGCATCCTATACAATTCTCCCCATTCCACTAAAAAGCGTGAAATAAAATAATTTTAAGAAAAAAAATACGCCGACTTCGAAATGCACTAAAAAGTATAAAATAATTTCTATTTGCTAATGAAGTAATTTCTATTTTATTGAATCATACAATTACGTCACAGATATGAGTGAAACCTATTTACTCGTTAGGTAGTATATTAAATACATTTCAACCTTTTCGGAGGCGGCGCATAATTAAAAATACCTCAGTAAACGTTGCTGCCAATAACCAGTTGATTGTGGTATGGCGTATTGGAAATTAATAAATCCTGAGAAAGAATACGAACCATTATAGATATATCTGGTAATATACGTAAATGTAACGACTGCATCTTCATTTCGCAACGTTTTTGATATAAATGAAATTGAATCGACTTCGCTCGCATGTGGAAGCCATGGATCTAAGAACCTATAAACGGAGCTCACGACGCGGGAATTACCAAATTTGCGGCAGATGGGCTCTATCTTTATAGTATATGCGGCGATCGAGTCTTTCCGTCGCATAGTCTATGAATCTAGATAGACCATAGTTACATTCTATACGCACTAACACCTACTTCGCGGCGTGCTGTCGTGTTATATGTATAGAAAAAAAATAGCTATACAAGTTTTGCCTATGTTCGGCTGTCCAAAGGTTGACATGTTTAATAAAATCTTTTAATTTTGCGCCGCCTCCGAAAAGGTTGAAATGTGTTTAATATACTACCTAACGAGTAAATAGATTTCATTCATATATGTTACGTAATTGTATGATTGAATGAAATAGAAATTACTTCATTAGGAAATAGAAATTATTTTATACTTTTTAGTGCATTTCGAAGTCGGTGTATTTTTTTCTGAAAATTATTTTATAACGGAAGAGGTACATATCTTTCACACAACGCGTCACCCGAGACGATATTTTACCATGAAGTGTTCCTCTCTAGATTCATCGTTGTTTTCGTCAGTAAACTCTACTACCTAGCCTCTAACATCATATGATTTATGGTGATAGAATTGTGCATCGTTTATCAAACAACTGCATGAAAGTACTTACCAAATGACATCAAGTGTGAAAGTCACTATACGTATTTTGAGAATTTTCGGTCTTCATCTTTTCTCGATTGAGATAGGAAGACGAACAGAGAATATTGCAGTAGTTGTTTAATGTTTCGTACTTAAGCGTTTGCTTTGAGGAAAACAATTCGTGGAATCAGAAAGGATAACGTCACGTCTATTAAGCTGGAGAAATGTGTTTCCCAAGAGTGGAACTCTGTATTCAGTATTTAATTCATGCAGTGTTTAATTCATGTTCAATTCAGTGAAGTATTAAAAGTGTAGGAAAAGATGTGAGAGTGGTGGTGCGCTGATTTAATTTAGCCCACACAAAGTTCTAAAACACTATCTTTATTTATAAATTACAAAGTCTTAGGCACTATTTCTAATTCTTAATATTAACGCCGATTTTTTAAACTTTTTTATTGTCTTTTCAAAACGCCGTGACACGCCGTTGTTCGCCGGATATCTCCATTTTTTTCTCGATCCTTGCTTGCACCGTTCATATACAGTGAGTCACAAAATTATTGGCACAGGGATACATTTAAAAAAAAAAGGCGTCAAACAAAGGGTTTGCAAAAGTATTTTTATTATTTTTTCTTTCATAACATGTTCTTTACACTCTAAGCTAACTGAACAATACAAAAGAATAACAATATTTATTGTAAACAAAAGAAAATAACAATTCATAACACAATGTGTACATTTTCGAGGTCACAAAATTATTGGCACAGTCTGCATTCAATAAGTCCAGTTGAATATCATGAGCTTCAAATGCTTTTGTTTTCCATAAGAACATTGTAACATTGCTTAGTGTATCCTTGACTCGCAAAGAGCGACGCTGAATTGTAAAAATTTACAGTAAATACAATTTTTACGAAAGTTTGTATTATAATGGTTAATAAAGATAGAGAAACAAGTGTAGAAGTTAGAAATATTATAATTTCGCATTGGAAGAATGGGAAATCGTATAGAGAAATAAGTAAAATTATAGGAAGAAGCTATAGTACAGTAAGAAATATTATTAAAAAATATGAAAGGGAAGGAAAAATAGAAAATAAGTATGGACGTGGTAGAAAGAGAAGCTTAAATACATCAGAAGAACGTTTTATTGTAAGAAAAGTAAAAGAAGATCCGAAAACAAGTGCTCCCAGGATTACTGCAATGTTGGAAAATTTTTGTGAAAAAACAGTTTCTAATGAAACAGTACGAAGAGTACTTAGAAGACACTCTTATAATGGTCGTATCGCCAGACGAAAAGCACTAGTTAGTGCTATTAATAGAAAAAAACGATTAGATTTTGCCAAAAAATACATATTGAAAACTTCTGACTTTTGGTATAATGTAATTTTTTGTGACGAATCTAAATTTAATGTCTGGGGATCAGATGGTCGTTCAACAGTATGGAGAAAACCAAATGAAGAATTGAAGCCTAGAAATTTGCAACCAACTGTGAAGCATGGAGGCGGTAGCGTCATGGTATGGGGGTGTTTCAGTTATTATGGCGTAGGGAACTTACATGTTATTAAAGAAACAATGAATAAAACAATGTATTTAGACATTTTGCGAAACAATTTAAAACAGAGTGCTTCAAAAATGGGTATTTTAGATAAGTTCCTGTTTTATCAAGACAACGATCCGAAACATAAAGCACACATTGTAAAAGAGTGGCTATTATACAATTGTCCCAGAGTTATCGAAACACCTCCACAATCGCCCGATCTCAATCCTATTGAGATGATTTGGAACAAACTTGATGTCCAAGTACGAAAACATTGTATTACTAACAAAAATGTTTTGGAAACTAAATTAAAATCAGAATGGAATTCTATAAATATGGATTATATTAAAAAATTAATCGAATCAATGCCAAAAAGATTGGCAGAGGTAATTAAGCAAAAAGGCTATCCTACAAAATACTAGAAAGCGAATTTTCATTTAAGAATAGTACTATAATTAATTATTTTACAATATGTGCCAATAATTTTGTGACCTCGAAAATGTACACATTGTGTTATGAATTGTTATTTTCTTTTGTTTACAATAAATATTGTTATTCTTTTGTATTATTCAGTTAGCTTAGAGTGTAAAGAACATGTTATGAAAGAAAAAATAATAAAAATACTTTTGCAAACCCTTTGTTTGACGCCTTTTTTTTAAATGTATCCCTGTGCCAATAATTTTGTGACTCACTGTACATATTCAGAGATGATCGTCCGCTCGATTTTTCGCTAATTTTCCGCTTGCAACGTCGGTAACCGTTATGTTTAGATAAATAGCTGACCGGGGTTACCGACTTGCAACAAGCGACACATGCTTCGTTTTTGTTTATTACCAACGCTCGGTCACTGACCCACGGCTGTTTTCGCTTCCCACAAAAGTATGAACAGAAAAACGTGATTGAATTGGTTTGGTTAGATGTTTCTGTGGCTGCTGAAGTCAGTTGTCATCCGCTGCAAATTGTTCTGTCGTGCATGATGGCCGACCAAATATTGTAAATATGGAAGAAAGTTGTTCAGAATCACATGCTAAACAACATTTTCAAAGTCTTTTGCTTACGGAGGGTCGCGTAATAAACACGGCATCAAAACTAATAGAATCTTTTAACATTCGACAAAAGAGAAAGAGAAGGAATAAGAGAAAAGAAAACATAATTCGCTACTAGCAAAATTTAGATATAAAAGTAAGCGTGGATGCTTATAAATGCAATACAATTTATTTAATATTGTGCTTTCTCAGGAATAGTGAGAATAAGATTGTTTTTAAAAGTCTTCGTCATGAATGCACCTGACTTTTGTCTGTGAAACTCCGGTTTTTTACAAATCTTTCCTTAAGAAAGGGATACACACTCACGGGATGCATATGGCCTATCCAACAGGTAAGAATACTTTGCTATATATTGTATAATATATAGCCAACGGCTCGATCACACAGTCACTTGCCATTAAAACAAACAGATACTTTAGAATACAGCAGAACTTTCGTATTGATGAGAAATTTGTTTCATCATTTTCCGCAGGCATTAAAATTCATGGATAGTAGTGGATCCTAATACGACGTGCGATCATTAACCCATTGACTGCCAGCTACGAGATATCTCGTAGTAAACGTGTGTATTCAAACTGCCAGCTACCAGATATCTCGTAGTAAGCGTGTGTATCAAAACTGCCAGCTACGAGATATCTCGTAGTGCGTACTGCAATTTTAGATTAATTACAAATAGCCATTTCAGTTAAAAATATTTTAAAAAGGTGAATGAAAAATGCTACGTATTACTGTAAATGCTATTGCAATATTATATCAGTAACTTAATATAATTATATTTTGTAAAATTTCATGTATTCTTCAAAATAAAACCTTGGCACCCAGGGCAAGACGCAGTAAATATGTCTGGCAGTCAATGGGTTAAGTTCCGGGATTATGTCTGCTGTGACCAATGGATCACACGATTGACATGCGCTTGCAGAACATAAGAATAACAATCTTCGAGACATATGACGCGAAGTTTGGAAGCGATATCTTCATTCAATCCTGTGTTATACAAGTTTATGGTAGCATACGTACGCTCTCCTTTGCGAAATCACCCTTCCTCACCCTCCGTATTCACCAGATTTGGAACCCTGTTATTGCTTTTTGTTTCCCCAAATGAAATTAAAGATCAAAGGTCGCCGATTTGACACGATGGACGAGATACAACGCGAATCGCAGCAGGTGCTTGACACGCTTCAACAGAAGAAGAAGACTTCTAGGAAGCTTTCCAAAAATGGCAGAGGCTCTGGGATCGGTGCATTTCTGCACAAGGGGACTACTTTGAAGGGAATAGTAGCCAAATTTGAAACAGGTGACTTTATCTGCATATACGGGACCAGTTCCGGAACTTAATGATCGCACCTCGTATGTAAATTGTGTGTACATCCATGTGTAACATGTCAAAGGATTCATCGCGGACGAATTTTGATGTTATTAACGAAGAATTCATTATTTTTTGCTTTTTTTATTTTTTTCATGTTTTGCAATAATTATTAATTGCAATATTCGGAACTCTTTTTAGTTAATCAACCTAACTATTGAAAGGTATTGATCTGTGGATTTCACTCCTTAACCGCGCACCACACGAATCCCACATTCTTATAGATTTGTTAGTTCTAAAACTTTACCTTACGAGCACTGATAACTTCTAACAATAAGCCTAGTTCAAGAAGAGTTACAATAGAAAAATAGGCCAAAAACCGAAATGTCTATTTTTCCGTTTAATATAATTAATATAGAAGTTTACTAAATGTCGATTACCTCCACGGATGAGATAGAGAGTTAAAACTTGGTGCAAGATTTTTTTTTGATATGTTATCAACTGATGTATTAGGTGTTTCATTAGGCTGAAGGGCACATTTGACTACCTTATTCAAATAGATCCTTTACAAATTCTTTATTTCTCGAATTCTCATATTCTTTTATTATCATAGTTTAAATCTGCATATTTTTTAATTTGAAATTTTTCAAATCCTCAAATTCAAAGTTTAGTGAAGTGTACTCTCAGAATTCTAATTCAAATTCAAAATTAAAGGGAGTTGATAGGGTTTGATCAAGTCCTTGTATTGCACGAAGTGCCGTCTAAAATCTATATGGAATCGAAGGACCACCCAATGTTTTTACGGATTGGGGCCGTATAGAAACACTCACTGAATTGTATTAAAAATAGTTTTTAATAAAGACGTGAGTCTGTGTATACAGGGTGTCCCGCAATTAGTGTAGGACCCGAAAAGGGGTGGTAGGTGGGGCGATTCTGAACAACTTTTTCCTTTGCCAAAATATTGGTTGAGGCTCCATTTTCGAGTTATTAGCAAAAAACACTGACCAATGAGAGCGTGCATAGACCGGGCGCGCGAAAGCGTGAGCGACAGCTTCGAATATGACGGCCGATCGTCGTCGTGAACAAACGTATAGATACCGTCGGTATAACGTCGGTATATCGTCGGTATAACAGGAAGCTATTAGGTGAAAGGTAAATTGAATAATGAATTAAGAAGTTAAGAATAATATTAAGTTCTTCGTAATTCGTGAATGGGAGATAAACCAATTAGTTGTTGTTTACCCAGACCAAGTATCTTGTATTTATTTTAAGCCTTCAAAAAGGAAAAAGAATAAATTCACGAAAATTCATTCTGTCGATTATTCTAATGAAGCAAATGAATGAATTCACGTTTCAAAACGAATGAGTACCTTCCCTACGAAATGGGATAAAATTGGAATAAAATATCTAATGCAGTACCTCATTGAAGTGAAATAAATCAATTGCTGCGTACGTATAATTTTAAAAATACGGAAACAACTTAAATAAAACTTACCCATTGATTCATGAAAAAACTAGCTTCAATAAAAAATATTTATGTCACCGGGTAGATCCACCGATCAGAGCATCAACAGCTGATATCCTGGCAGGGTCAATGAACTCTCAATTTATTTCACTGTCTCTTTCTAATAATTGCACAACATAAGCACGACCGGTAAACGGACCGAATGAAAACGCGTGAACGATTATTCATAGATATGTATGTTTAACGATACGCTATATTCTCATTATAAAGTATCCGAATTGAGGAATCGATATTATATTGTATTTTATTAGAAGACATTGTTAGACTGGCCACGGATCGCGGTTTCGTTCTCGATCGCGAGGCATACGTCGCGAACGGTTGCCATGCAACGATGATCTGTTGAACGACTGCGGCGTCGATCGACAGTCATCGTTTATTGTCGAAAGATACGTGTTGAAATAAAATGTATCGTTGTTTTTAATCAAAAATTCTGTTTTCTTGCTTTCAAGATAATATAGTTTAAATTATTTCTGAATATTCGTTTATGTGTTTTCATTCGTCGTATTTATGTGTTGAACTCACAGTGAAAATTAGTGAAAATTAGTGAAAAATGACAGAAAAAAGTGATAATGAAAACTAATAATGAGAGATGCCAGTGATAGGTGACAGTGAAGTTTCTTGATAGTTTTTTCAGAGTTTCTATTATTTATGAGAACAGTAAGGATCGGTGGATCGACCCAGTGACAAAGATGCATTTTCATCTTGATTATTTGCGGTTCAATGGGTGAGTTACATTTAAATTTATTAATTATTCAATTCAAATTTTTATTTGTTGAATAGAAAAGTTATTTAATTTTTTAAAAATTAGAATTTGTTCTTTTTCATCATCACAATATCGAACGAAAATAATTTTCCACATTTTATCCGTTACTTCTTTGCCATAACGAATAAACGTATCCAATAAATTCGATTTATTCTGATTTCGTTATTTCTTATTCAGGAATGAATGGTAATTCAAGAATAATCCAGATTTTTTATTCATTATTCGATGTAACTTTCATCTAACAGCTTTCTATTATACCGACGTTATACCGACGTTATACCGACATTATACCGACGCGGTATCGATACATTTGTTCACGACGACGATCGGCCGTCACACTCGAAGCTTTTGCTCACGCTTTCGCGCACCCGGTCTATGCGCGCTCTCATTGGTCTGTGTTTTTTGCTAATAACTCGAAAATGGAGCCTCAACCAATATTTTGGCAAAGGAAAAAGTTGTTCAGAATCGCCCCACCTACCACCCCTTTTCGGGTCCTCCACTAATTGCGGGACACCCTGTATATGGAGGTTGTGTGTGTGTGTGTTTTAGTGTGTCGAAGTGTTCAAATGTTCCTAAAAGTATTAAACTAATTATGTACTATATTAACTGAACTCTGTACTAATCTCTATCTATATTGTCTTTCTATCTATGCTGTTAAATCTGAACTGTTGGCTATCTGTTCTGTTGTATGTCTAACTTTTTTGGCAATTTCTGCTTTCGTTAACACCTCTGTTCTCCCTTCCATTGCGCCCTTAGCGTGGTACTTTTCTGGAAGGGGAACAGAAGTTCCTACGGGGGAGGACGGCGTTCCGGGGAGAATTTGGGAAAAACCCAAATTCCGTGACGTCGGTCCCGGTCTGCGAGAACCGTTACTTTAAGGGCCAGATCGCCCTCTGACCTTCTAAGTTGCGAGGTTTATGACATGGCCTGTGTCACTGAAGCCAAAAACTCTAAAGACTAGTGCAGCAATAAATAAATCTGCTAAAAACTACAAATTGTCACGTACATACCATTGTAGTGCTGGCACACAGATGGTACGGATACTAAATTATAGGGTTCAAAAGTGACCGCTTTCCCTCGTCATGTCGTAAACCTCATCTATGCGAAACTCTAAGAGGAGTAGTAACGAAACAATGTCCACCATAGCAAATTTACATCAGCAGGTATTTATAAACATATTCCGCAAATTTTTTATTATGTAATTACTATCGTTCGATTCATTGTGCACAACAGTCTAGCAGAGGAAGTTTTCCTAATAAAGGAAAAATGTCATTTCAATATGAATTGTGGTACTTTTCTGTCACTTTTGTACCGCATGATTCGCCATTCTTGATTCGGTAAAATATACATAATAATTCCCTGATAGGATTTTTTGTTTCCATTAGAATTAAAAATTTGCAGGTTCTAGAAAATGTTCAATTACTTCGTATATTAACTAAACAATCGCTTCGTCAACATATCCATGATCATATGTTCCGTTGATGCACACTTGAGAACAAGTTTACTAGCGTTTGTCGATTCACGAACAGGATGAAGCTCAATGTGTTTTGAAGATCAATGTATTTTGTACGTGAAGCCCCATGATTGTCGATAACAATTGTTATATCGTCTAAATCGTCTAATCCCATCTCATATAGTAAACTTCGTAAATAAATCGCCTCTTCCATAGCTTCTGTAAAATTAACAGATTTATTTTCCTTTCACAATTTCTTTGATTTCCAAGCAATCGCCGAATCACTTAAAAACGTCTCGAATACAATGGTTTGCAGTAACCACTCTCCATTAACGTGTGTGTCCTATTAATGACATATCAGTCTTTTTATATACAGTTTCAGTATGCAACATAGCTAATCTCGACAGAATGTTCATGATGTTCAATTCATTGTTACTGATAAATATGGAAGCGCATCATTATCTTGTCGTTTAACACGTTAAGGGCTATGTCAGCCCCTAGGGACCAACAGTGAACCTTCCGTTTAGGTGGCGCAGGTCCCTGCAGACTGATAGTAGACTTTTCGTTTGGTCGGCGTGTAGTCTAAAGACTGATATTTGCGAACTTCTCGTTTGGTCGACATCCGTGCATGAGACCAGCATTGTAAAGTGTTAAATTATTAATGGCAATTAAAAAATTGATGTTAAAATTCAGTGAAGCTTGTTAAAACATTTGTGCCGGTGCTGTATATATTTGATGGCTTGCATACACGAGACATTTGTAAAGTAGCTCTTAAAAAAGTGTACATATAAGAGATTCTCAACGTAGCGTTGAAAGACGTAATAGCGAACACTAAAGACTACCGATATGCATTGTGCACACTTTCCGGCGCACTGCCCCGTTCAGTGGTGTCACTCTGGCGTAGCGGACTGTCGGAAGGATTAATCAAACATGTGGCTGAGATTTGCACATATCGCAATAAGTAACAATTTTTTTATGAGTTTCCTCATCAATTTGCATCGGAATGTTTTTGTGTTTTGTGTTAACATTCAGCACAGTATTTTTGAACTTTATGCACCTTACCTTCTTTCTTTTGAAATTCGTCAATATATCTATTGGTCAATATCTCTAAGCGGAAAGTATAGCAAGATTGGCGTCGCACTCAACGTGTTAAGCAATCACAATATATAACTCGATTTGCACGATCTCAAGACCAAAACAATATTTCACGAATCCGCGATCTTGTATTTTGAAGTCTCCTGTTTAAACTTTGATTCTGATTACCCAAGTTTAGGATGTTGCACTTTGTGCCATCTAACTTCGAATGATTTGAGAATAAAAAACGAAGTTCTTAATTTGACTGACTGATATAATATGGTCTGAGAACACTGTTCTAGTACAAGGATTTTGCTAATTTGAAACGTTACTGATACAAGTCTTTTTCTAATCTACTCTCTTCCGACAACTTCAACTTTTAATGCAAACAGCATACCATTCCTGTGCACGTTATGCAATACACACGACTCATTCCTCGCAGGCGTCAAGCTTATATCCATATGTTTTTCACATAAACGCTAATACGACTAGTAACATTACATCATTGGTCTGTACTATCTGTCGCGTATTTGGCATCCATATATGGGATATAGAATATTGTACGAACATGTCTTGCACAGATTTCTGCACGAGAGTATCTTTGATAAAATTCTTATATCCAACAAGGTCGAATTTGTTTTCTTAACTATTCCATTTTGCTGTGGAGGGCAATGAAATAGCGATTGTCTCTGTATACCTTGATCTGTTAAATGTTTATTAAATTTAGTATTAGCATATTTACGACCATTTTCTGTCTGCACATACTTCACTTTTGTACCGGTTTGTTTTTCCTCAAGTACGCACCTGTAACAGGAACGCACCAAACACGCTACATTTTTAAGAATTACACTTTGCACCGCCATATGGTATCATTAACACATGTCACAAACTACTTATCTGCATAGTTTCTGCTTTAAAAAACCCATAACATCAGATCATACACTTTTTAATGACTTTATACATAGTACTCGTCCTTTAGCGAAGAGGAATGCAATAACTTTTCTTGTTCATATAATCTAACCATTACATTAACTTGTTAGATTAGATTAACCGAATTCACTGATTAAATCATTACTTTAACGCAATCTAAACTTTCATACATACAATAAAAGTTACCTTTTCACTGTGTGTCATTTTTCCTGTAGTATCCGTTAACAAGCGGCTACAGCTATTTCGTCAATTTGAGTGCCTAATTTATGCACTTCGCTCTTTTTCATAATCTTCATTCTGGTTACACTGTTCAACACAAATTTTGTTTTCTAATACCCATTGGGTGATCCTTGTAGAGTTTCTCGTCCTGAACAAGAATCCGAAAACCGAATTGGTCTATCACCCTCAGTTTTTGAAAAACACGAGCTTTTGTAAAAACACGTGTTTTGGGTAGAAAATGCGATATTGCGAGGAAACTAAAAAAGCTAGGACATTCAAATTAATTTTAAAAGATAGAGGAGAGTGTCCTGAATAAATTGGTATATATAGTTGTTATATTGCATAATTCTAAATAGGTGTAAATATTGATGGAAGTTTAAAAAACGGCCGTTGTACGCATTTCCTATGTATTATTTTTGCATTTTTAGAAAAAGTTATTTATGTAGCGCGAATTCGCTATACAGTATCAAATTCTATAGATATTTCTGACGAAGAAACTATGTGGGGTAAATGTTGTAGCTGTATGCAATTCCAGAAAATTGAAAAAATATCTGTCGGGAGCACGTGCGCGGTGTTTTGCCGCCAGGCAGCCATAGCTCGCTCTCCTCGGCAAGTCAATGCCGTGGCTACGCGCAATCAGCATCAATGTTGGGGCTTAATATATATCCACTTTTTATATTTACAATGTTTAATTTTTTTTAGTATTATTATTTCATACTTATTATTATTCATATTTTGTTATTATTCGTTATTATTTTTAGCTACCAACGATACAATTATAAAATATTATAACTCAAAATTTAAGAATCAAATGATTGAAGACAGTTTTGAAATCTGTTTATAATATAGAAAAAATAAAATGTATATAATAGAAAATTTTTCTATATTATAAACAGATTTCAAAACTGTCTTCAATCATTTCACTCTTGGCCATTTGGATACTTGATTGTGGGTCGTTCTAGTAGCGAGCGAACAGCAGGCTCCCCATTCAAACGGTTTCGTATCTGAAAGATAGAGGAGAGAGTGCTATACCTTTAGGAGTGATCATTTAGGAGAGTGCTATACTTAGCGCCAAGAAAGGCTAAGATATCGAAACGATAGCTCTCAGCTACTCATATTTGATTTTTCGTCGGATTGCTAACGCGCCGTCAGATTCTCGGAGTTCCCTCTGGGTAGTTTCGTAGCCAGCGAATAGCAGGCTCCCCTTTTGAGCGACTTGGTCTCTGAAGCCCGTGTCTTTTGGGTGGCAGTTCAGCAATTACGATTGTTGCGTGAACAGCGCGGATTCGAGCACCCGACACTATTCTGACCCAGTCACGATTTAACGAGCTCTGAGCCTGGTTTTAAGTGATAGTTCGTGATGCGATGATTCGATTAAGATTCGTGTTATAACGTTCGTTATTGTGATATTAGTTGATTCGTTCGTGTTTTTAAGTGTTTATTCTGTTCGAAATACAAGTGAGTCCGGTTCGAGAGTTAGATATGTGTTGTTCGTGTATTACTGAGTTTTTTTCGTGATTTCGATATATGATGTTTGAGATATTATCGTGTTCTTTTCGTGTTTTAGATACGTGTTGTAGAAGATATATTCGTGTTTCGTCTTTCGCCAAAGTAGCTGTCGATGTTACCTCGGAATCGGTAATTAGGAAGGGGATGTGTACGTTCATTGGTAGCTGATTTTTGAGAGGTGACCGCCCTCGTAAGAAATGGTCACCTCTCTCGTACAAGAAATGGTCACCCCTGGAAGTAGCCGCGACCAAGGGGTGACGCACGAGGGATTCCGCGATTTGGGAAAAACCCGTAGCAGGTAATAAGGTGAAAAAGCACTCTGACCCTGACAACGATGATTGAAAATAACGGAATAGGAAATTAAACATGCTGGTCCCAAGCAGTAAATTTGGGTACCGACGGGAAGGTATTTTTTGCTAACGAAGAATGGTCAATGGCTTCATAAACTTATTGCCTGTAGGATCAGTTCGAGATCCTCGGTCTATTGCCTTGTAAATATATGAAAAGATAGCTGCATCGCACTCTAAGGCGATGCAACAACAATTTTATATTAGAATCAATTGATTTGCTATCCTGTTAGACTTATACTGTTCACCCTTTTCCTGTATCGTTGGGTCGTTCTAGTGGCCAGTGAACAACAGGTTCCCCAATTAAGCGATGTGATTTTGGCTGTCAGTGTTCGTTTTGACAAAAAGGGTCATGGATAATTAGTTATCGAGTCAGATTAAAAGAGTAACTGTTCCGAGGAAATAATTCAATTAGATTCAGACAAATTTTAGAATTTTGAATTAATAAAAGAATATTGTTCTGTCATCAGCGTAATTTCCGTAGTCGACTACACCGCGTTAGATATCAGATGAAATCGTTAATCTGTCTAACTTTGCGAAAGCGTATTTAGGTACACTTACAAGGGAACATATCCAACTCCGACACGCCGATTTTGATGAAACTTATGTGAGATATAGTTCTCAAAAAAATATTTGACACATATTATTTTATCGGCAATCGTTCATATTGAAGGGGTGAAAATAGCCCTCGAAGTTGGGGGTGGAAATCATATTTTTGGGAATATCTCCGGAATTAAAGAAGATAATTGGATTCATTTCTTTGTAAATTGTTGGTCTTTTAATAGGCAATTTTTATGCGAAAAAAAATTTCAATAAACTTTATTTGTTTAAATAATATTTTGAAAATTTACAATTTTTGTTTAAATTTTTGCACTAAATGTTGATTTATTTTTTGCAACTCCGTGTACATAAATTATAGACAAAAATAGGGGATACGTGTTTTTGGAATTTGTTGTTTGTTGCAATGTTTATTAGATATATAATTTAAAATCACCTCCTGTGAAGAGGGGCAATCAGCAGTTTTATTAAAAATATCATTATTTTTACAATCTTTTACATTATTTTAGACATTTTATACCTAAAATGAATAAAAAAAAATGTATGTTCCTATTTAAAAAACCCAAGATGACCTTGACTTTGCCAAGAGAATAAACTGTTTTCAAAATTTGCTTTACTAATGTCTATTGTGCACTTCACACCCTGCAAATATTATTCTAAACTTTTTTTCGTAAGGTGGCTGCAAGTGGGAGAAAAATCGTGAGTAGCGTTACGGGTAATACTCTGTATAACCAATTTGCTATAAGTGTTTAATTCTGTAACTTATGTATGTTCAGAATTTCTTTCTATACATTTGGTCTTACTTGTTTAATAAATTGCTACATTAATTATGAAGCACATATACACACCATAAAATAGCATTTTATAATAGAAGCATATTATTATCATGTAGACTTTGTAACGAGGCATATTTTATACGAAATTATAAAAGAAGCATATCGTTATCATATGTTTGTTAACGTAAAATTGAACACGTCGTATAAATCTTTTATTTATATGGTAATTAAATACAAATATAAATCGTATTATTCATATGTTATGTTGCATTTGATAACAAGTGCCAGGATTAAGATCACCATAGTTATTGCCCATAAAGTAAAGATTGACAGAAATTGTTAAAATTTAAACAAGCCTTACACGAATCTTAAGCGAATACTGCGTAGGTAGTACTTTCAAATTCAAACATGACCAAACATATGCGTTTACTTGTATGTATATTTATTCAATAGATGTTAAAAATTTGCTATATAATGTGAATAAAATTTTAGCGTCGTAGTACAATTTCACAGAAATAAAACATATGAGCATGGGGTATATTTCTTCAAATATCCGGGATAATATCGATGGTCACGTCGAAAAGATCAGTGGCAGGCTGCGAGTTATGGGGACTTTACGGATCAAAAGCTCACATGAACAGAAAGGAAGGCGAGAAAGAAAAGCAACGAAGAGGGGTTGGTGGATTTGTCGCGGTGCGAGATATATCCTATCTTTCGTTTCTCATAAAAAACGATCGATCTTTTCAGTCAGTGCGGACATGACGGGCGATTGAGTTTGACTTGAGTCGCTAGATATTAAGAGCCGTATCGATTTATACGGAAGTATAGACGACTCTCCATTAAAGAACCTAAGTCCATGTCCTTCCTCGTTTCACCTTTCATCTTATTCTATGATCCTACCAAAATATTACTTGAGTTCTGCCGGCGTTAAAAATATTCACGTCACGTGAACAAATTTTAATTAATATGTATCCAATTTGATATTTAAGCAAAATTAATGATACCGAACTAAATTATTCGGCAATTCGTAAATATCTTTTCATAATAATAATAATAAATTAAAACAATAGTTAAAACGGTTTATCTAATTTATCCAATGGCATCTGCCTATAAAACTTTTACTGAAGTTGGTAACTTTCTAAACTATTCGAGAGATATTGGATCATTTGCGAGCTGACGAGATTATTCAATCACAACTCACATATATGAAGTAATTTGTTCCGATTAAGCCAACCAGTAGAAGCAACCGCAGAGGAGTCTGCTGAGGTTAGTTGCAACTACAATTTCTAAAGGAAGAGTCGGAGTACTCACTATCGATCGTTTAACATATATATTGAAACAAAGGGCAGTTTTACGTCATTGTGTTTACAAAGTTCAGAATTATCTGTTAAATTCCCTATGTAATATTGTGAGACTTCTTTTCGGAATATACAGTATTTATGGTGGTTAAATTGCAAACACACTTTATTCGAAACTTATTTAAAATCTTTTTGAATAAGTAATAATGATGATCATAATTATATTTAAACACTGATGAAATGTCAAAATGATTAATATATTCAAAACAGTGATAATTGTATTTAAAATTGCAACATTCGGCATGTACACTATAGGAAAAGTATTTTTTGCGATTAGAGATATGTTTTTAATTATTATGCGAAAAAATTATTTTAATTCAACGCAATTTCAGAAATGAAGTTTCAAGAGAAAGGCATATGGATTTCTTTGTAACTTGTCGTATTCAATGATGGAAACAAAAAATTGTTCTTTCTTCTTTGCTTTATACCACTGAAATATCACCATTAAATTGAGAATATCTAGAAGATTATTGACTTAAAGCAAAAAGACAGAATTAATCTTTATAAGTTGCTGTTATAAAAAAAAATATTAACACCAAATTTAATGTTGAAGTAATAAAAGAACATCGTTAATCAGTGATTTTATAAAAAATCGGCTATAAAATAATTCCCGCAGATATATCTTACACGTTCAAAGAGATGTTTCTAGAGTGAGATGTATCAGACCTATTATGATAAATAATTTGGTCACTATTAAAGGTAAAAAGACGGTGTAAGTAGATGAATTTTGTATCTTTAAATGACTTATTTGACCACCTATATGGATTTGCGAAAAGTGCATCTGTTTAAATAATATAACAAGAAAAATATAGCACTTATAAATGTAAAACAAAATATACAAAATACTTATAAACTGAAAATTTGATTCTTACGTTATAAACACGAATATCTGACATATTTTCGCTTTTCATGCGAGATGCAAAGTATTAAAGGGCATGTAATAAAATAAACTTTATGCTTTTACGAGTGTTACATAATTGTATTACGTTTATATATTATACATATATAGATTGAATAAATAAATGTTAAAATAATTTTTACATGACAGTAGTTGAAATTCTACATTATATTTAACGTTTTAATCATCCTAAATGGACGTATAAATAAATAAAATGAATTAACATTTAAATAAAAATGATCAGAAATAAATAATAAATTAGTAATAATTGCTATTAATCTTTTTAATAATCTAAATAATAATAGTAGTATTTATAAGGCATCTAAGTTTCTGTTCTTATTTTGTTTTTGTATTTTAGTTATTTTTTCAATAATTATTTCTTTTTATTCGGCAATTTTATTTTCTTTACTTGTAACAATTTTCGTCTTGCAGTTTTATCTTCTTTTACCCTTTACTTATCTTCATTTTTAACGCACGTTCTTTTTTAAGTAAGTATTGAACTGCAAGCGTAGGAGATTTAATAAAACTTTCCTTTTTAATAATATCGTTACCATGCGTCCAATTTAAATACTATTACTATACTACGCGTTTTTCGTGCTTTCAAATTCTTTTAATAGTTTTCCTTATCTACTTCCGTATTGGTTGACAGCTCTCTCAAAATAGAGTTAATTTTTAGTATACTTTCTGTTAAAATGTTCCAGATGATTTTATCACTGTCAGAACTTTTTTGCAAACAGTGAATCTGAAAATAAATATTTTAACATATCAATAATATATACAGTAATTTCTATAAAAATATTTTCTCAAATCTGATTGACTTTTTTCTTCTAAATTTATAAACGCAAACGGTGATCTTGCTTTATTTATATGTTCTTTTGTAAAAAATTCAAAAAACACGTATCCCCCATTTTGATCCATATTATACGTACACAAATCTGTATAAAAATCAAACTCATTTAGGATAAACAATTGAAAAAAATTCAATTTTTTTAATATATTATTTAAGTAAATAATTTCTTCCGAAATTTTCGTAATCAACTAAATTCTTTGCTCAAAAATACATAATTTAACAAAAAAAAAAAAATGCACCCTCTTATGCCATCTAGTTTTCGAGATATTAAAGAAGATGTGTTTTCAACCCCGAACTTTGAGGGCTATTTTCATCTCCCCAACATGCATGTCAGCAGATATAAAAAACTACGTGTCAAATAATTTTCGAATATCCACCACATATGTAAATTTCATTAATATCCGCATGTTATACCTTCGTGATGTCCCTTGTAAGTCTTATACGTATTTGTTGTAACAATGTTGACATATTTTATTATTTATATATTCCAAAATCCTTCAATAATGTGGCGATTTCACTCCTATGTCACGGGAGTATTTCTGCGGATGAAATAAAATAACACCAGCACAACCGTATCTACGGTTTCTGAAGTTAAACTTTGATTTTTACGAATTTTCAGGATACGTGTCGCAAAACTATGAGTTTTGCCGAAAAACGGAAAGACAGAGCTTCGGCTTTGGAAGTCAGGGAAGAAGTAGTTTATTATGTCAAAAGGCGGGGATTATATATTGTACATTGAATGAATCAGTTGTTTTCGGGGTTATTGGCTTATCGCTTATGAATCATGTGTTTTCGGGGTTATGGCATTATCGCTTGTGAATCATTTTGTTTTCGGGGTTATTCTTGAATTTGGAATGACATGTTATCTAGCGTGACACCTACGCTCATCACCACTCGATGGCGCATAAGATCGAGACTTGACTTTCTCGCTAGTACTTACTCAATGAGCCTTCTTATTTATACAAACAGTTCCTGTTCACTCCTTCCACACATCCCTGCTAAAGCACGATTTTGCTAGAATGCCTTACTGATGAGTCCACTAGCAGGTCTCGAGCGAAACGTTTTCTCCATCTCCTCTTTTTCCTAACCTTTCCATTAGCTAGCCAAACCGCCAAAATAATAACTTTAGAAGATTTAACTACTTTTCTTGAAGAAATCTTGTGTACGTGTTTATTAAATCGGAACAACTGCAGATATCGTTTTTCTCATTTGTAAACGCAGTTTTCTTACGTTTAATAAATACTTGTACATAAAAAATAAATGAACCTAATTGGAAAAGGCTGTTTAATTAATCGGAAATAAAGTAAAATACATTCAAAACGAATAAATAATTATTAAAGAACGAGAAGAATCTTATTTTCAATAATACATGTTCAAAAATAACTTTTGTTAATAAAATTAACTGTAATTTTACAAGAACTTTATCGCACTTCAGCATGGTCATGTTTTATGAATACTTTAAAATGATTATTATCTAATTAAGAGGCAGGTAATTGGTACATTTGTAATGGAAATAATCTATAAATAATAAATTTTTCCATTAAGTTAAAATTCCATTAATATTTCTAATTTTGTAATTTTACAAACTGTTTCCAAATAAATACTAAAGCATTTCTACTGCTAGAGTAGGAGAGCTGGTTTTTATTGAATGTATTATGGACAAGAACAAATATTTAAACATATTAAAGCAACATTTATTAAAAAGTGCAACGAATATGGGTATACGCGATAGTTTTAAGTTTTACCAGGATAACGATCCGAAACACAAATCGAGAATAGTTCAGGAATAATTATTATACTAGCAGTGCACACTCGCTACGCGAATAAAGTGAGTTTATTGTTTATCAATGCAAGGAATGACAAAGTTGTCGAAATTGGAAATCGAATTGTCTTTCAAATAATTATCTAGCCACTGCTATTCTTTGTCATTGATGGTTTGAGTGTGAGGAGTACCTTCAAACGAACCTGCCTCAATTTCAAATCGGTTGTCATGTGTGTTAGTTTGATAATTTGGAATTGATTCCGAAAGTTTGATGTCTGGAATTTCGACAGAAATTACTATCGCTACAGCTATTACTATTGTCGTTATAACTGTTATTATTATCGTTACAACTATTATTATTATCCCTAGAACTATTATTATTATCGTTATAACTACTATTATTATCGTTAAAACTAATATTATTACCGTTATAATTATTATTATTATTCGTTATAACTAATATATTATATTATTATTATAGCTGTTGTTATTATTGTTATCGCTATTATTGTTGTCGTTAGAACTGTCGTTATTATCTTTAGAGGTTATTATTATCGCTATAGCTATTGTTATATCCCAAGAACTATCATTATTATCGTTATAACTGTTTTTGTTATCGTTATTACAATTAAACGTTTTTCTCGTTAATAATAAGTGTCTTAACAAAATGAAAGAGGAAAAGGTTTTACTGTTCTTTATTGCCGATATAATAGTGTGTGCACTTTTTTTATATTCTGAATAAAAAAGTATTAGGGTATAATGGTAAAAAAAAAACGATAATTTCTATGATATTTTAAGTTTCTTTTTTAACATAGTACGCCATCTTTGATATCACCTTGTTCATCAGTGATAGTGGATATCAAAAAAATAACACAAACTTGCACACCTGTGGCCATAGACAAACATTTTGATTCCATGTGTGTAGGGGTGCACCTTGCCATCTTCTCACATAATTGTCGGCTGGAACCGGCTAATTGTAAGCCGTTTTGTATAAAGAAGATGCTTGTCCGAAAGTGCTCCATCCACCACCGCAATCACCGGATTTAAGTCAAACTGAAAATCTATGGGACTTATTGGATCGTAATGTTAAGATCACCCCTATAAAAACAAAAGACGAATTAAAAATTACGACTGACGAAAGCGTGGAAAAGCATTACTCAAAATTAGTTAAATAAAATAATTTCAAACATGCCAACACGTCTGCAACACGTCCTCAGACAAAAGGGATATCCCACAAAATATTAAATTAATATTAAAATTATAATTTTGTTTATTTCCATAAAACAGATTTAGTTAAAATATTTCATTATTTTCTCCTTTTAATAAATCTTTATAAGATACACGAACAGAATCTCATAGGTTGAAATAATCTAACCTAATCTAATTCGTTCTTAAATACAATTCAAGACAGATTAATAAATTGAAAAATTATAAAAAATTGTTCACGCTAATTTTTAAGCAAACATATTGCCAAAGGAAATTTTTGCTTTCGGAGTATGAACATTTCCGATGAATTTTCTTGTTTTACTTTTATCAGCATATGCAGAATTTCTCTTTGTAGTCTTTCCTATTTATTTTGTAAAAAAAGTTGATATTTTTTATCAAAGGAAAAGAAAAGGAATTTCTTCGTGCACTAACTCCGGCAAACTCCAATGGACTGACTTTTCATTTCACGATCTACAATAGATAGTCATATTATTATATTGGAACGAAAAATTATATGTTCTATAATTTTTACCGATAAATTAGAACAGATATCTTACTGTAATGTTATAATATTATTTTGTAAAAATAATACATGTACATATTTAAAAGTAAAAGTATTTATATAAAAAAATACAGTCATGTAATATTTCGACGTTCTGCTTTCTCAATTAAATAGCAAAATCCAGTACATACTGATTATAACATCGCTTAATGATGAAAAATTCATGACTAGGATTTCATACGACCACTAATGTTTATCCGAAACATGACATATTTCACACATTTATAACCACACTTGCCTTTTATTCTAGGAATTAGATTTGTGTATAAATACACTATCCATAGATTTGTCATACATTGTAGCTTATTAATATAGCATGTTTCAATGACACTGTTGTACAGTTAAAGTCACATCTGGCAGATATTTTTAAGAATAAATGTCTAAACAGTATGGTCACATAATATACACCATTCTCAGTCAGCGTGCAAATATTCTGATTTTTTTAAGCATGTATTTTTAAATTCTAACATATGAGAGCTTATTTGTGTAAACTTAACGCTTCTAAACAACTGTGTCTAGTAACATGAAACCGTTGCGACGTGTTTCATTCTACAATAGTTTATCGTAATATTAAAATTGTTATAACTTCATCATTATAAGAAAATTAAGAAAAAGTCGATCTTCGTACTCCTCGGAATACGAATAACTTCACAAGTGAACAAGAAATGAAAGTGAAAAAAGACGAAAGTTTAAAAAGCGATCTCTATACTTTATGTAATTGTTTGTAAAATAAAGGAAAGCACTTGAGGAAAACATCTTTGTGAATACTAGAAAACTGCAAATTCCGTAAGAAGGATCTGCTATTTCAAAAATGGCGGCGTAGGCAACACTCATAACAAGGTGAAGTGGGATAAATGCAGACTGGTTTTTGTAAAGTTGGTATTTAAACGTAAGTATTTTCGGTCTGCTATGTAAATACTTAACGCTGTCAATATCGAGGGCTTTGCACAATTATTACTATTTAATTAATATTAACTAGGATCTTAATTTTCCTTGTACATTTTGATTTTGATAGGAAATTGTTTAAAATGTCAACTACGTTGCACTTTCCCCGAAAATGAGGTAAGAGTATAATTTGAAGTTAAAAGTACTTTGAAACTTTATTTTATGTGCAATGAGGCAAGATCAAAATTATTAACAAATTTGCTATAAAATGCTTTTTACTGCATTAAAATATATTGTTTAGTTTTACAGTTATCCATTTTTAAACTGTGGCGACAGGGAAAGTTCCGAGTGGAAAGCGAGGTCTGGATTTTGTCAGAGACCTTTTGACCCGTCGAGTCAATAGAGTAATTAAGTTGCAAATAGTTTTGCGCTGGCTTGGCGGGTCTAAGAGGCCCTCGGCTCTTTCCACTCGGGACTTCCCAAAAAAGGAGAGTTTTCTCTCCCAGACGAAAATGTATTTTCGTGAGACATTCGAGTCTTGATCTTTGTAGCAAACGCGCCTTCTGTGTTAATAAAGTATTTCGCCACATACACGATTTTATTCATTCACGTACATCACCTCAAAACAAATAAGTACTCTTAGTTGAAATATAAAAAGGGATATAGTGAAACAAAACAAGGTTTAAAATATAAACAAAATATTTATTATTAAAAAAAAAGTTGCCGATATTGTTGGATTTATTCAACACAATAAGTGTTTCCTTCTACAAAAATTATCGTGTCGTAAACTTTCACCAACATTGAAGGTTCGACTCAAGAGGATGCAGATGTTTGTTTTTCACCATAGGACCCATAGTGTCTATAGATTCGTGAAGGATTTTTCCTTTTGCGACTTTTCTTATTCTTAAGGTTTTCCTTGGCGAGTAAAGACGTGCCTTTCTGAGTTTCACAAGTTAAATTAAAGTGTCTTTTAAAACATAATTAAGTATTATTATTCTATTTCACTGCCTATTTCCTATAGATATAATAACCTGTATATTCACTTGCCCCGTTTACGAACTTACCCCACTTCACCTTATGATAAAATGTAATAAAACTTAGTCTTAATATATGTTGAATTGTCATTTTAAATAATGAGGAAAAATAAATCTTTGTGTTAAGAGTCACTGGGTCTACAATAAAAAAAGTCTTTACTCTGTCTCCAGAGCCAATGGGTCCCAAGTCGTGTTTATACCTAAGGGCCAATTGGGCAAATACGTTGCAGGCCAAGTTATTTTTTCTCAGAAACTAAGCATCAGTTTTCATTTTATTTAAATAAAGAACCGTCCCGCGTTTCAATAATATAAAACTAAGAAATGTATTACAGATTATTGAAATAGTAAGCTATTTAAAACGATTAAAATTTATGAAAAAAGTTTTAAATGAAAGATGCAGAAATGTACGAGTAAATTTTCGAAAACCGAAATGCAATAGAACAAATAACATCCTGCGTTAAAAAACGCCTTGATGGAATTTACTCTTGTTTTCATGCGTTAAGAAAAGAAAGATTTATTTAACAGGAGAAGAAAATTGGTAGAGGAGGTGTTATGTTGATTATAACTACAATTTACGTCGGCAAAAACCATATTAAGTTTATTTTTACTAAAATAAATATGAGAATATATGTCCAAACAACACTATATCGTCTAAAACAAAATTATCAAGTTGATGCATAAAATTTTATTTTTCAACGCGATAATTCAAACATGCGCACAGAAATGTACGTCAACAATTTTTTGTAAACAGAAAACGTAAAAGTGGAGAAAACTTACCAGAGAATGACTGACTTGTTGCATTTATGCACGTTTGCGATTAATACTTAAAATTACAATTAAAAAAATGGTTAAAATGACAACTAAATCTGTTTTTCTTGAAATTTTTATAAAACTAATTATTTTTCTTCGTTAGAATTTAGCACAAATTAATAATAAAACATAGGAGCGTAAAAGTCCTGTAAACGACCACACACATCCATTAAGTGACTGGATATGAGCGAAAAAATTTTCAGTTGATGTAATGTTAAATACGATTTTTTTGTAATCGTATTTTGTGTAATGCAATACTTTACATACCTACCGTATTTAATATTCACATTTTTTAGTATGACCGTTTACTATAAAGTCTTAGAGATAGTCGATTAAAATAGGACACGGTGTATAAACCTAGAACACAACAGAAAGTTCTCAACAGACTCATATACGAATTTATAATGCGCGGTGAACAGTTTCTACGAACCCATATAGAGGTTCATAGCATGGGAAAGGTTAATATTCAGTTCCAAGTGCCCCTTGTAAAGCAGATATTAACTTGTTTCCTCCTACACCTGTTTTACTACTGGAACATTTCACAACTAATTAGTTTTGCACTTTAATAACAGAATATTTGCTTTAAAGAGAGGTCGTTACCCACTTTATTATTGAATAATAGCCTTTAGTAGAACCATTTCGAATCATTATCACATTAGGATATTACAGGTTAAATCATCACATCTTTGTTTTAATATTTCAAATTTTGTCGAAAATAATATGTTTCGCATAAAATTGGAGAGAGTGGATTAAATCATTGTTTTCTTTACTTTGAAACTATTTTAGAAATATAGGTATTTTAATAAAAACTATAGAATAATGATAATGTAGACATAGTGTTGGATTTTAAGAGAGTTTATAATATTGAAGGTTTGATATAGCAGTAATAAAAAGCCAAGGAACCGTTACTTGTCCGGTTTAACATTTGGTAGGCACATTGAAACTAGGGTTGGCGTAGTAATATTTCTTTTTTTTCGGTACGTGTAATTTAAAAAGTCGAGGCGATCCTTGGGTTTATTACTGCTACGGTAATTTGTAAATCGAGGGACGGATGGGTCACCGGTCAATGATTTTGGGCCGAATGACCGCTGCAGGGGAAAGTGGGAATTTCCAATTTCGGGAGACGTCACACTTTCCCCACCCCGTGTTTCCTCCCTTCTCGGAGTCCCGAGAAGTTTATAAAATAGCATGTAAGAGAAGATGCGAGAGAGTCTCCGATTAGAATTTGAATTGGAAACATTAAACCTCCTCCGTATTCATTTTTTTTAAATAGTTGTCGGCCTCTAATTGATTTTCCTACCTCTTAACCCGAAATAGTCTACAATAACAAATTACTATTATCTGTTTAAATACCTTCTTATAATTTAATGCAATGAGTATGTTGTATTATTTGTCATTTAACTATAAAACAGTGTACAATATGTAGTTGTGAATTGATCACTGTAATTCGTTTTCTTGATCAACAATTCGACGAATTATTACAAAATTTTACATAACTGTATTAGCAAGAAATACGTTATTGACTGTGGCAAGGTGAGTTTACGTATGGATAATCTTAGCTAAATCGACAAAGCAGCTCGCTGTCCCCAGCTCTTGTTTTACTCTTTCTATTTTCAACCAAAGTTAGGGAAAGGCTGATTTTGAGAAAAGACTATTGCTAATAGGTTTAAAATTTTCTATGGGCATGTGAGTAAGCCAATGTACTGATCTCGTATAGGCCCTCTTATCGGAATTAGAATTCTAAACGGTATTTCTGAAGTGTATCCTTTTCAATATAAAATCAAATTTAAAGAAAGAATAACAGATACATATATGTAAAATATATGTATATTCTTTTAATACCTGTAAGTTTAAAGACCATTGCTAAATTAACCGATTAACTTTTTGCTTTCGTTAAGCGATACAATAGTAGAATTACAATTTCTTTACGTGAAATTAAAATGGTTTCAAATTATGGTTTTACACATGTCTTTAACAATAATAATGATATTCTCTTTTTACTCACGCACAATTCTGAATTTTATCTTTAAGAAAATTAATAAATTGTGATATTAAAAAAGAGGATTTTAAAAAAGTTGAACACAAACAGTCTACAGAGTTGTGCAATTATTCTATTTATTTGCACGGAGTTTCTTTTACTGAAAGAAACATTACAACTCTACGATATTCCCAGATATTATTAAATAAATTCCGATTAAGGGAAATCCTTAACATTTCTCAACATTTCAACCCTGCCTTTTCGATCAGAAACATTATATAAAATCCTAATACATTCTTACAAATATTCATGCATCGACGTACCGTCCGTCTATCGGGCCTTGTTTTTGTCTGTCAATGCTTTCTTTTATTTTATGGCCTTCTTCCTGTCCTTATAACTTCTCACAAAACATTATTCTTATACCTAGTCCTGTAAACTAACGTTTCTTTAAAACTACGACACTACAGATCCAGCATGTATTTTTAAATGATAATTTCAATTTTCGTATAATAGTTTGTACCGGAACATACTCATTGTTCATTTCGTAGTATTGCAAATTCTATAATACATTTAGTAAATTTTCTTAGTTTTTTAAATTCTCTTCCTCCAACATGGAAACATTTTTATTAATTTTCCTAAATAAATGTTAATATATCTGTTTTTATGTTTGTACGAAAAACTGCATATACAAAATATGGATAAATTTTAATTTCGATTTCTGTTTTATAAAGAAAGTTGCTACATTTAGCATATTTCCGTGTTACGTACGCCGATGATATTTATTCCTAGGAGATGAATATTCGAGAATAGCCGAAGACCACCGTGAAGCGAGAGTCTAGTCTTGCCTAGCTTTCTCAGTGTAGTCACGGGTAACTTAAACTTACTTATATATTTTTAAACTCAATTATACAAACTTAATATTTACAAAAAGAAAAAGGAAAAATAGGAAACTAAATAATTGTTCTGTTGATTAACTATTATAGAATAGAGGCACGTAACGACAAAATATAATCTCTCACGGCACACAGCCCCTCGTGGCCCACACGTCTCTAGACAGTCCTTTGTTTATTGATGCTCCTTTTTTAACCGACTTCGAAAAAGGAGGTTACTCAATTCGATCAGTACAAATTTTTTTTTTTTATTATTATTATTATTATTATTATTATTATTATTATTATTTTCTATGTGTGCCCGCCGATTACGCCTAGCTGGATGCACCGATCGGAACGAAACCTTTTGCATCTGGTAGGTTCTGACTCCCCATTGGTACCATTATAAAAAAATTGTTCATTTTTTAATTGCAAAGTATTGTTATTGCAAAAAAACCGGCAACTTTTGAAATAAACTTTTCTCGATTTTATTGCGCTTTTAATATCTTATCACGGACATGATTCTGAACAATTTTGTTCATATACAAATTTCGCGGAAAGCTTTAGTTTTCGAGATAGCGAAAAATTGTTGAAAAGTTTTGAAATCAACTTTGGACGATTTTAATGTCCTTTTAATATGTTATCAGGGGTACGATTCTGAACAACTTTTTCCTTATCCGCAATTAACGGGAAGTTTTAGTTTTCGAGTTATTAGCGAAAAACTATTGTTACTAATACAGTATTCACTCCGTAAATGTTACTTTTGCCGGTCTCGATTGTAACATTTACGATAGAGGTCCTACATTCTTTGTAGTGTGCCGAACGTAGAAAGAGACAGCCATACAAAAGACAAAGAGGGATAGAGTTTCGAGCGTTCGGCAAACATGAAAGACTCGTGCGTGTTCTGTCTTTTAAATTTAAAAATTGAAATTCTTTATTTTTGGTTTTTCATCAATGGAACTTTTACCATCGTATTTGTCTCGTTTTTCTGATTAAAATGACACCAAACACGATATGATTACGATCGTAATTACTTATGTAACAAGCCATAAAAGTTTGGGATGTAACATTTACGGTAGAGGTGCGAATTCCTTCTAAAGGCTTGCTATACAAGTAATTATGATTTTAATTATACCGTGTTTGGTACCATTTTAATCAGAAAAACGAGACGAATACGATAATCAAAGCTTCATTGATGAAACCCCAAAAATAAAGAATTTTGATTTTTGAATTTAAAAGACAGAAGACGCACGAGTGTTTCATGTTTGCTGAACGCGTGGACCTTCTGCTTCTCTTTCTTTTCCATTCGCCGTCCTCTTTTATGTTAAAAACTTTAATCACTCGTTACACACACAATTGTTAACGTAATTATATCATGTTTGGTGTCATTTTAATCAGGAAATCTAGAGAAATACAACAGTAAAAGTTTCATGAAAACATAGTAAGAAATAAGAAAGTTACAATCTTTTCCTTTGCTTGCATTAGTATGTGTCTCACCGATATTCGATCCTCGTCGTTTCGGCGACCGATCGTGTTTCATTCTTGACTGATTTCGAGGGGGATCCCTCCAGTAGTGGGGATACAGTTTTAACATTTACGGTAGAGATCTTTTTAACATTTACGGAGTGAATACTGTATATTGAATTCTACGTATGCCTCCGTGCCTCTGGTGGTGTATGAGTCAACATGCAATCACCGATTTTATTTACCAATTTTACAATTAATAAAAAAAAAAAATTGAAAAACGAATATCCATGTTGTCTTTTACTTAATTATGTTCATGGCATTTACGCGGACAAAAAAAAAGCCCGGAAGAACTGTCTCACAGTATCCTATAAAATTCTCCCCATTCCACTAAAAAGCGTGAAATAAAATAATTTTAAGAAAAAAAATACACCGACTTCGAAATGCACTAAAAAGTATAAAATAATTTCTATTTGCTAATGAAGTAATTTCTATTTCATTCAATCATACAATTACGTAACAGATATGAATGAAACCTATTTACTCGTTAGGTAGTATATTAAATACATTTGAACCTTTTCGGAGGCGGCGCAAAATTAAAAGATTTTCTTGAACATGTCAACCTTTGGACAGCCGAACATAGGCAAAACTTGTATCTATACAAAGTCCAAAGGTTGACATGTTCAAGAAAATCTTTTAATTTTGCGCCGCCTCCGAAAAGGTTCAAATGTATGTTAGCGCCAACGTATTTTGGAGGGTCGTTGGGGGCAATTAGCCTGTGCTATTTTGCCTTCGAACGATTTATGATAGGGATAGCCTGCGTGAGGTCTAAGCGAAAGGTGGTTTATGAGAGTCTAAGTGTGGCGATAGATGATGGCTATTGACTTTGAGTCGTATGGTCATCAGATGTCGCAGGGCTGTGTGTTTTGTTAGCTTCTGAGATTGTAGAAAAGGACAGATAGTTTGTTATTGCAATGCTAAGTCGAATAGGGACGTTGTTCCTGGAGGATCTGGCCACGTAGTGGGGAGGCAGGGATGCCTTTGGTAAGAGGACTGAGTTTGACCTCTCGGCACTTACCCCAGCACCTTAATTGGGAACGCATCTCTTTTTGACACAAAGTTTCTAACATGTATTTAATATACTACCTAACGAGTAAATAGGTTTCATTCATATCTGTTACGTAATTGTATGATTGAATGAAATAGAAATTACTTCATTAGCAAATAGAAACTATTTTATACTTTTTAGTGCATTTCGAAGTCGGTGTATTTTTTTTCTTAAAATTATTTTATCTCTCTCCCGAATTTCGCATTCTACTTGCCCTTATATTTAGCGATATCGGTATTCGCCGATAGGGGGCGACACCCGCTAGCGATGTGTGGCGACACCTACTTCCGAGGTAAAAGCGCAGCGGAGAGTGCATTTTCGCGCGTAGACACATTCTCTCGTGAAACGCTCAGGCGACTTGACGTGCTTTATAATTATTGAGTTTTACGTAAACCTTGCGATTTTCATAGTAGTGCGCGGAACGTTTATACAAACTATTTAACCCGCACAGTTTTTGTATAGTTAATTGTTATTAAATATATCTGTTAAATATAGTTACCAGTTTGAATACAGTGAACTTATTTACCCCTTTTCTCACGTCGGTAAAGTAGAGTTTCCTATTTACTGAAGCAGAACTCTACAGATGCCTATTCGCTTAATCTACTCGCGACTGCACCAGTTACCAGGATTTCCTTATTAGGCTTCGCTCGAGAACATCTAACGTCTTCGGACCAACGCGATGAAAATTCGTTAGAAGAAACCGTCGAGTTGATTCGTTCCCACCGTCTCCACCACTACTCGTTTTCTACCCATTTTTGAGTATAAAAAGGGTTGTGGAGAAGACGCCTCGGACCCAGTTAATTCTCGAACGTGGACTAACGAGGAACCTCTGTCGAAGTTTCGTTAAAGTCATTCACATCGAATTAAAACTAAGTCACTTACAAGCAAGATCCGGTTAGAGTCCCCTTCGAGCAACATTAGTAACCATACAGTACGTATAGTTTACTGTTAGGCATTTTTCTAAAGTACACTCGGGTCCCCGTTTCGCTTGTTTTTCGTTAAAACTAGGCAGGATTAGATTCTCGCTTTGTCGGAGTCGAAACATTTTAAACTCAAGTAAAATCGAATCAAGATCATTCTTGTAAAATCACCTTAACCGACAAATACACATAACCATTTGTAATTCCGGTTTTGAGAAAGAATATATTTTCCAACTATTATCTTAAACTTAATTTTTGCCTTTGTCAATTATAACCAAAGTCCTAACAAACCCACCAGTCGGTATATCATTAGCCGCTCGAGGTATACTGGCATATCTTTGTTACGAGCACAAAATACTAACATTTCCTGTCACACCTGGCGTTAGCCATACGTCGGCTAGTTTACATATCATTTTCCTGGGGCACTCGGCGTTAGCCATACATCGGTACATCCCCGCGTCTTGACCTATCCTGTGACCCCCGGCGTCAGCCATACGTCGGCTCATCCCCGCGTCTATTTTCCTTTGGCGCTCAGGTTAAGTAACAAACCTGAGTTAGCCTAGTAACACTACCTTTACCAAAATATAGCCCCCAGCCACGCGGCTGTGACTCCTCCGGCTCGTAACATCCGCATTCTGTACGAAGTATGTACTTGAATAAATGAAACTACATAGGTCCTATGCGTTAACGATTGTTGGTCAATTAAGTTACAATATACATTGCTAGTTTATCCTAAAGTGGTTAAAGTTTGTACAATCTACTTGTATTACACTCACTATCCAAAAAGGATCTATACATGTAGCAGCCACCTGTACAACGATGTTTTGGTGAATGGCGGTTAGTTATGATGCTATTCAAGCGGTATCCATACCCATTAACAAAGTATTATGGTATTGCAAGTTTGTAGAAATCCATAGTTATCAGATGATGTTGATACCTACATAATATTAATATACGTATTTGCATTATCATTGCTGAACGTAGTGAGGCTCCTGTGGTGACTCGATCTGTATTTATTCGTTTGTCTGTTTGCTTTGAAATTTTGAAAGTAGACCCATGTAATACACTAAATTTGTTGTGTAGATTTTGCTGAAATCACATTAAAAGCTCTATAGCTCGTCGTTATTGAAAATACGATATCGTCATCTCATTTATGTTTTAGCTATATGCTTAGAGTAAGTATTCTAAATTTATACATATACATATTCGAATTTGCGTGAGACACCTGTTTTGTAGACTCTCTAATGATTAGTTTTTCAACAAATATTGATAATACTTGAGCAATATCATAACCGATCGCAATCCATTACTACTTAAGAGGACGCCGTGGAAAGTAGGTAAGGTTCATGAGTGAGTTTAATAATGCAAGAATTTATGAATGAAAGACCTTAATTAAAAAATCGTTATTAAACTGGGTCGTTCTAAATCCTGCACAAGTGAGATTATGGATTATATTACGGATTTTACAACAATTGGTGTTTAATCCTTTCGTTTATAACATCAAGAGTTACATTTTGAAACAAAAAAAAAAAACACATTTTTCAACTTCAAACTAATTTTTTAAGGTAACTATAGATTTATAGGTAGCTATTATATGTATAAATAGCAAAGAAACTAGTAGTATACTATTAAATAATATAACATTAATATTACTAATAATAGCAACAATAGCAATAAAAATAATAATAATAATAACTGTAGTAAACTGATATGTTTTATTAAAGCACTTGCATCGCGTTAATATAGCCGAAACATTGTTCCAGCCATTGGGACAGGGTACATCAGAATTTCACCTGAAAAGTTTATGATAGGTTCGCGATAAAGGGCTATTTTTGCCAACGACTTTTTCGTTATTCGTAGGAGAATTCATTCACCTTTTTTCGTATAATAGAGTTGAAATGTTAGTTTTTGTTTCGTCCTCAATAACCATTTCCGGTCATAAATTTGGTATTTTCGACGGATAATTTCGAGAGTACATTTGTTATAATTTCGTTGATAATTTTTAGCCATTAAGCCTTAAGACTCCGGGCAAAAGCCTCAGCGTTGTCAATCTCGTATCATAGACGATAAAATTCCGGCCGGTCAATCGCAACACGAGTAACTTCGAATGAATGGTTACAGTCGAACGACAACTCCGACGTGGAACAATACCGTATTTACTTCGTCTCTTGCGTTGCTATTTTGCTTTTTGGCATCGTAAAAAACAACGACATTGTAACTTTATTTAGATGCTTTTTAAAAGTGAAAATGTACTCTATTGCGTGATTCGATTTTCCACTACACTCTTATATTTTAAGAAAAATTGAAAAATACACATAAAAATTAGTGCAAAATCGGTCTGTCTTCGCATTCAATGATTGTTTAAACAAGTTTATATACTTAGGACGCATATAAATAGATACCGTAGTATTCAGGGAAAATAGAATCTTTTGATAAAAACAGAATCTTAATATCTTTTATAATTACCACACAAAATTAGTTTGAATTTGAGACATTTGCTTTTTTTTCTTTTAAGTGAATTTCTCAAAGACTGTACATGCTGGAGACAAACGAGCTACAGATTCGTAATCAATGCAAGAAAAGTTATAATAATCAGTAAACGAAAATCAAAACGTCGAAAAAAGTTAAAATTTTTAAGACAGTGTAATTAGACATTCAATTCTGGGATATTCTGCATATATATTTTTATACATATTTTAACAATATTTATGTTAAAATAAAGAACTATTTCAAAGATACCATTAAAATAAATTTTGTTTAAATTCCTTACCATATGTGCATTCACAAATACACCAATTTACACCAAGCTTCTAGCTCTAATAGCTTTCAATATATTCGTTCAAACTATTCTTATCCTGCACTTCGAAGGCTACTTTCACCCACTTAAGATTAGATATTAACAGTTAAATTAAATGTCTCTGAAATACTTTTTTAAGAATTACAAGATACATAAGTTTGATTAAAATCAGAAATTACTACTTCAGTATTGTTACGCGCGATGGGTAAAATATAAACTGTTTACAGTTATTTACGAAGGTTGTAAATCTTCGTCGACCCATGGCGTTTCCAAAACCTGTTACAGTCGTGGAATATTTCTAAAGTTAATATTATGAAGTAGAATTTTATTGTAAAGTAGAGTTTATATAGTGGCTCAGAGTCCTCCACACTGGTGTGTCCAGGTCAATGAAGGATGTAGATCATCATCCCACTAGTTATACTGGTTGTTGTGTGTTAATGTAGTTGATAGTTACAAAGTTAATCTAAGACTGACTAATTGCCTCTAAACAGCCAGAAAAGAAAGCAAGGGAAGAAGTTCAGGACGTGAAGGCGTTGCCAAAAGGGACCAATCCGGACAGATTGTTATTTGTAAAAAACAGTGATTGGTGAAATGGTTCGACGAATGAGATTGTAAGATTTTAGCCTTCAGTCCAGGGTTGTAAATAACGTTTCGTTAATAAGGTGACCCAAACAGTTAAGTGATTTGGGTCCTTCAAAAGAACTAAATAATGGGACACACTGCGAGACTGCTGAATGACCGAGTCAGGGTGCCTGGTCCGCCGAGTACGCAAGGATTTTCGTAAACACTGCACACAGCAAGGGTGCACAGTTTAGGACTATGGACATAAACTTCTTTAAGGAAAGATATATTGGCGTTATAAAGATGTGCTTTTCTGGCCTGTTAAAAGGCTATTGTCAATAGTTAAGAATGTCAAGCTGTAGAGACATCCATGTGGTCTTGAAGATCCGTTTGAAATTGCAAGAGTAAAGGTTTGACAAAACACCCATAAATATTACGCTAATTATATTCCGAATGCTTCGGAACAAGTATGTTCCCTTATTAGTGGAGTGCAAAAATAATGACTGTAGGGACAAGTGGCTCATAATTCACCGTTGGGTCATTAGTGTCTTGTATAATAGTGCAGTATGCGGGAACGAAACACATCAATTTTTAAACAATTTGGTATGCCACTAACTTCGAGCTTATCGTTCTAAGAAATGGTCTATTTTGTAGGTAGTATTTCAAGATGTTGTAAGAATAACTCACAATATAGTTTTACGAAATATATTTTATTCTTTATATATTATAATATTTAAAGAAAGAAATAATATGTTAATCACACGGGAGTTGGTTTGCGACTAAAATCCCCGCCCAGATTGGTTGACATAGTATCTATAGCGATCGCTCATCAGTGACATCAATCAACAGTCAATCGGTACTATTATGGTTACCAACCATCACAAGGAATATAGCGAAATTTTGTTGAAATTGTGAAAAACTCACAGATATTCATAATAGAGAAATTGTTTATAACTTTCAGTATTCTTACAATATGTCAGTCCGCCTAAGTTAGTATTGACAGGAAACAAATGCAATTCAAGAAACAGTTTCCAAAATAAAAATGTCATAAGTGAAACTCCTTTTCGTAACAATAAACAAAAATTGTAAATTATTTGAACAAATTATAAACCAGCAAAGTTATTACATAACCTCATTCCTGCTTCACCGCCTCTACTTTGTTCATTTTTATTTTTATTCGCATAAAGTTATTCAAATTTGATAAAATTCCTACTATACGAAAATTTTGTTAAAATCCATGTGTCAACAATTTATAGTATTCCTTGTCAACTATTCTTCATTTATCGGCGTCAACCGTTAGGGCTATTATCGTGATATTTGTCTGGAAATTTTGAATGTGTGAAAAATTTATTTGTCAGAAAAAAAGGGAAAAGTTGTTTCTAAGGTGCAAACTACGAATAGATATCGATAACCTGAATTTCTTTGTTATAAATCGGTCGATGGTTCATGGAATGTGATGTACGAAGAGTTTAGGAGTATTGGACGTTATTGGAATTTACTGTCTCGAAAATTGGGACGCGTTAAGCCCTTTAGCATTACGTGTTCTTTCCTTCCTTCCTTTACTTCATCCCTTTCCTGATAGTAGACCTTGCGTTTCACTATTATTGCAATCTTTAATTTTACACCACTCATTTTTTTTTTAATTGTTGTGACCATTTATAGGTCTATCGATTTTTCTATATGTATAGATATTCATTCTTTATCATTAGCCCGCAATACTTATACAATCTTATATCAATTTCAATATTTTCCTAATCCAGTCAGTACAAAATTTCAATTGAATTTTTGTCTCCCAAAAAAATTATCTATAAAATTTCTACCACCTGTTTTGTTTATCGCCAGATTTCCCTTTTTTCTGTACATATTTTTGTTGAATAACTTTCACAGAATCAGTTTTAGAATATTTATTTAAAGAAAAAACGTATTAAACTTTATAAAGAAAACCATTGAACCGCTCGTGTACAATGCGTGACGACGACTGGGACGCGGAGAAGATAAAAATTGACTATCGTCCGTTCATTTGTTAAAAATGACAACTGTGCTGCACTTCAGGTTTGTTCGAAGCGTGCAACACAAATATACACAGGCAAACAAAAAAATTTCAAAATACAAAAAATCATTAAATCTAACAATTTTATTAAAAAAAGAAACAAATTTTTACTACTACAATATAATAATATCATATAAATATATATGTTACTGTAAGGTACATACATAGATGGAATGAAAGTAAAAGTAAGGTTTTTCGCTAAATAAACGGTGAGCGTTTTATGCGGAATATTAAATGCTTTACTGGAAACGTCTCACGGCGAAAGCCAATACAAGAGTGTCTTCATTGACACGATCCTGTCTTGAGGACACCCCCGTCAGCGTGGCTGTTTAGGGCACTTGGGCCCAGCGAAGTTCCCTGAGGAAGGGGAAGTGCAATGACAAAAAGCGGATGGCCTGTGTCGACCGTTCGTTAATTTCTATTTTCTAACACTACGAAAAATATAGTATAAAATATTATAGTCTTTCACATATGTTTTTAAGTAAGTAATTACTTCATAGAAACTGGTATATAGTGTAGGATATGCAACTGATACCATTTCGATTACTCCTGAATAATGATTTCAGTGATAAATTTTTTAAACGAAACTTAAAAAGATGCGGGGGAAATGTAATTCAAAGATTAGTTTTTCAACAAGTAATGTATAATTAATGTATAATAAATGTATAATTAGAAATACATTACTTGGTACAGTTCGGGATATTCAGCTACGGATAATAAACGATAAAGCATTACTGTTTGCTATAAAATCACTCGATGACTTTTAACAATCTATATCTTTTTACATAGTTGAAGTTAAAGAAAAATTACAAAAAGATTAATAATGCATAATGATATATAAACTCATGGTCATTTTCCTTGTAAGTACAACAATGCATTTGCATGTCGCAATGTCGTTATTTTTTAAAATGCCGCGTCAATTAGTTGTAAGTACCGCGAATATCGCGTCGAACCGCAAGTCCGTAAAGTAGATTTAAGATACATTGTAACTATGCGTCATCGTCGTCACCGAACTGATATTTTAATGATTCTCGCACGCACCTCATGATATTTGAATGATTTCGCACCCCAAATGCGTTTTTTCCTGTCAGACCCTGGCTAACTAAAGCGTCCAGCACTATGGAGCCCGCGAGTCATACGCGCTGCCATGTCACTCCACGCGTGGCAAGGTAGCGGGCAGGCCGTTGCGCTACAGTAAAAATATATTAGCGTCAATGTATTTTTGGAGAATCGTTGAAGTCAATTAGCCGTCGCTATTTTGTTTTCGAACGATTTATGAATAGCAACGTTATTCATTATGAATCTGGCCACGGAATGGGGAAGGCGAAGATACTGAAAGAGTGAATGAAGTTCGACATATTTGCCATGAATCGAGTATAAAAAGTAAAGAATGATGCCGATGGTGTGCTGTCGTCGTTATGCATACAACGCAGTCGTGAATGATTCGGCCATTAATACATCAATACATTTTCAGTCATCTGTTGTGTTCTGGTAAGGGGACCAAGATTGATCACTTAGCACTTACCTCAGAACCTTGAGAGTATACGGAACTTTACCTGTTGCCTTTTTGCCTTGTCAAATATAAAAATAATGTCTAACAAATATATTATGCTGTTACCTCGAAAAAACTCAACAGCAGGTGAGATATCTTAAATTCAAAGTGGATTTGTCTTTGATATTGTACTTTAAGAATATTTTAATCAGAATATTCTGAAAAATCCATCTCCATTAAAAAAAAATATACGGTTTAATTAAGAAAAGAGAAAGCAAATTAACATTAAAAAAAATTAAATAGTGTTATTTCTATACGAGTAAATTTTTGGTAAAGTTCTCCATAAAAGAGTATCATGATACAATATGGAAAATCTCAGCTACTCCTTGAATTTGTATATGTAATCCTTAAATTAATGATTTAAAATATTTCACGAACAATTAACGTCTTTAACGTCATACCTTATCGCTCAAAATCTTTCCAGGAATTGATTTATGCGAAAGAAAATACATAACCCCATGTTAAAAATGATAATAACCTCGAAACCTTTTAAATAATCAACTTTGAAGATAGAATTTCCAATACTGTTACTTATCTCTAGAAATTTTTCCAGAATTTCCCATATTTAAATGTATCGATTTAAATGCCTTACCCTGTATTTGCTAGGAATTAGGCCTAAAGCCTCTCGCTAATACAACATTCCACGTACAGTAACGAAATTTATTACAAGCTTAGGCACATACATTCAGGGTGCCTCAGAATTGGTATTAGAGCCGAAAACGGATGACTGCTGAGCAGATTCTAAATAACTTTTTCTCATACGAAAAAGACTTCATTTCTCAAGTATTAACCAAAAACCTTGTCCAAACAGAACGCGCCTAGTCGTGAGAGCGATAGCTTCGAGCATGACGATCGATTGTGCTCGTAAACAAATGTGTAACATCCCTGAAGAATTTTCAAACTTTCATTGCAGTGTCATTTCTTCAATTATCGACTGTATTTCTTCTTTACCGACCGCGACATTAGACAAATTGAGTATCATAAGAATTCAGCAAACTGTCGGTAATAAATGTATAATTCTACATGGAAAATTCCGTAATGCTATGTGTCTACGTGCCGCGATGCTCGCCCCGAATTTCCTGGCATTCTCGCGTAATCCTAGAGAAGGATAAGAATATATTTTACAATTAGGATATTATTAGTTATTAAAAATCATTAGCTAAACAAATCAGTCAATACATATCAAGCATACTAATATTATGTTATCCGGAACCAAAATCAGATGTTAGTTTATTGCAATATATATTGTAAATTATAATATTATTCAATGGAATGTTCTAGAAGCATCGTATGCTTATACATTTAGCTCCGATCCGTATAGAAGTCATGCGTAGTACATAGAGAAGGATAGAAAATGCGATTTTCGTTAAAACACTATTAAATTACTATTTTTATATCAACAACATAAACTATTATGTAGAATGCGATATTAATAATGTAATTGAATCGTTCATTTGCACAATTAATGTTTAATTGCGAATTTATACCACAATTATATATTTCGACGTTATGGGGGTTTTCCAAGAATTTGCCAGGCTGGCGAGTATAAAAGGCGGAGCGAAACTCGCCTAAATCGCAGAATAGTTTTCGAAGTCGAGCGAGCTAGAAGTCTTCAGATAAGTATAACCGGAACAGTTTTCGCTGTCAAGAGCCGCAACGATTCTTAATACTTGACTGGTAAAGCGGGTATACGCCATTTGAATACTTGATCGCGGGTCGTTCTAGTAGCTAGCTAACGCAGGCTCCCCGTTTAAACGGTCTCGTATCTGAAACTCCTTTAGGAGAGTGCTATACTTAGCGCCAAGAAAGGCTAAGATATCGAAACGATAGCTCTCAGCTACTCAAATTTGATTTTTCGTCGAATTGCTAACGCGCCGTCAGATTCTCGGAGTTCGCTCTGGGTAGTTTCGTAGACAGCTAACGCAGGCTCCCCATTTGAGCGGCTTGGTCTCTGAAGCCCGTGTCTTTTGAGTGGCAGTTCAGCAATTACGATTTTATATTAGAATCAATTGATTTGCTACCCTGTTAGATTTATACTGTTCGCCCTTTTCCTGTATCGTTGGTTCGTTCTAGTAGCCAGTGAACAACAGGTTCCCCAATTAAGCGATGTGATTTTGGCTGTCAGTGTTCGTTTTGACAAAAAGGGTCATGGATAATTAGTTATCGAGTCAGATTAAAAGAGTAACTGTTCCGAGAAAATAATTCATTTAGATTCAAACAAATTTTGAACTTGAATTAGTAAAAGAATATTGTTCTGTCATCAGCGTAATTTCCGTAGTCGACTACACCGCGTTAGATATCAGATAAAATCATTAATCTGTCACACTCTGCGAAAGCGTATTTAGGTACACTTAGAGAATCACACTTAGGTCGTGTTCCTCGCTGCGGTAGACTATAACGCGCTATTATTAATTTCGTAAAAGAATATTCGTTATATAAATTACAAACGTATTAATCAAGATAAATTTTGTCATTGCGATAGCGTTCGAAACGAGAATCAAATCTTATAAAATATCGAATTCAGTTAATTACATAAAAGCGAAGTTAGCTTTATCTGAAATCAGACTTAGGTACGATATAATATAAAGTATTAACTAGCGAGAGTCATTTTGTTAGATTCACAATTACCTATTACGTATTGTTTAATTTGCCAAGTTCTATTATTTCTATTATTAATATTATATCAAAATCTATTTAGTTTCTTTTGATCAAACCAGTATACTTTTCATATTTTGTTATTATTTACTTATTTTGAGGAGGAAGCTTTAAAGAATATGAACATAATTTTTTTTAATTTTAACCCTTTACGCCCCTCATTGAGAAAAACGCAAAAAAAGAATTTGTTTAAATTTTTCAACATTTTATAACAAATTGTCGGAACTAGAAAAAATATTTTGAAATAGCCCAATCCTTCGTGAATGAAACAACAAAAAATTTAGCTCAATCGGGTGAGTAGTTTCTGAGAAAAAAATTCCTAAGTGGACCCTATTTTCGCCAAAATGGGCAAAAATTGCAAACTTTGAAGGCTTGCCATTCATTAACGAATTCGAAACCAGCAAAATGATGACTTAAACACTCCCTAATTTCACATGGACTACAACATATTTTGATTAGAACAAAATCGGAGATGGTGACTTCCAAAAGTGATCGATTTGGCGTGGAATGACCCATTAACAAATCTCTGAAAACGTGTTGGTGCAGTTTTCAAACCGAAAGGCATTTTTAAATATTCAAATTGTCTCAAGGGCGTAACAAATGACGTACGAGGTGCGATCATTAAGTTCCCGGACTGTGTCTGCTGTGACCAAACGGTTCACACAATTGACATGCGCTCGCAGAACATATGAATAACAATCTTCAAGAGAAATGACACGTAGTTTGGAAGCGATATGTTCATTAAATCGTGTGTTATACAATTTTATAGTAGCATATGCGCGCGCTCCGCTGCGAAATTACGATGAACTCCAAATTGGAACAAAGAGCTAACATTAAATTCTGTGTGAGACTCGGGAAATCGGCAACCGAAACGTACGCAATGTTAAAACAGGCTTACGGGAATGAAGTAATGGGTCGGACGAGCTGTTTTGAGTGGCATTCAAGATTCAAAAATGGCAGGACATCTTTGGAAGACGACGAGAGATCCGGGCGGCCACTCACGTGCAACACTTCCGAAAACATGGAAAAAATTCGGGCAATTGTGCATGAAGTTCGACGTATTACCATCAAACAAATTTCCGATATCATGTTGATGTCATTTGGGGAAGTACAAATGATTTTGACCTCAATTTTGAGCAAAGAAGAATTGGGTGCTTCAAGACGACAACGCGCCAGCACACAGAGCACTCGTAACACAAGAGTTTTATGCACGAAATAACATGATCGTCCTTCGTTATCCTCCATACTCACCAGATTTGGCACCCTGTGACTTCTTTTTGTTCTCCAAAATGAAATTGAAGCTAAAGGGTCGGCGGTTTGATACAGTGGACGAGATTCAACGCGAATCGCAGGAGGTGCTCGACACGCTTCAAGAAGAAGACTTTCAGGAAGCTTTCCAAAAATGGCAGAAGCGCTGGGATCGGTGTATAGTTGCCCAAGGGGATTACAGTAAAGGGGATAACAGCCAAATTTGAAAAAGGTAACTGTATTTGCATATACGGGACCAGACCGGGAACTTAATGATCGCACCTCGTATATTTAATTAAACTCTCCGCAACACGCATATGAAAGAAGCCATTTAATAAAATTTATCAAAATTTTAACTGAATTATCATTCAGTTGATTGTTAAAATCTTGTACGGAGGTTATGGTTACGTGAGGGTACGCAGAAAGAATTGATATGTGCTTTTATTCTAGTTTAATTCAAAGAATACTTTATTGAAACATAAACATAAGGTCTTTAACTATAACAAAAATATTCAATAACTTTAATCGGTAATCGCAACTAAACTCAAAATATATTTTTAACTCAAAATATATTTTTATTTTATATTTAATCATAAATACGTCCGCACGCTTACCTAGCTGCCAAAACAAGAGAGCGAGCCACGGACAACGTGTGCCCACTTCACGGCCTATGTTCGCGACGACCTCTCACGCTCCTGCGCGCTCTTTTCAAAACCCGTGAGCCGCGTGATGATTATTTTTAACACTATCTCTTAATCTTACGCGAGCTCACTTATCAAGTTTCTTGTACAATTCATAAACTTTTGTTTGTTTAATGGTTTAGTTAGAACATCTGCAATTTGATCGTTAGTAGGACAATACTTAACTTTAACTTTATCATTTTTAATAAGATCATGTATAAACCTATACTTAACATCTATATGTTTTGATCGCATATTGAACACGCCGTTCGTCATTAATTTTATAGCACTTTGGTTATCAATATTAAGTTCTACTGTCACATCGGTCCCTATTAGTTCTTCTATAAGCGTTTTAAGATACAGTAATTCTTTGCAGCATTCAGCAGCTGCCACGAATTCCGCTTCTGTGCTGGACAAGGCAATTATTGGTTGTTTCCTAGAACACCAGCTTACAGGACCTCCTGCATAGAATATTACAAATCCAGTGGTGCTCCGCCTCGTTTGAATGTCCCCAGCAAAATCCGAATCGCAGTATGCCTGTATTAAATCTGGTTTCGCATCTCTTCTATATTCAATTCCAAAGTTTCGATTTCCATTCAGATATTTCAAAATATGTTTAACGTCATTTACATTCTCTTGACCGTAGTTTTCAATATACCTGCTGCAGTAATTTACACCATATGAGATATCTGGTCTGGTTTTAGTAGAGAGGTACAGTAAACTTCCTATTACCTCTCTGTAAGGATAATTTAACTTCCTCTGTTTCGTGTCTTCTCTATTTGTTTTGATAATTGGAATGCTTACAGGTTTTGCACTTTCCATTCCATATTTTGCTAATATGCCTTGCAGGTATTCAGTCTGTGCAAGTTTGATGCACACTCTCTTTGGAATAATTGTTTTTCCCGTTCCAATAGCTCGCATTCTCTTACCAATAATTCTCTTTCTCTTTCTAACAAATTTATGTTCATCTGCGAACCTGTTAATTCCAATTCATCCGTTCTAGCATCTTCAAAATTCGATTCCGGTTGTACAAACACGCCCTGTTCCAAACCAGGATCGGCTTCCAGCAATCGGATTACTAAATCACTTTTATTACCGCTAATAGCCAAGCCACGTTCTCGCAACATGTCTCGAAGTTGTAGAAGGGAAAATTCACTTAAATCTTTCTTACACTTAGCCATTTTCTTCGTAATTTGACTCAAAATTCAGAAATTTCACCCAAGACCGTGGACATAAAAGAAAAAACACAAAACAGAAAATTACCGATAACTATCATATAAAATTTCACAAAATCAAAATAATAATTTACTACGGTCAGTATCCCACTTCTGAAAACTGTAAGAGGATGACGAAAAATGAAAGAACGGAACTAAAAATATAATATCAGGATTTAATAATGTTATGCAATTATCTTTGCAACCAATTCAAAACGATCACTCTTTTCGCTCGCTTTAAAAATAACCGCATCTTACATCGATGTCTAATCAATGTATATAATCGATATACCGTCATGCTCAAGCTTTACATACATTATATGGTGTCAAAAATGAAAGGTGCGCAATCAGATTAATATACAAAGAAATGTTTACACTTCCGTTCGAATAGATACCATATTAGGAGTCGAAATAAAATCTACAAACAATACTCTAATTTTAAATAAAGCACTTGAAAATAAGGATTACTGCACCATTTTATGGCAGCAAGTCCCCTGGTGCCAACTGTGTTGGCTCTGCTTGTATCTGCCCAGAGCTTAACGTTATTAGAACACGTTCTATCAATCCTAACGCATCCATATACACCGCAGAATGTATTGTCTTAAATGATGCGTTCGATCTCGTTTTGGAACATCAAGATCGCAGTTTTCACATTTTCTCATTTACTTATAGTTAGTGTACTTTTGTTCCTTCAGTCTCCTATAGCAGGCGTTAGAACCAACCCTTAATATTCTCGATATTCAAAAGAAATATAATATCTTTAGCAGAAATAAACACAACAGCTCCATCAAACTGTTTTGGATCCCTTCGCATTCAGGAATTCCGGGAAATGAGGAGGCTAACCGGGCTGCCAAATCGGCTACCCTTTCAAATCCCTTAAACGCCCTTTCAGTACCCTATACTGATGTATATGAAAAATTTGAAAAGCAAGCCAAACTGCAGACTGACGAAATTTGTAAAAACCAAGGTTTATATAAAGGCAAAAAGTTCTTTCAAAAATTTTTCAGTGCTAGTCTTTCACCATGATATGCACATAAAAATCTCAGTAGAAGTTTGATCGTCACAATAAATAGAATGCGAGCAGATCATTATAATTTAACCGCCTCTCTTGCCCGCATCGGCATTACTAGTGACTCCAAATGTAAATGTAACCAAAGTTGCGGAATCTTAAATCATGTTATCTGGCAGTACGAACTCTATAACTCAAAAAGACCTAAACTAATAAATTCGTTATCCAGACTAGAATACCAACTGCCGTCAGGTATTGATATGTTCATAGCGGTACCCAACGTGGATGTATGTAAGTTCGTTTTCTCTTTTTTTCAAGAATGTAACCTTTATATCTAAATTACTATGTAAATGGAATGTATATATGTATAAAAAGCTGTAATATCTTTTCTGACATCATAGTAAAGCTAAATAAACCCGCAGGGGTTTAATCAGCTTAAAAAAAAAAAAAAAAAAAAACATTCATTACCGACTTAATAACATTCATTACCGACGTTCGGTCACTGACGGCTGTTTTTGCTATTTTCGGTAAATGTTTAAAACACTAAACCCTTTGAGAATCCGCCGAAAGCCAATTTGATTTTTTCTCGTTCATACGGAGAGTTGTGGTTGTATCATTATTAATTTTATAAACAATTTACATCGTTTTTTTATACAAATTGCATATAAGTCCTTAATTAGCATTGTTTTTAACAATAAGGATAGATAGGGCACGTCGCACAATGTCTCTTTTGTTTGAATGCGGAATAAATGTGCAGGGCTCACGTGCGCACAGACGCGTAAGCGACAGCTTCGAACCTGGTGGCTGAGCGCGCGTAATCCTTGGATTCTGATTGGTCCGTGTTTTTCCTTAATAATTCAAAAACGAAACTTCGGACCCCATTTTTGCAAAAGGAAATCTTATGCAGAATCTCGCCAGCTAACCCCCATTTCAGGGACCTGCACTAATTGCAAGACATCCTTTACATATTATTTTATATTAAAGCATTCATCTTGAATCTAACCGTGTCTTTTCTTTCGTCTCCCATTATAATAGGGCACAAGTACTTACAAAAATAAAAAAAACTTGCTTATGTTTATAACCTATTCTTATATAAACAGAACACAAAAGGGACACAAACAGTACCTCAATGCTGTCATCAGCCTTTGAGCGATAGTTTTCGCGGGACATCATACTGTCCCTGCCAACACAGTGTTAAGTGGCGGAAGAGAGTGACACGCGCAAGAATGAACCACGCGATATTGTGCCGAATATGATGGCCACTAATGGACATGCAACAACGAATCGCGGAAAGACGGCCGACGTAAAATCCAGCGAATTTGCTGACTCCGGCAAGTCGCAAATAAAGTGCTATAAATGTCGAAAGTTTGGACACAAAAAATTTCAGTCTTTTCGAGATGATCGGCAAAAATGGTCAACCTTGACCTACGGTATTTGCCGGTAGTCGATATGAATCTAGATTGCGAGCTGTCGTGTGCGGATGGTGACGCAAGTGGCAATGGATAGTGTTTAAACAGTGGATGTACCTCTCATTTGTACAAGACCTTGGATAGCTTTGCGAAAATTGCTGAAAAAAATACTGGAAAATTAAATCTCGTAAGAGTGCGACGACGATTGTAAACGTAGAGGGGTCGGAAACGGACGTGACGTTGAACAACGCATGTCACGAACCGGACTTGCACACGAATTTGTTTTTCTTCGGAAAAATCGCGGATTGTAGTTACAAGGTCGTTTTCACGAAGGACAGAGCAAGAATAATCAGCAAAAACGGAAGAAACAAGCTGGCGGCCGATCCTACAAATGGACTTTATTGCATGCAGTAGATAAGCACCGTACACAGAGCCGTAATCACGAACAAATTTTCGGAAGAGCGAAGAAAGTCCGACACACAGAAGGTGCGGCGAAGGCGCTCGAGTCACCTTAATTAAGTGAATCTATTTCAAGCGAGGCGTTACAATATTATATTAAGCAGAAATATCGAAGATTTTAAAAAAGCTAAGCTGCGAAATTTGTTTGAGTGGTAAAATGACAAAGTGCCGTTTCTTGGAATGTTCTGAGAGTTCTACGAATTCCCTAGAAATTATACACAGCGACGTATGCAATCCGATGTGAACACAATTGAACAGAGATAATTGATATTTTATTACAGTTGTTAATGATATAAGAACCTTTTTAAAGATTTCAAACAGGCTGCAAAATTAAGAATATTTATCCAGACAACGGTAAAGAATATGTGAATGCGTGTTTGGATGGTTTTCTGAAAGATAACGGGATAAAACGTAAATTAGCGGTTGCATATAGTTCGCAGCTCGATGGTATAGTGGAAAGAAGCAACCAGACATTAAATATCGCGCGATGTTTACTTATGCAATCCGGTTTGTCTTTGTTGTTCTAGTCAGAGACTATTAGCGGCGAACAATATCTACAATCGTTGCCTATCGAGAATGCTGGAAGAAAAGTCTTTTTTCAAAATTATGTGTAAAAAGTTGCCGTGTATGAAACATTTTAGGGATTTCAGCCCCGATCGTCAAAAGCCATTTTTATGGGATACTCGGAAAATTCGAAAATTACCGAACATGGCTACCGGCGAAGAGACGGGTCGTAACAGCTTGGGACGTAAAATTCATGGGAAACTTCGGCGCGGCTCCAGAAAGAAAACGCGATGAAAACTGACGCGAAAGCGTATCAAGCGGCGAGAATCGCGACGAGTACCATGACGAAGTCGGTGTTCTGACTGATCTGAACGCTCAAAGTGGATATCGAGGAGAAGTTGAAAGTGATAAATTTCGTGATTGCGTCGAAATGAATATCTATGAGGACGAATGAGGATCACGAAGTTGTAGCAGGCCTCGGAAGGTATGGGAATGAGGGGAAGGCCATGTAAAGCTTATAATATGGTTGGAACTGGACATTTTGTAGAGGTCGAACAGGACTTTGCAGCGGAAGTTCCTTGGGAACACGCCATCGCGGTTTCGGACGCGAATGAATGGCACGGAGGGGTTGTCTGAGATTAAAATCGAAGCCGTCCGAAAAAGACCTCGAAGCGTTCACCTAAGAAAGAAAACAACATCGAAATGCTCGGAAGAAAGGGACGCGATGTCCTTGCCTCAATAATAGGAAAAACAGTTGCTAAGAGGCTTCGGTCGCGATCGATCGAACAATCTCGATGTGTACCGGGTAATAAAATTCTGTCTATTTTTTCTCGCGACGACGATAATCCGCGGTTCGCGTTACTACTACTCTCGGGGCCCTGCCGGCAACAATCACACAATAGGCATCGTTTTCGACAACGTCTGGACGTCTCCCCGAGCTGGAGACTCCAACGGAACCTGATTTCCGCACGATCGCGATTCAAAATCGCCAAAGGGAACTGTTTCCCAAAAAAACCCGGTATCACGCGATGAACTGATCGCTGACGGGCGCCCAACCTTAGTGTACACATTGTTATCAAACGCGACACACTCACACATGCCTCAATCATACGACTTCAAGTATGTAATCTCAAATTCAAGGGTTTTTTACGCCTTCGGGCTTTTTCCCTTCATCAATTAACGTCAAGGGTTTTTTATGCCTTCGGGTTTTTTCCCTTGCTCGACAACTTGAATGCTCTATCGTCCAATCCTTTGAAATTTAATAACGTAGTGGTTCCTTCACTAATTGAATAAAATTGGAACTCTTCATGTTGAAGAGTTTCGATCGTACAGGGGTCAATTAGTATTACGAAATAAATTCGGTCCGAGTGGCAAATTAAAGAGGCTAAAGGCTGAATACAGGAAAATAAAAAAGCGATAAAATTGTGTAAATGGTAACAACAAATGAAAACTCAATATTTTATTTCTAATCCGCAATACGTGTGAATGCTGGACTGTGCCGAATCATGGCAGGGAAGAGACTGCCTTTTTCCGCTCTTCTAGACATCGGCCTCCAGATCTCGCTCTCCCATAAAACGTGGCTCGCAGGCCCACTGTACAATTAGCACAGCTTTGAGCCTGGCGACGGAGTGTGAATGCGATCAACTGCCTTTTCCTCGCAACGATCTAAACGTCTAATAAGAAGTTTTTACATCGAAACTCAGTTAAATAATGAACAGAACTAGGACCTCCCCAGATTAGAACGGCTCTCTTAACCCGAGGATAATCCCAACCAGACGAGGTGGAAGGCGGCGGCGTTGTGATGCATAGACCTCACATCGGAGCGGACTAGACTAACCCACGGTTGCCACGTCATCCGCCTGACCTGTGGATAGATAGGGTCAGAATTATTTTGTATCTGGTCCACCAAAGCAGGACGCGGTCGTGCCATCTCACCCAGACGGGTATATGCTACAAGCATCCCATTTCTAGACCGCGAAGTCCTTATCCCTGACAATCCATCACTATATAAACATGACACAGTTGAACAGGTTAACGCCGAGGGCGTGGTGCCAGAGTGTGCATTTACTTTAGAACACATTATTTCTGCCGGTGGCATCCGTTATTCAGAAACCTTAAACTGGATAGCTCCGTAGCAACAGTTTTAAGGGTAAGAGTCGCGTTGTCTGCATCACGAGCTTGGCTCGAATAATAGGATCGGCTAGGACCATCATTCCGAAACCTCAGTGATGGCCGTGAATGTAAGTTGCCCATGTTAGCAAAACTCCTATTGCAACGTTTGATGGGTATCCGTCGAGGGCATTCATTGTGACACCTCTCTCACGCAATTCTACACACCAATGACATCCGTTGCCAAGATTAAGTAAGTGGTGTATGGTCTTCGAGATTTCGTCCTGAATACTAGGATCATGCCCTGATATCTCAAGCGACGGCTCTGTCATACAAACGCTGATAGTCGAGTTGAAAAAACACCCGGAGGTACCTTCCTTCTATACCACACGTTCATACTACCAGCGGTTGCACTTTACTCAGATTCCTGGAATTGCATAATACCATGCGCGGTGGTTTTATGGCCCATAGCAGTATGGTAGGGCCATGGGCACAGTAGCCCGTGGATAGCCCTGGGAAATATGAAGCACGAGCCGACTTCCTTCCACTCCCTATCTTATGGATAGTCCAAGGGGAGGCCAGCCAAGGGCAGCCATCGCGGTGACGGGTAACCCTCGCGCGGGACTTACCGGATCTGCTGTCGTAACCCGCGAAGCAAACCATTAGCCGTAAATATCGCGAATATTTTCCCGGGCGTTCCCTCGGTCCTTAAATACCGGTCCGGAGTAGATACCATTTTTTTCGCAGATCTTAGAATGAGGGTTGTCCCAAAAATAATGTACTTCTAACTCAAAAAATATTTATTGAAGAAGATATAGGTGATTACAAATCTTCAATATAATTCCCATTCGAATCTGCCTGGTTACTTCTTTTCGGAATTCTTCCAATGTCGGAAAATACACACCCCGAAGGGATTCCTTCACCTTGAGGAAGAGATTGAAGTCAAGTGAGCTCAGATTAGGACTATAAGCCGGGTGACAATTTCGAGATGATTGGTACTAATGTGCAGGCGAGCATTATTGTGCAAAATCAACACACTACTTTGCAACATTCTTGGACATAGTTTATGTATTTTTAGGTGCAAGACATTTAAAAAAAAGTTTTTGTAATATCCTCCAGTGACATTAGTAGCCACTGGAACAAGATGTGTGGCGATCACGCACAGTTTATTGTAAGCAAAGGTCATAATTTCTTTCACATTCGACTTTTGGGGACCAACTTTTTGTTTTCGCAAGGTATTCATCTCTTCCTCCATCCAAAAATCTCTCTCATTATAATTAATCGCTTCGTTATAATCGGAAGGTAATTTTTCGGTATGAAAGGTAATCGGACAACCGTAAAATTCCGTACGTTTAATCGTTCGCCTATCACAGAGCTGTTTTACGTTGCTATTGTTGACTGAAGATTGCAAAGGTTGCATTTGATCTCTACTATTACTGATTTCAAGATTAACCTCAGTATTTTCGGAACTACCCGTACCTTCATCAATAACTGCATTCTCTTCAATTTTATCGCCTTTTTGAATTGTACCTAATTCAATATTATTGGCAGCTAGCCTTTCCGATTTAAATAATACATCGCGACTCAAAACTACATCTCGTAAACTCGGCACATATACGCGGTACCCCTTACAATTTTCAATGTATCCTACTAAGTACCCTTTTACAGCTTTTCTGTCGAGCTTTTTCCTCTTTTCGTACGGTACATGAACAAAACATTCTGTCCCGAAAATTTAAAAATTATCTATGTTCGCCTCTTTATTATACCATAGCCCATAAGGAATCTCACCTGGTTGTTTTGACGGTCCCGACCTGTTAATATACGCAGCTGTATTCGTCGCTTCGGCCCATAAGGATAAAGGTAAAAAGGACTTCGAATATAACATTGACCGCGCAGCTTCAACAATAATTCGGTTTTCCCGTTCTGCGACACCATTCTGTACGGGTGTGTACGGAACATTAAAACTATGTTTTATACCTTTACTACATAAATAACGCTCAACTTCCCTATTTTTAAATTCCTTTCCGCCGTCACTATACACACAAAAAAGGCTCTTGTCAGATCCATTTGATGTGCAAAATCTGTCCAGCAACCTCTCCGAGGTGCATATCGGGTAATGCTAATGCCGGCGGTATATGCCATAAATGCAAGGGTTTCTTTAAAGTTCTGTATCTTTGCAGAAAAAAATGGTAGCGGTTTTTCACATACTGGAAATTAAAGATAAAGGTTTGTACTTTCTGCTGCTGTAAACAGTATCGCCCCAAAAAAATGTGGCAAGTCCATGCATTTCGTCAAACTTTGTAATTTTCAATATAGCAAACATGACCTCACATTTACGGTGTTATTGTGGTAGTGATGCATCAAATCTAAAATCAAACTACAGCGTCTTAAAGTAGAGATCTCAAGCTTTAATTTGAAAAAAAAGTGCGATGATTTTTCACGGAGTTATCATCAGTCAAATTTGGCCAATTTTTGCCTAAAATTTTTCTATGCTATATTTCTTTTGAGCAGTGTGCTTAATAGTGTAGAAAATATTGTTCTTTTTATTTCTATATTTCAATTGTACGAATACTTTTGTTCTCAAAAACAAAAGTAACAACAAAGGAAAGTAGATAATAATATTGCGTATGTTTGTAAATAAAAGATCCGATAAAAGCAAAAAGGCATATAGAATAAAAAGGAATATATGAAAATTTTTTCATTTTGCTTCTTTCAAAAATGATGCATTGTACGCAGAAACTTAACTGCAATCTTTTTACTTATTTTTTTTACGAAAAATCGCTCTCGGTTTGATTGTTGCAGGTATATTGTGTATAGTTTACTTAAATCTGCAAAAAATATTTTTTAAATTTTCATTACAGGTTTAATTAAGAGAGCGTAAAAAGTGATTTTTCATATTTTTTTTGTGATTTTTAACGTTTTAAAAATGACGAAAATATAAGCAATAAACTAACCATTTTAACCACTCAAAAATCTCAAGGAACTGAGTTACATTTGAACAAAAGTTGTTCTACTTTAAGGCATGTATGAATGCTTCTTCCACAAGTTACACATCAGATGTAACTGATCCTAAATGTGCCATAGTCAGGTCAGATCTGCAGAAGTAAATTGCAACCTTTATGGAAGGTTGTGAAAATCTACTGTTACTGATAAAGAAAGGGAACAATAGAAATTCAAATCATAATAATTGACTTGAGACATACAGACTGAAATAGAGAACTGCTTCAAACTTCAATAGCAATTAAAGTCCACTTTTGTTAGGAATTTACTGCTTCGTTTTGCATATATTATCGGTTTTTAAAATTTATAACCTTCTGTCTTTTAACATCTACTATAACGTAGTCATGTGTTTCATATGTTATTATTATACATAGACTGCTTTATTAGATCTTGTTACGCGCAAAGCCGCAAACTGCGACATCGTTATAATTCAATTTCATATAGAAAGCAAGTCCATTAGTTCGCTAGTGACACATCCGTTATCAAAATGAAATAGTTCTCTATTTCGCTGTTTTGGCTTTTATTAAGCGAGTACATTAACTTCCATAATCAACTACGCGCTGCTGTTAAATGTAATTCCATGATATTAGTTTCATCATTTTTTGTTATATTTAATTTTGTTCTATTTTCAAGGTTATTAGTGAGGTGTGTAGAAAGTTTAATCGTGTAACATTATTAGGTACTAGTAAATGAGATAAATAATAGAAAGAAAAAATATTCATTGATTCACAATTTTTATTACATTCACATAACTTTAAAGTACATATTTAAAGTACCAATTGTAAATTTAAAACTTTCGATCTACCTCATTCTTTCTGTAACATTATGTTATGATACACATCATAACAGGTGAATTATAAAGTAAAAGCATATTTTTCATGGTTGAATGCAAACAGCTTTAAAAGACACTTCACCTTTTCTTTTCATAAATGCAGTGTAAGAGATAGGATGATAAAACAGATTTTGTGAATAGTTTTAATTTGCTGGAATAGGTGGCGTTTGTAGTTAAGAAAGGGTGCGAGTTGAATCAGGACCAATTAAATTAATTGAATTTTGTAAAAAGCACTTTAGATTGTAATGAGGTATTGCAAAATAAAATTAATGCTTCTTAAAATAAAAGTATTATAGAATTTTTGGAGTAGAATTCATACTTCCTAATTTTATACTTTAATAGCAAAAAATTAATACTTGCAGGAAAAAATATTGAAATTATAAGACCGATTCAAGATTTTGCGACGATTGAACTGAAACAGATTTTAACAGCTAGAGATTTACAAAAAAATATGGAAATAAAGCTAAATTAATTAATCGATTAAATGAAACAGATTCGATTGAAGAACGGGGAAATGTTTTAATCAATTCTCAACAAATGTGCAAGTCGATTTACATACGGATTTTTCTATTCCAGCGGCGCAAATTACTTTTCGTTTTATTCTAAATTTACAATATGACGGTTATACTACATACGATTTAGACATTTAATCCAATCTTTACGTGGAGAAAAATACAAAATCGCGCATTAAGAGGAATATTTATTTGAAAACTTCATGTCTAATTATCTCTAAAACATTTTAGAGAAAGAATGGAAAATTGAAGTTTCACCAAATCGACAGGGAAATCCAATTACATTCTTCTTTTTTCTATAATCGTTTTCAATGTAATTAGAAGATTGGCTTGGTTCTTTTTGAAATAGAGACTATATTTCTACTGTACAGATTTCAATTTTGCTAAGACAAAAAATATGAAAACCTTCTACGCAGGACATGTAGATTTAACTTCATTTTAAAAAAATATTTGCTGAAATGGTCATTTATTATAGTGGTTGTTATGCCCAATTTAATGATAGAATAATTAAACGAAGCTACTATCTAATATAAATCTTACTAGTCATTACTATTAAAAAGAAATTAACAATAAATATACCAAGAATTTATTTTCTAATATCACAGCACTGTTTACTCTTAACTTTATTTTTTCTTGTTTTATCTTAAATACTTTGCATAGCAAATCATGTTTGTACCAAAGCATAAACCATGTTTCGATGCAACAACTGTCAAGAATACAAGATAAATTTGACAGTTAAGCAAACACGTTTTCAAGATAAAGTTTCATTCAAGAATATTTCGTAAGAGTATATGTAATATCTTATAATGGAAAAATATAGTTTCGATTTAGAAAAATGAAATTGTCCTTAACACTTTAGAGGCCGCTCACACAACATGTGTGTTGTGTGAAAACCGTTGGCTGGAAAAACCGTTAGCGTCCGCTCACACATGTATGTGATGCTACCCCTGAGAGTTATTGGGCGGTAGCGCATTCTCTGTGTGATGAATTATGAATGTAAACAAGTGTGGATATTACTATTGGCTCCGTATTTCACTACTACCTTTTTGATCGTAGGTAACAATTGTTTTATTGCCTGTTTTTAATTTTACATTTTACACTATACTGATGTACCATGTATATTGTGGAGCAAATGCCGGCGGCTCTACATTGGTGCCGTACCCAAAGCTACCGTATTTTACAAATTAAATTGTTTGTATATTATTAAATTTGTTATTAAATTATTATTGCTTTTTTATTTATGTGTATGTTCGCATATGTTGAATTATTTCGTGAATTTACATCAAGTGTGTTAAAATTAATTCTTCAAAAAGGTTGCCAGTCCCTGGCGACGTTTGACTACGTAGACGTGCGGCCATTAAGGTATTAAGCTGATTTTACATACAATTCAAGAATTAACTTTATTCTTTTCATAAAGTTTATAATTGTATAGATTACTGAATGAATTTAATAATGAAATTCGCACATCACTTCATTAATTTAATATGAATCATGCAAATTGACTAACAATTAAACAAAAATTTTGTTTATTGTGCGATTAGCAGAGAACAATCACAATTTTCATCAAAACTAAAATTTTTGTGATTAAATTTGATTAATGGTCCTTCGAAACAGTGCTTAGTTTTTTGTTGGCACAAGCGTGCAAAACGTCTACAAAGCTCGAGCACCTTCGAGGTAATCACGATCAATTAATATATTGAATGTTGCAAAAATAGATTTATGTAAAAATGGATATGCCATTTCTTTTAAAAAATATAGCTAGTGTTCGTGTATTTTTTCCACTTTCGCTTACGTGAAAACCTAGTAATACACAATAATACCCCGCATGAAAATATTTTTCATTTCATTAGGTTGTTCTATCATTAGAAATATATGAATTACTGCAGATGGAAGTTTCTATTAACTTGTCTTGTATGTCTATGCATTTTCTATTCTTTACATAATGTTCTTAGTATATGCATGGTATATTATTAGCAATTTCTTGTCTTAAATAAACCAAAAATATAATTAATAACATGGAACCTATATAATTCATCAAGTCCGGCAGTTTATACTGAAACACATGATGTTTAAATGGTAATTTATTTGGAAAAATTAAGTCAATTTTGTAATATCCCCCTTAAGGTTTTATTAAACGAAAACTACATGTTACATTAACATCATACATACTTTTAAGACATACTAAAAGAATACTCATAATTAAATGATACTAATTAAATACGAAATACGTCATATTACATTACAAATACATAGATATTACATTATAAATACATACATTATAAATTTATGATATTATAAATATCATAAAATTGTGTTATAACATTTTGTTACCTTGGTAATGCGCAGAATAGTATAAACATACTTATTACAAATGTGAGTCTATTCAAAATTTTTCAGAAAACAAAAAAGTTTAAACAGCTTTTTGGGAAGAAATGTCACGTCGCAGTTTGGTTATTGGTACATTGATTTTTTTGTTTTATTAGCTTTAGCGTACACAACAGTTAACGGCTTATTTTTTCATTTCTTTGCAAGAAGCAGTGTCTTTTATTTCACACTACAATATTCTTCAATTGATTTAAAATAAACTTTGCTGATCTCATTTAACACAATATGCAACTAAAACTTTGCTTTACACATTAAAAATAAATATGAAAAACAAAAAATCAAGTCGGGCATTAACGCATTTGATGTCATGAAAAATTATGACACTTTGAAATTATTATTATCAAATTCAGCATGTGTATTTGTTATTATATATAAATAAATTATATGTTAATTGAGAATTATATATTAAATATATAAAAAATATGTTAATTTCAATAAATAAAATATAAAAGTACTTATATTTACACAGTATGAAATGAAATATTTCATCTTTAGTTTCTTGCATTCATTGATTTCAAATTAATAGATAGATTTACTAACTTTTTCTGTGTTATCATTGACCACAAATAATTTTTAATAAATTTATACAATGTACAAACATTATATCTTGCTGTCGCAAAATATGAGATATATTTATTCAAATAGAATAAGTATTACCGAAAATATTTCTCTAAATAACAGATAATTCGAAGGATAGTTGCAAGAAAATATTAAAATCAGATAATCTGCATAATATTGTACATCTCTATATTTTAGTAATTCTCTTTGTCAATTTGTATTTCAAGATTTATGAGTTAAAAATCTACTAAAATACAAATTTCTGTTTAAAAATAGTATAAATATCAAATAACTAATATGTCCTTAATTATATAAAAACAGAACTATTTTTAAACTCAAAAAAAAGTCGAAAGAAAAAGAAAAGTTATTGTAAAAATTTAAACGCGATCTCGTGTCTTACGGATTATTTGTGGTAGAACATTGTCATTTGACCATCAAACTCTCGTTCTAAATAATTAAAAATGTTTTTAAACTTGTTAATATAGATAAAAGTGCAAATCTTGGTGTAACTTGAAAAACTAAAACGTATTAACAAAAATTTCAAGAAAAATGATTACTGTCTTTTTATCCACTTTCACCCTATAGAAGCTAATGAAAAGTTGATACGCATTTTGAATTTGTTTTTTATTAATGAAAATTAAAAGTTTTTCTTTCTCGTCCCAGGTGCTCTCATTATTGGCTCCTCTCACATCAGGTGCCCTTAAACATTATATTAGTTGCATAGTGTGTTTTACCAGGCCAGGAAAAGAGATTATGTTGATATAAGTAAGTACACACGTGCATTGAATCAGCCTGAGGGGTTGAACAATGCAGACAAATATTAGCGGGCAAGTTACGAACATAATTGTATTCTCGTGTGTTTTTGTGTCCCTCACAACTTTTTCCATCACTTCCATGGTTTGTCGATATTAGTTTTTAATTCCTCAGATTAACGTTGCGAAAGAACTTTTCTTTTCCGTTTTGTTGTAAAATTGTAATTTCTTCACATAGTTTTCTTGTTTCCCATATTTTTCGTAACAATTTGCTGAAATTATACCAGTCTGACTGATTCAACATTTATCATATAATTATATTCTTTGAAAATATTTAATTTAAGCTTTTAATTATATCAAATGTTTCTAAATAATTGCTTAAATATTATTTTTACTTTTGCAATAGTTTAATTAATTGAAAAATTAGTATACTATTAGACATCGAGTTATTATTTCAATACACAATATCGATTAATAATTTCGAAGAAGCGATAGCAGCCGCAGGCAAGCGGAAAGCAGCGAAAAACGGGAAAGCGAGCGAAAGCATAGCAAAACCTATTCAAATGTAACTTCCAAGCCTGTGCATCCCATTAGAATAATTACATGCAGTCACCCACACGTACCGTTTCCAAGCTGGTTTGCGTGGATCGAATCTGTATATTTGAGAGAATAAAGGAAGAGGCACTGATGGCAGAGAAGGAAGGAAGGAAGAGAGGCAGGAAGGAAGCAGAGAAACGCAGATGGAGTAAGGGTGGACGAACAAATACCTCACCAGAAATTCTCAATCACGCGAGTTACGTTCCACCTGGGTTTACTCGTTTCTTGTGACTGAACATTCGAAATGGAGCAGTGAACGACATTAGAACACGCCTGGCACGAAAAACCAGTAACAGAAGTTGCAATTGTGCTAATTATTATTGAGAGGTGCCGTGAAATGAGTCCGTGTATTTGAATTACATAGAACGAAACGGAAACACATTCATTGTAATTCTGTCGTACCACGTGTTTTCTTAAGTAAGTATTTCGTATGACATAAGTTAATAAAGTAAATATTGTACTATAGATTAAAAAGAAGTATTTCAATCTCATATAAGTACAAATTAATTTACTAGTATACACAATGACGTTTTCAGATTGACGACTAGAGTAAAAATATTGATTGTTGATTTGTTCTCAAACAAGTAAATCATAAATAGGAATTAGATTTATCTAGTTTAAATATTAAATAATTGAAATAGTTAACTTGGTAAAAGAAGTTAGTAAAACACGGAATACTATTCTGTTTTGCAAATATTAGTCTTTTGCAATCGATTGCAACAAATGGAATGTTTTCATATAAAACAAATAACAAATAATTTTATTTTTTTTATTGATTTAAGCGTTTGTTTTTTTTAACTATAATGATATTTATTTATTCTAACAAGGGAAATCACTCAAACGTTACACGGCGATTTTGATGAAGTCTTTATATACTAAAGAGCTTGAAAAAATATTTGATACGTACTTTTCTTTATATGCGAATATGCACTTTCCAGTGGTGAAAATAACGCTTAAAGTTGGCGTTGATAACGCTATTTTCACAATTATCTCGAGAATTATTAGCCTTAACTAAAAAATTCAAGATACAAATTTTTCCTCTTTAGAAGGACAATAATTCGGCGCAAGTGGATTTTTGAAAAAGTTGTTTGTTTAAAAAATATGTTAAAAATTGACATCATTTTGCACATTTTTTTATTAGAACGTTGAACTATTTCAATCAAATTTCACATATGTGAATTATGGGTCCAAAGAAAAGGTGCGAATAAATTGGAATTTTTAATGTCTCTTGTGCAAAAAATGTTACTACGCTTGAAGTTATTTGTACATTTTATACTTTCCATTCGGTGCATGACTAATTTTTATGTATATTATTTTAATAATTCTATACTATTATATTTTTAATATTAATTTATTTTAAAAAATAACTGGAATACCTCTATAAAACATAGGACTCGAGACAGGCATCCGTTTGTCTCGTGTTATGACCACGTATTGATGGTAGTATTCAGTGTAAATACTTATGAGAAGTAAAAGATCTTTATGATCACATTTCTTAAGAATACAATAATTCTGAAAACAGCTAGTTACGCTAAAATTTTGAAAAGAACCGGTTTTGCTGTAACTTTGAAAATATTTTAATTTTTCATAATATCAAGAACGGCGATTTTTATCTTGAAATAGTATTCTAAACTATTGAGAAGTGGTATTAAATGTAAAAAATGTATTGAGGATATCTATCTTAAAAATGATCCAATGTTTATATTTCATATTTCATATCAAATTTTAATCGTATTTTGTCCATAAGTCCAGTAGTAAGATACAATTTTCTGGTAAATTTGAAAAAAAATACTGATTATAACCATTGTCTGAAAAAATCTTTGTTTAGTTTGCCTGATGCCGATATTTTGGTAACAACATTAGATACCATAACCATTCTACCTCCGCTTCAATATTAAGATAGATATTCTCAACAAATTTTTTACATGACAGTAAAATCTGTAAAATCAATTCAGTAAACCATTTAATTTTTTGAAATGTGAATTGGATAGCTTACTGTACTATAACTTTGACTCTATAAAAAATAATCTTATAAAAAATATAATATTGTTTTTAAAGAATATTATAAGAGATATACTAGAATATCAGTTAATTTTGGAGTGTACGTAGACTTCAATGAAAAGAAAGTGATAAATTCAAACTTTAGTTTGAGTTTATGTTTTAGTTTAGAAAATAAATTTTCCTAATAATTTTATTCGGACTCTGAACTATTTAAATTTCGGATGTCCACTGTATTTCAGTAGCATTAAAATTGGCGAGACAGATCCTATTCCGAATTATTATCTAAAAATTTTTAGTTACATACGTTACATACTAGCACGTTAATCACCAGGCATATCGTGGCCTGTGTTACAAATTCAGTTAAATTAATATTTCACGAGAGAAACGAACGAAAAGAATGTTGAGATGATGATGTACAATAGCAGATGAGAAATAAAATAACAACATTTAATAATCTTGTTCTTAATCATTTGTATTTATTGTGTGTCTCACCATAATTGTTATTATTCGGAATAGCGGTCATCGCGTTAATTACAATCTGCGTCACATAAAAAGTCACCTGAACTGGTACAGATATAAGAGGCACCATCTCCTGTGGCACTTATTTGCACTGTTTCTACTTATTATGATAGACAATGATTTAACGCGTATGACTACCGTCCCAGAACAGAAAAATGGGCACTTATTGTTAGACTCACACGTACTTTGGGCTGTAGGAATTATTGGTTTGAGTGATCACACACATCAATTAAATAAAAAATGATTATCGATAATTGTCTCGAGAATGAGCGAGATAGTGCGAATTGCATGATGTAATTGTTACTGTTATTAATATTCTTATTTGTCGATATGTCAAGTTGAAAGTGTTCACAGTGGGGACAAACAGAGTGGCCGAGAGACTCTTACTTGTCAGAGTTGACCGCCTACGCGCCAATTCATAGGTTGTTTGCAGTACTCGGTCGCGATACGCTTCTTTATTCTTTTTATTTTCTAATCTGATTGTTGTCTCCATCTACATGCAAACAAAGGTGATACTTCTCAAAGATGAAGAATAAAAATGTATTTTTAAAAATGTCTTGAAGGTGTGTATAACAATTTTCTTTTTCAATTTTTCTGAATAAAGATTTGAATCATTTTTGCAGTGCTTTTAAACAATGGATTAAATTACATACAAAATTGTACGATAAAGTTATTTACTTAAATAACATATTACGAATGTTGATATTTGTTTAATTGTCTTAATTAATTTTGTTAAATGTTAATCCATATCCGTGGAAATTTATGTATATGAACTAAATATTAAAGTAAGAGGTGCGTATATTGGAAACTTTTTCTGCCGCCATTTAACAAAAGTTGTTAAATGGACTATTTGTTTCCGCTTCATGCAAGGAGCAAGAAGGATTGTTGTGCTGTGATTACAATGTTTTGACTAGCAATGTTTTATATAATCTGTGAAAAACCGAGAAGGATGTCGCAACTATAGGATTAAAGCAGCACTAACCATCGCTAAAAGAAGCCCACACTCTTATGACGTGTTATCATTATTAACTTATATTCAGACATATAGTCGTCAGTAATGGCAGAATGTAGCTAACATTCTCGCCCAATATAAAACATTGAATAATTGAAACTTTAAGTTTTTCACTTTTTAAAAGCATGGTAATTTTGAAAAGAGCCATTAAAAGAGCTGTATTGTAGAATTTAGATTACAAATATGACTCTTTTGAAATTAACGGTTACTGGAAATGATCGAAATCATAAAAATATATATTAAACGTATTTTTCAGAAAAATAAAATTCTATAAAAAATATTGAAAATATAAATGTTGTGTGTATCAAGAATATTTTAGTACAACTACATCCTCGCAGCGGAAATGTATTATGTTGTTACATCCCCGCATGTGTGTGCGACTAACCCACCTGGCAATAGCAGCAATGTGAACTGAGGTGGTAAACCTTATCGAGGTCGGTAACGCAGCTCGCTGCCACTAGATCTGGTTTTATAAATTCTATTTCCAACCTGAGAGTGTATTAGGAAACAGTTAATTTTAAATATTGCAATTCGTTTGTTAAAAATTAATTCTGATAAATTTATATTTCTCTAAAGCCAAGTTGATGGTATACTGGTTTCATACAGATTCCTTTGTCAGGATTAAGAATTTTTTTTTAATAGTTATAAGAAATTTAAATTTAAGGGAAATCGAATGGCAAAATCTTCGCCAGTATCAGACGATATAATAACACGATTAAAGTTTTTCATACATAAAATTAGAACGTCTACAAATTATGATGTTAAAAATCATAATAACAGCATTAGAATCTCCTTTCGCATTAATTACATAATTGAAAACTTTATCTTTGAGCAATTAATAGGTCGCAATATTAATTTGAATGATATTTAGAACTGTTGAAGTTTTAGAAATCATAAATTATTTATGAACTTATATAACTGAATATATGCTCGAGGAAAATGTTTTCATCAAGAAAAACAAGGCAAAAATATGGTATTCTTGAATAATTTTTTAAAAGAGAAAATTCCAAGAACCGAGAACTTATTTCTGAATGACACTTCAATTTTCGTACAAGAATTCGTAATGGATGGCACTCTCCCTTTTTTCGTAGAATTACAAAATGTAATTTCGCCGTTTTAAGTCACTCTTCTAAATCTCTTTCACCCTCCAAATTCTTTCTTCCTTTACTATTCCCGCTTTCCTTGTACGGGTAAATGCGTTAATATTATATGATCATTGTGACACGTTGTTTTTATTTATCAGAAAAGGACGAATTGCTTCTGTTATTAAAAATTTTAATTAATATTTTAAATCAATTTCAATTTTTAGCAAGAAGTCATTCATATATTTCAAAGAGCATAATCATGGAATATAATTTTAACTTTTTTCGAAGAGCTTAATCAAAGATTTTTATAATTAAATCAGTTAAATTCGTAAATTTTACAGTTATAACTTTAAATATTTTTTCCATATGTTCGTCAGAACACTTTAGAATAGGTATCGCACGTCAACATTTCATGATTCCTAAAGGTTTTTAATGATGACCGATCAAAAGAAACACGAAAATAGAAGACTAGGAGATAGAAATATCAAATAAAAAAAAATCATAAATTCCAAGTACGAGGGGAAGTGATTGTCCGGGAATGGAGTTTTACCAGCGTATTCTACACGTAAAAGTAAGAAAAAAATGTTATGTGAGCATATGCTCTTAAATACAATTTTGTTAAGGAGTTATAACTAATAATACAAAATTTTAATGAACTGTCATTTCGTCGACACAGCATACGAACCTATTATAAATATCTCTATTTCTGTTTATATAAACTTTTATGTTTACTTGCTCTGGTAGTTGATGTCCACATTTTTTATTAACGTTTTATTACCGAATTTACATTTCAAAATAGCGTCCGTTATTACGAATACGTACACTGTGTCGGCGAAATACCAGTTCATTATAATTTTGTATTATTAGTTATAACTTCTTAATAAAACATTTAAGAGCATGTGTTCATATAACATTTTTTTCTTACTTTTACGTGTAGAATACGCGGTAAAGTTCAGCCGGAAAAAATTGGAACACATACATACAGTAAAATTAAAAATTTGGAAAATATAAATATTCATGAAAGCTGTTTTGTTTCCAGAAAAGGGATATAATCCATAAAATACAAGACGCCTCAATTAATAGTTACGTTAACGAAAATAAAAGAAGTAAAATTTAACACATTGCTGATTGCCAATTTTAATTATTCTCAAAATTTCATTGATCTCACCGGTTATTATTTCGTAAATAAATATGAAAGTGAAAGTTTTAACATACATTATTTGTACATAATGAATTGAAATAAAATGTTCTACATATTTCTATATAATTTTTAATAATTTTTTGTGACATGATAAATTGTATAGTACTCGGATAAAATATTGATGTAGAATTCATTGAAAAATTCGTTACCGTCAAAATTCGATATGATCGAAATTTTTGTAATACTAACACTGTTATAATAATCCAAATGCCAAGCTTTATCATTATAAAGCGGATAACACTGAAAGCAATTATAAATACTTTTACGACATCCTGTATTATTTTGAATTTGAAAAATTGATTTAGTTACTATAAGTACAAACACAAGTTTACTCATGTCCGGTCAGCAACGTTTGAATATGAAGACACGAGTTAACTCGTGACCGATCAACAATGTGTTAAGAAATGACGTCGGCGCGAAACAAAATCACCTAATTTAGTTAAATAAAAATCTTCTGGATTTTCAAATTCCTTTGACTAATTATTAATATGTGATCTACGAAATTAAGAATATTGATATAAATGTTTAGTCAAAATAAGTGTTTAATTGTAGCTGATTGTTAAGACATCAAGGGGACAACTTTATGATACGGCTAAATATTCGTAGAGTCATTTGTAACCGTTAGTTTTTTCCTCGTTATGAGTTTCAGCAGGCCGGCCTGCAGCCAGTATGCGGCGCATAAGGTCACTTAGAAATTTAGCTATTGTTCAGTTTTTTGCTTCAGCCCGGGTATCATAAAGTCGTATTCCAGAGGGTTCCTTAGAAATTCAGAAATTAGTGTCCCCAGGGATCTTGACCTGACGGAATTTCCCCGATGTTGCCAAACATGCGTTGACGACAGTGACCAGCCTGTCACCCCCGCTCCAGGGATGTACCGCGCTTTGGGCGCACTGGAAGGGGATGACACAGTATTGGCCACCTTAGTTTTAAGAAATAGCAAACTTAGAGTTAGGGCCCACCCTCTTTTTAGGAAAAAGAGGTGGGGTGCGAAACCGACTTGACGTCGAAGCGGATGTCGTCAGGAAAAATCAGAGATCTTCAGCAACTTGTATCAGTAACAGTTTCAACTCAGCAAATCTTGTATCAATTCATCAGTGTTGGTCTTAGAATATATCAGATCAGTAACCCACATACTTAGTTTTTTATTCCCGAATCAGTCGGGTGGTCCTTCGGAGTTAGACGGCACGAAGTGCAATACTCAAAACTCAGAGATTCAGAATCTGGGTTTAACACTGATTGTGAATTTTCAGTTGCACTTTTAATATGCTGCCTTTTATATGTCAATATATGTTAATTTTTAACATAATTGCTGTGTTTCGAACAAAATTTTATTTACTTAGTTAAATGTGTAACCCTTATATACCAAAAGATTAATCAAGGACGTAGTATCTTTATGTATTTGGAGACCTTGCAGTTGTCCAGTATCTGGTGCTGCATTTCGAATTATTTTTTTGTTATATCAATTTCATGAGCCCAAAAGCAAAACAGTATTTTCTGAAAAATGTACAGTTGCCAAACATATTTTGCATAATCAGTAATTTTCCGAAACTTCAATATGAATATTGAATCTCTAAAACTATACTGATTTGCATGTATGTAGTTCCAACAATACACTTACTTCTTTCAACACATTAAAAACTGGTTGTTAATGTTAATACTAATGATTTTGTGATCACTCGTTTTCTTTTCGCTCTGATGTGATAGGATCCAACCAAAGTGTAATTTAAATTGAAAATCGTTTTGGTCCGTATTAAGGATATTTCTTGCTTTTTGCTTTGAAAATATTTTTCTACATTTGAAGCAAAATTTTCTGTTGCAGCGTTTGAGTCATTTCAATTACTTCTGCAATGGCAGGTGACATGTTTTGTAGTTTTTTCTTATGCTATATGTACTTAAATTTCCGCACCTAATATGTCAACGTTTGGAAATCTTTTAAATTGATCGTTTGATTTGAACTTATTGCCCACTATTTGAAATCGATATTATGGATGATCTGTTTTTGATGTCTTCGTTAACACTATTTTTACCATAATTCTGGGTATACATATTTCAGCCAAAAGGTGTCTTTTGGCATTTTTTCGTTTCAATGCCAATAATTGTCAAAACTGTTGGAATTTCGAATTTTCATTTAAATATAGATAATTTGGGGAATATATTCATTGATACATTGAGGTGTTTTTATTAGAAATTATTTAATCAGATTGTAAATTCTAGCTTAATTGATCAATCTACAAAATATAAGTATAGTGGTATACACTAACATGCAATATGATGGGAAATAAGCGAATATCAAAATTATACCGCAATCCATGTATAATATTTCCCGCTACAACCGAAATCAGGATTCTCTAATCTGATTATACATAATTGACACGATGCAACAAAATGGTGCTGATATTTATATGTAAAATGGATTAAAATTAGGCAGTATCATGAAATCCTTAAGGTGTCAAGAGATACCTCATAGTAAAAATATGCCATATACACATTTTTAGATCTAGGATAAGCTGGAAGAAAATGATATCGCTGAATTAATTTAAAAACTATTGTATGAAAAAATAAAAAATTAATCGTAAAGGAATGTTTAAACTTAGAGTCTAATTTTAAATTAAAATTTGAGAAGTGTCTTTTAACACCTCTTAGTAGAAATAGTGTTAAATAAATTTTTGTAACGTGGCATGTGCAATTACCTTCAAGTTATTGTTGAAAGATCTACTCTTGTTAACTTGCTTTTCTTAATTATGAATCACTTGTGAACGACTCTTTTAATTTCTGTAACCTTTTTTCCAGTTTGAAAGCACAATAGCCCCTTTTTCCCACTTTTATAGAGAAATATGACTTTTATAATCAAAGTTAACGCTTTACAATTTCTTTCGTGAGAACTGCCGTCAAGTGAACTTGACAAAGATTTTTTATCGTCGTTGAAGAAGATTTTTGTTTCAAATGTCCCTCATTTTCAGAAATAACAGATGGAATTGCCTCGTTTGTTAAGTTGTAAAACATTAATTTATGTTATATACCATCAATTAAGTCCTAAATACTTTTTTGCTACTTCAATCTCTTTTCCTTTCGTAGGCACTACATTCTTTCTGTCATAAATGCATGATATCATCAAAATAAATCTTGATTAGATTAATATCCATATTTATCCAAATTAATCTAAAGTTAAATGTAAAAAATTAAAAATGTGCGTTTCTTCTATGGGTGATTAGTACAGCGTCCATCGCACAGTTACGATATCTTTTCTGATTATTGACACAAAAACATTCTTATTGTTAGTCAAAATATTACCTTGTAGCGGAAAAGCGCTTATTTTGTAAATAGTGTACATAGATTAACTATAGGAAAAATGTATTTGCCGTACGCCAGCGTACCTCGGGCAGGCAATGCCATAAAAGCCCTTGGGTATGACAACGCGCGCCCATGGTTAGATGGACCCAGATGACAAAAAGCATATACTAAATACCGGAAAAAATCATAGCTAAGAGAGTCGTATCCTGAAAAGCAAACCTTGTTTGCCAGACCTTAGCGGACCAGGCTCTCGAAAATTAGAGACCTTACAAACCACTCTCTGGAACAGCCGGACCAGGCGTTCCGTTTTCCCAAAAAGTTCCTTTCCAACACCGAAGCAACGTTTCCTAATGTTCTGGCCTAACCCTCGCCCGCGACGTGATCGAGTTAACGCAAGCGACGTTGCGTACTTTAATTTAACGCGTTACAACCAAAGTATATTTTATATTCTATAAACCAAGTTTAACACGATAATTTCTTATTCGTGAAGTGGAAAGAAATAATTTATTTAGTAATTATTGTTATATGGTTGTTAATTCATAAACTAACATTGAATAAACGAAAGCAAAATCGGGATTGGTTAATAATTTTATATAAATAATTTAAATACAAATTGTACAAATTCTTAGATTAAAATTATTGATGACAGTTACAGGATTTGTAGAACGTAAAAATATTACCCGTAATAGACGAACAAAACCAGTAAATTATAATCAATTCGCAAAATACAATGTTTCGTGTAAGCGCGAGCGAAATAGGTCTTGCTTGTTCAACAGACAAATTTATAATGAATATTCGGGCCTCGCTCGAGCAATGTTCGCGACGCGCTCGGGCCTTTCCTGGAATTCTACCCTTATTTACCATAGCGGCTTTTCTCCTAGACCAGCCTAAGGGTCCCGGAGAACCGCTTGGCGGTTCTCCGTCCACTGTCCCTTATTACCGGAGATTTTCGACATCTCCTACTGCGGGACTACCAGCCTCAGGGCGATACACACAGTACCTCCCCTAGCCGTTGGCCTGAACGGCCCCAGGTTTGCCGAAGCACCCCTGTGCACGCAAGGAGATCGCCAGCTAGGCATCGTTTCTAAGAAGTTTACTAATGCTATCTCGCTCGCTCTTACTTCGCTCTTCGATACAAAATAAACTTAACGCTACATTCGCTTTACAATATAACCAGGGGGCGGTGCCCCCTGGCCGCTTCGCGGCCCAACCCCCCGAGGCGCTTCGCGCCTATTTCGTGCGAGTACGTTTCTAAAATGACATGGTGAGTGGACCTTGGACTGTGGAGTAGAGGGGGTAGCGATTCGCGTGACAGCGTTACGCGTTACGCGTTACGCGTTACGTTACGATTTTATATTATAGAGTATGAAGAGTATGATATTCGCAATTCGCAATATTTCGCACAACGAATAACCATGGTTATTTTACATTCACTCACACCTAACCCATACTTATACAATTTTCACTTAAAAACTAAATAAACTAAATAATCTACGATAAGTCTTTAACAATGGTACAAGAAAATATTTACAAAACATGCATTTCTTTCTTTATTCCATAGTTCGTATGTCTAAGCATAAGTTTACGCAGAAATGAATTAACAATTAATAAGAAGAATTAAGAAAACATGAAAGTTTTTAATATATTAGTTTAAGAAATGATTTTATCTTAAAATTTTATATGTAAAAGTATTTATTATTCAAAAAAATGGAAAATGAAAATGTTTATGCACTTTGAATTTTAGAGATTTTCCTAAAAATACATTTTCATTTCTCGCATTTTAGGGTTGTTATTTCTCCTTTCACATAAACCATGAAGCATATAAAAAAACACGAATTAAATAGTTTGTTGGCAACCATCTCTCATATACATGTATGTTTCATAAAAATGGGACGTGTGCAGGTTCGGTCTGTTCTCTTGTTAACTATGGAAATTTGTGAAAATTAACGAAATATTGTATGTAGCAACAGGGTATGTTACCGTAAAATATTACAAATAGTGTGTATTATTCCTCATTTTATTAATGATAACCTTAAGACTAATTTTTCTTTAATGTTAGATGTGGATGGTTTATGCTAAATTCCGTCAGAATGAAATTTCTTGCAGCTAGGACGTGTGCAAACATTAAAATAGGAAATGTGCTTTCCATATATAACTTCTGATACATATAAAAAATAAACTCTTTTCATTGTGCTCATATTCCCTGCCTATACACGAAGGTGTGACAACACTCTGTAAAGCGTTGAAACACTCTGTATAGCTACCATATTACTGATTTTTGTTTAAACATCTGTGATGTAAAAAATCATAGTATACACTATTTCAGTGTATCTACTATACCATGAATATTAAACAAAAAATAAACTGATAGAATAGTAAGCATATAATACTGAAGTATATTATATCTGGTATATTATATTATACTAGATAGTTATAATGACAACTTAATAATACAGTGAATATATGTATTTTAGTAGAATATGCTACATATTAATGTTTACTAGTGCTGATATGTGTTATAACAGGGTCATTCTCAAGTCATTTCTATTCCATATACATTTTAGTGAATTGCACTTCAGTGATTATTTTTACATTCGTACTAACTCACTTTATTAAACAATAAATATCAATCCCTAGAATAGTACAGAAAGTTCGTAAAAAAGTAAAAGTTTTTTAAACTGTTCCATATATCCTGTCCGCTTTATACTGTTGGGTAATCACTGTCAATTTTCCTCACATTGAGGTAGACGGTGTAATGATTTGTGTAATGAAATGTCAACATTTCTCGGGTAATAACGAATCTGCAGATTGTGCGGATTTATTTATCTGATATGATAGGTTACCTTCTTTATTTGATAGGTTATCAAAATATTAGTATTACATTAGTTTATGTCTGAATATGTTTGACTGTTAACTCACTTTCTAAGATAATTACATATTTCCTTCTCAACGAAAACGTTAATCGATATTTGACGTTAATTACTAACAATATTTATTAAACGACAGTACAAACAGTCTACATACAAATTTAATTTTTATTCTTGAAAGTAATACATTATTTTAGAAAATTGCAAAGATTATGATTATGTGTAATTGCATAAATTTTAAGTTCAATCGGAAAGTTACTTAGTACGATATTATTTTTGTAACTAATCGTAAAGCTGTTATCTAGAGTCGAGGGACAATAACAGAAGAGCAAGAGGTGCGTGAAAGGATGCGAAAGGTGGTAGCCTTTGTACCAACTAACATCTCTGCTGTTTCACTTTACTCTTTGAGGTTGCATTGCTTATAACGTGGCGAAGAACGTTGGTGTGCCGAGGTGGAAAAAGCAAAAACCAGAAGCAGAAGGGTCTGCGAAATCTCCTACTCTACAAAAGCTTTCCTTTACAGTTTTGTTAAACGACTGCTTCCTGAAAGCCACTTTATTCTAATGAAACATTTTAACCGCTGTTTGTAGCGTGCTTTGTTTTATGCAAATTCTACGTTACTGCGATTTCTGATTCTTATTTATTTATTTGTATTCATTTTTATATACATTTAAATGGGGCAAGCAACGTTCATGAAGATGTAAACATAAATTTTGTTTATTTGAAATAGTGTTTCATGTTGCATACCTTCCGAATAAATAAGAATAAAGATTTGTGAATTTTTTTTCGAAGGTTAAAATTCATTGGTTAGTTTTGAATTAACATTATTTACCTTGACTTTCAATTCGATTAGTATAATAGAATTGAATATCAAGTTTCAAAATAATGTTCGATTAAATTCAATTTTCAATTAAATGTTTGTATTTATATATAATTAGGTAGTGTTCAGATATCATTCCACTATAACAATTATTATTTCCAAAAATATTCTCCAACAATAAGTACTGCATGAGTATATTGAAAACAAAATTATGTAGAAACTTGTCGAATGCAAAATTATTGTAGAAATAATGACATAAGCTACGGTAACACTATTCTTTTAAAATAGATAATATAATGTTTTTCCATTTGTTATATACGCGATTGGGGAAGTAGTCCCACGAGCGGACTGCGCGATGCGGTCACGAAGATCGCCGGAGACAACCGAACGGTACCGAGAGAAAACCGCGCGATAATTCGATCGGCAATTGTTTTTACACTGCGTCTTCCCGCTCGGCCATGCGTTGGCGTCATTCTACGTTTTGCCTACGTCTCGTTCACACCGTATTAAATAAAGTTAATTGTTATTTAAAAGTATTACAAAAGTGTTCATTGGTCTCCCCGCCCAAACACAATACCATTATTAACATTTTTATTTAGGGACACCTAAAAAAAGCTTCAAAGGATCGAAATTTTATTCTTTATGTTAGAAAATCCCAGTGACCCACCCTAACAAAGCAGGGACGACGGGCACATGGCCGTCCTACGACGACCATCGCGGGGTAGAGGCCTGACGTCCGGGCCATAAAACAACCCTAGGGCCTCAAGTTTCGCGGGGACTAGAAAACCTCGCGGAACGGGAAGAGGGCATTCGTTTAGAGACCTTTGGAAAAGGCGTTCGTCCACAGACCTTGGAAAGGCATCCTTCTCTTGAGGACGCTATTTCGCCCACGGATTCGGCATATATTTAAAATATATAGTATTTTGAAACCGAACTCAGTTAGCGTTTCAAGCATTTTTCTACCTCGTCTTACAAGTCAGAAGTGGGATACACCTAAAGAGGTTCGATAAACCTCGCGTTTTAAATCCGCTCGTGATATACAGTGCCAATTTTAGACGTTTTAACGCGGTTGTGTCTGTGAGTAGTGAGACAAGTAATAGTGTGTTTTGGTGACAATGGTTCGATCAAGCAGGAAGTCGTGTAGGTCATCTCGGGATTGTTCACGGGGACGGTTGCGCGAGCGTGAACAATCGAAGGACTTCGTGCATAAGGGAAAAAGTGTACGCGATCGTTCGCGAGAAGATTCGCGAAACCGTTCGCAAGATGATTCGCGAAATCGTTCAAGGTACGAGCGAGAAAATCGTTCGCGAGGGCGAAATGTGTACGATAGTGATCGTTCTAAAGATCGGGATCATGGTGAATCTCGTGACCGTGGACGCGATGAATCGCGGGACCGAAAAAGAGACACTTTGCGAAACCGCAGATGTGGCGAATCGCGAGATTGTCGACGTCATAGTTCGCGGGATAATTCATTGGACAGTTATTGTGAATCTTTGCATAATGATGCATGTGCAGAACGAAGGCGTTCATGGGATCGTGAACGGAATTCAGCGCGTGGACACTCGCGCCGTCGGAACCGTTCGATGGACAGTTCTGGATCAGAGAATTTACGTGCGACGGTAAAATGTTTAAGACAGCAGCTTCAAGCGGTGCGTTATCGGCCAGGGAATGAGGAATTCCTGATACCGAAGTTCGACCCTGCGAAAGATAGTGCGGATGTGGAGCAATGGACACGTCAGGTTGATCGCATAGCGCGGCGATATAATTGGAGTGACGACGATATATTGCTAGTTGTTGCTCGAAGTTTAAAGGGACATGCACGACGTGTGTATGATGAGGAGTTAGTCAACGATCATACGTGGAGGTCGTTGAAAACGATTCTATTGAGACGTTTTAAGAAGCCGTTACCGTTTGCGCGATTATTATTGGAAGCAGCCACCTATACGGCCAGTGCCGGACAACATTTGGGAGATTATTGTTTCGAAAAGTTGTCAAAATTGCGTGCTCTCAAATTGGATATTCCGGACGCTTACCTGGCAGACGCGGTAATCGGCGGCATCCAGGATGAAAACGTGGCCAGGACCATCAGGTCAAAACGGTACAAGGACGCAGACGAACTGTACGCAGCAATGAACGAGATGGGAGCTATGCCGCAACGGACAGATAGCGAAAATGAAAACGAAGTATTTACGCCGACGGGAAGCTCTGGACCTTCGACGACCGAGGGATAGATTCAACAATCGGCGGTGATATGTTATAATTGCAGGGAAGTTGGACATTTCTCTGCCCAAATGCAGCAAAGAACGAAGTATTTGTACGTTCTGCAATAAATCGGGGCACTTGGATAAATTTTGTTTCAGGTTAAGACAGGCTAATATTCGAAAGTGATCGATATATTGGCGTTTACGCATTGGCGGCGACGGCAGCAAAAATGGACAACGATACGGTTGGACTCAACGAGAGGCCAGCAGGTATCAACAGGGAGACTTGGTAACGGCCAAAATGACCATTGACCGAACGACGGGAGAAAGCAGGTAGCTTTGTTCCAAAATCAAAGAGCCGGTCAGGATGCAGCAGACACGTAAATAACTGTTACGAAGTCAAGGGTTTAATAAAGGGAGGTAGACGAGTCAAACTCGCTTTCCTGGTAAAATTGAAATCTTGAGTTGTAGACGGTATGTTAATGTATGTTCTATTCTCGTTCTGTTTAGTGTTATCACGAGTATGTAACTCGTGGTAGTTAGTACACGGCAACAGCAGCGGTCGAAGGTCACCGGTTACAGCTGTTGCTTATGGATATCATCATCTTCGGCAGCATGAAATAAGTCATCGCTGGAAAAGAAGATGTTTTGTTACATCGTGTCGGGGCGATAGAGATCGGCCCCGGCCGATGCTGCTGGTGTGATGCTTGTAGAGGTGGCGTGGCCACTTGCAAGATCATACTGAAGCTGTCATGTCAGTGAGCAAGGTTGCTACTGAATGATGGAAAGAGGTCCTAATTGTCAACGGTGAAATGTGTTCGCTGTTGTTTGGTTACCACCTCTTCGCCGAATTCCAGTAGTGGTGGTGCACAACTACTACTGGAGACCGATGAGCGTTTCATGGTGATAGTTCTTATTGCCTGATCTGCGAAGCCGACATGTCAGTGAGCAGGGTTGCTACTGAATGTTGAGAAAAAGGTTCTGATTGTCAACGGTGAAACGTGTTCGCCGTTGTTCTATGACGTCCTTTTAGCCGGAGGCCAGTAGTGGTGGTGCACCACTACTGGATACGATGAGCGGTCACGACAATAGTTCTTATTGTCTGATTCGCGAAAGTGTCATGACAGAGAGCAGATGCTGCAGACTGTCATGATGAAGACATCAGATTCTTCAAGCAGCAAATGGCAGCGAAATACCAGAGACATCAGTAAGGGGTTGCAACTTGGCAACTCTGACGAGATCCAGAAATCGAGCGATGAACAAGAGTCATCGCTGATAAAAGCTGATCAACGGCAAAGGCAAAAGCCGTGACCAGAAAGGGGAGTAATAGTGGCTACTATTTATCGATTATTCGTAAAATATTCTTTCGAGGCTCGAATTGATATTTTAGAGATTGAACAATATACTCAGGCAAATGCTGAACCTTTTGTTACAGAAACCTATTGAAAACCATGCTTGAGGACAAGCATATTTGCAGGCTGGCCGAGTGTTAGAAAATCCCAGTGACCCACCCTAACAAAGCAGGGACGACGGGCACATGGCCGTCCTACGACGACCATCGCGGGGTAGAGGCCTGACGTCCGGGCCATAAAACAACCCTAGGGCCTCAAGTTTCGCGGGGACTAGAAAACCTCGCGGAACGGGAAGAGGGCATTCGTTTAGAGACCTTTGGAAAAGGCGTTCGTCCACAGACCTTGGAAAGGCATCCTTCTCTTGAGGACGCTATTTCGCCCACGGATTCGGCATATATTTAAAATATATAGTATTTTGAAACCGAACTCAGTTAGCGTTTCAAGCATTTTTCTACCTCGTCTTACATTTACTTTAAGTAATATCTTACAATATTAAAATAATATAATTGTATTCGAAATTTAGAAACTTTAAAAAATAAAGGATTTAAAACTTTGCTAAATGACGATAGGATTAATAATTATTGCATGTTGTACTTTTAATGGAAGACAGTGTATATTATGTTCGTTACACACGATCGCACAGGGACATCCGTTCGGTGCAAGAAGTCTTACGTAGGGTTAAACAACCCATGCTCAGGAAAGGACAGCTAGCATGCCAAGAAGGGCGCCAAAATCTTGAGAAAAAGTGGCGATTTCCAGAAAAATTGGAAATCTCCGACATAAAAATTACCGCGAAAGACTCAAACCGTCGTAACGGACATCAGCCATATACATTCGGTCACGAAAATATTCGGACACCACTATAGTTTTGACTATTGTAGTCCGTACTTTAGAAATGTATACAATAAGAACAAAAAAAGGGTCTACATATGTTACTATGCAGTGTGTAGTTAACAAAAACATGTGAGATATTTATTTACGATAAGTGATTATATAAATAATAAAATAAAAATGGTAAGTATGCTTATTTTCATATCACGAAAATATTCGGACACTATCAAAACTATGTTTATAATATTATATATAAATCTTGTTTTTAAAAATTAATATTTTATTGGATATCCGATGTGCTTTATGACATGCAGCAATCGCGTTGGCATATTACAAATTATTTTTTTTAAATAATCGTGCCCAATACGTAGCCATTCTTCTTGCAGACGTCTTTTTAGTTCTTCCTTTGTGTTTATGGGAGTTTTTTGAATTCGACGATTTAATTCATCCCATAAATTTTCAACGAGATTTAAATCTGGCGATTACGGTGGTGGGTGTAGAACATTCTTGCAAGTGTATAATAAGAATTCTTGCACAATACGCGATTTGTGCTTTAGGTCGTTATCCTGATAAAATTTTATTCCACTTTGAAATCCCATATTATCAGCACTTTTTTTTAAATTGTTTTGTAAAATGTGCAGATAGCTATTTTTATCGAGGGTGTTGTCGATAAAAACTAATTCGCCTACTCCGTGAATCGAAATACAGCCCCACACCATCACAGAGTCACCGCCGTGTTTCACAGTCCGCTGCAAATGTCTTGAATTTAATTCTTCTTTCGATTTCCGCCATACTCTAATTCTTCCATCGCTTCCAAAAATATTAAATTTGGCCTCGTTCGCGAAAATTACATCTTCCCACCACTGACTTTCTTTTGAAATATAGTTTTTTTTTTAATTTTAGATTCTTCTTTCTGTTGTTCGCGTTAATATACGGCTTCTTTCGAGCTATTCTTCCATTATAGCCCTCTGAACGTAACACTCTTCTTATGTTTTCCGGATGCACTGATATTCTACGGTCATTATTTAACTCAACTGCTAACTTTGGAGCACTTATCCGAGGATCACATTTGATTCTCCTAATTATCGAGCGTTTATCCCGAATATTGAGGATCCGTTTGCGTCCACTTTGAGGGATAGATTCAATTCGATGCTCACTATTATAACGTCGCACAATATTCCATACCGTGCTCTTACTAATGTTTAATAAATCAACAATTTTACGAACTGATTTTCCCTTTTCCCGATGAAAAATTATTAATTGTCGCAATATTAAACGACATATTTACACTTTTGCGTCCCATTTCGCACAACTTTTGAACAAGACTGACAAATATTCGATCTATAACGTAGTCTGTACGTAGTATGAATGATATGTTTACAAACATTGTTTCAGTCAGTTCCTGGAGCCTGGAAACATCAGAAGTACGGCAAGTATCCGAATATTTTCGTGACATGAAAATGAGCGTACTTATAATTTTTAGTTTATTATTTATATAATCACTTATCATAAATAAATATATCTTATGGTCTTGTTAACTACACACTGCATAGTAACATATATAAAACCTCTTTTTGATCTTATTGCATACATTTCTGAAGTACGGAACATAATAGTCAAAACTATAGTGGTGTCCGAATATTTTCACGACCGACTGTATGTCACCAATGACCTGGGTCTTTGGAAATTCAAACGGATATCTTTCATATGTAGCGGTGAAACCTCTCCTCTTGAGTGATTCGGTGAAAATAGTAAATTTTCACTCGAGTTTATAAAAAAATGTCCATCAGGCTACGCACGCTGCTATGCAAAGAACACTTCTAACAATTTGAAATTTATTTGATTCTGATATATTAACGTACCAGGTCCATCGTATCTTATCATTGCAGAAGATGAAAACGTTTAGAATGAAACTGCATGTGCGTTTTAGCGTCAGCAATATTAGTGACGATTAAACAACGCGAAGACTAAGTGACTGAGTGGACTTTATCTGAAAAAATGTATTTGACTTCGCATGATTAGATTTATTTTTGATGTTGACTCTTGTTTCGTTTCAAGTTTGATTCTTGTTTCGAAAGTATCTCTTCAAAGACAATTTAGATTTTACAAAGACTTGGAGTGGGCATACAATTTTTTGGATATTGATTGATATTGATGAAACTAAATTCTAATGGAAATGGTAAAAACCTCGACATGAATGGAAACTGCAAACAAAAGGCACTACGACTAAGGTTAAGGGTTCTAACACCAGATGTGACCGACAATAAATTAAGAAAAAACTTTGTTCGAGACGAATTATATGTTTATCAATTTTGAAAATAAATTGACAAGCGGTACAGTTGGGCTGTCGTCACCCCCTTCCCCGTGCTCCTTAGGTATCACGGGTGGACCGAGTAGCTCGTCGCCTGGGGGGTGCGGGGAAGCGAGGTCTTATTGTCCTTTGACAATAGGCGTTCAGTTCAATCGTGTCTCGCGACTCACGATTATCAGCTTAAGAGCGATCACTTTTCTTTTTCCTCGAATTCTCTTCGGCTCTGCCATTCCGGCCAAATTCCCCCCTTTTTCCCGTGTATGTGTTTTTTGTCTGACACAGATCACCGCAGTTAGGGTTATTTTAATCCCGGGAAGCGCGTATCAAAAATAGTCGAATTACCGGTCAACGGATTCAACTCGATAAGTTACGGGAAATCCAAGACAAACTTACTAGACTGTAGTAACTCCTTGGGTCCTATTTCGGCTGCAACTAAAGAACTATGAATTGTATATAGCAAATGTTTCTAAAAGAACAAAAAATCCGTTAAACTATTGTATTAACAGAACTTAACTAAGGTCTAATAACTTCTAAGACCTTACAGAAACTCTTAGGGACATTCCTCCAACCAAAAATCTGTAATCGAGAACCGTACTGAATCCATTGTTTCTTATCGTTACAGAAGATAAATACGACTAGAACGATGGTTTCTTATGCCACTACAATTAGAAAAGGAATCAAATGGTACCAAAAATCTGGCATTCAAATTCTCATTGAAATTTCAATCGTAAACACTTGGATCGTTTACAGAATTGTTACAAAGAGGAAGCCATGGAGTTATTAGGATTGATAATACAATAAAATCTTATATTAAACGTAATCAGCATAATATTGCAGTTCGAAAAAATTTTTCTGGAATTAACATTAGATGTTCTAGCAAATTATGTTAATCAAATGAGATAGTTTATACGAACCGATGAAAGGCGCCAAAAATATAAAGTTCTTTTTCAAAATAAAACTTTTTACATTGGCTTGAAATTACTTTAAAATATATTTGAATCTACTTTAAATTTTCACAGGACCTTTCAGATTTAATTATCTAGAGAAATTCAATTGATGTGTTTTTGAGTCGTTAAAAGCTTTTTTTGTTCTGCACAGCACTAGCTGAAATTATTGAACTAATGTTAATAGATAATGAAAACTTTCTGTTGCTTTTTTTTTGTTTGAGGGCTTAAGGTGACATTTACCTTGTAGATTATTAGTGATTACGGTTGGGTTGCCTAGTAGAGCTAATTGTTTCTAGAGTAAACTGCAGAGGTCAATACTTTTTATGAAACATAGAACTTTTTTGCAGGAGTCTATTTTTTGTTAAATCGTCAGTGAATTGGTAAATTATGTTACATGCTCTTTGTATTATATTCGGGGCAAGTCAGCAACATGTGTTTTATAGTATTTTGTGTTTTACTGGTGTCACATATATTTGGTTCTGTTTTTTTAATAAAGTATGAGTGTGGCCACCTTGAATGTCCCATTCTCAAACGTGTTATTGTTATTTAATCTTCCATATTTAATAGAAACGTTGGGTTGATATCATTTATATTATGCGAACTGTATGCAGCTTGGTTGGTATCATTTTTCCATTCTTCATTTCATGTTTTCATTACCACTTTTATGCAACACTTTTGAAAATCTAGTATACATGTTTATAATTTACAAGTACCACATTACAACTAACTTGTTTTCCTGCTACGTTGGCCTTTTCAGTGTTTCCAATGCCAGTATCAGAAGAGATCCAAAAATACAGAACTATTTTTTGTCCCGCTTGAGATTTTTCGTGAATTCGATTATATTCTGGATTATGGTATTATTTGTTTCCGAATTTTGTAGAGCAATAGAACGCTTTTAGAGTCGGACAGAATAATAAATTTATTATGTATTACTTGCATACTTATATGTATATGCTAATTATTTAGCACGTAATTCTAAGTACTTTCAGCATTTAGAATTGCTTAAAGTATTACTATAGTAAGTTAATTGATACTGTAAAGTGTAAATAACAATTATCTAATGTGCGACTGGGCATGTTTGATAACTTCGAGTGACTGGATGTTTGGAAGAGCGCGAGTAGTGTGATTGCGTGAGATCGAGTTCGAGAGGCTGAGGTGCGAAAAAAGAGTGCGATCGGATGACAGGACAATTGTTAGTTTCGTCTTGTGTCCTACTTTCACCCACCCTGGCTTTCGTCTTCCCCTTCCACAGGGGAGTGCATCAAGGGCGCACTGAAAGGGAAGGGCAGAAGGAAAAGAATATTCTTCAGTTCGGCAGTTAAGTAAAAATAATCAACCAGATTAGCTGGTTCAAGTTAGTTAGTTCAGACAACTCAGACTGATTGTAGTAAAAACTCCACGCACATACAACTACACATCCATATACGACTCCACACATTAAAACAAATAAATAGTTTTCTAAGAATCAGCTTGGATTTCATTTTTTCCCAATTCAGCTATTGAGTGGTTCTTTGGGCATTAGACGGCACTATTGTGCAATACCCCAGGAACATTAGAGCTCCTTTATAAACAATTAACAGCAACACATATATGACACTCGCGTTCACAACACGAACGGCGATAATAAACATGTCTTCTCCCGGCCACAGTTCAATTCAATCCTTTCTGTCCTTTTTTCTATACTACAACATAAAGCAGTTTTTCTATCATATACGGAAAAAGTCATCTTAAAAACGGAAGAGGAAAGTACTTCCAGTATCGCCCTTTTATTTGTATATAATTGTACAATAATTTGATTACATTCATCAAAATGTATACAGTACATTCATTGACAGACATTATTTGGTTAGCTTATTATTCGCCAAAAGGTACTCTGAAGACTATGCAGACCTTATAAGGCTGAAAAATGGTCTAATTCTTAATTTTTATTGAAATTAGATTTAGTTTAGTTATAGTTCCGTATTAATATCAATATCGTGCTAAGCACCTTTATAAGCTTTTGTCAGAAAGAACAAAAATTTAGAAAAAATTATTCGTATTAATATAGCATTATGATGCATTACAATAATATTATAAGACTAGTTCATGAATCTACGCGCCATTGTTTTCTTTCATAGAAAATACAAAAAATGTATAGAGAAAAAAAAATGGTGAAGGACAAATTTATGTATTCGCATTTCTTTTTAAATATAATTGCATAGTTGTTACATATGTAGCCTTCCAAAAAAGTAATTTTTGCCAGACATTTCCAAACATTTGTATGAAATATTTCATTTTGGAATTTAAAATACCTCACAAACTGTTGTCTTTTTTTATTACTATGCCTTAACATAATACCAACTCAACTGAAGACTTTAACGAATATTTCTGGAAACTCTGGCATGATAATCATTTTCACGTAGCACTCTTCTGCATAATTCTGGATGCATACCTTTCTTGAAATCCTGTTTAACTATTGTTGCAAGTTTTGTAGCAGAAATCTTTGTATTTTTTTATTTCTCGGATGAAAGCTCTTTCATTCTCTTTCTGTTAGTTTTTTTCGGCCGTCCTGAACGATATTTACTTTTAATAGTTTCTTCATATTTCCATTCTTTAATAATATAATGTATTGTAAATCTGCATATCTAATTATTTCAATTTTCTCTCACTTTCAGGAATTTCAGATGCTTTAGGACACATGATTAATATCACAATACTGCACCATGAATGCTAGAGTATGACTGACAAATGTATATTCTATGATAACTAACAACAATGGTTGTATTCAGTGCCAGGAAAGTTGTATCTTCATTGACTCTTGAAACTTATTTACGTGTGTTGAAATAATTTTGTGGCTTCAGCAATAATTTATGTGTATAAGAAATAATTCATGCATATTGTATACATATTCCGATTTGTTTAAAATGTTACCTATACATACATATAGTCTAGGAAGTTATACCTCTTTACAATATTAGTATTGAGTTAGCAATAAAAAGAAAATTTATTTTTTCCTTTGTTGGCGATACTACCTTTCCGTTTTTTCTTTTAAGTTGGTATAACTTACCGAAGCTGCCGCACAGCAATGGTTCTTTCTCACTAGAATTCTCTCAAACACCATGTTGTTGGAAAACCGGATTCAGATAATTCGGGATTAACTTTAAATAGTTAATTTTATTACCACACAAATATCTTATAACAGTTAACTAACGAGTTTATGAACTAACACGGTTGAGTTGCGAATGAATTCTGACGAGACGGAGTAAAAATCGTGAAAAAGAAACCTTTTGGGAAAATGCTTATTGGTTGAAACTATTTAACGAGGGTGGAGGAAAAGAACAGGGATTGGACAAAATATTGAAAGAAAGTGGATTTCGAGAGGTGGTAATTTATGGGTACTTGAGTGGACTAGGACCGATGACAGGAAGGGACCCAAGGTTAAGGACAAGGAAATAGGAACAGCATGGTAAAGAAAGTATTTTGCGAAGCATATGGTTGGGACCTCCAACAATGTACGCGCAATGATCACATGTGTAAATGTTGTATAATATACTTATTATAATTAATTAGAGTGTATTGGGAGTCAGTAACATAAGTGTACATATACATTGTTAGACGTGAACACCCTGTATGTATATGTACATATATTAATCGAGAGGGCGCGAGACCTTCCAAGTCCTGACATGTTAAAACAAATGATGTCAAAGTAGTAGTTCAAATAAAGAATTCTTTACGCCCAGACGTGCTTCTCTTATTGTGAAACCCTTATTTCATCTGTTCAGTTGGAAATATTTTTAATGGTTGGTAGTGCCAAATATTTCTTCGGATCGATGCAGGGGAAAAAAGATTAAAATTTTGTAATTTTCCTGGTTGCACGTAACAGAGACTACGTTCCATCCTCTGCAAGCTGTTGAAAACAGCTCGAAGACAAGTAGTCGACCTAGATTCGTAAATAAAACCGTAGTGAGATGGCGAGGTAAATAAAAGGCGCGGTAAGGTGAGGTAAATAAAGCTCTTGAAATCGAGTTTTGCCTCTCTTGCAAAAGAGCTTCTAATTCAAGTTCTTTGCATCTATATACATAGACACAATAGATGTTTCTAATGGCTTCTAGATTGCAATAATACATTATACAGTCGGTCACGAAAATATTCGGACACCACTATGGTTTTGATGACATGAAAATAAGCATACTTACTATTCTTGTTTAATTATTTTTGTAAACACTAGTCGTAAATAAATATCTCTTATATTTTTGTTAACTAAACACTGCATAGTAACATATGTAAACCTTTTTTTTGTTCCTATTGTATACACTTCTGAAGTACGGACTATAATAATCAAAACTATAGTGGTGTCCGAATATTTTCGTGACCGACTGTATGTTGAGAACTATTATTTGTCACTTGTTGCTACAAACGCATATGTTGCTTCCCTTTAATTATTTCAATAATACTGAAGTGATTATTGCATTTCCGTTTTATCATGTATTATTATGACATCTGTTTGAAGTAAATCATTTATGAACGCAATTCTATGTGATAGTGTTAGAGCCACAGATCTAAGAATTAAAAGAATGGAACATAACATTCTAACATTCTTCAGAGAGTACCATAGTATAATATTTAGAATGGCATGAGGCACTAACAATATCTGTGAGGGTCGATGATTAGAACGTTAACTTACCTAAGAAAAGTCATAATGGCTGATTGAGTTTTCATAAGAAAAATTAACTTTTGATTTGCAAAGAAAGTTGAACCTACACAAAAAGTATCGAGTTACACCAATACACTTTAGCAGTGTTTAAGAAAAATGTGATAAAGATATAGTCTTGAGTGACAACTACTTACTAAAGCATTTTAAAATAAAATACGTATTTGGAGTACTGAAATATTTTTTGAAAATTATATTAACAATGTTTGTTCAAAATTCTAAAGAAAACTGCAAGAGTTGAATAATTTTTTAGATACATAACTTGTAAGTAAAATCTTCGATATTCTGACATAGTTTGTTATATACCATATACTATAATTGAAAGCAATGTATATTCAATTCTTTATAATAATATTACGAGTTTTTCAAAATAGAAATAAATATGATATAGTATAAAGATTTAATTGCTACAATATTGTTGCATGAACAGGGCGGATTCGGGCACGCAGCACTAATTCTGACCCTGTCACAACTTAAGGAGCCCTGAGTCTAGTTCAAATGATCGTTCGTGGTTTAAGATGCCAATAGCGTTGTTGATACTGGTATGTTTAAGCGATTGTTATAACTGTTCGTGATATTAATATTTCGTTTCGTGTTATTATGGTGTTATTATTATGTTCGCTCGATTTGTGTTATAAATCGTTCGATTCGTGTTAAAAGTCTTTCTTGTTCGTGATGTGATTTGATTCTCTTCGTGTTATTAATGTTTCTTGTTCATCATATCAGTTGATTCTATCGTTTTTCGTAAAGGTAACCGTCAACGACACCTCTGATGTAATGATTTGGAAGGGGCTGAGTTTGTTGATTGGTTATGATTTTTGGAAAGTTACCGCCCTCGTACGAGTAATGGGCACCTGGAATAAACCCGTAGCAGGTTATAAGGTAAAGAAGCACACTGACCCTGACTACGATTGTTGAAATTAACGGAATTGAAAACTAATCAATTTTTGCGAAAATTAGTCAATGGCGTCATAACCTTATTGCCGTTACGGTCAGTTCGAAATTCTCGGTCTATTGTCTTATAAAATACGGAAAACAGATGCATCGCACTCTAAGGCAATTCCACAAATGTTATAATAGAATTATCTTACTCTATAGTATAAAAAAAATCATAAGGTATCGGTGTCACGCGTAACGCTGTAACGCGGATCGCTACCCCCTCTACTCCACAGTCCAAGGTCCACTCACCATGTCACTTTCGAAGCGTATTCACACGAAAAAGGCGCGAAGCGCCTCGCTGGTTGGACCGCGAAGCGGCCAGGGGGCACCGCCCCCTAGTTATATTATATTTATAATAACGAAAACTACGATGATACGCTGAGTGCTGTGGCAATTATTTAGCTACTGAATGGAATAATAACTATCTTGCGAACATATGTAACGTCCCCGGGAACATCACATTAATCCTGTCGATAAATAAAGAAGCATTCTAATCCGTACATCGACTGCTTCGACAATTACCGACTGCATCATAACAATTCGCGTGGTAATGGGACGGGGTAGCTCACGCGTGCAACATTGTTTAGAGTAGATCTCCGATCGATGGCGCGCGCGTTAGTTAAAAAGAGACAGTAGATATATTTCGAAACAAAGTTATTATAAAATATCATTTAAATATTTATATTATATATATTATTAATTATTAACCTATAAATTGCGTTATATTTTTAGCTATTATTTTATGTATTGTTTGTAATTAATTATTTCTTCTATTGAAACACTAATAATTCGCGTATCTAAAAATCATTATAACTGCCATTTAACGGGAAAACTTGTGAAAAACTAATTAATAATAAATCAAAGCGTATTTTTATTAGTCAAACTAATATATATTTGCTACTAAATAAAGCGTAATAAAACAATAACTAATTTTTGAGCGGAAAAAACCCATGATTCTCTGGGTATAAAAGGACGTGCAGCAGAGGCTGCGAGGGCAGAACAATCTTTGAAGTACAGTATTGCCTCGAAACAAGCAACACGCTTGGGACCGGCCAGTTGCTTATTTCGAGGGTGGTATGCTATTCGGCTTGCCTTTGTTCCCGAGCGCGCCGACGGTAGCGGTAAACTATAAAGTAATCGGTCGAGCAGCGATGTTATTCTTTAGACGAGGACAGAACATAACATGCTTTCCCTTTTTATTACTAGTTCGTTCACGTAAAAATTCGTGAATGGAACATGTATATAATACATATTGCCTCGAAACAGGCAACAGTTTCGAGCCTCGAAATTAGCAACTGGCCGATCCCGAGCGAGTTGCTTGTTACGAATCAATGTAGAATCAAATGAATGGATCACGCTCTAATTCCTAACTTGTCACACTTCATCTTATTTTTTTACAATTATGTGAATATCAGTATACAGCTACATATGTATGTGTTGTGTTATTATTGTGTATTGTATATATATAATTCATATAGTATTATTATATTGTATATTCTATATACTGCATTACACTTAAATGATGTTTCATTTGATTGTTAAATAGCTTTATTCAAATTATTAACTAGGCATTAAAATTAAAAAAAAAACCAGCACTATAATTTCAGAAAATATATTTTTCGTAATACTCCAAAATCGCTATGTGTTAGAATGAGAAAACAATACATTTATTAAACTTAAATAATTTTTCCTCCAATTTTTTTTTATTTGTGTTATATAAATTAATTGAAATTATAGGTAAAAATATACCTGAAATTATTGATCATTGTCAACCATTAGATTTAAAAAAAAAAAACATTGATATAATATAATTTCGGAGAATATACTTTTCATAATACGACAGAATCGCTATGCATCAGAGTGAGAAAACAATACATATGTTCTGTCCTCTTTCCGCTATACTGTTCAGTCAACCGTGAAAATTTATGACTTCTTCGGTTTCGCGGACCTCTCACTCCTTCTCGGATCTCTCAACCGGCGGCGGACTTCAATCAAAGAATTGGGGATAAAAATTTGCTAATTTCGAGGCTCAAAACTGTTGCTTGTTTCGAGGCAATACTGTAGTACGTGCCGGACCTCTTAGGAAGCGACAAACTGGAGCAGTTTTAACTGGTAAGAGCCACAAGATTCTTAGTTTTTACTGGACAGCGGGTATCAGCCATTTGGATACTCGATCGTTGGGTAATTCTAGCAGCTAGCTAACGCAGGCTCCCCGTTCAAACGATCTTGTCTCTGAAACTCCATAAGGTGAGTGCTATGCTCAGCCCCAGAAAGAACTAAGACATCAACGAGAGCTCACCAGTCACTCATATATATATATTTCTTGTTTTTCTAAGTTATTAACTCGCCGTCAGATTCGCGGAGTTCGCTCTGGGTCGTTTCGTAGCTAGCTAACGCAGGCTCCCCATTTGAGCGGCTTGGTCTCTGAAGCCCAAGTCTTTTGGGTGGCAGTTCAGTAATCACGATTTTATAATTAGAATCAATTGATTTGCTACCCTGTTGAACTTATACTGTTCACCCTTTTCCTGTATGGTTGGGTCGTTCTAGTAGCTAGCTAACGCAGGCTCCCCAATTAAACGATCTGGTTTTGGCTGTCAGTGTTCGTTTTGACAAAAAGGGTCATGGACAATTAGTTGTCGAGTCAGATTAAAAGAGTAACTGTTCCGAGTAATTAATTCATTTAGATTCAAATAAATTTTGAACTTGAATTAGTAAAAGAATATTGTTCTGTCATTAGCGTAATCTCAGTAGTCGACTACACCGCGTTAGATATCAGATAAAATCATTAATCTGTCTAACTTTGCGAAAGTGTATTTAGGTACACTTAGAGAATCACACTTAGGTCGTGTTCCTCGCTGCGGTAGACTATAACGCGCTAATATTATTAATTTCATAAAAGAATAATTCATTATATATACTACAAACGTACTAATCAAGATAAATTTTGTAATTGCGATAGCGTTCGAAACCGAGAATCAAATCCTATAGAAAACCGAATTCAGTTAATTACATAAAAGCGAAGTTAGCTTCATCCGAAATCAGACTTAGGTACGATATAATATAAAGAATTAACTAACGAGAATCAGATTTAGTTAGATTCACAATTACCTATTACGTATTGTTTAATTTGCCAAGTTCTATTATTTCTATTATTAATATTATATAAAAATCTATTTAGTTTCTTTTGATCAAACCAGTATACTTTTCATATTTTGTTGTTATTTGTTACTTGTTATTTGTCAAATTCATCATCTTCGTTATTTTATTGAATAAACCTTATTGTTGAAAGATATTGACCTGTGGATTTCACTCCTTAACCGCACACCACTCGAATCCCACAATCTTTACACTTAGTTATTTTCCAAAACGAGTCGTTCAGTTGGCAAAAGCCGCTCTTTACCTTACTAGCGCTAGTAACTATCTGAATCTAGGTTCCAGAGTCGTTACACAACTATAAATAGAACATTTTATTTAGTCGTTCTGGTAAAATCGCTGAATATTTATTAGATATACATTTTTAATAAGTTCATAAAGCTTTTGACCCATTCATTTCACAGCTTTCTTTTTCTTTTTTTTTTAAATTTCGAAGTAGTACCATATTTTTCAATTTTATTTTTGCATTTCTATACTTTTCAATTTAAAATTTGAAATGGAGATATTTTATGCGCATATATAAAAAGTACTACTAAAAATGTGGATCAAATTATATTGTATATTAATCAATCAAATTTTTACATTATCTGTTGCTGATCTTTTGTGGTACAACAGATGTTGTACCTTAGAAAATAGTATATGTTTTAAGTTAAAATATGAAGTTATAGTATAAAGAATAAATGATATTAATATACACTGCTCAAAAGAAATATGGCATAGAAAAATTTCAGGCAAAAATTGGCCAAATTTGACTGATGATAACTCCGTGAAAAATTATCGTAAGATTGTGCTCTTTTTTTTATTAAAGCTTGAAATCTCTACTTTAAGACCGTATAGCTCGATTTTAGATTTACTGCATCCCTGACACAATAACACCGGTAATGTGGGGGCGTGTTTGCTGTTTTGAAAATTACCAAGTTTGACGAAATGCATGGATTTCCCACATTTTTTTTTCATGATGCTGTTTAGAGGGGCATAAAGTACAAATCTTTATCTTTCATTTCCAGTATGTGAAAGACCGCTGCCATTGTTTTTTGCAAAGATACAGCACTTTAAAGAAACAGTTGCATTTATGGCATATACCGTCGGCATTAGCATTACCCGATGTGCACCACGAGGAGGTTGCCGGACGGATTTTGCACATCATATGGCTCTGAAAAGAGCCGTTTTTTGTATGTGTTTATATGTGAGTATCTCTGTGTGTGTGTGTGTGTGTGTGTATTTATGTTCGAATTTTAATAACGTGTGTTTCCTCCGCGTTCTCGAATTACCGCTTGCAGCCTATTTTTCATGTTGATGCAAGCCCTAATTTCTTCCTGTGGAATGTCATTCCAGATTTGGATTAAGACTTGCGACAACTCTTGTAGATCTGCAGGTTGCCTTGTTAAATTTCGCAATCTTCGACCCATTATGGCCCATACATGTTCTATGGGGTTCAAATCTGGACTCACTGCAGGGTGTGGAAGCAATTCAATTGAATTTTGTGCGATGAATTCGCTAGTGATCCGTGCAGTATGCGGCCGTGCGTTATCTTGCATTAGGATGAAATTTGTTCCTATGCGTTGAATCAATGGTAAGACGTGGGGTCGTAAAATTTCCTCAATGTATCGTACCGCAATCATACCTGGTGCTGGTACAATGACTAAATTCGTGCCATGATTCCAGAAAATTCCGCCCCATACCATTACTGACCCACCGTTAAATCCTGTAACAAGAACGACGCAAGTAGTAGTATAGCGCTGTCCCTGACGATGCCAAACACGAGTCCGTCCATCGCATCCAGACGGTGAAAAACGAGATTCATCAGTGAACAATACATCTTGCCATTGTCTTATTGTCCATCCGACGTGAGTTCGCGCGTACGCTAGGCGAGCTCGTCGATGCCCAACATTTAACATGGGGACACGGCAGCGTCTTCGCGATCTTCGACCAGCCTCATGTAATCGATTTCTTACTGTTTGGTCACTAATTTGTCGGCCAAGCATGACTGCCTTGCAATTTTTCGCGCTATAGTTACAGGATTTCGCGCTGTAAGATGGACAATAGCGCGATCTTCTCGTGCAGTTGTGATGCGTGAGCGGCCTTGCCCTCGCCGTGGCTGTAAATTTCCTGTTTGTCGATAACGAGTCCAAATGCAAGAAATTGCTGATTGGTTTACACCAAGTCGCCTTGCAGTATAAGACTGAGAAAATCCTTCTTTCATCAGTGCAATAATTTGTGCGCGCTGATTCTGATTCAAGGACCGCATTTTGAAATAAACACTAATCTCACTTAACTTTTTAACAGAAAGAAAAACTGTTCTTGGGATTGTAAAACTAGAGAGTGAATGCACAACGCGACGTAAATAAAATGTAAAATGTAATCGATGGCTATCGGTAATTACGAAAATTACTTGGAGTAAACAATATTGTTTTCTTAGCAACAACGTTGCCACGGCGAGGATGTAAACCAATCAGAAACTTCTCGTATTTAGTACGATATGTTGAAGAATTTTTGTGACCTCATGTGTTACCAATGATTCGTCGCGTACGTACAAATTTCATCCTTAGGAGCCCCATAGTAATTTAACAAGACAATCTGACGGTCTGCAAGACTTGTCGCAAATTTTATATCAGATCTGGAATGACATTCCACAGGAAGAAATTAGGGCTTGCATTAACATGAGTAATCGCCTGCAAGCGGTAATTCAACAACGCGGTGGAATCGCGCGTTATTAGAAATCTAATACACACATACACAGATACTCACATGCAAACACATACAAAAAAACGGCTCTTTTCAGAACCATATAATGTGAAAAAACTTTAAAGTGCTGTATCTTTGCAAAAAAAAAATGGCAGCGGCCTTTCACATACTGGAAATGAAAGATAAAGATTTGTACTTTACGCCCCTCTAAACAGCATCATGAAAAAAAAATGTGGGAAATCCATGCATTTCGTCAAACTTGGTAATTTTCAAAACAGCAAACACGCCCCCACATTACCGGTGTTATTGTGTCAGGGATGCAGTAAATCTAAAATCGAGCTATACGGTCTTAAAGTAGAGATTTCAAGCTTTAATAAAAAAAAAGAGCACAATCTTACGATAATTTTTCACGGAGTTATCATCAGTCAAATTTGGCCAATTTTTGCCTGAAATTTTTCTATGCCATATTTCTTTTGAGCAGTGTATTAGTATATTTAGTAGAAAGTATATTTCATTTGCAAAACAATTTCTAATTATAAAACCATTTTTATAACTAAAATAGCATACGAAGACACCTATTATTTTCTAGAATTAATTTAATTTCAGCTATTTTGTAACGCATAATGCATATGTATAATTAATTGTCTGAAAATAACAATAATACATATAATAATTTACATATAATAAATATAATAAAAAGTTTATAGATATTTAATGTGTGGTTACATATATTTTTATATTTAAAATTTCTACTGATACCGACCTTTAATAATTATTTTTCGTTATTGTGTTCTGTTCCAAGATATGAAATATTTTACCGCAGTAATATTTATCTGGTATCGCTCCTCGTCGATCTTTCGCGACTGATTGTAAATCAAATGATATGAGTTAGTTAATCAAAAGTTGAAAGTAGAAAATTTATTAAAATGTGTATGTGTACAATTCTAATTTATTTCAAACATGCATCGTTCTTTAAAGGATTTTATCAGTTAATATAGGTAATAAAATCATCGTGGAGAATTCACAGCCTCATAAAGAATTTCGACTTCGAAAAATATAAACAGCCATTGTTTGAAAAAGAATGGGCGTGAATAATGTTCTATATACCTCATTTTATAAATAATAATAATAATAATAAATAATTTATTTATTTCTTTTAATAATAATGGTTATTGGTTTTAATAATAAATAATTCAGCACAAAATATATTAACATGGAAATATTGAAAGTTATGAGTAAATGTTAAAAATTTTTGCTAGGTACAATAAAAATATTAAGAATCTTTGAATTTGGACGAGTTTCAGAAACTATTCACAAAGACGTTGATAACCTTTGTGTATCAGCAAAACTATGTTTTCAGTTAAAAAAGGTAAAAGTATCTAAAAGAGTAGAAGTATCAAAAAATTGCTCGGAGAGTATAATATGACTATAATATAGCCATTTCATTCATCAAACTTTATTTTTGTCGAAAATGTGCGAATGCTTGTTCGTGGCATCAGCTGTTACGCACTGTCGACCAGTCGCCAACAACTTGGTCAACGAAAGACCAAAAGCCAGGAGACGAAACTCGGTGACCAAACTCGAAAGTTCTCACTGTCGCAGGGATCGTCGAACAGAAAACTTAAGATACTACGATACTAAAAACTTTTGAGTTGCCAAGTATGGTCGACGAGTTTGGCCGCTTGGTCTTTGGTCTTTCGTCGACCATGTCATCAGTGCGGCGACTAGTCAACAATGCATAACAGCTCTTGTGCACATCATCATGAATATACAGATACATACTGTACACAAAGCAGACACGAAATATATGCGGTGTATAGAGTAATTTACGCTTGATATTTCTCTGTGTGCAGAATTACATCCTCAGAATTTCTAAATATCCAGATTTCAAATTGTTTAAGTTTCTATATTCCTAAATGTATGAGTTAAAAATCTCGACATTTCCAAATTTTCAAATTTTCTGAACAGTCCAAATTTTCAAATTTCTACATTCAGAAATTGCCAAATTTCAACTTTTCAAATTCTTAAATTCCAAAATTTCCAAATTTTTAAGTTAGCTACTTGTTTAAATGCTTCATTATAGATCGAAAGATTTTAAGGTTCAAATACTATCTACCTGTTTTCATTTTAATATTTATTATAATAAAACATCAATATTAAAGTTGCAAAGAATTTTGCGATAACTGTAGTTATTATTAGTAATTATTATTAGTTATTATTATGTTTCATTTATTACAATGTTCAAATTATTTTAATTATAAATTATACATATTAATATCGTATATTATAACATTGCAAAATTATACATACTTCATGTACTCCGTTTATAACTTTCGATGATTTTTAACGACTTCGAATTCATTTACATATATCTAATCATATTAATGTACCTTATGAATAATAAAGATAATTTGCTTAATAATTATTGTTGTGCTGCGTGTCAACTTAATGCATACGCAAGCTGGTAAGGTATTGTATCAGTGACCACTACTCCGATAATATGAACAAACAACTGTTGTAGGAGGTATAAGTTAAACTTTATTTTTGTATTTAGAAAAAATCACACGACGTGGTAACGGACTTTTAAGATGTTTACTCGTTAAGAGCTGGCGAGAGAATCTGCTCTGTCTAAAATGAGTGTTTTCCATGAAAACTAAAAAATGAAGAGTGGGATCGGCATGGATTTGGGGGTGAAAAGCGACTTGCAAAAATTGACTATCAGATTGGTCGACAAAATACTGCAAGAAGGGGTAAGAACCGTCCTAACAAAATGTTCAAGTCAACTTTGACCTGAAGAGTGTCGACTACACCGTCGCTCGTCACCTAATGGTTGGACAGTCATAAACATAAATTACGCTGGGCCTTAATAAAAATATAAAAATATATAAAAATTTCGGAGTTAAAATTGCCCACAATAAACCGATGCAACGGTAACGGTCATTTTCAAGAATATTCTACCTAAAATAAAAATACTGTCTTAGAATACTCAGATTGAATCCCAACAATTATTATTACATTTTTCTAGAATTTCAAAAATATCAACCATTTCCAACGTAAAGTAATTATCCATCTTACTGAACTTAAGAATTTCAGACACGGAATCTTGACATTTACTGGCCGCAGCTTTCTAATAAACAGTAAAGGTATTCAAACAAAATAGCAGGTATTCGTATTAGCACTGTTTCCCAACGTTCTAATCAAAATACATATCTCCTAAACTAATTTGTCGGCATACATGACTTAATTTAATTTTTTAATAAATAACAACTGTATAACTACAGTTATACATTACAAATATACAATCATATTTATAAAAGTGTATATTTTTTCTATACAACTTTTATTCGTTCAGTTACAAAAATGTACTAACTCCAAACCCTGGCTTTTTCGAAATCGTTTGCTACTTATCGAAACTATTTCCTTTATATAGCACACAATGTATTAGTAATTTGTACGTGTAAATTAAAATTAGCCAGCTTGTGTATATAGAATGGTTGGCAAACTAGTTCAGTATTTTAAGAACAGATAATATTTGTCAAACAAAAGAAAAAATTATAAGGAGCATGTTGAGTCGTCGTAACTCAAACCTCGTGTCTGAGTAACGTTGTTCATGTAAAAAAGGACAGGTGTCATTAAAATAAAAGCAACAAATAGTTTTGGGTGTAAACCCCAAGGAAAAAGACCTTGCGGCCAAAAAACCTCGTGAAAATCGTGTATTTAACTCTTTTGTGTAAGTGTGAGATGTGTGCGTGCAACTAGGGTGATTACGCAAAGCGCAAACCCGAAACGGGTCATAAGAATGACCGCGTGCAGAGTCAGAGAGAGTGCGATTGACGCACCCCTCTACGGGCCTTACGGCCGCGTGTGTATAGTCAGAGAGAGTACGATGTACGTACCTCTCTACGGGTCTTGCGACCGCGTGTATGTAGTCAGAGAGAGTACGATGTACGTACCCCTCTACGGGTCTTGCGACCGCGTGTTTTCGTTTTATAAATGTTTTTTAGGGGGTATGATACCTTACATACCTGATAGCCGAATGTTGTTAGAATTCGTTGCAAAATATGACTTTTTAAACTAGATTTGGGAAATTAGAACCAATAGGTCGTAACGCACAAAAAAAACTGACTCGCGTGCATCGCGCGTAGCTAAGCCTCGGTCCCTTTTTCCCCCTCTCCTAGGCGTTGGCGTTGCATCGCCCAGGAAGTGGCGCTAAAATATATTTTCGATGTGTTAGGCTAAAGAACCTCAGGAGAGGCTAGCATAGCCGCGCGGATTCGAAATATTTCCGCGTAACATACTCCCCCCGTTGCGAGGGAAGCGAGCAAGAAAAAAAATGAGAAAACTGTGACGTGTATGTGTGTGTGTGTTACAATCAAAATACAATATCTAAGCTACAGTGGGCAGTGGGCATAACTGCGTAATGTTCCGTTTAATTGTTCCTTGGGTTGTCTTCACGGTGGCAACTCGAGTGCTCCCGTCACTTCCGGGATAAACCTCTTGAACTACTCCCAATAGCCACCTCATGCATGGCTGATTTTTATCGATGACGAGGACGACGGATCCTGGTTCAAGCTTGCTATTTCCGTTGAACCATTTTTGCCGCTTCTGCAATTCGCTCAGATACTCCAATTGCCATCTCTTCCAAAAATCCTGGCGTGCCTTGGTAATAAACCTCCAGACCGTGAGACGATTCGCTGGAACAGTTGACAAGTTCTCCTCGGGAAGCATAGTGAGAGGGCGGCCTACTAATAAATGGGCAGGTGTTAAAGCCACTGGGTCATTGGGATCAGTACTAAGGGAACATAGCGGACGTGAATTCAAAATTGCTTCCACTTCAATCGCGAAGGTGTTAATTTCCTCAAAGGTAAGCAATTGTTCGCCTATGACGCGTTTAAAATGGTGTTTGAAGGATTTCACGGCGGCCTCCCATAAACCGCCGAAATGCGGAGATACTGGCGGATTGAAGTGCCAACTAATCTTTTTCTGCACTGCAAAATTGCCCACGTCGTCCTGGAATCGTTCGGAACTGAACAGAGCATACAGCTCACGAAGCTTATTGCTCGCGCCTACGAAATTTGTGCCATTATCGGAATAAACATGCGATGGTATGGCTCTACGACCGATGAAGCGTCGAAACGCGCCTAAAAAGCCTTCAGTAGTTAAATCGCTCACGATCTCGATATGCACCGCCTTTGTCGCCATGCATACGAAGACACAACCGTAAGATTTGATTCGAGCCCGATTACGATGCCTTTTTTCTTTAATAAAGATCGGCCCGAAAAAGTCTACACCGGTATGGTCGAAAACCGGAGCCCTTTCGACACGGGATCTGGGTAAATTTCCCATGTGAATCTGTAAGGGAGACGGACGATGGCGAATACACGTGACGCAATGACGCACGATCTTTCGCACCTGATTCTTCCCGTCAAGCAACCAATACCGAAGCCGCACCGTATGCAGGGTATTCTGTATACCGGCGTGATAGGCCCTTTCATGAATCTCACGTATAATCAAGTCCGTTACGTGGTGGTGCGACGGCAACAAAATGGGATGTTTTTGGTCGGCAGGAATTTTTGCATTGAGCAATCGACCACCAACCCGCAGCAAACCATGCTCGTCGAGGAATGGGTCGAGCGCGGCGAGTCTATTATCTTTGACTCGATTCGATTTTGACAAGCGCTCGATTTCGTCACGGTAATGCTCCCTTTGTATAATGTGCATGACCTTTCTCTCGGTCTCTATTCGCTCTTGTACACTGACGGAACTTCCTTTATAGTTATTAGAACGTCGAAAACGATAAACATATGAAGTAATATTCAAGAGCCGAGAATAAGAAGAAAAACGATGGAAAAATTCATTAACAATGGGAACCGTGGCCAAACAGGTGGTTTTTCTCAACCCCGGAAGTTCGGAAACGGGAAGATCAGCACCAACAGGCCACTGATCTTCGGGTCGACTAAGCCACATGGGCCCTTTAAACCAGCTGTGATTTTGTAAAAAATCCGAAGGACTTTGCCCTCGCGACAGTGCGTCTGCCGGATTATTACAGGACCGTACGTGTCGCCATTCGACAGAATTGCCAAGCGCTTGGATCTCTGCGACACGGTTTCCCTCGAACGTCTTTAATAAACGTGGAGATTTCTTAAGCCATTGCAAAACAATGGTTGAATCTGACCAAAATATTGTTCGTACGATCGGAAAATGGAAAGTTGGATGCGCTTCTTTATATAGCCGAGCGAGGATCTGCGCGCTGCATAATTCGAGGCGCGGAATCGTAATTTCTTTAATAGGCGCAACTCTAGACTTAGAGCACGCCAGCCGGACGAGGACGGATCCGTTCGGCTCGGTTGACCGTATGTAAACACACGCACCGTAACCATGCTTACTGGCGTCGCAGAACCCATGTACCTCGATCCGATTGGGATTTTCGCCTAAAATTCGTCGGTCTATTCTTAGATCGCGAATGAAATTGAGCTGCTCGGCGTATGAACTCCATCGCACATACAACTCCTGAGGCACTGACTCATCCCAGCCAATTTTTAATTTCCAGCAATCTTGCATGATCCGTTTTGCGACCAAGATGATGGGACCTAGTAAGCCCAATGGATCGAAGATTTTTGCAATATTTGCTAGGATGCTCCGCTTCGTGATTTTAACAGTTAAATCGATCGCGCTCACCGCGTAAGTAAATTTATCCACTTGCGAATTCCAAACAACCCCTAGCGTCTTTAAAATCGGATTCTCTTCTATCGCGTGGTCCAAATCGAAAATCTTCTCTGTTATATTATCGAGCGCGTGGTGATGATTTGAAGCCCACTGGCGCATATTGAAACCGCCGCTTCTCAAAAGCTCGATTATTTCATCCCGAATTTGCAAAACTTCTTCCAGGGAATTTGCACCAGTCAATAAGTTGTCAACGTACAAATCCCGATTAATTATACGGGAAGCTAACGGAAACCTTTCTTTTTCGTCATCCGCAAGCTGTGCAACAGTTCGAATGGCTAAAAACGCGGCGGAAGATATGCCGAAAGTTACCGTGCGGAGTTCCCAAACTTTGATTTCACCGTTGTGATACCAGAAGATACGTTGATATCGACGGTCATCAGGATGAACCAAAACCTGCCGATACATTTTCTCAATGTCGGCTGTTAAAACATAAATATGCGATCGAAAACGTAACAGCTGTTCAAACAAAGTGGGTTGGATTGTGGGACCTATCATAAGGATATCATTTAAAGAGATGCCCTTATCAGTCTTGGCGGAGGCGTCAAAAACGACACGAACTTTAGTCGTGCTGCTCGACATTTTCGTAACGGCGTGATGAGGAAGATAGTAGCCATTCGTATTTTCTTCGCAAACAAGGGACATATGCCCGAGGTCAACGTATTCTTGCATTACCTTGTAATATTCGGTTTTTAAGCCAAGATTCGAATTTAGCTTACGCTGGAGGGAGTGGAAACGTCTTAGCGCGGTAGAACGCGAATTTCCAAGATCACAGCTATCACTTCGGAAAGGTAAACGCACAATATATCTCCCATCCGCGCCGCGTGTTGTTTCTTTTGCGTAGTGGATTTCACACGACGACTCCTCTGAGGTCTTGGATGATTTAGAATTTGCGTCTTCAATTGTCCAAAATTTGGCTAATTGCTCAGAAAGATTAGCCAGGTTACAAGTAGCTGCGGGACTTGCCTTTTCACCGCCGAAGCCTCCGGCAATTACCCAGCCTAATTGAGTTTTTTGAAGAATTAGATCGCCGCTATTATGTTCCAGGTTTATTTGGCCGATCGAAAGTAGAGACAAAGTGGCCCCCGATCCAATCAACATATCTACTGGTCGAGGTATATGAAACAGAGGGTCTGCTAATTTTAAGTTGGCCGGGATTTTAATCGACTCACGTGCAAAACTTTCTTCCGGCACTAGATCAGCGATTTTTGGTAAAGTGAGAAACGTTAAATTTTTGGAAAAATCATTATGAATGGAACGAAAATGGACCTCTACGCTATATTTCGATATGGTGTGCATGCCATTAATTGCTCCGATAGGAATAGAACACAGATGTTTGTGTAATTTTAATTTGTTTGCAAACTCCTCCGTAATGAAGTGCGCTGTTGCGCAAGAATCGAGTAAAACTCGAGCTTGGAAGTATTCGCCGCTCGCACCACGAGCGCGCACCATAGCACTCATCATCAATTGTGCACGAGATGCCCGCGAAATTGTGGCGAACGTGTCCACGCCTAGTCATGCCGATTTCTCATTTTCTGTAGATGCGCTAGGAGTTTTTTCGGAAGACTGTGTTGGGCGTGAGGCTGTTTGATTTGGAGCATTGGAATGAAGGAGCGTATGATGAAAACGACCGCAACGTCTACAACGAGACGCATTACACGTACCAGGGTGTGCACGGAGACAATTCCGGCAGAGCTTTTTTGCCCTCACAACTCCCCATCGCTGACTGGTATTCAACGCCTCGAACCCGGAACATCTGGTTACAAAATGATTTCCTTGGCAATGAGCGCAAGGGCTAGAAGTAGCAGTAACAAAGGTTTTCACGCCCGAATCCGTCCTTCGTGTTTTTGATGATGATGCTTCGCGATCAACACGGCGTTTTTCACGAAGTCCGTCCCTACTACGAGAAGTACTATTCTCTAACGTAGAGAGCCGGTATACGGTCGCGCCGATAAACTTGCAAAATTGATCTAGCGTGGGAAGAGTATCGAGGTCGAGAGACTCCTCCCATTTTTGACGCACGTCAAGAGGAAGCGCTCTTTCAAGAAGTCGAATAATTAACCCGTGATGGGGCCTTACTTGTAATGATTCAAGCATATTTAAATGCTGACGAACTTCGTCGATCATTCTGGATAACCCTTCCGGAGTCGCGGTGGTCATTCGAGTAATGTCGAGAATACCATCATAATGTCTACTTATCAAAATGCGTCGCTTTTCGTACGAGTCAACTAATAAAGCCCACGCGTGCTTATAATTTTCGGCGCTGGCGTCAAAACGCGTGAGTTTACTTAATGCTGGGCCAGTAAGGGAATTTCTCAAATATAAGAATTTGCTTAAATCGCTGACATCTGTACTTGCGTCTATCATGGACAAAAATGTATTCTTGAATGAGAGCCACTTTTTATGGTCTCCGTCGAATTTAGGCAATTCGGCAACGGGCAGTTGAAACTGTCGTTGCCTCTCGATGAAGGTTGAACTGCCAAGAGGGTTATTTACGAGCGACGCACTTGAGGGAGACCCACCGTCGCTTTGTATACCATCGACCTGGGCTGCAACGTCGTAGAAACTATCGCGTATCTCGTTTATTTGTTCAAGCCCTACGTCCGTCGCGTCTAACAGTGCGAGCTCATCATGAAGTTCCTCGTACGCAGTAAAAAGCTCTCTAACGCGTTGAAGACGTAATTTCGCATTTAGGCTATTAATCTTTTTTTGCTGAATGCCGTTGCGTAATGCAGTTATCTGACTTTTGAGCGACGTGCGCTTTTGGGCTATAAACGCGACGCGAGAAGCCATTTCGAATAACGAAGAACGACGACGTAAAGAGTAAAAGATGAGTCAGAAGTAAATAACTAGGCTTATCTGAATTGCTAGTATGATACGATGACTGTAGGCAGCAACCAATGAGGAACTACGTCCGTTGAATACGTCTTCTCCCTGGTCTCGTAACTTTCCAGTGCTGGGCCGTAACACGTTGTAATTACACAGCTTGTTGTATTACGCTGCTTGTAAGCGGCTCACACCTCACAGGAGGCACCAAATGTTGAGTCGTCGTAACTCAAACCTCGTGTCTGAGTAACGTTGTTCATGTAAAAAAGGACAGGTGTCATTAAAATAAAAACAACAAATAGTTTTGGGTGTAAACCCCGAGGAAAAAGACCTTGCGGCCAAAAAACCTCGTGAAAATCGTGTATTTAACTCTTTTGTGTAAGTGTGAGATGTGTGCGTGCAACTAGGGTGATTACGCAAAGCGCAAACCCGAAACGGGTCATAAGAATGACCGCGTGCAGAGTCAGAGAGAGTGCGATTGACGCACCCCTCTACGGGCCTTACGGCCGCGTGTGTATAGTCAGAGAGAGTACGATGTACGTACCTCTCTACGGGTCTTGCGACCGCGTGTATGTAGTCAGAGAGAGTACGATGTACGTACCCCTCTACGGGTCTTGCGACCGCGTGTTTTCGTTTTATAAATGTTTTTTAGGGGGTATGATACCTTACATACCTGATAGCCGAATGTTGTTAGAATTCGTTGCAAAATATGACTTTTTAAACTAGATTTGGGAAATTAGAACCAATAGGTCGTAACGCACAAAAAAAACTGACTCGCGTGCATCGCGCGTAGCTAAGCCTCGGTCCCTTTTTCCCCCTCTCCTAGGCGTTGGCGTTGCATCGCCCAGGAAGTGGCGCTAAAATATATTTTCGATGTGTTAGGCTAAAGAACCTCAGGAGAGGCTAGCATAGCCGCGCGGATTCGAAATATTTCCGCGTAACAGAGCATGTCGACAAATTATAAAATTATTCAAAGTTAGGAAATGGGGGTATTAGTGTGTAGCAGTAAAATAATATTTATAAGTAAAATAAAACTTCTATTGCTATTTTTTACACTTACTAACAAAATTAAACAAGTCGGCGAAATGACAATATTATATTTGTTAATCATAAAATTGAACAAAAGATATAATACAAACACCCTATTACTTCTAGCACTGATCTCAATGAGTGACACAAATTTTGAATACAATCTTGCAATAAAATGTTCAACTGTTTTCTGATACTTATTTAATTTAAAAATGTTCTAAAATTTCCTGTTTTTCATATAAACCGATGCAACAAGTTCATTTTAACAGTTCTCGATAATACTTAAATGTGGGAATTATGTTGACAAGTTTGAAACTAACTGTGAGGTATTTTCCGATGAAAAATACTCTTTTACAATATCTGCAATATGGTCTGCGGCATTATCGTTCTAGAGGATGAAGTTGTCGGTAGTAATACGAGTTGCACACTTCGTAATTTATTTTCGTATCAAATTACGGTAACCCGGTGGTATTCATTCGGCTGTGAACGGATATTAAATCGATCGCCTTATTGTATCCAACACTCATCCACAGTATAAAGCTACTACCGTCCATTTGACGCCGCACCTGCATTGTTTTTCCTTTTCTTATGTTACGTTAATTAAAATCAAAGCTGTCTGGACAATTTGAAGCAAATCTCTTTTTATTTGCAAATATAATTATTGTTTACTTATTACTTCACTGTATATAATTCTCTGCAGCATTTAATTGATATTGATTATACCTTTTTGTTAGTGCTGGTTTCCGATTCATATTATGCACACTCCTTGAAATTGTTTTCATCCTAACTTTTCGAGCAGCTCCACTTATTGCGAAAAACGAATTTTTTTACATAAACTAACACGCTTTCAGTATGTAATAAGCGGAATATCTTCTATTCTATTTTAAACTAACCTTTGGATTTATAGTATTTACTTTATTGACCAAAAATTTATCGTTATGTTAATTAAAAATGATCATTTGTTAATTAAAATTAATGCCTTAATGAATTTGATATGAATCCATTGTTATGTTAATGATATAGATGTATCATATCCTATAAGATGGTAAGATAGTCACGTTACTTTTCGAAAACTAACAGTTCGACATTTGCTGTTACAGCAACGTTATTACCTGATCACACCTAACTTGTTAATGAACGCGAGATGACATTAAATGTATTCTGCATGCAGCGTTACCAGATTTTTTTCGTACGATTTTCAGAAAAATAATAGGGATTGTCAGTGCACGATGTACATGAGTACCTTCAAATGCAATTATAAATGTTCTTATTAGGTGCGACTGTCGGTACCTTTTTACAGTGTGTAAAATATGTAAATATGCTTAGGACACATTGGCTCACTATTCAATGCAATAAAACTCAGTGTTTGTAGTTATTTTGGACTTTATTCTAATATTCGACTTATTTAAAACTTGACAAACTGTTTTTCTAATTGATCAAGAGAGTATTAATTCCTCTCTAACGGATTACTAACTAAACGGTTTTAAAGATTGCTAACTAAATGTTCAGAGGTTGATGACTTATTAACTTTATACCTTTTCTAATCACCCTTGTAGCTTCAGGTACACTTCTACCCTTGCCACAAGCATGTTGAAGTGGACGTATCTATGAAAATTAACTAATCAATCAGCGACCAAGGTTGTCTCATTCCTTCCAGTATGCTTGTAGTGCATTGCATTCCTGGATAGAATGAAAATTTGACTGCTAGTGGACACATAGTAGAGATTCTAAAAGAAACCCTTAAATAAATTTTCCTAAAAATCCTAACCGTCAAAGAGTTGAAAAGTTTAACGGAAAGTTTCACCTATAAATTTATAATGATACCGAACTTTTAACTTTCGAGTGAATTGTTAACTGAACAATAGTCACCTAAACTGACTAATATTGCCGTCTGCGTGGCCTGTAAGCAGGCCTGCATGCCAGATTGGCCACTAACAAAAATTGCTATGTTAATTTATGGTATGTCGAACAAGCATACAGAATACAAGAATTTATTTGCTAATACATAAACGAAAGTGGTAAAGACTAGAAAGAGAACGTTGCTTACATCGCTATGTCTTTATCAATTTACAATTTCAATTTCTTAAATTTCTTAAATGCTATCTTATAGCATTTTATCTGAATTTTGTTGTAGCATGAAAAAATTAGTATCTTAAGAAAAAATAGAATTTTGCTATTTACATTTAGATATAATTACTATAAGATTCATCAAATAGTGTGAAATTGAAAATCATTATCGAAGTATTCAGAATATATCAGATTATTGTTAAAACTAATAATTATTTATTAGTTTATATTATCTGACGAAAGAACAATTTAATATAGAAATGAAGAATGTCTTTAAAAATGTTCTCATTCATGAATTTATTTACAACTTTTGACCTGTAGTATAGGTGTGATAATAGTTCAAGCAGACTTGAATAATATATTATGTAAAGAGAGTCCACGTGAATAACGACTGTACATTATTTTTTAATAAAAACTGAGTTATTAGGGTCATATGTGAGAGCTGTAAACGAAATATCAAATTATAATATGAATCCTGACAAAACGTTTCCGACTAAATACAATAATAGGAAGCGAACGAGAAGTACTACAACTTTATTATAAATAATGTTAATGTTTGTAGTTAACTTCGTACTGTTGTAGTAATAAAAGGAGAAACTGGGTTTGTTGTAAAAAGAATTAAAAATCAAAAAATTATGAATTCAGTAAACAATTAGTATTCGAAGGAGATTTGATATTTTTAAACGCATTTAAAAACTTATCATAAAAAAGAATGACATTGCATTCTGGATTGTGTACAGATGAAGCTGAATTCCTATACTTTATTTTTCAAATACAGAAAATTTCTCTGCACTATTTTACCTTGGCACTCTTCATTTCACTAGATGCATTTTTGGTATAATTATGCCCCAATTTATCTGTATATGAAAATTATTATTCTACAAATTATTTCGTTATTTCTCTGTCAATAAAAATGTGTTTATTTTACCTCTTGTTCCTACTTATTTTAATAAGTTTTTATTGCGATAATTTTTCAAATATGATGAAACTTCGATCGTTTGCCCCTCGAATAACCGCTTTTTCGTATGTATTTCTTTCAATATTCAAGTAATGCGATCCAATCAAGAGACACAGATTTCACGATGCTTTCTAACCCTTTAAACATTTACTTGTTTGTATATTATTTTTTAAATAAAAATAATAAATTTATTGAAATAACTAATTATTTTAAATTGTGTTTTATGATATACAAAATAAAATATACTTAAGTCTATATTCGAACAATCATTTCACACGGAAGTATAAAATCCATGGAATTTTGTATTTATTAATGGCCATTATTGACATAAAGATGGCTCTGTATGTTTTACATTGCTTATTTTTTTCAGGCCTTTTATTTTTTTTGACTAATTCATACAATGAACTCTTAATGTATTTCAATTGGACACATATTTTATTTAGTTTCAGCACTATCGCTAACACGACATTTTTTAACTGGATCTTACTGCAATTAATTAATAGGTATTTGGCTTCGCTTGGAATATTCTATTATAAATATTCATTGAATATTCTATAATGTATAAAATTACAATCTTCGAATATGAAATTCTTGAGGGACTTCAAATTATTTAAAAAATTTTCAGTGTTCGTAGTCCTCTGTTTCGAAGAAATTGATAAGAAAATTATAGAATCTTCAACTAAATCATGACATTAATTACAATGATATAAATAAAAACTGTATACTCTATAATCGAATCAACATAATCAAACAGAGGAAACAAAAATATAAATAATCTTTGTAATACTGTAGGTACTATTGTAAAAATAAAGTTACAGGTACGATGAAAAGTAAGTAAGTACCTCATGATACATAGCAGTTCCGAACAGAAATAAGCATTCGTGTACTATTGAATTAGTATTATTATTAGCGTTGTTAGTGGTACATGCGACGTAAGTGATCGAAGGGAGGCAGAACCCTCTTGGCGCCTGCTTGCCGATGTTCCACATTGGACCGATATGTAGTCACCGAGTTGGTTGGTGGTTTGAACACCGGGGATTCTCAGCAGGTTCACCAACTAACCTATCGGTTTCTGGCCGGCTGCCTCGCTTAATGGGAATTGAGAACTTTCTACTCGGTTACCGGGTGCGATAATTCATCCCTCTCGTGGTAGCGGACGGCGTATGCTGTCCTAACCCCTACCGTTCAAACCCCTTAACTCTATATATGCTCGGTTGCCTATAGACGATGTAACGAGAAATATCGTTTGAAACGATGTAAATTGATTGTCAGCCAAAATTTTGTTTCACGTTTATATATTTAGTCTTTGAAATATTAATTTCTTAAACTGTATTTATTTTTCTTTGGAAATTCAGAAATTCGCTTGATCGCATTAAATTTATATTGTATAATTCCTCGAGAACATACTTTAGGACTTGTGTACCAGAACCAACTGGTCGAAAGATGACTCGAACAATACGTACTTATACGAGTAAGTCTAAGAACTTTCCATTTCAGTACTATTTAATTATTAACACACCAGAAGCTAATATTCGCTTAATTGGAACCGACTTTACGGGTTTTTTCCGAAATGGTGATAAGACAGAAAAGAGGGTGATTCTACATGAAAAATAAGCTGAAAGAATAACATTTTTCCATATGTAGCATTATTTTTTAAAAAACTGAATTTGAATTCGTAACAAAATTTATTTACGACATATAGAATGTCAAATACAACTTTTTCATTAATATAAGAGTTAATCAACGTTATTAAATAAACACACCTAGTCATTGTTACTACTAAAGTTCATTATTAGTCGTCCTTCATAACATTATTGATGTAGATACTAATGTATAAAACGATTAATTGTGTCGCTGATAAAACCATACATAAATAGCAAGACTAATAATGTAATGTACAGTAATAAACCTATTTTAATGATATTCATAACTCCATTTCCTGATTTATATTATATGTTGACTTTTAATTTAATAAACAACTTCTTAATTTGTCGTTTTCTACGTTGTAAACAAACTTTTTTATAAATACTTAAAAGGAACTCAAATTAAATTTTCTTGTAAATGATGCTGAATAAGGAAAAACTTCTATTCTACATATTTAATTATTTGTTTCTGTTATTTGTTTCAAATATCTATTATAAGGATGCAGAACGATTGCGATTCTTTTTTGCGATTCTATGTCATTTTTACAAAAAAAGAAGTGGTGCCGAATTTTATTCAGTTGTAATTATATAAAAGTAGACTAATAACAACATGAAGTTGTATTTAATATTTTAAAGGGTGGTGTGACGTCGTGCGACGACGTTTGATCTAGTTGCTTAAGGACTATTTGTCTAAGGGTTATTATTATTATTATTAAGCACATATATATGTGTATATATATTGCGTTTCTGACATAATTAGTTATAAGACACAGTCCCGCGTGCGTTATAAATAAAATAACATAAGTTTCACATTCCTTTACTCCTAGTTCCTCAAGTTCACCCTTTATCTTAACCTAAACATCCTGCTATGTACATTCCTATCTAATTCCGCGAACCTTTATTTACATCACGCAATCTCCAGACAATAACAGATCATAACTAATCTCTCTTTATCTTCTCTTCTGACACCACCGAGCAATATAAAAAGCCCAGTTCGAGTAGCCTTGCGAGCAGTAGCAGTCCCACTAGTCACCAAGGTCCGATCCCCTCGTGCTGGACTCTGCTAGTTTCCATCCTAATTCCACCCATTTCCTACCAACTTTAAACTACGCGTTTCATTTATACATTATAACTCTAAGTTCATTTGTATCAGTTATATTCCGACATCGTCTTAAGTATTGAATATATTTTATATTTAGTTATCTTCGCCTTTAATCATTTCCCATAAACCCGAGATCTCTTTAAGAGCTTTTGATTATTTAAAATACGTATACTCGATTACGCTGGATTTGGTGGCGCGAGACATAGCCGCACGAGATCAATTATATTGCGAAGTCGAGATAGGTAATCCACATCACTACGGTGGTGCGAGACATAGCCGCACGAGATCAATTATATTGCGAAGTCGAGATAGGTAATCCACATCACCATGGTGGTGCGAGACATAGCCACACGGTGCGCATATGATGTGTTTGATGCCTCTGCATTTTTAGGAGGAGGAGGTCATAGATACCAACTACGTAAGATCCTACGCACCTTATACCTACCCTGTCTAGCTCCTACTCCGCGACCAGTTATCCGCGAAGTTAAGTATCAGTTATTACCTATTGATATACCTGTGAAGAAGATCATAGTGAAGCATCTACTACCTAAGGATCCGAGACGAGAAATCTATTGTAAAAGTTAAGGAGGAAGCTTCGGGTAAGTAGTGTGTACACCCTTGTACACCCTGGGATCCCTGACATACGACGGGCGCACGTACCGCGTGGTCTAAAAGATTGTCAATTCAAGAGCGATTCCGGACCTTCATATTGATATCAGCAAAGGTACCATCCGGAACGTAACAGTGACAATTAAAATTAGCAAATTCATTAAATGACTGGTTCAGAAGTTTCTTATTTTAAATTAAAAAGTCTCTTCAGACGTTTTTTTAAAATCAGTATTGATTTTTATGTAAATAAAAAATTAATGTGTATATTTATTTACGCTTGATCGATGATTTACATGTAAATTACATGTAAATTATATGCCAGTACATTTATTCTTATTTATTGTTAATATTGTTAATATTGTTGGATTAAAGTATAAGATTCTATTATTAGGAGATAAGACAATATTAAGTGATAAATATGAGCCTTACAAAAGGAAGTAATAGGTTACAATAATGTCACTGCGTAACAAAAAATAATAAAAATTCGCAATTCGTTTAGATGACCCCTGACCTCCCAAAGCAACAAATATTAACTGTCCAGGTAGGGCAATTTTGAAAACCATATTTCGAAGAAACATCCTAAGACCATAAAGTTAAAAAATTTAGCAATATACATTATTACTATAGATGCCATAAAAAAGGTCACCGGTTTACACACTTGGGAAAGTCCAAAAAATTTACAATCGTCATCGTCCTAGACCTCTAAGCTCCAGAAAATCTACCTGGGTCAAACAGTAGTCCCCTCCAAGTATATGCCATTTCTCAAAACTATAGAAAAATCCAAACAACCAATCAGAAACATCGTTAGAAGAAGCCCCCACTATAAGAAAAAGTTAACTTCAATAGAAATATTTACGAGAACACACAGATCAAAACATACTAGCATACGAATAACATCTAAATAATACTCTAACAATAAGTGCCATCCGATCCAATTTATAAAAACTTTGTACTTTAAAATTACTTGTAGTTTTCTATTAAATATAATAAGTGTTACATTTTACTTTAAACATATTCACTATCCATTATTTCAAATATTCACTCGCCGTTAATTCTGCGTGTAAAGTGGGCATTCAAGAAAGTTTCTTTCATCATAAAAAATTGACTATTTTGCCCACGACGTAACAAACAGGATAAATGATCAGTTCCCTTAATTGCATATCGTGTTTTCATTAAATAATGCTCAGTTGAAATAAACAATTACTCGATCTGCACGATTTTCAGGAAGACTTAATTGATATTCGGATGGCTTTAATCCTTATTAAAGAGATCCGTAATTTGAAATTTAATTGAACTTCGTTTTATCACGATAAAAGAACAAAATTAAATTATTTCGAATGTATTGATCTCGCATAAATCGAATGAGAGTAAACCAACAATCGAAGATTAATTACATTTTATCGACTATAGTACTGTCAATAAACGAAATTAAATATTAGTGTAGACTAGCATTCCAAATATATCGTATTAATAAGAAATCTATGACATTACAAAACAAAATTTTTGAAAACTTTTAAGTGATTTAATACGCCTAATTCAATTTTATTTTTATTACGTTATGAATTGATATAAATGTAGTAGCTCACTTGCTTTGTCCCATGGTCCTGTAAATTACTTCATATTTCACTTTTGTTTTTAAAATTTGTGTAATTAAATTTATTCATTGATGTTATATTACAAAGGTAGCATTTTTCAGTTATTTTTAATCTTTTACAAACTCGTGTCAGCAGATACTTTGCACATATAGTACACAACTACCTGCAGATTCCTAAACGTATACAAGAAATACCTTAGCAAAAAAGCAGTGCAATATATGTAACAATGATTTGTTTTAACACTAGAACTACCGACATTAAGTGCTCGTTTATCGAAGAATGAAAAATAAAATGAAAAGAGAAGTAAATAAATACTAAAGCATCAAGTAACATATAGAACTATGTAGTATAATTTTTGTTTTCATTGGTTACGTTAGAAAATTTTCTTTCATACACCATTTATATAGAATTACTCGCATCAATATTCAGACACAGTACTATTGCTGTATTTTCTGTTTTGCATAAGAGGAGTTAATTTAAATATTACAATACTTATTTTACAGAAAAATGAACCATTCATTATAGATGAAAAACACATTATATATGAGTTCATAATACAGTTTAGCATGATATGGAATACAAAAACTGATAAGTTCTTCAGAGAGAGTTAATTGTGGTACTTAGCCCTTAAATGCATGATTTTCTAATTTTACCAAAAGTTATCAACTAACAAAATACCTTGAAAGCGGTTGATTCAAATTAAAACGAACAGATGACGCTATTGTGTATTTGATTGGTACGTGGCATATCTGCAACACTACTCATTGCAGGTTTCCTACATTTTGTATATAATTGTAGGATAGGAGGGTAAGGAGAAACAACACACGAGTACGTTTTAACAAGAAAAAGAGATTAACAATATATATTTAAGAATACACACAAAGAAAGACACACGAAGAAAGACACACAACACTTCGGACGGCACTGCTTTCCGTCGAAGCTATTCGCAAGAACGCAAAATCACGATTGACCCGCAACTCCCTCGCACGCGCCAAACGCCGTTAAACAAAAGACGATCGCTGATGGAAAAAACCCATATTAACGGTCATTCTATGGAAAAAACCATGACAGCACGTGGAAATAATCCTACAACTCGGCCATCCTATAGTTTATCCGCCTCGGATGCCAAATTAATTAACGCCCATGGCTTTAAATATTGTGCACAAGTTGTTGTCGTCTTCGGTCCATCGCAATAACCTACTTTAATAACGTTATATGTGTATTGTTTTTCACTTTACTAATTTGATAAGGTCCTAAATATGCCGGTTTTAATTCACTTCCCGGTTGAATTTGTGTACGCTTTATTGCCACCAAATCGCCTATTTTATACACACTAGCCGGTCTTCTATGCAAGTTATACGTTTTTCTATTCTCCTCCTGCACTTTTACAATTTGTTTATTTGCTTCCTGTCTCAATTTCTCCCTAGCATCGTTAAAATCATTGATAAATTCCGCTTCTATTAACTCTTTTAGCATTATGTCCGTTTTTGTTTTCATTTTCGTTCCTACAAGTAATTCAAACGGTGTCGTATTTATACTTCTCTGGTAGGTATTATTTATTATTCTTTGAATATCGCCTATAAACTTATACCACTTAGCAGGATCATCTAATGTTAGTTTAGATAAAACAGAAATAATTGTGCGATTTAATCTTTCAACGTGACCGTTAGCACGAGGTAAACCTGTAGTAATATTTGAAAGTTTAATATTTTCTGTAACGGAGTAATCAACAAATTCTTTAGATGTGAATGCAGTACCTCTGTCAGTAATAATATGTGCTGGGTTTCCAAAAGTAGTTTTTTGAATTTCTAATTTAGCGATCACTTGCGCTGATGTTGCAGATTTTGTAGGGTATAACCATACAAATTTCGTAAAACTATCTATTACTGCTAAAATGTACGAGTATTTCTTATTAGTAGATTCTAACGGGCCTAAATGATCGAGATGATATGTTTGCAACGGTGCATCTCCTTTAAACAAAGGATGCAGATATCCTTCTTGCTTACCAGCTTTCTTATTCACTAAAATACACGGAATACAATTTGAGATACAATCTTTAATTTTTTGTTGCAATTTCGGAATATAATAATTCTGCTTTATTGATTCTTCCGTTCTTTTAACTGCAAAATGCCCTTTATCGTGCGCTTGTTTAATTAATTCGTTTTGCATATTTTCGGGTATGACTAATAATTCTCGGCCTTCTGCAAATTTATAGAGAATATTATTTTTTACAAAGTAGTCTTCATACGGTTCATTTTTTAACAAATCTTTGATCACTTTAATAGATTCATCGTCATCTTGTGCTCGCTTCACACGTGCCGCAATATCGCAAATTTTAACACACATAACTGGATACCGACTCAACGCATCTACATGCTTCATTTTAACACCCGGTCTATGTTCGATTTTATAATCATATTCTTGAAGTAATAATGCCCATCTCGCTATTTTCGTTGTAATATCTCTTTTACTCATCGTTTTCTCAAATGCCTGACAATCAGTTACAATTTTAAATTTAATACCTAAAAGGTAAACACGCAGTCTTTTTAATGCTTCTATCACCGCTAATACTTCTAATTCGTAACTGGAATATTTTTTCACGATATCGGTTGTCTTTTTACTAAAATAATACACTGGATGCCATTGACTATCATCTAAAGATTTTTGCAACAAAATAGCACCATAACCGTCACTGCTTGCATCAGTGTGCAATTCCGTTTCGAATTTTGGATTATAGATATTCAAAACCGGATTCCGCGACAAACAATTTTTAAGCGTTTCAAAAGCAATTTTTTCTTTATCAGTAAAATTAAATGTAGTTTCTTTTTTTAGCAAATCAGTCAGTTTAGATAATACAGCGAAATTGAAAATAAAACGAAAATATCCAGCGAGTCCGAGAAAACTACGTGTATCCTTTACAGTTTTTGGTTCTGGGAATTTCAATATTGCTTGTATTTTTGATGATGAAGGATATATACGACCATTCTTTATTACATGACCCAAAAATTCTATTTCTCGCTTTAAAAAGGCACACTTTTTAAGATTCAATTCTAATCCGAATTCTGCAGCTGTATCTAACACTAATGCTAATCTTAAAATAGACACGTTTTCGTCTTCAGCTGGAATGATAAAATCGTCAATATATGGTACTAAAATCCCGTCATTTATTAATTTTCTAAACACATGGTTTACAAAGCGCTGGAAAACTGCCGGAGAGTTACACAAACCGAAAGGAACTCTCTTAAATTGAAAATGACCTTTATGTGTAACGAAAGACGTGTATTTTCGACTATTTTCTTCTACAAATACATGAAAGAAACCATTCCTCATATCAAGAGTTGTAAAAACTTTTGCATCATACAATTTATCGAGCTGGTCTTCTATTAATGGCAAGGGAAATCTATCCTTCATTATCATTTTATTAATCTTCCTATAATCTATGCACACTCTCAGCGAACCATCTTTCTTTTTTACAACAACTACCTGGCTACAAAAATCTGATACGCAAGGCTCAACAATATCTTCTTTAATCCATTCTTCTACCTGTTTATCAACTATCTCGCGTTCTGGTACTGGCAAACGTCTCGGTCTTTCAAAAATCGGCATTTCGTTTTTTAATACTATTTTCATTTCTACCTCTGTATTTTTAACTTTTTTTGGTTTATAATTTGTGATTAATTTCTCAATGCTTTCACGATGTTCTACGCTCGCAGTTTCTTCAATATTTAAATTATTGTCATTAGGTATATTGATTTCGGCAAGAAAAATATTTTGCGACACCTTTTTAATAGAAATTCCATATGGATCGATTTTTATTTCCGCTTGATTTAAAATATCTCTACCAACTATTGCATCTAAATATATCGCGCTATCTGGTACAACGTAAATATTGCATGGAAAATCAAAATTATCAATGCTCACAACAGAAGAGAAATAACCTAACGTAGAAACTGTATTCTTTCCTAATCCCGACAATGTAACATTTATTTTGTTTAAAGATTGAATGTTCAATTTATCAGTAAAACTTGTTCGAACTATGGTAAGCTGGCTTCCCGTATCAATCAATGCATTTAGAGAAACATTGTCAATTTTAATTTCCTCAGTCATTTATTATGTGAAGGAACTATGGCAATATTATTCATTCGCGGGGCATTAGTTACATTTTCATTTTTAATAGTCGGACAGTTAGACGCTATATGACCGTGAGATTGACACTTGAAACATTTTCGACCTAAAGATTTATTTTCTCAATTATTTGCTTGATGTCCTTTCTTACCGCAAATGAAACAACGTACTTCGTTTTTACTTATCTTACTGGTATTGGCGGGTTGTTCTGCTATTTTCTGGTTCGTGAAAGATTCCTTGTTTGCCTGCGTCGTCCTCTTGTAAGAATAATTTCTTTCTCGGCATTTCTTCCGTACCTCCTCGTATGTAGCCAAGCGTTTCTTCACCTCTTCCAAAGTGGTAGCACCAAATAGAATAAATTTATTAGGTGTATCGTCTACTACCCCGTCCACGATATACTGGATCAAAGTTTCTTCTTCGACGGAACCTCTTGCAGCCAATTCTTTCATCGTCAAATAATATTCTTGCACATTTTCATGCGCCAGGAGTTTTCGTTTGGACAGCATCTTATGAATTTGTGCACTGTTCGCTTTAGAGACGAATTCTTTTTTTAGCGCATTTTTCAATTTGCACCACGAATTAATGGCACGCTCACTCTGAATAAATAACTTTGCCAACCCCGATAAAGATCTTTTAGCAAATATTAATCTTTGTAATTCTGTCCATTGAAAGATTTCAGCCGCTTCTTCAAAATCTTCTATCCACTTTTCCACCGGATACGCATTACTACCATCGAAAGTGCGTAACGTGTTTTCCACATCTTTAAAACTGAAAGCAAAATTAACGTCTCTTTCTTGTCGCCGTGCTGGGGTTACTTCGATATCACGTTCATTACCACTGTCGTTTCCCATTTCATCAGCAGCATTTTTATCATCATCTTCCTCACCCTCTTCCTCTTCCTCTTCATCATTCGGTTTTACTAACTGATTCAAATCCATTAGAGCGCTGCACATACGTACTATTATTTCTTCTTTACTTCCCGTAAAATCAATGCCCAAAACGTTACAACTTGAAATAAGATCACCGGTAGTTAACCGTCTGGCATATTCTAATTGCGCTGTATATTCTTCCGAATCAATGGCAAACGCAAAACCTTCAAAATTTCTCAGCCTTTTGCGATTACTTCGATCTCCTTCATCATGGAAGATGAATTTATGCAAAGACCTTATCGCAGCTACAGACGCAGTTTTAATTTTTTCCTTTACAGCCTCGATTTGTCCCAAACACTCCATGATGGACACGTATTGAACGAATTACACAACGTAACACACGGAAAAATGTTCAAAGTTCAGTAGTTACAAGTCTTTTCCCTCAGATCACACTGTTTGTTGCTTAAATCACACTGTTTATTGCTTTAATCACACTGTTCGTTTCTTTAATCACACTGTTCGTTACTTTAAACACACTATCCACACGAAAATGTTTATGGTTCTTTTTGACGAGCCCCCAAATTTGTAGGATAGGAGGGTAAGGAGAAACAACACACGAGTACGTTTTAACAAGAAAAAGAGATTAACAATATATATTTAAGAATACACACAAAGAAAGACACACAACACTTCGGACGGCACTGCTTTCCGTCAAAGCTACTCGCAAGAACGCAAAATCACGATTGACCCGCAAGTCCCTCGCACGCGCCAAATGCCGTTAAACAAAAGACGATCGCTGATGGAAAAAACCCATGTTAACGGTCATTCTATGGAAAAAACCATGACAGCACGTGGAAATAATCCTACATAATTTATAATATTAAAACTGGTGTAAGATTTGTACAGTACAGAAATTGTAATAGATAGGATGAGTGGTGGGAGAGCCTCTGGTGGCTCGGCGATTTATAAACAGAGTGAGGAATGTGAGTCGGATAGTCGAAATTGGCAAGTGTAACGACTCTGGAACCTAAGTTCAGATAGTTACTAGCGCTAAGAAGGTAAAGAGCGGCTTTTACCAATTAAACGACTCGTTTTGGAAAATAACTAAATCTAAAGATTGTGGGATTCGTGTGGTGTGCGGTTAAGGAGTGAAATCCACAGGTCAATATCTTTCAACAATAAGGGTTTATTCAATAAAATAACGCAGATGATGAATTTAACAAATAACAAGTAACAAATAACAAAATATGAAAAGTATACTGGTTTGATTAAAGAAACTAGAATAGACTTGATATAATATTAATAATAGAAATAACAGAACTTGGCAAATTGAGCAATACGTAATAGATAATTATGAATCTAACTAAATGACTCTCGCTAGGTAATACTTTATATTAGATCGTACCTAAGTCTGTTTTCGGATGAAGCTAACTTCGCTTTTATATAATTAATTGAATTCGATATTCTATATTATTCAGTTCTCGTCTTGAACGCTATCGCAATTACAAAGTTTATATTGATTAATACGTTTATAATTTATATAATGAAAAGTCTTTTACGAAATTATTAATACTAGCGCGTGATAGTCTACCGCAGCGAGGAACACGACCTAAGTGTGATTCTCTAAGTGTACCTAAATACGCTTTCGCAAAGTTAGACAGATTAATGATTTTATCTGATATCTAACGCGGTGTAGTCGACTACTGAGATTACGCTGATGACAGAACAATATTCTTTTATTAATTCAAGTTCAAAATTTGTTTGAATCTAAATGAATTATTACCTCGGAACAGTTACTCTTTTAGTCTGACTCGACAACTAATTGTACATGACCCTTTTCGTCAAAACGAACACTGACAGCCAAAACCAGATCGCTTAATTGGGGAGCCTGCGTTAGCTAGCTACTAGAACGACCCAACGATACAGGAAAAGGTGAACAATGTAAGTCCAACAGGGTAGCAAATCAATTGATTCTAATTATAAAATCGTAATTGCTGAACTGCCACCCAAAAGACACGGGCTTCAGAGACCAAGCCGCTCAAATGGGGAGCCTGCGTTAGCTAGCTACGAAACGACCCAGAGCGAGCTCCGAGAATCTGATGGCGCGTTAGCAATCCGATGTAAAATCAAATATGAGTAGCTGAGAGCTATCCTTTCGATATCTTAGCCTTTCTTGGCGCAAAGTATAGCACTCTCCTAACGGAGTTTCAGATACGAGACCGTTTGAATGGGGAGCCTGCGTTAGCTAGCTACTAGAACGACCCACGACCAAGTATCCAAATGGCGTATACCCGCTTTACCAGTCAAGTATTAAGATTCGTTGCGGCTCTTGACAGCGAAAACTGTTCCGGTTATACTTATCTGAAGACTTCTAGCTGGCTCGACTTCGAAAACTGTTCTGCGATTTTGGCGAGCTCCGCTCGGCCTTTTATACTCGCCAGCCTGGCGAATTCTCGGAAAACCCCCATAACGTCGAAATATAATATTGTCTTATAAATTCGTAATTAGACATTAATTGTACAAACGAACGGTTTAATTACATTATAAATATCGCATTCTACATTATGGTTTACATTTCTAATATAAAAATAGTAATTTAATAGTGTTTTAATCAAATTGCATTTTCTATCTCTTTCTATACGCTGTGCACGACTTCTATACGGATCGGAGCTAAATGTATAAGCATAGGATGCTTCTAGAACATTCCATTGAATAATATTATAATTTACAACATATATTGCAATAAACTAACGTTTGACTTTAATTCTAGATAACATAATATCAGTACGCTTGATATGTAGTAACTGATTTGTTTAGCTAATAGTTTTTGATAATTAATAATATCGCAATTGTAAAATGTATTCCTATCCTTCTCTAAGCAACGCTAGAAATTCCAGGAAATTTGGGGCTAGCTTCGCGGCACGTAGGCACATCGCATTACGGAATTTTCCATATAGAATTATACATTTATTGGAGTAACTATAAAATAATACATTAATTTTGGTTTAAATGAATTAACTTAACATTTGATTGTCTTTGTAAATTACATTATCCTTTCTAAATTGAAAATATAAAATAATTATTGAAAATAAAATAAATATATATATGTATCAGTTACCGACCGCTGAACTGAATACATAAGGTAATTGGTATATAATGTACTGTCGGTAATAGTCTATTATTGTCGGTAACTAACTATTCTCACAGTGGGTAATGAAATTGAGCATAGGACTGTCATATATGAAAAAAAACTCTTCCCGGGATGTTACACAAGTTTAATAGAAGCGAGCGTGCGAAGAAAGGATCGGCGAGCGTGTCGATGATCAGAGTGCAGATTTTTGTATGTTTGCTTATTGTAATGGTTGAATGGGAACTGTGAAAATTACTTTTATTTTTGTATAAACCTTACACTGGTATGTTGCATTTATACAATTATATGCATTTAAGGGTTAGAAAATGTAGAAAGAATACCACTGTTATAGAGGTTTTATATGGAATGAATACAAGCTTCACCATTTGCTTTCAATCAGTCGTTACTGACTTTATCTTTTATGTAAACAAAAGAAAAATGGAGGACGGCTTTTTACATATAGATATAAGTACATTGATGCGAAAAGTTGTTGTGACATTGTTTATTTTACAAAAAATGAAGGAATAATCCTATCTTAATTTCTAATGAATTTACTTATAAATACTTTTACTAGTATTTATAAAATAGTATTTAGAAATAATTATATTAAATAATTGCAAAATTGCAATTACGACAGATGTGAATTACCCACTAATATGGAGCCATTCTAAATGACGGCATGAATACTATATAACACTTCGTTGATACATATAAAATATGATTCCATATTTACCCATAAGGAATGGTAATATTACTTGCTCTTTTTATTTGTTGTACCATACAGAGAAGTTACAAATACTTATTAACGCTCTGTTAATTGGTAATTACACTTTATTGAATATTATTTTTAAAAATTTGAGAAATTAGAATGGCAGTTATGATAAAATATTTTTAATACTCACTAATCAACATAATTGTATATATATATATAAACTCATTACAAATTTCAATACTACTTATTTCTTAATTTGTTATACTAAAAACAGATGCTCCGAACGCTTTTTTACAGCTACATTAGATGTGCGGTGTCTCCAGATTTAACAGTTAAACGTTATCAAGATTTATAAACATAGATCTCTTAACCAGTTAACTGTGGCGATTTTTTTGCAAAATGCGCACCAGTGTGTGTCACAATAATCAAGCGATGACGAGTTAGCTCTCAAGAATTTATGAATCCATCTCAAATCATTTACACTTTTTATTTGTTTATTTCATTTCGCGTTGATCTCTAAACATTTTAAACATATTACAATTTACGAATATAATTTAGTTTTCGCCAAAATTACAATTTAAATATCAAACTGTAACAAAATATTACGCATGACAGATATAGTCGTTATGACACAAAATTCTGCCACATCTTCATGACGGATATAGTCGTCAAACACACTTAACTGGTTAAAGCTTCATTAAAAAGTTATCACAATAATAGAAAACATAGAAAACAATGGCAAGTCATGGTTGCTGCAATGCAATACACATTTATGATTACTCAGTTTATACAAGAAACATCTAATAATAATCGATCTCGAAATGTTCACCATTTCTCGTAATTCAAAATTAATATCAGTCGAAAACAAAATTAATTACTTAGTAGTTTGAGTGGTAGAACTGCTATAAATAAAACTCAGATAGTAGACATAGTATATACTTTTACGAGACGCATTTAAGAAAACGGTTACAGGTACTGCTCCAAATTGGTTTTTCTAACAAAACAAAAAAACAAGTAATTTTTTCTACTAGTGCATATCATATTTTTTGTAAACTTCTTGGCACGAATTTTAACATATTAGGCATATTGTTAAATAATTTTTATCGTATTTTAACGAGATTTACCTCTCTATAAAATCGTTTGATCTAATTGTGTAAATTGGAATTGCTTAGAAGAAACAATTTTAAGCAATTTGCATTTATATATACAGGGTCTGACAGTATTGCTATAAAAGATAAAAAGGGATGGTAGGCGGGACGATTATGAACAGCTTTTTGCTTTGAAAATATTGCTTAAAGCTAGATTTTCGAGTTATAGGCAAAATACATTGACCTATAAGCGTGGACCGGGTACTCGATCGCGTGAATGACAGCTTTGAGTGCGACAGCTAGCTATGGTCATGAGCAAGCGAATCGATAATTGTATTGTGTAATATTTTTACCTATCTTAGTATCAATTATATCTAATGCAAGTGATAAATATATATTTCTATTCATATAAGTGAGAAATGTTTGTCGCAATAAAAGCTTTTCGAGAAAGTCTGTCAATTATTACATTCTAATTTAAAATCTGTATCTTAATATTTGTCCCTTACATAGTGACATTTAACATTAATATATTGTGTTCTTTAATGAAGGATGAGAGTTTTGATAAGTTGAACTACACTTTGATTAACAATCTAAAGAATTTCTCCCACAAATAAAAAAAGTTAAACATTATCGGTTTAAGCACACATATCTCCAAACAGTTCTTTCATTCATATTATTTCGTTTGCTGTTAAGTATACTATGGCAAATTTCGCGTCGATTGTAGACATGGTTACTGCAGTCTGTTATTGTGAGCACAAGTGATTGCATTCGAATCCCATTGAACCACATATCTTGTGGTGGCTCTTCTCGTTTGGGGTCGCCCGCACAATCGGCATCGCTGAATACCTTCAATTAAGTGTCACAATCTTTTTCTAAATCATTCTTCAGCCATTGATGTTCCTTGAAAAATACTTTATGATTTTCTGAACTGTACTTCGCTATATTTTCGTAGAATTTTCTATACATTTATTGGTTTTGCAAAGGTAATATTTCTATGCAAATGAGACTATTTATAGTTTTGTATAATACTTATATGATCTAATCAGCAAGATGTATTTGTGTGCATATTTTATGCACATCTGCTCATTTTGATTCAATTCGCGGTTAGAGAAAAATACTAACAATAAAAGTCCATTATTCTAAAATACTTCTTGAATTTTTTTACTAAATCATAAATCATGTTGTGGTCCTCTGCTACAATCGACTTATGCTACTGTACTTCAATGAATGGCACCGAAGATGTAGAAATTTGTGTTAGATGCTTCCAATCTATTTTTTTTTTTTTTTTATGAAGTTGAGTAAGATGCTGATTTCAATGTTTAAATAATCGTCTCGTAAATTTTCCATTTTGATGCTTTATGGTTGTTCATGGTCGTTTCAAAATTCAAAAGTTTACAACTTCCTGCAACTAATGTATCATCTAATTTTAAGTATTATATCTTTCTGACAATTTCAACAAATTCTTATCCCTTAAAACATTTTTATTTCTAGATGAAATATGTACATTTTCTTTTTATATTTATTTTATTTTTACTTTTTAAATATAAGTTTTTATTTTTGCTCTTTAAGACTCTTTAGGATCCCCTTTTTTGATATCGAATAAAATAATCAAGTCCATCAATTTAGGCATTATCTTTATTTAAAATTTCTTTTTGTTTCCACAAAAGATTTTATCTTTTACAACTTTGACTGCATTTCTTTCAGACACGGTTTTCAAACATAAAAGCCTATGTTCCTTACAGCAGTGATTATAACCGCGTCACGCTCATACCTGCGACGCTTACAATAATTATTGAGAAATCAATTAACGGCATATGAAGAGGTATAAAATGTCTAAAATATTGTAAAAGATTGTAAAAAGAATCATATCTCTAATAAATATGGTGATTGCCCCTCTTTACAGTAGGTGATTTTAAATCACATATCTAATAAACATTACTACATACAACAAATTCCAAAAACACGTATCCTCTATTTTATTCCATAGTTTACATACAAGAAGTTGCAAAAAAAATAGATCAACATTTAGTACAACAATTTTAACAAAAAATATAAATTTTCAAAATATTATTTAAACAAATAAAGTTTATTAAAATCTTTTTACGCACAAAAATTCCCTATTTAAAGACGAACATTTTACAAAAGAAAGCATCCAATTATCTTCTTTAATTCCTGAAATATTCCCAAAAATATGATTTCAGCCCTTAACTTTGGGGGCTATTTTCACCCCTTCAATATGCACGATTGCCGATAAAAAGAAATACGTATCAAATATTTTTTTGAGAACTATAACTCACATATGTTTCATCAAAATCGGCGTGTCTGGGTTGGATATGTTCCCTTGTAACAGGAGTAATAAAGTAAAAAATAAATATAAAACTAATATTCATTCCGTGGATGCCACTATAAAACTATCATCCGAAACCTCGCTTGTTTAGAAAACATGATATTTCAAATTTGGTACAATGTGTTAGCTAAACAGTTTTTATTACATAAGTTATGATATATGTTTTAGTTATGACCAACATAACATAAAGTATTTATATCGGTATGCTTTGTTAGTGGCATCTGTATGAAAATACCATATTTCCAAACTGTCTTTTGTCTGTTATTACGAGCTAACGCTTTAGTTACAAACCATTTCCTCCGCGGCTTTGTTTTATCTGTTCTATCAAACATGTCAAACTCGTTTACCTCCAAGCACCAAATTAAATATTATAGATCTAATTACTAACAATAGTGTTTACTTAATTCGTATATACACTGCTAAAACGGGCCTATCTTTAAAAGATCGTCAGAGTTTTGTTGCTTAAAAAAAATCAAATCTTTTGATGAATTCAGTTAAAATGGACCTTTATTTAAATATTTAAAAAAAAAAGCAATACAAATAAGGACGGTATAGTTAAAAACAAAAAAAGATAGACGGTCTGCACTTCGGCGCATTTCCTCACTGTAACCAAGGTACAGATCAAACGAGTCATCTGAAATATATAAAATAAAATTATAAGTAAAGGAAATCGATGCTGTTTTCGGCCTAACCTCCGACCTAATTTGATTATTGAACCCAATGGCATACATGTATAAAAATTATCAAAGTAGCAAGCCCATAATTACGCAAATTTTTCCAACATTTTATTTTTGTTCTCCAAAATTAGATTTGTTTTCTGGGATGTTTTAGGTTAGGCCGATAGCCACTGATTTGAAATACTACCAAAAAAAATTTCAAGGTGATCTGAACCTCCGTTTAGGTTGTAGGCTGGTTGCAAGGTCCAAAAATGGTGTTCCGAGAAAAATGCGGTTAAAGTTATATGTATGTGTATGCGCGGGATAGTGTTATGTGCGATACGGAAACAGGTCTAATAATTGCATAAAGATCCATTAAAAGGAAAAGTGCAAATTTCAAAGAAAACTCACTGTCCATTGTGTGATTCTGAAATTGTATTTCTGTTTTGCATGTAGCTGGAATGTATTGCGTGGTTAAATCTTTTTAAACCATGTTATTAATCTAAACTTTAAAAATATATTCACACATTGGCTCAGAATCTGTAACTAACAGGTTTTGTTAAGTACTGAATGAATACTTTTATTTTTGTAATGTGGTATAAGTTTAAACCACATTCGAGGACTATTGACTTGTTCCTTGGCATACGTGCGGAATACGATGGAGGAGTTTCATACATATATGTAGATGCAAACATATATGCAGGATCCACGAGAAAAACGGGGAATATCAATTTTAACGAATTTTGAGCGGAACATCTGTTTGTATGGTTCCATGAGTATTTTTTATCACTTGCTATATCGTTTTACAAATTAAACTTTTATGAGTTCTTCAGAAGCCATAGAAATTTGCGATATATCAAAAAATGGCATATGTAAAAGGAGACAATGCAATGTAAGTTATAAGTAAAAGTTGTAAATAATGAGTAAAATAACGAATAAAATGACATTTCATATTGATATCTGGAGAATATGAAGTTGTGACACCATACAGTATTTGACATTAATAGTTTTATAATCTGATATTATTTATTTTTCTGTAAGTGAAGGTGTCAAGGAGAAGCAACGGTTAATTAAGTTTTTTTAATGGAATTGTATGGTTGTTTATTTACAATCTAATAGTGTTTCGAGACGAATATATTAACCTATTATGAAGGGTATTCAAGTCATTCAAGATCATCTGCAGTAAAAAACACATTGCGTCAAAGCAATATTCGAATACATATATATCTTTAGTGGCCATTGATATATTGTTCGGGTAATTACTGATAAAGGTCACAAAACAAAAACAAACATTCCATTATATTATATGTATAAAATAATTTTGTTCTTGTTTTTAATACAAACTCAATTAATTAAATTGGAAATATTTTATGTTATTCTAAATTCGATCGATTTAAATTGAAATCTACTTCACTGGAATTATTACACTAGCCCGACTTTCAAAATATGTACATTAGTCGTTATCAGAAGAAAAAAAAATAAGTAAGTAGAAGTAATTAAAAGAAGAAAGAAATGATTATGAAGAAGTCATTAGAATAAGAAAAAAATCATATCAATTCTAGAAAAGTTGTTTACAAGTTATCGGTACATCGTTAATATTTTTTTCTTGCAGAACCGGCATTAGAATTCGAATGATGGTAGAACCGATTTGTCCACTGATCGGGAAACCGTTTCTCCTAAGTGGAACGTTATTAAAAGGGCGTAGGAGAGATTATTGCGAGTTTGGCGGTTGGTTAGCTCGTCTTAAAGTTGTTTGCCTACGGTTCGTGGCCGATAGCGAGACTTACGTAGAACGTCGTACTGACTTTACTCGTTAAACAAGCCCGCAGGCTCTTTTACGTTTCTCCTACAGATACTATGTATATACTGCTAACGTTTTCCATCTTCGTCGTTTCTAGCTTCCATTCGTGCATCACCAGACGCTGTTTCATCCAAATGTCCACTGGCTTTCAGGTTACTTTCCAAGTGACTTCCTTCTGGTCGATTGAGCTTACATAATAGGTAAAGCCGAATAAATATGAATGGCAACGCAAGCAGATAAAGCAGTTGGCATATAAAGAGGTGTGATGAATGTGTCAGTGTAAGTGGAAACGAGAAAGATGGAGAACGAGGAGAGCGGAGAAGATTAATTCCTTGAAACTCCTATGCGTAGATCTCCTATCCGCAGAGGTAATGTATCGTCAGGGTAAACTTACTAATTTGAACAAGTCAATTTATCGTTTGACCTGGCAAGCAATGAAACACAATAATGACTTGCATAACATGAATCATGGTATTTCTATTGCGATTAGCGCATTCTCTTATGTATGGCTCGTGTGCATCACAACGTTAGTATCATTTATGGTAATAGTCTTTCCATGAACATAGTGTTCCTGTACCAATTATGACGCAGTTATATAAGAACGTCGCCGAATTAACGTAATCAACGCGATTAGCATTTCAGAAGGAATAATAATTGATATAATGTCCGATGGATAATAATTCATTAATTCACATTAGGTTTGGAATATAATGGGGAAGTGTAAATAATTTTGAATTTAATTTAATAAACAGTTGTGTTTCACTTTAGACTGGTCGTTGAAAATATTAAAATGTTTTAAAGAAAACCCTCAAATATTTAATGGTCTAAAAATTGACCAATATATCCAACGTTTTTAATACTATGTGAACATGATATAAAGTTTATTGTAACAAAATAGATACTAAAATAATATAATCGAACTGAAATTAGGCATATCATTTACTTTGACTGATATTAGTACATTTTCAGAAATTACAAAAACTAATTTTTTATTTCTCAAAATCTTTGTTATAACATGTTTATAGAAAAATTAAAATATTTGTAGCGATTCATATACTTACACGGAGATCGATATATGACAAATGTAAAAATTTACATATATTTTGAATGTTACGACGAAAATCCTAATGATTTGAACATGATACATCAAATACCTACTTATGTATTTACATAATGGGAAATCACTTAATAAAATTACTGAAATAATATAAAGAGTACATAATAGCATTATATTTTATAATATTTGTTTCGGCGAATGTTTGTGTTCATCTTTTTGTACGAAAGGTCAAGCTCGGTGAAATGGTCCAACTACGAAGACACATTTTCACCGAAGCAGGTTTATTTTTAAACAATAGGTAAGTCTAATTTCAATTATTTCTACTTGTTTTTTTTTTAATTTAAAGCAGATAAGTATTAATAAATTTGTTAATTATTAGATTTTTAATTTTTTCTGATGAACAGAAAAGTTATTTTTCCGTCAAAGTGTGCGAATTTATTCTTCTGTATTCCTCTAACGAGAGACAAGAACAATTTTCGATATTTTATTTCTTATTCCTTTCGAATAATGTATAGAAGTATCGAACAAATTCGATTCATTCGATTTAAGTTAATAACATATAATTTGTTTATCTCCTATGTGTAAATAATTCATAATTCGTTCTTATTTTTTTATTACTTTACTCATTATTGGATTTAACTTTGATGTAGCAGTTTTTTGTTAGCAATTATACGATCACGGTGAAAACATGCTTGTTTACAATCACGCTCAGCCGTGAGGCTCGAAGCTATCGCTCACGCGTCCGGGTGCATTCTGTTTTTGCGTACGGATTGGACAGTGTTTTTCATTAATAATTAAAAAACTAAGCATTTTGGTAAAGAAAAAAGTTGATCAGTATCACCCTAACTACCACCCCCTGAAAGTATGCTCATCAGTAGCATCATCACTCATATAATCGATGGATATAAGTTATACACATACATTAGCGTAATTATTCATCGCATGCGTCGTAGATAAGTTAATTTAACAATGCGTTACATATATCCTAAACAACCGTTTTTTCACACTCTTTAGCTCATCCACCCTAACTTATCGAACCAATATCTTTATTATATAAACATCCTTTATAAACATCGTTTCTATCTCAATCCACTGAACTGTTATCATCACACAAACATCCTCTAATCTTCTCGGTCAATACAATACCACACCCCAACCAAATACATGAACCACCTCACTCCCTAGTCAAAAGACTGCAAAAAAGACCTTGCAATAAGCCCTCAACAGCGACTTTTACTTTAAGTCCTATTCACGACACTAGCTGCAGGGTTCGGACCCCTTAGATAAGTTTTACTAATTTAATTATTCAATTATCATAATTTTAACATCTGCATTATTATTTCTAAGTTCCATTTTTTGTAATACCTTTTACTTCGAACTAAATCTTATATTGTGAAATATATATATATATATATATATATATATATATATATATGGAACTTAGAAATAATAATGCAGAAGTTAAAATTATGATAATTGAATAATTAAATTAGTAAAACTTATCTATATATATATATATATTGTATATATGTATATTTACTAAACTTTATTCACTATTTGCTGTTCTTAGGAGCGTTCATTACATAGAATAGTACCTCGGTTATATTGGATTTAGAGGTGCGAGAAGTAGCCGTACGGAACCCACATGAAACAAAATCCAACTATTTTAATCCACACTGTACATGGTGATGCGAGAATTAGCCGCACGGTGTGGACATGGTGTATTTGATATTTGTGCATTAATTGTTCATGGGAAGAAAGCGACACGGAGATCATCGATACCAGCTAAGAAAGTTATTGCGAGCATTATACAAACCAGCTATCTAAAGCTTCGCGCTGCGTACAGTTAACCCCCACGCAAAACCAGTGTAGAAACCCATCACGATCGACCTACCAAAGCGAACGACCATCGACAGGTATTTTTATTTCAAGGAATCGGAACGAACACAAATTATTAAGGAAGCACTAGGATAAGTTACTGTGCTGCATTTGCGCACACGGGATCCCTGACAGACGACAGACGCACATACCGCGTGGCCAAAAAGATTATGGCTTAGCGTCAATACCGGATCTTCGGATTCGAGCGAAGTACTATCCGGGACCAGCATAGCATCCGAGTTCAAACGCAATATGAGCGCTAAAAATTAACTACACCTGTAAAATGGAAAAGCAACTTTTATCCAAGGGGCGACTCGTATCTACAGGATGTTTCATAACTAGTGTGGGTCCGGGAATGAGTGAATTATTAAAAAAAAACATGGATAAATCAAAGTACGAGAATTGCTTGTGACCGGACTCGAGAGCGATAGCTTTGAACCTGGCGGCTACGCGCGAACATGAACAAATCCGGAACAGTCTAAACATTTAATAAGAAGCCCTTATGTTAATATTTAGTTAAATAATGATCAGAATAATTAAAAGCAATGTTCACTTATTCATTTTTCGTTAATACGTGATAAGCAAATTTGATAAAATACCGCATGTGATAAGAATTGAATGAATAGAAAAGAGTCGCTATTAACGGAGGTACTGCATCTAGTAATTATTGTATCTGCATGTACTGTCCCTGGCCATTGCATAAAGACTACGTACGAAAATTTTACTTTCATGCCTATAACATTATGTTGTATATGGATTAAGGACCGTGTAAGCGTTTATGTGAGGCTCGAGTATCAATGACGTGTAAAACCAAATTTGGTGAATTCCATAGAAAATGTCTGGAACTTACTCAAAAGACTAGTTTACAACTCTTTAAGCACCACATCATTTGAATTGAAAACAAGAATTACAGATTTTTGAGGAAATAATGAAGATATAAATCATGTAATCAAACAATAAGATACAAGCTATCATCAAAGCAAAAAGGGTAGAAATATAAGATATTAACACGTTCACGCCGGCATGACCCACCGGTGGGTCACACTTAATTGTCCCGTGAGCGACGTGTATCACAGGTGGGTTTTCAAAAAATAAGTTTATTTTATTTTTTGTCAACATTATAAACAAAAATTGAGTATTATAAGCATTAACATTCAATATTTTAAATTGATAACAATTATTTATTTATAAGCATGCAACTTTTTAAAACATTCTAAACATAATGCTGGCTGGCCCTTACAAATTTACAATATGTTCTTACTTTTTTACTTTTTTTCGTGGCGTATAATCTACCTTGTATTTTCGATAATTGTTTGTAACATTCTTTACATCGTTTTCTTGTTTTTCTGGCAGCCCCTTTGACCGATTGTAGAAAATGTGTGCGTTTTCTTGACCGTTTTTTTTTTCTATTTTACATTCTTTAATTTCTCTGTGAAAAATTCAAAAAGGAAAAGTGCTAACCGCCCCTGTAGAAGAAAAGATTATTTTATCTACCTTTACACTTGATGCAAAAAATGTATGTTCTGAAAATCAATGTCAAAACTGTTTTGATTTCGTATTTAGCGCGTTCGAAGCTTCGAAGGAGCAACAATGTCGCGCCGCCCGACGAAGCGAAATGTAACGTCCCTGCGACTAGACTCAGGTATTTTACAGCACTTATGAAGCAAAGAGCGGCTTTTGTTTATTAAGCGACTCGTTTTTACTATAACTAATTCTAAAAGAATGTGGGATCGTGGTGGCGTGTGGTTAAAGAGTGAAATCTACAGGTTAATACCTTTCATTAATTAGGTTTATTCAAATAATGATGAGAAAAAGAGTTATAATTAACAATTACTTTAGTAAATATAAAAATGTATGTGTGACTGAATTCTATAAGCAAATTGGAGTATAATAGACTTGTTGTTGACGCAAATCGCAGAACGGTAGCTAACTACTTCAATTACGCGGTTTTATAATGATATACGCAACGCAAGAAAATAACGCAATTTAATAATGGATCTAGATCCTAACAAAACTGACAGAACAATATTTGGTTAATTACAAAAACTTTAAAATTTGTATTAAATGTAGAACAGTTACTCCTTGTTTGACTCTAAACTAATTAGATTCATGGCCCTTTTTGTCAGAACACAAATCGACACCCAAAACCTGATCGCTTAATTGGGGAGCCTGCGTTAGCTGGCTACTAGAACTACCTAACGCTGCAAGAATCAAGTGACCGACGTGTGACCAACAGGGTTGCAAATACAAATGACTCGACTTTAATTATTTATTGAAATTACTGAAACGCCACCCAAAAGACACGGGCTTCAGAGTCCAAGCCGCTCAATGATGGGGAGCCTCCGTTAGCTGGCTACTAAACTACCCAGAGCGAACTCCGAGAATCTGACGGCGAATTAGTAATTCAGGAAAATAAGAAATATGTATGAGTGACTGGCGAGCTCTCGTTGATGCCTTAGTTTCTTTTGGGGCTGAGCATAGCACTCTCCTTACGGAGTTTCAGATACAAGACCGTTTGGGGGATTGGCGTTGGCTGTCGTGGCGAGCGCACGTCTTCGGGGGTCGCTCCGCGATAAATTACAATTTTGGTGCGAAAAAGTGGTTTAAGTGTGATAAATAATGTTGTGAAGTGAGGGGAGACCGTGGGGGAAGTGGGCGGTGAAATTTTGTGAAAATCGAAAGTGGAATAGTGAAGTTATAAATAAAAAACGAAATTTCGGTAATGGCGACCTCCACGCGACGCGAGGAAAAGCATGGGGTGCAAACCCATGAGTAATCGAAAACGAGGAAGCGAGTGTTCGGTTCGGAGTGTTCGGATCGACCGCGGAATAAATAAATATGTGCGCGACTTAAATACGATTATTTTTATATATCGCGAGTGAAATAGTGCAATTTAAGGGTGAAAGCTGCCCTCGAAGAAGGACTTGCGTGAACACGTGGTCGTGCGGCATGTAGAAGTTGCGAGAGAAAGTCGTAGAAATTAGATTAATTAATTATAAAGCAAATGTCATTAGGGATTTAGAGTGCGGGAAGGGGTGAATGAGGCATACTGAATGCACGCGGTGATTGGTTTTGGCTATTTTTGTATTTTCTTGATAGTAAATAAATAATGGCGTCGGTCAAGCATGCTTCGATATATCGTACGGACACGTGGGCATCTCCGCGCGAGGGAAAGCGTAGAGCGTAAAGGCCGGTTCACAAACATTCAACATGGCCGGGGAAGAGTCGCTGCAGGCGCATGGAGAGCGGCCCTTAAGGACGAAGCCTAAAGGCAAAGCGAAGGCATGCGGCAACAAGTAAGATGACGGAGGAAGGATCGCCGCAAGCGCTTGGAGAGCTGCCTTCAGGGACGAAGCCTATGGGCAAAGCGGAGGCACGCGGCAACAAGCAAGATGGCGGAGACATGGCGCGTTTTTCAAATGGTAAGCGGATTGGTTGAAGCAAGAAGACAGGGAGGAGGAAAAGAGGAAGAGGCGGAACGACACGGAACGAAGTGAAGGAAGGAAGAAATAAATAAATAAATAAATTAATTAATAAATGAAGTGAAGTGAATGAGATTAATAATAATAATAATAATAATAATAATAATATTAATTAGTTCATAATTAACAAATAAATTATTATAAATAGTGAAGTGATTAGTAGGTTAATAAATTAATAAATAATAAATAATAAATAATTAACAGATAGGCAACTAACTCGGTGTAGTGTTAGGAAAGTGTTGTGAGAGTGCAGTGAAGTGCTAGGAGTGTTGCGGGTACAGGGGAATATACGTAACCACGTGCGCGAGTGCAGAAGAACAGTGCAAAGCGGGAAAATGACGGAAAAGTGCTGGAAGAACTGTGGAAACGCTCCAGCACTTTGGAAACTCCGAAGACACAACGATGGTGGAGAAAAGGGGCCGCACTGAGAATAACCAGAATATCCAGCATGGCGAGGGAAGGAACGCTGCGAACACTTGGAGAGCGGCCCTAAAGGGTGAAGCAAAAGGATGCAGCAACAAGCAAGACGGCGGAGGCACGGCGCGCTTTTCAAACGGCAAGAGGAGGGGAAGAAGTAAGAGGACAGCGAGAGGGAGAAGAGGTAACGGCAAGAGGAGGGAAAGAAGCAAGAGGACAGCGAGAGGGAGAAGAGGAAGAGCAGGAGCAGAAGAAGCGGCGAAACAAAAATAGAAACGACCGATCAAACGACTCAAACCCGCAAGGGAGGAAACCGGTGTCAGCCTGGTCATAGCACCATTAGGGGGCACAAAACGGGGACCGACTGAGCGGGGGAGAGGAGGGAGAGAGGTCAATTGAGCAAAGCACCCTTCTGATCAACTGTTGATTCAACTAGGGACCCAGTCGTCAGCCTGGTCATGGCACCATTAGGGGGCGACAATGGGGACCGAGTGGGATCGGCGGAAGAGAAGAAGGAGAAAACAAGACACGATCGATCGAACGACTCAAACCTGCAAAGGAGGAAACCGGTGTCAGCCTGGTCATAGCACCATTAGGGGGCACAAAACGGTGACCGACTGAGCGGGGGAGAGGAGGGAGAGAGATTAAACTGAGCAGAGGATCCTTCTGATCAACTGCTGATTCAATTAGGGACCCAGTCGTCAGCCTGGTCATAGCACCATTAGGGGGCGACAATGGGGACCGAGGGGATCGGCGGGAGAGAAGAAGGAGAAAACAAGACATGGTCGATCGAACGACTCAAACTTGCAAAGGAGGAAACCGGTGTCAGCCTGGTCATAGCACCATTAGGGGGCACAAAACGGTGACCGACTGAGCGGGGGAGAGGAGGGAGAGAGGTCAATTGAGCAAAGCACCCTTCTGATCAACTGTTGATTCAACTAGGGACCCAGTCGTCAGCCTGGTCATAGCACCATTAGGGGGCGACAATGGGGACCGAGGGGATCGGCGGGAGAGAAGAAGGAGAAAACAAGACATGGTCGATCGAGCGACTCAAACTTGCAAAGGAGGAAACCGGTGTCAGCCTGGTCATAGCACCATTAGGGGGCACAAAACGGGGACCGACTGAGCGGGGCAGAGGAGGGAGAGAGACTAAACTGAGCAGAGGATCCTTCTGATCAACTGCTGATTCAATTAGGGACCCAGTCGTCAGCCTGGTCATAGCACCATTAGGGGGCGACAATGGGGACCGAGGGGATCGGCGGGAGAGAAGAAGGAGAAAACAAGACATGGTCGATCGAACGACTCAAACTTGCAAAGGAGGAAACCGGTGTCAGCCTGGTCATAGCACCATTAGGGGGCACAAAACGGTGACCGACTGAGCGGGGGAGAGGAGGGAGAGAGGTCAATTGAGCAAAGCACCCTTCTGATCAACTGTTGATTCAACTAGGGACCCAGTCGTCAGCCTGGTCATAGCACCATTAGGGGGCGACAATGGGGACCGAGGGGATCGGCGGGAGAGAAGAAGGAGAAAACAAGACATGGTCGATCGAGCGACTCAAACTTGCAAAGGAGGAAACCGGTGTCAGCCTGGTCATAGCACCATTAGGGGGCACAAAACGGGGACCGACTGAGCGGGGCAGAGGAGGGAGAGAGACTAAACTGAGCAGAGGATCCTTCTGATCAACTGCTGATTCAATTAGGGACCCAGTCGTCAGCCTGGTCATAGCACCATTAGGGGGCGACAATGGGGACCGAGGGGATCGGCGGGAGAGAAGAAGGAGAAAACAAGACATGGTCGATCGAACGACTCAAACTTGCAAAGGAGGAAACCGGTGTCAGCCTGGTCATAGCACCATTAGGGGGCACAAAACGGTGACCGACTGAGCGGGGGAGAGGAGGGAGAGAGGTCAATTGAGCAAAGCACCCTTCTGATCAACTGTTGATTCAACTAGGGACCCAGTCGTCAGCCTGGTCATAGCACCATTAGGGGGCGACAATGGGGACCGAGGGGATCGGCGGGAGAGAAGAAGGAGAAAACAAGACATGGTCGATCGAGCGACTCAAACTTGCAAAGGAGGAAACCGGTGTCAGCCTGGTCATAGCACCATTAGGGGGCACAAAACGGGGACCGACTGAGCGGGGCAGAGGAGGGAGAGAGACTAAACTGAGCAGAGGATCCTTCTGATCAACTGCTGATTCAATTAGGGACCCAGTCGTCAGCCTGGTCATAGCACCATTAGGGGGCGACAATGGGGACCGAGGGGATCGGCGGGAGAGAAGAAGGAGAAAACAAGACATGGTCGATCGAACGACTCAAACTTGCAAAGGAGGAAACCGGTGTCAGCCTGGTCATAGCACCATTAGGGGGCACAAAACGGTGACCGACTGAGCGGGGGAGAGGAGGGAGAGAGGTCAATTGAGCAAAGCACCCTTCTGATCAACTGTTGTTTCAACTAGGGACCCAGTCGTCAGCCTGGTCATAGCACCATTAGGGGGCGACAATGGGGACCGAGGGGATCGGCGGGAGAGAAGAAGGAGAAAACAAGACATGGTCGATCGAGCGACTCAAACTTGCAAAGGAGGAAACCGGTGTCAGCCTGGTCATAGCACCATTAGGGGGCACAAAACGGGGACCGACTGAGCGGGGCAGAGGAGGGAGAGAGACTAAACTGAGCAGAGGATCCTTCTGATCAACTGCTGATTCAATTAGGGACCCAGTCGTCAGCCTGGTCATAGCACCATTAGGGGGCGACAATGGGGACCGAGGGGATCGGCGGGAGAGAAGAGGGAGGAAACATAAGGAAATTTGGCTGGCGCCTAAACGGCGGCAACAAATGAAAGCAGCAACAATGGCGGGCAACGCTATGAGCGACCCGAAGGCTTGGCAGACTTTTTGATCGGAAAGTACTGGAACGAGGAACTTGAACGTCAGCCTGGTCACAGCATCATTAGGGGACGGATTGAGAACCGAGGGAAAGTGCTGGAAGAGAGAAAAGAAATAAATACCGAGAGCAATGGGCTCATGTAGCGTTGTGGAGAAAGACTGGGGCGAAGTAGGAACAAAAGGGGAAAAGCGGGCAGCGAAAAGGGGAAAAGAGATAAGCGGAATCCTAAGCGAGAAGCGGAAGTCGAAATTAGGCGCGGGGCGGAAACGCAATCATGCGAGCAAATATCAACGAATTTGCGCAGGGGGCGAGGATGAGAGGAATATTAGAATACGTTACACATATATTATGTCATACTATATATTTATACTCTATATGTATATTTTACGTGTCACTTATTACATATTTATCTATCTGCTGTTATTTACATACTTATTCATTATATTACTTCATTGGTCTAACAGCGACGGTATTAGAATTGATTACGCACACAGGGAATCGCATATGAACAAATAGGGGGAGCAGGAAAGAAACAGCGCGGGGGGGGGGGGGGGGGGGACCGAAACAGAGGCAAGAGTAGAAACGAATAGCGTTAATTAGGCATAGGGAAGGAAAGATTGTAAAGCGCGGAGATATCTACCTATTAATCGACGATCGAGGGGGCGGGGGGCTGGGGCGGGGGCGGAAATACGGAAACGAAATATGAGCGACAGGCAACACGCAGGGGATAGGCAGTAGATAATAGACTACAGATCGGCACTTAGGTGGGAAATGGTGGAGGAGGTCGCAGTTTTACCGTATGTTCGAGCCCACCGGGAGGCGGTGCCGAGGGGGCGTTACAAGGTCAGCTGGAGGTCAGCGCATTTTGCCCGGGAGCCTCCCCTAGATCTTGACGCAGCCCCTAGGGCCAAAACCCTTTGGTTGAGAGCATCCAGTCTCCACACATGGAACACACACGCGAGGGGGGGGGGGGGGGGGTAGTCTTTCTTCCACAACTGCGAGCGATGGCCTAGACCAGGTACACTATGCCCCATCCGGTAAGGAAGCCTGGCGGGTTGCCGCCAACCCCCGCGTAGCGGGGGCGGGAGACAGTTTTAGTGAGTAGGCCGTGGAAACCGCCCCTCTTCTAGGGGCGCCGGAAGCGGGAGTCTCACACTATCTGGGCTATCTTCCCAGGTGTCCGTTACTGGATTTCTGTCTTCCTTAAACAAAAAAAAAAAAAAAAAAAAAGATACAAGACCGTTTGAACGCGGAGCCTGCGTTAGCTGGCTACTAGAACTACCCAACGATCGAATATCCAAATGGCTGATACCCGTAATACGTTAAATCGTATTTTTAATAATTTTTATATACGCAAATTATAAGTGTTTTAATAGAAGAAATAATTAATCGCAAACAATACATAAAATTATAGCTAAAAATATAACGCAATTTATAATGACTGAATAATTAATAATATACATAATATAAACATTTAAATAATAATTTATAATAACTGTGTTTCGAAGTATATCTTTTGTCTCTTTCTAACTAACGCGCGCGCCATCGATCGGTGATCTACTCTAAACAATGTTGCGCGCGTGAGCTAACCCCATCCCATTACCATGCGAATTTTTATGGCGCGGTCGGTAATTTGCGGTCGGTAATACAATAGAGAAAGATGTTAGAATTAAAATGCTTCTCTGTTTATCGGCTGGATGATGTACCCGGGGACGTTACAGAAACGTAAATATTCGTCCCGGCGTCAACGTGTTAAAATGTGTTAATTATGATATACACAGCAATTTGAACAGACCTTTTAATTTTACGGAAAACATGAAAAATGATCAAAACTACTTGAGTATAGTAATTGGCAACTATTATAAAAATACGCTACGCTTAGTAAATGACAAATGATATTTGCAATGATACAATAGATATTAGGTAACCAATTAGTCTGAAGCGTTAATTATCAATTTGACTATTACTACTAATTTATTAATCGTCTACTAGCTGACTTTGGAGGTGTAAACCGCACAGTGAGAACTCTGATCCTCGCTAACCTATTAAACTTAAAGCAGACTTCAAGTATTTGACGATTGAGAATTAACAATCCGATATGTAAAAGATATAGAAATATAGATATGGCTAAAATACATGCTTTGCCATATCAAGTTAGGCCCTTTTTATTATTTTTTGACCCATATGCGAATGAAAAATTCTTACAGGATATCTGAGAGTACTTTTGGACTAATAAAAAATGTAATAAACAAATTATACGAAATGTAATGCTACAGTTGTACAAATAAAGAAGCATTATATTTCAAATGTTACATTTCATCTTGATCTACTTTAGATTTTAATGAATCTCAAATTTATCCTTGAGAAATACGTCTGTTATTTAAATTAAAGTGTATCATCGAAAAATTTTAAAATACCATTAAGTGGTCAATATACAAGAAGGGTTGGAGAAGAACCTATATAATTTCAACTAATAAATAAATTGGTGATCAATAAATATTTCAAATTGAATTGATGTATAATGACTTCCGTACCTTTCCTTTCACTTTTGATCAGCTAAACATTGCTTATCAGAAATATTTACATGATTTTTAATGTTTCAACTATTGAATAAATTCTGTTATGATTAAAAATAATAAACCATTAATGTACTTAAAAATGCATTCATTGATCAATTTAAATATTTTGGGTCAATCTGTCGATGTTATTGTTCTGCCATCACTATAACCTTTTGTGCAGTTTTAATAATCTGGTAAAAAAATGTTTTCAATAAAAGTTAAGTGGTACTTAGCCGGCTATAAACCTTAGTTAGCATGAAAAGTTAAAATAAGAATCTTTTTCGGTGATAAAGTAAGATCACATTCGTGTTTTAAACATATTAATGTACAATTTCTGCCTACATAATGTTGCAGTTGATGTCAACACGAATCCAAAGACCTCTAACACTACCGCTTTATACCTGGCAATAGTGCTATAAAAATTTCGGTCAGCTCTTCGAGGCAGAAGTTCAACCATACGCTGCTACTTTTTGAAAACTGCGTGAAACTCGCTCCTCAAGTATTCTTCTTTAAGACTGTGAAAGAGGTTATGTGAATGAAAAGACGCGTATAGAGTAGGAACTATATAAATAATTATATTTACTTAAGTGTGATAAAAGAAATATTATACAGGGTGTTCGGCTACTGGTGGGCATAATTTTAGGGGGTGGTAGCTGGAGTGATTCTGAATAACTTTTTCCTTTACCAAAATGCTGGTTAAAGCTTAGTTTTTGAATTATTAATGAAAAACACTGACCAATGAGAACGCGTATAGACCGGTCGCGCGACAGCGTGAGCGACAGCTTCGAATATGACGGCCGATCGTCGTCGTGAACAAATGTATCGATACTGTCGGTATAACGTCGGTATAACGTCGGAATAACATCGGTATAATAGAAAGCTATTAGATGAAAGTTACATTGAATAATGAATAAAAAGATCTGGATTATTGTTGAATTATCATTCATTCATGAATAAGAAATAACAAAATTAGTCTCTATTCACGTAATCAAAGTAAATCGAATTTATTCAATACGTTTATTCGTTATCGCAAAGAAATAATAGCTAAAATATGGAAAATTATTTTCGTTAGATATTGTAATGATGAAAAAGAACAAATTCTCATTTTTTAAGTATTGAGTAACTTTTCTATTCAACAAATAAAAATGTGAATTGAGTAATTAACAAATTTAAATGTAGCTCACCCATTAAACTGCAAATAATCACAATAAAAATGCGTCTCTGTCACCGGTCCTTACTGTTAATATAAATCAAACACCATACAGAAACTCTCAAAAAACTCTCAAGAAATCACTTTTCTTTATCATTTTTCACTAATTTGCACTAATTTTCACTGTGAGTCCGACACGTAAATAGGACGAATGAAAACACGTGAACGAAAATTCATAAATGATTTAAACTATACTATCTTCAAAGCAAGAAAACGGAATTTTCGATTAAAAACAACGATACATTTTATTTCGACAATAAACGATGACTGTCGATCGACGCCGCAGTCGTTCAACAGATCATCGTTGCATGGCAACCGTTCGCGACGTATGCCTCGCGATCGAGAACAAAATCGCGATCCGTGGCCAGTCTAACAATGTCTTCTTATAAAATATAATATAATTTCGATTCCTTAATTCGGATATCTTATAATGAGAATAGTGTATCGTTAAACATACATATCTATGAATAATCGTTCACGCGTTTTCATTCGGTCCGTTTACCGGTTGTGCTTATGTTGTGCAATTATTATTAGAAAAAGACAGTGAAATAAATTGAGAGTTCATTGACCCTGCCAGGACATCAGCTGTTGGTGCTCTGATCGGTGGATCTACCCGGTGACACAAATATTTTTTATCGAAGCTAATTTTTCCATGAATCAATGAGTAAGTGTTATTTAAGTTACTTCTGTATTTTTGAAATTAAACGTACGCAGCAATAGATTTATTTCATTTCAATGAGGTACTGCATTAGATATTCCATTCCAGTTTTATCCCATTTCATAGACAAGGTACTCATTCGTTTTGAAATGTGAATTTATTCGTTTGCTTCATTAGTATAGTTGACAAAATTAATTTTTGCGAATTTATTCTGTTTCCTTTGTGAAGGCATAAAATAAATACAATATACTTCGTCTGGTTGTTGTAAACAACAACTAATTGGTTTATTTCTCATTCACGAATTACGAAGAATGTAATATTATTCTTAACATGTTAATTCATTATTCGATTTAACTTTTACCTAATAGCTTCCTGTTATACCAACGTTATACCGAGGTTATATCGACAGTATCGATACATTTGTTCACGACGACGATCGGCCGTCATATTCGAAGCTGTCGCTCACGCTGTCGCGCGACCGGTCTATACGCGTTCTCATTGGTCAGTGTTTTTCATTAATAATTCAAAAACTAAGCTTTAACCAGCATTTTGGTAAAGGAAAAAGTTATTCAGAATCACTCCAGCTACCACCCCCTAAAATTATGCCCACCAGTAGCCGAACACCCTGTAGAAAGAGTGAGAAAGAGGTCGGTGATTACAGTATGGGTGTACAATTAGAATTAACTGTAAAATGTAACAGTATATACATCCATACCTAGAATATTCGAAGATGTCCGCAAACCGTAATTAGACAATATGCTCATAAGGGCAGAGAGCACGTGTCCGCTACTTTGGCCGATATTTTTAGAATAAGGGGTTTTCCATGATATGAAAAAACTCAATAAAAATTTGAATATTATTTAAATTACATACCACCATTTTTAATTAACTAAGATCGAATAATTCTCTTACTTAAATAATAATATATCATTTTTTCCTTTTCCGCTTTGTAGTGTTACCGATTTGGAGCTTTGTGTCAAATAATGCAAAAAGATTGACTACACTTATGTGTGATTACGCACGCTTAAAAATTAACCGTGTAATTTGTAATTTATTAACGAAGTTATTGGAAATTACATATAAATAATTTTCTTTCTTTGACTCATACTATTTTAATCATTGAAGGCATTTTCGTGAATATTAGAAATGGTTATATGTATACACAAGTACGCAGATGATTGATCGTGTATTCGGATAATCGACATGTAAGTAATTAATATGCAAATTTTACTGCAAAGCAAAGGGTTATAAAATCATCTTAAACTTTTTAAAAATTTAATACAGATCATTTAAAAACAGTAAACGTCCAAATTGGTTTAGAAATAAAAGCTGTATAAGTGTTGTAAATAAGTCTTGTTTGAATAATTAACATACAACGAAAGCAACAAGAGTTATTACAACTGTAAGAATAAGCGAATGCTACATTTTGTTTTACAAACAAAATTTTATTTCATGTCTGCCGATATTTATTTTACATTCATTCATGTAAATTACGTTTTGGAGTGGGAGTGAGGTTACATTTTGCACGTAGAAGGATGTCTTGTAGTGGTAGCCAGATAGTGCCTTTTCGTGTCTAACATACGTGTACCGCTCTTTATTGTCGCCAAAATTGTGTCCCTTCAGCCAATAAACTAACTTAGTTTAGACGGTTTCGGAATATTCTACCCTCAATTTTTACCGTTGTGACCTGAATACAATTTAATTATTCGCATGCCGTAGACAAAAATATTCGTACTGTTGGATATATATTTTGATAAAATAATTTCGATTTGTTTTTATCTAACTGCTGTGTTTTATTTTATATATTGAAATAAAAAAAAGAAGAAACTTGAATATACATATAAATAAGGTTTATATATGGTGAAAAGATTATCATCGCTTCAAATAATTTTGGACTCTGACATTTGAAAATTATCAGTGTATTTTGTAAGAGGAAAAGGAAAAATAACAGGACTAAATTGCTTTTTTAAAATTGACATCAGGATTTTAATTATTTTTCGTACATGAGCGTATTTACGTGACGGAATCGCGTTAATAAATGACAATTGTTTTAAACAAAACTTTCCATTAACAACTCACACGATTCCTGGTACAGCGCTCACTTATAAAAAGGCATTATATAAGCCTTCCTATAAAGACTTCCTATAAAGATGTTTTCACACGTAATACTATTTGCGTAATTGAATCTTCAAAATGTATGGGAAACGGATTTTCCTGAAACATGCAGTATTTGAAAATAACGTCTCTAAACTTAACTGTATTTCTACCACGATTTTGTGTATACCTATTATAACCATTAACGACTATTCGTTTGAATGCAAATAATTGTCAAAATTGTTGGGATTTCAAATTATTAGTTAAATGTAGATAATTTGATGCATATATTTATTGATACATTTATATGTTTTTATTAGAGATTATTTAATCAAGTTATAAATTCTAGCTTAATTCATCAATCTACAAAATATAAATATAGTGGTGTACACTAAAATGCAATATGGTGGGAAACAAGCAAATATTAAAGTTATATCGCGACTCCTGTATTTTTCGTTACAACTGAAATCGGGATTCTCTAATTTGATTATAATTAATATTATGCTGCAAAATGGTGTTGATATTTATATGTAAAATGGTTTCAAATTAAACACTTTCATGAAGTACTTAAGGTGTTAAAAGGAACTTCATGGTAGAAATAAATATTAATTTAACAACTATTATATGAAAAGTCAAAAAATTAATTATGGAGAAATGATTCAACTTAGAGAATAATTTTGAGGTATAAAATAATTTTAAGAAAAAAAATACGCCGACTTCGAAATGCACTAAAAAGTACAAAATAATTTCTATTTCCTAATGAAGTAATTTCTATTTCATTCAATCATACAATTACGTAACAAATATGAATGAAACCTATTTACTCGTTAGGTAGTATATTAAATACATTTCAACCTTTTCGGAGGCGGCGCAACAACATATTCGAAGGACATTAAAATCGTTCGAAGTTGATTTCAAAAGTTAACAACAATTTTTCGCTAATATCTCGAAAACTAAAGCTTTCCGCGAAATTTGTATATGAACAAAATTGTTCAGAATCATGTCCATGATAATATATTAAAAGCACACTAAAATCGAGAAAAGTTTATTTCAAAAGTTGCCGGTTTTTTTGCAATAACAATACTTTGTAATTAAAAAATGAAAAATTTTTTGATAATGGTACCAATGGGGAGTCAGAACCTACCAGATGCAAAAGGTTTCATTCCGATCAGTCCACCCAGCTAGGCGCAATCGGTGAACATACATAGGAAAAAAAAAATATACTGATCGAATTGAGTAACCTCCTCCTTTTTCGAAGTCGGTTAAAAATGGAAGATTTTGCTGTTTTAAATTAGATTGCATTTCAATAGTGCAATACTAACAAACCAGAATATAAATGGAAAGAATAAAAATATAAATAAATAGTAATCAAAATAATGATTTAAAAAAATATTGCTAATTAATGAAACAAAATATACAAAATAAATATGAGAATTGATAGCGGAGAAAAAATTAGAAGTCAAAACCACATTAATAATAAAGAATGAAAAATAATTGATAGAAACAATGAATATAATGTATAACATAGTTATTTTTTAATTGAAATATACTACCGAAATTTTTATGTTTCACTTTATATCTGCTTTAACTGTATTTCAATAAAATATGAAAAATTCACAGCTCTACTGTATTAAGTGGAAATAATAATAATTGTTAATTGCTCGTGTTTACCTCGATGGCGTTCAAGTCTTGTAGGTGTTTTGCACGCTTGTGCCAATAAAAAACAAAGTACTATGCTCGAAGGATGACTCGATAGTTCGGGAAAAATACTAACAATAAGTGTCTAGATTAAAATGCTCTATTGATTACTATTGGAATTCTAGTTTATTTCTAATTATAGGAAATAGGCGGTGAGATAAAGTAATGATACTCAATTAGATTTTAACAGAAACTTTAATTTAACTTCTGAAGCTCGGAAAAGTACGTCTTTACTGTAACACTTCTTCCTTCCCTGATTAGCCGAGCGAAAGGAGATGTTGTGAGAGGAGAGTACGGACCTTTTTAGAATAGGGTTCGCGTTGAAAGATTTCAAGGCAAGAGGAAGGACAGTAATTCAGCCAATGACACACTCGTTAAAATCTGGTAGACACGAAATTTATTAAACTTTAGTATTTAATATGGATAGTTTATAAATTCTTTGTTCTTATACCCCGAGCGCTTGAACGTGGCCCCGCGATATTAATGGCAAAATTCTTTGAAAAGCAAATCCGCTGATGGGAGATTGTGATATCCGCTTTAGACTAGATTTCTGTTCTTATCCTCCGGAGAGTTTACAAAAACGATTTGGAATTTGCTAGCTACTGATGTTTATACCCAGATGAGCGTTCGTCACCTAGCGTGGTAAATATACATTCGGCCTTGACAAGGCCGCGGCAAGTGACACGTGCGACAAAAACCCCTTTGACTTTAATACATTGTTTGCAAGTTATTCTAGCTAGGATGCTGGTGCTCAACTCGCGGCGCACTATCGTTAGACTACGCTCTTTAGAGCGTGTGACACAGGAATGTTCAAAATATGATCAGTGGGTTTGTGAGCCACTCAATCACATTTGACATTGGCCACGCCACTGTGGCTATGAGCTAACAGTAAAAGAAGGAATGCACACTCGAGAATCGTGTGGGTTCCGGCCCCTCTGTAACTCACGACACACAAGGGTAACGATAGCTCCAAATCCTCAATTCTGGTTCCGAGTCACGCCAAAAAGAACTTCCAAATTGCAGTAAACTGCCCGAGCTCAGGAGAGAGTGAATAACGAACCTGAGGGTTTCTGGGGCCTGAAGGCTTCGTTATCACCCCTGGCTTTGCTCGTTTGTAATTCGTCTATACGTGAGATGGGAGAGGCACTCGTCTGAGCGAGCGGGTCTCGTTTCTCCGATTTTCAAATTAACAATAACTTGGAAGTTTTCTGTCTATTAGATTTATCACGTCACCTACTTCGCACTCCAAACTGCATTAAAATGCCTGAGCTCAGGAATGGATGAAAAACGAGTTTTTGGGATCTAGGGCCTCAAACACGTTATCACCATTGGCTTCACTCGTACGACATTCGCGAGTACTCAAGATGGGAGAGGCACTTTTTAGAAATAAGTGAGTCTCGGTTCTCGGATCTTCGAATGTACGTAAATCTGGAGTGGTTTCCTAATTGACTCTGATCCCCCGGTTGCAAAATCTCCGATTTTCCAAATCGCGGGAATAACGCGTAACCGTACCGTGATACAGTTTGGATCAACGACTCCTCAGTTTGAGGCGCGAACAATAACCGCGAGCACCAGCCGTTTTACTGCGTGTTCGATAGTCAGTTTGACTCAAGCTATGTTCCGTTTTTCGTTAGGCGGACCCCCTTGTTAGAATTACGAGTGATCTAGAAGCCGGTCGAGATCAGAGTGACGATCGATTTCACGGCTTGCGGGTCGATCGCTCACCTGTTACCTGGAGGGGATAACACGCATGCGCTATTAGGGCGCGTGACGAAATAGTCTGCCTAATTGCTCTCTACCCCACCCCGCAATCCGCGAACTATGAATCGCTAATATGTGAGCGTACTTTGTACGGTTACATTACTAGTCAAGGAAAACCGTAAGAATGAGAAAACTCGTCGAAGGAAAAATCCGTTACGAGTCTATAGACCCTATGGGTCCTATGGTGAAAAACAAACATCTGCAACCTCTTGAGTCGAAACTCCAACGTTAGTGAAAGTTTACGACCCGATGATTTTTGCTGAAGGCAACACTTATTGTGTTGAATAAATCCAACACTAATCGATTGCTATTTTGCATCTGTCTAGAGTGTCTAAAACTATGACCGATGTCATAGATGTTCCTGGCGGGGAAGGAATGTTGTAATAGGTTAAAAAAAAAAAGAAATGTATGGAAGGGAGGTGGAAAGTTTCCGTCCTTCTTGGGTTTCTCCCACTCGCTAAACATGACTAATTCGACCCTTACCGTGGCAAGCAATAAAGTCAAGCAGGGCGCTGACCGTGGTAAAATATGCGAGAAATAATGGACTAGAAAGTTAGAAATGCTAGTAACTGACGACCAAATGTGAACAATGAACGAAAAAAGCTACGGTAAGAATCGCGGGTCTTTATGACTTCATGAGTTTACTGCTGTCACGGAATGGTTTACTAAATTTCCGAAGGGATCGACTGTAAATTATATGAAAAGCTAAATATTATGAATTTGCAAGCCTAAGGCTAAACTAAATATATACAGTTAAATCTATGACAAGCTTTAACAATAATATTAAAAATAATTTATTTCAATAATATATAAACGTAGTTACTAATCCACGAAGATTTTGTACAGTTATGTTCTTTGAATAATTGTATAAACGCCTATATAGGCCGGACCTTAGACTTTCTTGAAACTTTCGAAACAACAAATTAGTTATGAAAATAATGGGAATCAGATGACATTGATCAATTCTTGACAATATGGCCATACATGGTCTCGAACGTTTGTCATATATCTGGACATCACCATAATTTGCTAATTAACCAGCACGCTGAAAATCACGGGAAAATTCCGTTAGTAGTAAAGTATCAAACGCTAGGTAACTATTAATTAGGCGTAGACGGTGAACCGTTGGTGAGTGGATACCGTACTCGTAATTGTTGACGGAAACTGTGCGGCGCTTTCGCTTACTTCCTCCCTGCCCTTCCTCAACCTCCTCTTTCCATTTCCCCAAGCCTTCTCTTCTATCCCCCAGCTTATAATTTACACGCACGCGCCCATTACCCCATAGCTGGGCAAACAATCAAACGGCCGCGAAAAGCGACGCGTTTATACGCGTAAAGTTACACATGCATGAAATTGCACGGCGACAGGTATGCGTATGAACCGTAACAACGTTACAGACGAAATTACACTTGCGTGCATACAAATCCACATACTTGCTACAGTGAAACGCTCTGTGCTTTAGCTTCAAGGATATGTACCTTTAGCACGACTTTAAAATCTTTATTTTCTCCTTTACTTAAATTTCTGTAAAGAACATCAAATTGTTATAAATATTTGCAAACCAACGAATTTATTGCAACACTTTAACAATTAGATACTTATGCTCGGAACGGGGGAAAATATTATTTCAAATTTTGTAAGGCGCCGCGAAAATGTTCCTGCAAGATAAATGCGTAGATTTGCAGACAGGACCTGGGCATTGTCTCTCGTCACACCCACTCTTGACTTTGAAATTCGGACGATGTTGCAGGGACAGCAGAAGAGGGGCAGGCCCAGAGTTTTCCCGGACGTAAAACGTGAACAGTCTAATAAAGGCATTTTCAAATATTTAACACGAGTTACTATTTCTTTTTATTGATCTCTAACAATTCTAAATAGTAGGTAGTTTTAGATTGCGCGTGCATTTTTGAAAATGAAATATTTTATTTATAGAAAAAGTTTATGGAATAGTAAGTATTTAAAATAGTACTTTATTTCAAGGTTATGGAAAATAACCGATGATGTATATGACATGTATATGAACGTTTCGTATAAAAACTGAGCAGTTTTCATGGATAGATGTTATGGCGGAGAAAAATGTCGCAAAGTGAAAATTTGGAAGTCAAACTCACAAATATGCGGTTGAAGTTCTCAACGTTTTTACGAATTGTATTATATGACATTTATTCATAAATTGCAACAATGAAAGAAAAGTTCTATTTAATTATCATTATTTACATAATCTGTCAATTTTAGACATTAATATCTAAAACATTTATGTAGACATTATTGAAAAATATTTTTTGTTATCTTGTAATGTATTTATTAACCCGTCGATGCATTTAGACTATTATGATTTTGTAAAAAAATATTTTTTAGTGATTGAATGTGTTAATAAGAAAGTAATTATAATCACATGATTTCTATATAATAAATTTGTTTAAAAAAATATATATGTATAACATTGCAAATGTGCATCATTTAGTATTTGAATAAAAACACTGTAATTGAAAAATATTGGACTGTGAATTTCAAAGTAAATATTCCTTAAGATATAGTTATACAAAAACGTATCGTTCTAGTGTAAAAACCGCTATACTGCCTCTGTTACAATACTGTATGCAACCATGGAAACCCAGTCAACTGTTATTTGAAAATGTTTATCTGTGAATGACTCGAATTTCTTCATGTCGCCATGTTACGAACTTTCCTCTATATAGTTTATTTACACAAATGTTAATGGAGATAGTTAAATATTTTATGAACAAAATTTGAACATTATAATATTATAAAATATATATTTTAAACGTACAAACTTTTTAAAGTTTTTAATTATCAAATCTCATATATAATAGTTCCTGAAATATTCCAGAATATAGAAATAAAAAAATATAATAAAAAATGAGGAAATACAAAATATTTAACTAATCTTTTTTAAATTATATACTATACAAAAGGCGCATAAAATTCTGCAAATGTCAATTATATAATATCCGTTTCCAGAAATTATTTTTGAATCTGTCTGCATTTTTCAACATTTTTTAATTTTTTTACTTAATCATGCAATTGCACGGAAATTGTGAGAATGTAGTAAATGAGGCCAGCATACTAGTTATAGAACCGTGAATACATGGTTCACGTCCTCTCATCTATAATCTGTATCCTTGTGTACTCAAATAGTGTTTGTTCGTCGTGCAGGCTATGCGATATTGAAATCAACGAACTGAAAACAAAAGTTGCATCGCATCTAACCCCTAAACGTGACTGCGTAAGCGAAGCGAAACGACATGGAACGAAACAGGCTAGCCTTAAAACTGAGCAACCGAAGCGGAATTGTTCATATTCTTCTGTGCATATATTAAATCCCTTACAATTAATGTATATTTATACATGTGTACGAACAAATACAGTAAATGGTACAACTTCATTATACTCGTGTTCAATTGCAAATATTGAACGAAATTATTTTAGATGTAAATAAATTAACTCCATATCAATAAAATTTCCACGTATTGCTGGTCGAAAGCAGCATTACAACTGTATAAAGGAATATTTTGTAGAAGGACTATTTGTTTATAAATTATTCATGCATAATAATAAGCTTTCCAGTCAACCATAATTAAAATCATTTTCTGCCGCAGATCAGTAATATTTGGTACAGTTACAAATGTATGTTAATTATTATTACATTTTTTTCGAGTGTTACAAAGAAACAAACAAATAGAAGAATAATAATTTATAATATATTTTTATTACGGAATGCAACATCATGCTATATTATGAGGGCAGAGAAGATATTCTGCCAGGATTCCAATATTTCGATCTCACATTCATTCGAGAACTCTTCGAATCTCAATCTCATCGAAAACGTCTTGATCATCCTACATTCTATAGAGAAAATTCTTAAAATGAAGTACCTATTACAAATACAAGCAAGTTATATATAGTTTCCCTGTAATCAAGAACTACATTTGCTGCTGAATACAAAGTACAGCATGCAATATGATGGATATTTTCCTTTTACTAATATTACAGAAAACATTTTTTGTTTCTTCCCAATTATAGTTTGTAACGAGGCATATTTTCATTATGTTGATTAACCTTCTTTTTCTTTGGTTGTTATGCCTCGTTACGAGGATCCTCCCGAATTACCGGCCCCACTCCTCCGCCCAAGCGGACCCCCTCGCCGCTGAGGCAAGTATGAGCGAGGGTGTGCCGGGTGAATGTGTTTTTTTTCTTTTCTTCCCTTTTTTTTTTCTTTTCTTTCGAGCGCTCTTTTTTTTTATATTTTGCGAGCCACGTTTTTCTTTCCCCCCCTTGCTGCCTCCAACCACCACCGGAGCCACCGTTGTCCCCGGTCGCGGAGGAACCTCTCCCTGAGCGACGGAGGCGCGGGATGGGCCCACCGAAGAAGACACCGGCTGTCCGGTCGCGGCGCCACCCCGTCATCCTCCGCGGGGGCGACCGGCAGCCGACCATCGGGAAACGCCAGGCCTGGGGACAAGCCACCTCGAGAGGGCCCCAGGACCTGGCCACCAAACATCACCGTGGAATGGCCCATCCTCGACGCCGAAGTCCTCGGGGTGGGGGAATACCGTGAACCGGGGAGGAAGATCCAGGAGAGAAACAAGCGAGCTGCCAGGTGATAAAGATCGTGCCGCCAAAGTCCCGCTAACGCCCGTTTCTTTTGTATTTTTCTTTTCTTTTTGCGTCTCAGATTTGTGTGTCAATTTGTTAGTAGTGCGTTCCGTTTTTTTTTATTATTGTTTTTTTTTTTCTGTATACTGTTTGTGTGTGTGCCTGTGTGAATTTTTCGTCGCCGCCGCCCCAGTGTAGACACGTCGGACCACAGCGCCAAAAAGGTAGGAGTCTTCTCCTTACCCTTCTTCTTTTTTTTGGTATTATTTATTTGCGCGTGGGCGAGGGCGATAGGACCCCTGGCCCCAGTGACGAGGACCCTAGAGGCCGCGGACGGTCTACACAACACCGTCCCCTCTAATCTAGTTTTCCGCTGTATTTGGTATATAGGACCAACGTCCCCTTGTTGTCCACGACCCCTGAGAGGGCGTGCTCCCTGCGGACGTATACCTCGGCATTTTTGTATTTTTTCTATCTTTGTACTCGCGCGTACCGTGTGCCCCCGCGCCGCGAAAGCCTCCCTCGCAATTGGCGAGTCGACCCCCTTATTCCTTGACCGTTGCTTGTAACGCGTGGGGCCCACGCGAATTCATTTTCTGTTCTGCTTACGTGGCCCACTTGGAGGCCCGAATAAAAGTATTTGTCTTTGTTGGATACAAACTCGCGGGTCTTTTACTAATTTTTTTTTTCTGACCCCCTCTGATTCCCGCTCCCGACAGAGCAGCCGGAAGGGCGATTACTACGGACGAGTGCATTAGCACTGGCGCCCCGTTAAATAAATCGGCCGTGGGTGTGAGCATCGGTGCGTGGAGGGCCGTTTTCCCTAACTGCCCCCACTCCAGGGAACCCCCTTCGGGCTTTCCCCCACCGATCCGTCACAAGTTTTAATAGTTTCGATAGTTAAATGTCAATTTATAATAATTCAGGTCAAAGTATATTCTCTGTCTTTTTGTAACGGTTACGCACGCAGCAATCAGGGACCAGCTTAAGCGTTGTAGCACATGCTCTAAAATCATATTTAAAAGTACTGTAAAATATTATGTGTAATATTTTATAATTTCTAAATTCTTGAATAGGACATTAATTGATGATTATTATTATTGATTAAAATTATTAAATTGCTATTAAATAAATGAAATAATACAAAATTAATGTTTCTCAAATTAGTGAATACGTGTTACAGACCGAAACAGCAGCTAAATAATAATTAAATCTTCAAATTATTGTTTATTGAATATGAATTTGAATATTTATTGATTATGAATATGCATGAAGGATTGAGTCTAAAGAAGGTACGAATAAGCTTACATAGCACGTGTCAAATTCAATAGTGTATACAGGGTGGCTCATCACACTTTGCCATCTAGATTTGCGTCATTATTACTACTCAGAGCAAACAATGTTTCAGATGAAATTGAACTTTGACCCACTTTATCTTGCTGTAACAGTGTGCAGATATTTTTGAATGAATAATCGTGTGTTGGAAAATAGTTTCAATTAATAAAACTGTAATGCAGTTTGATTTCTGACGGTAAATCGTGTTCTAAACATAATTTTTGTAATGTTTTAAACATTATCGCTAAAAAATCTCTTTCAGCTCAGTTTTTAAAGCTCAGTAATAGTAAAAGTGATACCATTATTGTAAGAATTATGGTGCGCTACATTTATTGCCATATTCACAAACACTGAGAAAGGCGATATGATAATCGTTTATGATGATTTGTAATAAAAATGTTGGAAGATTTAGATATGATATGAATCTGAATATCCTGATCGAAATCAATTATTACAAGTTATTTTTTTAATACTCGATAAAATTCTAAAAGAAGATTATTCCTTCGATGTACAAAGTCGTAATTCTACTGAATTTGTAAAAAACGAAATATACTGCACTTTTTTTTCAACATCTGTTGTTCACAATCCACGTATCAGTATTCTGAAAAGCTCGCGTGATTCCGTGCTTTAATCAGAGTAACGTTGTGTGTATTTTTCAGACTCACAATCAGAAATTTCTATTAGTAAAACTAACACTACATCAGGAATTGCATAGGCAGTCTTTGCAAAACGTGTTCAATTTTATGAACAGTTGTTTTATCAAACGCAAACTAAAATTATACATTTGTACAAAATATTCTGTAGGCTAACGAAGTAGAATTTACAAAACACCGAGGAGTAACTTAAAAAAATATACATTTCTTGACGGCAGAGAATATCAATGTGTGGTGCAACGCAATTAGTCACAGAATTATTAGGTTATTAGATCATATGTAAAATAGGAAGAATCTTGTTCGGCCGCGAACCGAGACCTTTGCCGCGACTAAGGGATCTATGTATTACAGGGTTCAAGTGGTTCGACGCGGGAACCACCGTGAATAGCTTTATACCTCGAAATACGGGTCACCGAGGACCCTCTTGTCTATCAAGTTCTGTCCGGACCAGTCTTAGCGTAAGCGTGTGCTTGCCATAAATCAATTGGCAGCTATACCTTTCTTTTTTGAACAGTTTTAACAAACAAAAGCATAGAGTTTTTCATAACTGTCACCCTTGGAAACGCGAGGATGTTCAGGTGATTTTTCTACATCAAAAATAATTTTTAGAAAAAAAATACACCGACTTCGAAATGCACTAAAAAGTATAAAATAATTTCTATTTCCTAATAAAGTAATTTCTATTTCATTCAATCATACAATTACGTAACAGATATGAATGAAACCTATTTACTCGTTAGGTATTATATTAAATACATTTCAACCTTTTCGGAGGCGGCGCAAAATTAAAAGATTATTTTGAATATGTTATTTAATTTTGCGCCGCCTCCAAAAAGGTTGAAATGTATTTAATATAATACCTAACGAGTTAATAGGTTTCATTCATATCTGTTACGTAATTGTATGATTGAATGAAATAGAAATTACTTCATTAGGAAATAGAAATTATTTTATACTTTTTAGTGCATTTCGAAGTCGGTGTATTTTTTTTCTAAAGATTATTTTATTTCACGCTTTTTATCGGCCGGCGAGACGTGTTTGTAGAAACAGTAGAAAATCGGCGTCTGCATGTTGACTCATACACCACCAGAGACACGGAGGCATACGTAGAATTCAATATATTAGTAACAATAGTTTTTCGCTAATAACTCGAAAACTAATTGTGGATAAGGAAAAAGTTGTTCAGAATCGTGTCCCTGATAACATATTAAAAGGACATTAAAATCGTCCAAAGTTGATTTCAAAACTTTTCAACAATTTTTCGCTAATATCACGAAAACTAGAGTTTTCCGTCAATTATGCATAAGGAAAAACTCGTTCAGAATCATACCACTAATAACGTATTAGAAGGACATTAAAATCGTTCGAAGTTGGTTTCAAAAGTTAACAACAATTTTCGCTAATATGTCGAAAACAAAAGCTTTCCGTCAATTATGCAAGAGGAAAAAGTCGTGCAGAACCAGGCCCCTAACAACATATTCGAAGGACACTAAAATCGTTCGAAGTTGATTTCAAAAGTTAATAACAATTTTTCACTAATATCTCGAAAACAAAAGTTTTCCGCGAAATTTGTATATGAACAAAATTGTTCACAATCATGTCCGTGATAAGATATTAAAAGCGCAATAAAACCGAGAACAGTTTATTTCAAACGTTGCCGGTTTTTTTGCAATAACAACACTTTGCAATTAAAAAATGAAAAATTTTTTGATAATGGTACCAATGGGGAGTCAGAACCTACCAGATGCAAAAGGTTTCGTTCCGATCGGTGCATCCAGCTAGGCGCAATCGGCGGGCACACATAGAAAAAAAAAAAAAAAAAAAAAAAAAAAATATATCGAATTGAGTAACCTCCTCCTTTTTCGAAGTCGGTTAAAAAGAAAGAAAGAATTTTACTAAATATTTTAAACAAAAATAAGACTGCAGAGTAATAACTCACTTGATGGGAAGAAAGTTAGAGCCATTGTAATTATATGGTACATAAATTATTGTGTATATTTACAAATAATTAACACCTTTGTGTTTATTTTGTTGTACATATGTATTAATTTATTTTTAATTAACATATAATTTCATCAAAATCATTACATAAGAATACAATTATTATATACAATAATGAATAAATACGTACTTCCTACGTCGTTATAAACGACGTTAGAAAAATATAATCTAATAATTATAATATTTACAAATGTGTATCCATCCTTGTTCCATCAGTCAGAATGTGATCTAGATGCTGAATTCTTCTTTTATTTTCTTCATTTGAGTTTATTGATATATACCTACAAACATTTAGGAATATTAATTAATTAATATAATGAATAAATAATAAATTATAATAAATTAAAGACTAAACTAAAACTAAATGCGAAAAAAATAAACGTGGGTTTCAATAAATCATGTTTCCGTTGAAATAATTTAATAATAAGTAATTATATGTCATTATAAATTTAAAAGTTCTGTAAATTGCTTTTTAAATTATGATAAATTGTTCACAAGAGATTTAAGTAGAGATTACTTCCATTCAAAATTATACCAGGAATTTCTTATGTTACAAAATGTTATTTATTTGAAAATATATTACATTATCGGATAAACAGAAATGGTATGAAAATTTTAAATTATCAATTGTGAAACAAAATAATAGATTTCTTTTTGCTCTTGTTTTTAGTTTATAAATCTCTATTAATAAATTTTATGATATAACATAATCTTATTCTAATAAATAATTTCAGTAAGTAAATTTTTGGAAAATTGCTACAGGGATGCGAAAACTCCACAGTGGATAAAATTTGCATAAACTTTTGCATAACATTTGTTTGAGCAATAATATTGTAATTTTCGAAAAATTTGGTATGCAATTCTGTAATGTAATTAATAAATAGTGCATTTAGTACATATAAGCTGCCAAACATGTCATTTTCATTGTTATAAGATTTAAAATAAGAATACAAACGTGATTGTTCTAAATTACAATTTGTTTCTGCAAGAAATGCGCATGTGTCGCAAAAATGTTTCATAAAAATTTGTTCAGTTATTGGTAAATTGCGGTAATCGTATTCATGTAAATCCGAAATGATAGAAGATGCTGCTTCTGAAGATATTTCAAATGTATTTTGTGTTTATATGTCCTGAAATTTAATTAGTATCGAGTCTTCATCACCTGCGCAATTTCCACTGTCTGCTTTGATGTAATCGACAGAAAACAGTTTTTTAAAATTGTAATCAAATTGTGCAGGTGTAGGATTAAATGCATTTCCAATTTGTTTTCTTATGCTTCCAAAAAATATTTCTAAACTGTCCTGATTCAGTCGTCTGCTTAATAAATAGTGAACAGGAACTAACAACTCTTGTAAGTAATTCCACAATTCCAGTATGGAATTTATTGTTGGTATCCAACATTTAGTTGATTTTAGGGACTTCGTAACATCTTTTCCATCTTTTCTAATGACTTTTACGTTTTTCAAAAATTCGATCGTTTCCTTCAGATAACTTGCTTGTTCCTTTGGTATTTGTAAACGCTTGTTTATAAGGGTTACTACTATAAATTTCTGAGGAATTTAAAATGTCAAATAATTTATCAAATTTGTTTATGAAATCAGCTGTAAAAATAGCTGCTGTGGGTAAACAATCTAAACTGACATATGTATTTATGCTAGCTGAAACGGAATGGCTGAATATTTGTGTGGCATATTTCACTTTCATTTTTAACCGACTTCAAAAAAGGAGGAGGTTACTCAATTCGATCAGTATATATTTTTTTTTTTTTTATTATTATTATTTTCAAAGCTTCTTGGGTTAATATGGCTATCTGTTAATTTTTAAGCTGCTCTTTTTATCTATTGTGTAAAAGTCTGTTATGTGCTTCCAGGAAACAATTTTGTCTTCATATACGTAATTATGTATTAGTAAATTATTTCCAGTCGCTTTCATAGAATGAGGTACATCAAAAATGTAATATATTTTTTCACCGTCTATCGTGAAATATGATTTTTTATCAGTAATATTCAATAATTGAGCGAATTGGTTAAAGTTGGAGCTCATATCTGATGTAAAGCCAACAATTTTTAAACCAATGCTTTTCATGCTTCCAATTGCTTTTTCTATAATTATTAGTAAATCAGATGCTTTCATTGTGGAGTTCAAAAAGAAATAACTTAATGGTTGTTTCCATGAATGACAAATACTCTTAACCATAATAACTGCTACATTACATGCAAAAAGAATTGTGAACAATTCTGTGAATATCCTATGTCTCCAAAACCTATGATTTTATCTGTTGTTATATTATAAAATAAATGTGTTTTCAAAGACATTTTGTCTATACAAAGTATGCAGTATTTCTGAAGTTCTGGCAAAGTGTCAATCTTAATTTTTAACATTTGAAATACGTTCTCTTGTAATCTTGGATTTCTATAACAGTTTTGTGTAAATCTTTTTAGAGTTGAACAGCAAGGTAAATAAAATAATTTGTATTTGTTTGCTAACTCTTTATATACTTTAGGACTTGAAAAATATATTTACGTCAACCTTGTGACGTTTTATAGCGGCTGAATTATGGAGAAGAAAATATAAATCTCCGACATAATCAACATTCACCATTAGTGCATGGTGAATGTCGACATTTACCGGTGTAAGTCAGAAGTAAGGGTATTTAGCAAATATTTCGGACATACACCAAGCGACTATGTGAATGTTGACATTCACCGGTGAAAATTGACATTCTCCACATTTCGGTCTTTCACGGTAACATATACATAGTTTTATTTGAAAATAACTTACCATTATTTCTTATAATATTACTTGGAACGGCGTGTGGTTGCAATTTTGTTTTTTCATAATTTAAAAACATATAATTTGCAAAATGGAGTTTGCATACTCTATAATTATTATAAAGTTGTATGGCTGTCTTTGAAAGTAAATCCTCTCGACTACACATTGGTGCCCACAATTTTGACCTACAAGCAATAGTATTTTTATGTTTCTACATATTTCAAATCTTTGTTATATACCTATAATTATTAAATTTTCACATGTTGATCATATTAAATAAGAATGTAAGAAAATATTACTTGTACTGATTGTTTAACAACTGATTTTGAAACATGGTTCAACAATTAAATCGAACTTAATTATAATGCAAAAATTATTTTAAAGTTAGTGTAATATTTAAACATAGTTCATGCACTCTCTCTTAAAAGTTATAATAAATACAAGATAAGTAACATAAGGAACTAACCTTTCTACATTTTTCGGTAATCGAAACAAAGTTTCAATTTTGTATTGTGTAGGCATTTATATTGGTTCTATATTATCTGTAAGACCCATTAATGTTTATAATTATCCCATGAAGTGTGAATGGAGTGAATGAGGGTTGCAAGTCGTGACGTGTGCTCGTTGATAAACGTATCAATGCTGTGAATGTTAAAGACGTGTGCGTAATTTCCTTGAAAATTAATTAAATGTTTAAATATTGTTTCGTTAATTAATGTTTATTCATTTTTAAAAGTTACTACAATTGTGTGGAATACAAAAAGCGTTATGTCGGCGTCTTCTGTGTACTCAATATAAGCCAAAGTTTGTTGTCTTGAAAACAAAGAATAATTCCTTATAAACTAGTGGGACTCAGAGACCCCGGTGGCGATATATCTCCGATGAAAGAAATATGAAATCCATATTTCAAAAGTAGACTATTTCATTTTCAATATTTTTAATTATACTTCAAAAACTTTAAAAAATAATGTACACTGGTGGACAAAATTATAAGACACCCCATTTATTCTTTAAAAACACGTGTATACGTGTGCACGTAACAAGAACGACGAAGAGATGAACGAGTAGTATTTTTCGAACTCTACCGCGTTATAAACAATCACAAAGCATCGAAGTACTTCCTAGAAATGTAGTGTTTAGATTTTCGGGTAGGACAAAATTATAAGACACTAATGTTAGTCGACTGCAGATGGTTGTTGTATCTAAATAGGTCCGTGTTTCGTACTGTAAATTCTCTGTTGTAGCGATTTTTTTATTATAAAACATAAAAACATAGTAAACGTTAGTAAAAACATTTAAACTTAAAGAATGCCACGTGGTAACCGTTTAACTGAGGAGGAAAAAATAGAAATCCTTCAAAGAAGAGCAGAGGGAGAGAATTTAAAACAAATTTCACTAAAAATAAAAAGAAGTAGATGTGTAATTCGTAATTTTTTAAGTAATCCAAAAAATTACGGAAAAACGAAGAGAGCAGGAAGACGATCATCCCTTACATCGAGAGATAAAAGAGCAATTTTAAGGTGCGCATCCAATGCAGCTCTTACACCTAGACAAGTTTTAGCAGAATGCCGTTTGAGCGTATCTGTAAAGACTGTACAACGAATTATACAAAAGGCACAGCACCTGAAACGGAAGAAATTTGCTGTTAAATCACCTTTATTGGTAGTACACAAACAGCGTCGACTGGATTTTGCTGTTAATCATCTGCAGTGGAAGAAAAAGTGACGAAAAGTGTTGTTTACTGATGAAAAGAAAATGAATTTAGATGGACCTGACGGTTGGAAATATTATTTTCACGATATACGAAAGGAAAAAAGAATTTTAAGTCGCCGTCAGCGTGGTGCAGGATCCGTAATGTTGTGGGCAGGCGTTGGGTATAATGGGAAGACTGAAATTAAGTTCATTGATACTAGACTCGAAAGTAATGGTTACACATAACTGATAAAAGAGCAAATTCGAAATCATGCTCGCAGAGTTGCTGGGGAAAATTTTATATTTCAGCAGGACAATGCACCTGTTTATACAGCCAAAGCCATATAAAATTATTTTCAAATAGAAAATATTCCAATTTTAGATAGGCCAGTACGGTCTCCGGATCTCAATATTATAGAAAATGTGTGGGGTCAACTCAGTAGAACAGTATACGAAGATGGCAAACAATACAATAATCTTTGATTTAAGGTAGCAATTCCGAAAAGATGTGATAACATAGATCAAAAGTATATAAAAAAAATTACATAAAAGTCTTCCGAAACGAATGATCGAAGTTGTTCAAAACAAGGGAGGCACTACCCATTATTAACATTTTACGTTGTCTGAAATTTTTTAATCTTTTTCCTTTCTTAAGCAGTGTCTTATAATTATGTCCAAACGAAATTGCCTTGAATAAATTAAGAATTTATTATTATTTTTTCCAATATTTTTGAAGATGTTATTAAAAAATAAACAGTTTTCATTTGATGAAATGTATTTTTACATAACTATAATATTAAATACCCTAAACCTATAAATTTCAAGGTGTCTTATAAGTTTGTCCAGCAGTGTATGTTAATATGATGACATCTCTGATTGTGAGTATAATGTTATTTTGCTTCTTGAGTTATATTGTCTTCAGTACACTTAAAGTAAAAATTATTACTTTTTTAAATGTATAGATGTTAGACTATATTGAACCTAAGACGACTTTCGAATATGGACCCGATATTTAATATGTAAAAAAGAACTAGTGGCGGCGCCACTTGCCTCTTTCCGGTTTATAGCTGTTCTTCTGGTATGATGCGTTTCTTTACACGTCCGATAAAGGGAAACATATTTACAGCAATCTGTCTCAATCTAATAAGTTTATTTTGCGTTTTGTTTGATACAGAGTATTATAGTTTTATGTTCTATTGTGTTTTCTATAGGTCCATTTTTGTATTCCTTTTTCTGTTCGTTTATATATACATATTCTTTTCAATAAAGAATTGTTATATTACAAGAGTAGATATGTTGCAAGTGTGTATCGTCGAAATCTGTCCAACATGGAGATATTTCGTGTTTCAAGGAATATATGAATTCGGTTGAGGAAGAGGGTAAATAAAAATTGTTTAGACACAATTGAGCCTGAAAAGTCGTGATCGTTTATTGGCTCTAGCGATTCGAATTAGGAGAAAAAGCCTTGCGGCATAAAAAACCCCTTACAAAAATATGTGTTCGTTAATGATTCTACGGTGAAAATGTGTACGAGTATGTGTACGTTGTGTTGATTGCGTATTGAATGAGAATCGTTTTGAGGAGAACAAGGTCTCGCTCAATGTCGTTCGATTTGAGGAGAACAGAGTCTCGCTCAGCGTTGTTCGTTTTGAGTGATAATTCACGTTGCGTGAGATTATTCACAATGATCGAGTTGAGAATGTAGGACTCACTCGGATCATGTTGATGTGTACGTTTAACCACCCTACCGTGGCCTGTTCGAGGGTGTAGGGCTCGCCCGAACAGTGTACAGTGTATGTACGTTAACCACCCTACCGTGGCCCGTTCGAGGGTGTAGGACTCGCACGAACAGTATACAGTGTGTGACTTAACCACCCTACCGTGGCCCATTCGAGGAGTGCAGGGTCTCACTCGAATGGCGTCGTGAATGATTTCCGAACCACCCTGCATTGGTTAACCCTACGTCGCGTTACGCGGAAACTTCTAAGTCACGATTGACGTCTTCGACTCTCGATCCGAACCGTGTAAGCTTCAACGTTCGACTGTATTTTTGTTGTACGAAAGATCGCCTAAATACCCTCGCGTTTCCGAAAGTAACGGTCAAGAAAAACTCTATGCTTTTTGTTCGTCAAAAACTGTTTAAGCGAGAGGTACAGCTGTAGCTGGTTTATGACACGCACGTGTTTACAGTAAGACTAGTTCGGACAGGATTTGAGAGACAAAAGGGTCCTCGGGTGACCCGTATTTCGAGGTATGAACGGTTCACGGCGGTCCGCGCGCCGAACCACTTGAACCCTGTTGTAAATTCCTTAATCGCGACAAAGGCTTCGGTTCGCGGCCGAACAAAGTGAATATTTTTTTAAACGAATTCAAAAAATGAATTGTTCTCTTTGTCACTCATCAGTATACAGTTGTTAAGATTTGAAATAAAATTCTGCAAAATTTTATTTTTTTATTTTCCATGAACCTAATTTGTTAACTAAGTTGCTCACCATCTTGTGAATTTTATTTTTTTTTTTGGATACTTTCACGAGCGCAATTATTTTCTGAAATTCCAAATTTTATTATTGTATATGTTAGAATATAGCAATCTAAATTTAAGTATTGGCATCAACTAGCGAGGGTGTGAAGCCTGTGAGGGCAGCACTTTCATTTTACCACGAGATCGTAAAAAATAAACTTCCGAAAAACGTGTTACTGAGTCTTTATTATAAAAGCAGCATACATGAGAGCATGGGGAATTATTATTAAGAAAAATACCACTATTATTATTACGAAAGTCTGTATAAATGTATCATTAAATAATAATTGACAAATTACAGGATATTTATAGTACTTAAAGTTTGTAAAATTATTTTTCTTTCACTTTGAGTGGTTCAAACAGTGTATGTAGATCTACTTTCCATCCTTTGAAGCATCGTCAAATCTACTTTTTGCTCCCCATATTTAGGAATTTATGATTTGTTTCTATTTCATATTTCTGCTTTCTAGAATTCTATTTTCTCTTTGTTTTTTATCGGTTTTATCTTTGTGAATCTGTGGTAAACATGAGCCGTTGAAACGTCATCACTAATTCTACGCTAATCTGACGAATATATGTGAGAAGGAAAATAGCAAAGGCAGACGTTTCAGTGTCCGAACGTCGGTAATGAATGTTATTAAACTATTTGTTATTTGTATAAAAGATACCGACGTTGCAAGAGCGAGCAGACGTTCATTCGTTCTTCCCTGAAAAGCGGAATAAAAGATAGTTGTTGATAGGCGAAACCACAGCATAACAAGGCGTTTAGAGATTAGGCGATAAAAGTCGTAAAAAGTCGTAAATGTTTAGAGTTTTAAATAGTGTTTAAGAAATGTTTCTTTAAAAGTTATTGTTACTGTATCAAGGTTTAAAAAGTGTTAAAGATTTTTGTAAATTAATAAATAAGAACTTTGCACAGATCAAATAAAAACAGTGCATCATCACTCTTGCATCGTTATTCCTACATATGTGAATAAAATCTTTTAAATTCTAACTTTGAAATTTGAAAATTTAATTCATTTAATCGCAGAGATCTCTGACAAAATTCTTCGAAAAAGCTTAAAATCATATCCTACAACTTTGCTTTTCATGGTAATAAATGACTTGTTGCTAAAAAGTTTTAATAATAGAAGTAAACAATTCTGTTGTGATGTATAAAAACTTACTATATGACACTGACTAACGGTGTAATGATAACATATTCTCAAAAGAATATGTAAGTATAAATGCAGTCGCATTAATATTCCAAACACTGCAGAACTTTTGTGCAGGTTGTTATATACAGAAAGCGATGATTTATAGTATATCACACTGCTTATTTCACAAAAAAGTAAATCATTTCTTGTAAATTGAAAATATGTAAATAATTTCTTTTCAACTATTACATTCTGATATACAATACATTTTAAACAACAGGTTAGTACATTTCCACGTCACATTAATGCTCAGACATTTTATGAGACATAAAGAATTTATATATAATGTATATGAAAAGGTAAAATTTTAATATGTTTCGCAAACCCTTTTTATTTAATAACCTCATGTAATCATTTGCGTATATCAAAAGTAATTTTTTAAATTTTTCTGAGGAAGCAGAATATTTTAAATTTATTGACGATTTCCTAATTTTTGGTCTAATGCATCCTGTATATTCTCTATGGGATTTATATCTTGGGATTGTGGTGATTAATATAAAACTTTTGGACAATTATATAACATGTATTTCAGTCCTATTCAAAGTTTCTGTTTTACATAATTATCCTGATAAAATATAAAAGTACTTGGCATTTCCATATTTTTACATTTTTCATTGAAGCTTTCGAAAAGGCCCAGATATCTATTTTTATCCAAAATATCGTGTGTTACTGCGTAACAAATATTGTATAAATTTGTAATTCGTTTAAGTGACCCGTGACCTCCCAAGGTAACAAAAATTAACTATTCAGGTAGGGCAATTTGAAAAACATATTTCGAGGAAATCTCCGAAGATCATAAAGCCAAAAAGTTCAGTAATATACATAATTACCCTTATAGATGCCATAAAAAAGGTCACCGGTATTACACACTTAGGAAAGTTTAAAAAATTTACAATCTTAACCGCCCTAAACATCGAAGCTCCAGAGAACCTACCTGAGTCTAACGGTAGTCCCCGCCAAATGTATGCCATTTCCCCAAAATAGAGAAAATCTCGAATAACCAATCAGAAACGTCGTTAGAAAAAGCCCCCACTATAAGGAAAATTTTGCGAGAAAGATCAGATCAAAACATAGTAGCATACGAACAACATATAAAAATCATCCTCTACGTGCCGTCCGATAGAATTCACTAACTTGTACTCTGAAATTTTTGTAGTTTTATTATTAAATATACATAAGTGTTACATTGTACTTTAACATTATTCACTATCCATTATTTTCAAATATTCATTCGCCGTGAAGTCAGCGTGTGAAGTGAGCATTCTCGAAAGTATCTTTCAACATAAAAAATTGACTATTTTGCTCATGAGTCAACATCGTGTGTGAATACCAAGTCATCAACGGCCACACTGGAATTGCACCCCCATACAGTCATATAATCTTCTTCATGTTTTAAAGCAGCTTTCAGATTTTTTGGTTCTAAAGCTTCATTTACTCGTCGTCACACTATACTTTTTTAACCGACTTCGAAAAAGGAGGAGGTTACTCAATTCGATCAGTATATATATATTTTTTTTTTTTTTTTTTTTCCCCCTATGTGTGCCCGCCGATTACGTCTAGCTAGATGGACCAATCGGAACGAAACCTTTTGCATCTGTTAGGTTCTGACTCCCCATTGGAACCATTATCAAAAAATTTTTCATTTTTTAATTGCAAAGTATTGTTATTGCAAAAAAACCGGCAACTTTTGAAATAAAGTTTTCTCGATTTTAGTGCGCTTTTAAAATCTTATCACGGACATGATTTTGAACAATTTTGTTCATATACAAATTTCGCGGAAAGGTTTAGTTTTCGAGATATTAGCGAAAAATTGTTGAAAAGTTTTGAAATCAACTTTGGACGATTTTGACGTCCTTTTAATATATTATCAGGGACACGATTCTGAACAACTTTTTCCTTATCCACAATTAAGGGGAAGCTTTAGTTTTCGAGTTATTAGCGAAAAACTATTGTTACTAATATATTGAATACTACGTATGCCTCCGTGTCTCTGGTGGTGTATGAGTCAACATGCAGTCGCCGATTTTCTACTGTTTCTACAAACACGTCTTGCCGGCCGATAAAAAGCGTGAAATAAAATAATCTTTAGAAAAAAAATACACCGACTTCGAAATGCACTAAAAAGTATAAAATAATTTCTATTTCCTAATGAAGTAATTTCTATTTCATTCATTCATACAATTACGTAACAGATATGAATGAAACCTATTTACTCGTTAGGTATTATATTAAATACATTTCAACCTTTTCGGAGGCGGCGCAAAATTAAATAACATATTCAAAATAATCTTTTAATTTTGCGCCGCCTCCGAAAAGGTTGAAATGTATTTAATATAATACCTAACGAGTAAATAGGTTTCATTCATATCTGTTACGTAATTGTATGATTGAATGAAATAGAAATTACTTCATTAGGAAATAGAAATTATTTTATACTTTTTAGTGCATTTCGAAGTCGGTGTATTTTTTTTCTAAAAATTATTTTATTCCTATCCGAAGTGTGACGTACGTTAAAAATTCTTTTTACAGTATTCTCTCCGTAAATGTTACTTTTGTCGGTCTCGATTGTAACATTTACGGTAGAGGTGCGAATTCCTCCTAAAGGCTTGCTATACAAGTAATTATGATTTTAATTATACCGTGTTTGGTACCATTTTAATCAGAAAAACGAGACGAATACGATAATCAAAGCTTTATTGATGAAACCCCCCCCCCAAAAAAAATGTTGATTTTTGAATTTGAAAGACAGAAGACGCACGAGTCTTTCATGTTTGCCGAACGCGTCAACCTTCTGCTTCTCTTTCTTTTCCATTCGCCGTCCTCTTTTATGTTAAAAACTTTAATCACTCGTTACACACGCAATTGTTAACGTAATTATATCATGTTTGGTGTCATTTTAATCAGGAAATCTAGACAAATACAACAGTAAAAGTTTCATGAAAAAATAGTAAGAAATAAGAAAGTTACAATCTTTTCCTTTGCTTGCATTAGTATGGGGTCGTTCCACGCCAAATCGATCACTTTTGGAAGTCACCATCTCCGATTTTGCTCTAATCGAAATATGTTGTGGTCCATGTGAAATTAGAGGGGGTTTAAGTCTTCGTTTTCCCGGTTTCGAAATGTTTAAGGAATGGCAAGCCTTACAAATTTGCAATTTTTGCCCATTTTGGCTAAAATAGGGTTCACTTAGGAATTTTTTTCTCAGAACCTACTCAACTGATTGATACCGATTAGTATTACGCGCGCGAATTGCCGTAAGCCGAGCGAACTACCATCGGTAATAAGCCGAACGATTACCGGAAAGGGCCAGTCGCGAGAGAGCCACGAACGTGCAAGTAGTCTTTATACAGGGTGTTCGGCTACTGGTGGGCATAATTTTAGGGGGTGGTAGCTGGAGTGATTCTGGACAACTTTTTCCTTTACCAAAATGCTGGTTAAAGCTTAGTTTTTGAATTATTAATGAAAAACACTGACCAATGAGAGCGCGTATAGACCGATCGCGCGACAGCGTGAGCGACAGCTTCGAATATAACGGCCGATCATCGTCGTGAACAAATGTATCGATGCTGTCGGTATAACGTCGGTATAACAGGAAGCTATTGGGTAAAAGTTAAATCGAATAATGAATTAATAAGTTAAGAATAATATTAAATTCTTCGTAATTCGTGAATGAGAAATAAACCAATTAGTTGTTGTTTACAACAACCAGACGAAGTATATTGTATTTATTTTATGCCTTCAAAAAGGAAAAAGAATAAATTCACGAAAATTAATTTTGTCAACTATTCACGTTTCAAAACGAATGAGTACATTGTCTATGAAATGAGATCGAACTGGTATAGAATATCTAATGCAGTACCTCATTGAAGTGAAATAAATCTATTGCTGCGTACGTTTAATTTTAAAAATACAAAAGTAACTTAAATAACACTTACTCATTGATTCATGGAAAAACTAGTTTCGATAAAAAATATTTGTGTCACCGGGTAGATCCACCGATCAGAGCATCAACAGCTGATGTCCTGGCAGGGTCAATGAACTCTCAATTTATTTCACTGTCTTTTTCTAATAATTGCACAACATAAGCACGACCGGTAAACGGACCGAATGAAAACGCGTAAACGGTTATTCATACATATGTATGTTTAACGATACACTATTCTCATTATAAGATATCCGAATTGAGGAATCGAAATTATATTATATTTTATTAGAAGACATTGTTAGACTGGCCACGGATCGCGATTTTGTTCTCGATCGCGAGGCATACGTCGCGAACGGTTGCCATGCAACGATGATCTGTTGAACGACTGCGGCGTCGATCGACAGTCATCGTTTATTGTCGAAAGAAACGTGTCGAAATAAAATGTATCGTTGTTTTTAATCGAAAATTCCGTTTTCTTGCTTTCAAGATAGTATAGTTTAAATTATTTATGAATATTCGTTCACGTGTTTTCATTCGTCCTATTTACGTGTCGGACTCACAGTGAAAATTAGTGCAAATTAGTGAAAAATGAAAGAAAAAAGTGATAATGTGAACTAATAATGAAAGATGAAAGTGATAGGTGACAATGAAGTTTCTTGAGAGTTTTTTGAGAGTTTCTGCATGGTGATTGATTTATACTAACAGTAAGGACCGGTGGATCGGACCGGTGACAGAGACGCATTTTTATTGCGATTATTATTTGCGGTTTAATGGGTAAGCTACATTTAAATTTGTTAATTATTCAATTCACATTTTTATTTGTTGAATAGAAAAGTTATTCAATTTTTTAAAAATGAGAATTTGTTCTTTTTTATCATTACAATATCTAACGAAAATAATTTTCCATATTTTATCTATTATTTCTTTGCGATAACGAATAAACGTATTGAATAAATTCGATTTATTTTGATTACGTGAGTAGAGACTAATTTTGTTATTTCTTATTCATGAAGGAATGATAATTCAACAATAATCCAGATTTTTTTATTCATTATTCAATGTAACTTTCATCTAACACCTTTCTATTATACCGACTTTATACCAACGTTATACCGACAGCATCGATACATTTGTTCACGACGACGATCGGCCGTCATATTCAAAGCTGTCGCTCACGCTGTCGCGCGACCGGTCTATACGCGCTCTCATTGGTCAGTGTTTTTCATTAATAATTCAAAAACTAAGCTTTAACCAGCATTTTGGTAAAGGAAAAAGTTGTTCAGAATCACTCCAGCTACCACCCCCTAAAATTATGCCCACCAGTAGCTGAACACCCTATATACAGGGTGTTACCTGTAACGCTACTCACGATTTTTCTCCCACTTGCAGCCACCTTACGAAAAAAAGTTTAGAATAAAATTTGCAGGGTATGAAGTGCACAATAGATATTAGTAAAGCAAATTTTGAAAACAGTTTGTCCTCTTGGCAAAGTCAAGGTCACCTTGGGTTTCTTAAATAGGAACATACATTTTTTTTTATTCATAGCTTTAGAGGACATCGTGACGAATTCAAAACATATATTACATTATATTTTTATTAACATATTACTCGATTTACAGAAGTGGAAAAATGTAAAGTACTTAGCTTTTGATTTTGGTAGGGTAACCATTATTTGGTTCCAAAGAGATCACTGAATGTAAACACGCGACTAGAACATAAGAAAAATACACTTTATTTAATTACATGTTCAAAATGTAACATATGCCGCCTTCCATCACATAATATTCCAGTCTTTTACTTCACATTTCCACTTCTGTAAATCGAGTAATATGTTAATAAAAATATAATGTAATATATGTTTTGAATTCGTCTCGATGTCCTCTAAAGCTATAAATAAAAAAAAATGTATGTTCCTATTTAAGAAACCCAAGGTGACCTTGACTTTGCCAAGAGGACAAACTGTTTTCAAAATTTGCTTTACTAATATCTATTGTGCACTTCATACCCTGCAAATTTTATTCTAAACTTTTTTTCGTAAGGTGGCTGCAAGTGGGCGAAGAATCGTGAGTAGCGTTACAGGTAACACCCTGTATATGTTCCATTGTAATAATAAAGTATTTCATCTAAATTTAGTAAGAAAGTTTATTGTGATTATTGTTAAATTATTAATAAATTTAGCATATAGCGACATCTTACAGTATTAGAAATGATGTGCGATGTTAGTAACAGAATAATTGAATATTAGAAACAAAATAATTGAATATTGTACTTCCGTCTTGTCGTTATGAAAATGTAAGCGTTCGTGATGTTTTATTTGAAGAAAAAGTAATCCCTGTTTAAATGGTTAATCTTTAAGTTAAAATGTTTGTTGTTTGTGTTCTTTATTAAATAATTTGTTCGTGTTCAAAAGTGTATTATTAGTTTTGTTATTTTCCATAATTCTGATTATTTAACATGGTAGCAGAGCGTGGTTAATTTGAGAAAATCAGTTTATGGAAAAAGTGATAGAAAAGTTAAAAAGAACGAAGTGAAGAAAATAAAGACTTAATAAAAGAAAGAAAAATTGAAACATTGAATTAATTGAATAAAGTGCTTGAAGAAAACGCACAAGAAACAAGACGAGTCAATATGGCAGACGAATTCAAAATAACGTTACCAATTTTCGATGGAAAAGATTATAATACATGGAAGAAGAGAATTATGGTATTTTTGAAGATGAAAAAGTGTGATGAAATTATTAAACGAGAAAGAACCGAGATGGATAATGTAGCCGTGTGGAATGAATTTGATCTGAAAACGATGAATTATATATATAGTGCATTATCAAATAGACAAATGGAACTTGTTAACGATGAATTAACAAGTTATGGAATAATCAAGAAATTAGACAGAATTTATTTGCGTGAATCAACTTCATTGCAGATTTGTATAAGAAATAAATTAGATAAAATTAGGTTAAAAGATTATACTGAAACAAGTGAATTCTATGGTGAATTTGAAAAATTAATAATTGAATTGAAAAATGCCGGTGCTGTGGTAACTGAAAAAGAAAAAGTGAATTATATGTTGAGAACATTGCCAAGTTCATTGAGTCATATTGGAGACTTAGTTGATGTTTTACCTGAAGGAGATAGAACTGTAGATTACATAATTAATAAAATTAAAATACAGGGTGTCCCGCAATTAGTGTAGGACCCGAAAAGGGGTGGTAGGTGGGGCGATTCTGAACAACTTTTTCCTTTGCCAAAATATTGGTTGAGGCTCCATTTTCGAGTTATTAGCAAAAAACACTGACCAATGAGAGCGCGCATAGACCGGGTGCGCGAAAGCGTGAGCAAAAGCTTCGAATATGACGGCCGATCGTCGTCGTGAACAAATGTATTGATACTGTCGGTATAACGTCGGTATAACGTCGGAATAACGTCGGTATAATAGAAAGCTGTTAGATGAAAGTTACGTTGAATAATGAATAAAAAATCTGGATTATTGTTGAATTATCATTCATTCATGAATAAGAAATAACAAAATTAGTCTCTACTCACGTAATCAAAGTAAATCGAATTTATTCGATACGTTTATTCGTTATGGCAAAGAAATAATGGATAAAATATGGAAAATTATTTTCGTTCGATATTGTGATGATGAAAAAGAACAAATTCTCATTTTTAAAAAATTAAATAACTTTTCTATTCAACAAATAAAAATTTGAATTGAATAATTAATAAATTTAAATGTAACTCACCCATTGAACCGCAAATAATCACGATGAAAATGCATCTCTGTCACTGGGTCGATCCACCGATCCTTACTGTTCTCATAAATAATAGAAACTCTGAAAAAACTCTCAAGAAACTTCACTGTTACCTATCACTGTCATCTCTCATTCTTAGTTTTCATTATCACTTTTTTCTGTCATTTTTCACTAATTTTCACTAATTTTCACTAATTTTCACTGTGAGTTCAACACATAAATACGACGAATGAAAACACATAAACGAATATTCAGAAATAATTTAAACTATATTATCTTGAAAGCAAGAAAACAGAATTTTTGATTAAAAACAACGATACATTTTATTTCAACACGTATCTTTCGACAATAAACGATGACTGTCGATCGACGCTGCAGTCGTTCAACAGATCATCGTTGCATGGCAACCGTTCGCGACGTATGCCTCGCGATCGAGAACGAAACCGCGATCCGTGGCCAGTCTAACAATGTCTTCTAATAAAATACAATATAATATCGATTCCTCAATTCGGATACCTTATAATGAGAATATAGCGTATCGTTAAACATACATATCTATGAATAATCGTTCACGCGTTTTCATTCGGTCCGTTTACCGGTCGTGCTTATGTTGTGCAATTATTAGAAATTATTAGAAAGAGACAGTGAAATAAATTGAGAGTTCATTGACCCTGCCAGGATATCAGCTGTTGATGCTCTGATCGGTGGATCTACCCGGTGACATAAATATTTTTTATCGAAGCTAGTTTTTTCATGAATCAATGGGTAAGTTTTATTTAAGTTGTTTCCATATTTTTAAAATTATACGTACGCAGCAATTGATTTATTTCACTTCAATGAGGTACTGCATTAGATATTTTATTCCAATTTTATCCCATTTCGTAGGGAAGGTACTCATTCGTTTTAAAACGTGAATTTATTCATTTGCTTCATTAGAATAATCGACAGAATGAATTTTCGTAAATTTATTCTTTTTCCTTTTTGAAGGCTTAAAATAAATACAAGATACTTGGTCTGGGTAAACAACAACTAATTGGTTTATCTCCCATTCACGAATTACGAAGAACTTAATATTATTCTTAACTTCTTAATTCATTATTCAATTTAACTTTCACCTAATAGCTTCCTGTTATACCGACGATATACCGACGTTATACCGACGTTATACCGACGGTATCGATACGTTCGTTCACAACGACGATCGGCCGTCATATTCGAAGCTGTCGCTCACGCTTTCGCGCGCCCGGTCTATGCACGCTCTCATTGGTCAGTGTTTTTTGCTAATAACTCGAAAATGGAGCCTCAACCAATATTTTGGCAAAGGAAAAAGTTGTTCAGAATCGCCCCACCTACCACCCCTTTTCGGGTCCTACACTAATTGCGGGACACCCTGTATATGCAGATAGAGAAAAGGATGAAAATCAAAATTCAGCAAATAGAAATGGAAACTCAAACGTGTTTAGAAGTGAGGTGAAAAGAGACAGAACGTGTTATAAATGTGGTAAATCGGGACATGTTCAGTACGAGTGTATGAGTCAAGGCAGCATTGGAAGTTACTGGAAAGGTTCGAGGGGAAGTTGGCAGCAGCAAGGGCGAGGAGGCGCACGTTATCATCCTCAACAGCCGCGAAACGGCTACAGTCTGAACAGAGGTAGCGGCAATTTCAGAGGACGAGGCACTGGTCAACGAGGAAGAGGTTGTCAACAACGACAAGATCGTCAATATGCAGATCGAGGAAAGATAAGTTTCGTAACCGAGGTTGAGAAAAAAATAGGTTACAATGTTGAGGTAAACGAATCTGTAAATAAATTAGAATGGGTTCTGGATAGCGGTTGTACAGATCATATTATAAATGAAGATAAATATTTTGTAAGAGTCAATCATTTGAATAATCCGATAAGTGTTAAAGTTGGAGATGGTCGCATAGTTAAAGCAACAAGTGTAGGAGATATTGTAACTAAGTTTGTGACAAATTTTAATGAAACAGAAATTGAGTTAAAAGATGTATTTTTTGTGAAAGAAATGGATAGGAATTTAATGAGTTTTGGAAAAATCGCGAACAAAGCCAAGATTGTTTCAATGGGAAGTACTTCAAAGATTTACACGAGAGAAAATAATTTGATAACAGTAGCGAATAAAGTCAATAATTTATATAAGATAAATACTGTTTTTGAAAGTAAGCAAAATTATATAACTGAAAAAGTGAATCATGGTATGACTTTGAAAGAAAAATATCATAGGATATTAGGACATGTTAACTTTAAGTATTTGGACATTTTGAGTCGGAATAATTTAGTCGAGGGATTACCGAGTAATTTGGAAAGTGAGTTTTTAAAGTGTGGTACTTGCGTACAAAATAAAATGATTAATACGAGTTTTGAAAATAATAGACGTAGAGCAAGGAATATAGGAGAAATTATTCATGCTGATGTAAATGGACCGCATAGTATAATGGGTTTTAAAGGGGAAAAATATTTTTTAATTTTAGTAGATGACTATAGTAAAGCGGCTAAAGTATATCCTATTCGAGAAAAGAATGAAGTTTATGATTGTTTTGTAACGTATGTGAATCAATTAGAAAATTTAGTTGGGAATCGAGTAAAACGATTAAGATGTGATAACGGTAGAGAATTTTTAAATAAAGACATGTATATTTTTGCCAAAGAAAAAGGAATTTACATTGAACCGTGTCCTCCGTATGTCCATGAATTAAACGGGACTGCGGAAAGATATAATAGATCAGTAATGGATACTGCGCGTTGTTTATTATCTGAGGCGAAAATTAATGTTAGATATTGGCCAGAGATAATTAAAACAGCTGTATATTTAAAGAATAGAACATTAGCAAATACAATTGAGAAAAAGACACCGTATGAAATTATAATGGGAATAAAACCAGATATTAGTAATTTGAAAATATACGGAAGTAAAGTTTTTGTAAGAGTTCCAGAAGTTAAAAGGAAAAGTAAATGGGATAGAAAAGCGGAGTTAGGAATTCTAGTCGGATATGTAGAAGTAGGTTATAGAGTTTTGATTAATAATAGAGTAATTATTGCTAAACATGTTGATATTGTTGAAGAAAATGTAAATTTGGTACGTTTTAAAGACAATGATGAAATTAATGAAAATGAGTTACTTGAAAATGAGATTAATCAGGAATGTAAAGAAGGAATTGTAGAAAATGAAAACAATGATTCTGATGAAAAAGAAATGAATGGAACCGATGAGCATGTGGAGATTGTACCTATGACTAGTGTTAAAGATGTAACATTACCTAGACGGTCAGAGAGGAAAAGAATACCTGTAAACAGATACGGAAATCCCATAACAAATTTTATTTATGTAAATTATGTAAGTGTGGATAATCCGGAAAATTATAATGAAGCGATAAATGGTAATGATAGTCAGAAATGGGTAGACGCGATGAATAGAGAAATTGAATGTTTAAAGAAAAATGATACGTGGGAATTAGTTGATAGACCAAAAGATACAAAAATATTAGATTTAAAATGGGTTTACACAAAAAAATCCGATGAAAAATTTAAAGCTAGAATTGTTGTAAGAGGGTTTCAGCAAAAAGAAATACTTGAGGATATTTACTCACCGGTTGCAAGAACACAAACTTTAAAAATATTATTAAGCTATTGTGTACAGGAAGGGTTATTGATAAATCAAATGGATGTAGAAACAGCATTTTTAAATGGAAAAATTAAATCAGAAGTATATGTAAAGCAACCTCAAGGTTATGATGATGATACCGGTAGAGTGTGTAAATTAATTAAGTCTTTGTACGGATTGCGTGAAAGTCCACGAGCGTGGTATGAATGTCTAGATGAGTATTTAAGGGAATTACAATTTAAACGTAGTAAAATTGATTATTGTTTATATTATATGGAAGATAATAATGAGAAAGTTTATTTGATAATATTTGTAGATGATTTGTTAATTTGTAGTAAAAATGAAAAACTAATAGAATTTATTAAAAAGAAATTAGCTATTAAGTTTCGAATGAAAGATATGGGCCAAATAGAAACATACTTAGGAATAAATATTAAATATAATTATGAGACAAATTCTATGACATTAGACCAAGAAAAATATATAGAATCACTAGCGAGAAAATATGGGATTGAAAATGCAAAATTATATGCTACCCCAATGGAGCAAAATTTGAAATGTGAACCTGCTTTATCAATATCAGAAGATATTAAATATAGGAACTTAATTGGAGCATTACTATATATAAGTTCTAGTACTCGACCAGATATTTGCTATTGTGTGAATTACTTAAGTAGATTTCAAAATTGTTATGATCAAAGTCATTATAAGTACGCTTTAAGAATATTGAAATATTTATATTATACTAAAAACTTAAAATTAAGATTCGATAGAAATGTAAATACTGATGTACTAGATTGTTGTGTTGATGCTGATTGGGCAGGGGATATTATTGATAGGAAATCTACAACTGGATATCTTATAAGAATGTATGGTAATACTATTTTTTGGAAATCAAAAAAACAAGACATTGTAACGAAATCATCGACAGAAGCAGAGTATGTTGCATTGTCTGTATGTGTGAGTGAATTGAAATTAATTAGAGATTTATTAAGTGATTTTGGAATTGAAATACAAAATCCAATCCGAATTTTTGAAGATAATGCTGGCGCGATATGCATAAGTAAATATGGAAACTTTACGAGAAACTCAAAGTATATAGAAACGCATTATCATTATGTTAATGAAAATTATGTAAAAGGATTAATTGAAGTGGTTAAGATAGATTCGGAAGAAAATCCAGCAGATATCTTCACTAAGTCATTAGGACGAATTAAATTTGAAAAATTTAGAGAGGTTCTTAAAGTGTATTAGAATATAAAAGAAAAATTAAATGGAAATTACGAATTATTACAAAATGCTAAATTTAAGGAGGCGTGTTAAATTATTAATAAATTTAGCATATAGCGACATCTTACAGTATTAGAAATGATGTGCGATGTTAGTAACAGAATAATTGAATATTAGAAACAGAATAATTGAATATTGTACTTCCGTCTTGTCGTTATGAAAATGTAAGCGTTCGTGATGTTTTATTTGAAGAAAAAGTAATCCCTGTTTAAATGGTTAATCTTTAAGTTAAAATGTTTGTTGTTTGTGTTCTTTATTAAATAATTTGTTCGTGTTTAAAAGTGTATTATTAGTTTTGTTATTTTCCATAATTCTGATTATTTAACAATTATAACATGATTTAGCTAAATTTTTTTTGTTTTATTCATGAAGGAGTGGGCTATTTTAAAATATTTTTCTTAACTTTGTCAATTTGTCATCAAATGTCGAAAAATTTAAACAAATTCTTTTTTTGCGTTTTTCTCAATGAGGGGCGTAAAGGGTTAAAATTTAAAAAACACGTGGTCATATTTTTTGAAGCTTCCCCTTTACAATGAGCCCTTTAGAACGATGGAGCCTCGAAAATTGACGTCTCTACAAGCTGGAAAAGGACGCTACCCCCGTTTCAGGTAGGTGAATCGTGTGCTCCGCTATTATGATCGGTTTTTTTATACCACCGGTCTCAAAACAATACGACAAGACTTCGTATACGACTAAATGATTCTGTTCATACCTAGTAATGTACTTTAGTACTCACTCTTGGCGAATCACACATTTTTTAATCATAACTTCATTTATGGATATTAGTTCCTATATTTATTGTTTATGTTTAAAAAAAGGCATCATCACTTGCTGATATACTTACTGATTTCGAGGGGGATCCCCCAGTAGTGGAGATACAATTTTAACATTTACCGTAGAGATCTTTTCAACATTTACGGAGAGAATACTGTATCTATTTTATACATTTCCCGTTGAGAATTGAGAAATCTGATGTACGTAGCAGAGTTCGTGTTAATGGAGACAGTACTTGATGAAATTTTATATGAACCAATGAATTCACAAGAGTACTCTGATCATTGATTCACGCCGATTTTTATGAAACTTTGGACAATTAATCATTAGACCTACTTGAAGATGTAACCGCAATGGGTTGGTGTTTGTCTTCTTTTAAGGGAAAAATCAACCCTTTCATCCGCGTCAACTCGTCTATATAATTGCTTTTAAATTGTACACGGCAGCCGACAAAAAATAATTAAAACATAAAATAATTTTCAGAAAGAAAATACACCGACTTCGAAATGCACTAAAAAGTATAAAATAATTTCTATTTCCTAATGAAGTAATTTCTATTTCTTCGAATCATACAATTACGTTACAGATATGAATTAAACCTATTTACTCGTTAGGTAGTATATTAAATACATTTCAACCTTTTCGGAGGCGGCGCATAATTAAAAGATTTTCTTGAACATGTCAACCTTTGGACAGCCAAACATAGGCAAAGCTTGTATAGCTATTTTTTTTCTATACATATAATTCGACAGCACGCCGCGAAGTAGGTGTTAATGCGAATAGAATGTAACTATGGTCTATCTAGCCCTTTGCGAACGGGACGGTTCGAAGTCAACCGTACCGTGGGGCCGAGCTCCTGCCGCGATAGTCATTAAAAATCCCAGCGCATATTTGTGTTTTAACGCGGTTTTCGTTCATAGCATTCCAAGTCAAATTCTGGACATATTATATGTACATGCACAGATTTATGTGCATGCACACATGTACGCGTTTCTCGGCTCTATCAGTTGTTTTCGCGGAACGCATATATGAGTTCTTCGGCCAATTTGATGATTTACGCAGAACGCATATATGCGGTGGTAGTCCGCAAAGGGATAGATTCATAGAGTATGCGACGGAAAGACTCGATCGCCGCATATGCTATAAAGATAGAGCCCATCTGCCACAAATTTGGTGATTCCCACATCGTGGGCTCCGTTTATAGGTTCTTAGATCCCTGGCTTCCACATGCGAACGAAGTCGATTCAATTTCATTTATGTTGGATTTATTCAACACAATAAGTGTTGCCTTTAACAAAAATCATCGGGTCGTAAACTTTCACCTTCGTTGGAGTTTCGACTCAAGAGGTTGCAGATGTTTGTTTTTCACCATAGGACCCATAGGGTCTATAGACTCGTAACGGATTTTTTCCTTCAACGAGTTTTTCTCATTCTTACAGTTTTCGTTGATGAGTAAAGACATACCTTTCAGTGCTTAAGAAGTATAATTAAAGTTTCTGTTAAAATATAATTCAAGCGTATTACTTTATCTCACCGTCTATTTCCTATAATTTATATCAGAAACGTTGCGAAATGAAGATGCAGTCGTTACATTTACGTATATTACCAGATATATCTATAATGGTTCGTATTCTTTCTCAGGATTTATTAATTTTCAATACGCCATACCGCAATCAACTGATTATTGGCAGTAACGTTTACTGAGGTATTTTTAATTTTACGCCGCCTTCGAAAAAGTTGAAATGTATTTAATATACTACCTAACGAGTAAATAGGTTTAATTCATATCTGTGACGTAATTGTATGATTCAAAGAAATAGAAATTACTTCATTAGGAAATAGAAATTATTTTATACTTTTTAGTGCATTTCGAAGTCGGTGTATTTTTTTTCTTAAAATTATTTTATTTCGCGCTTTTTAGTGGAATGGGGAGAATTGTATAGGATACTGTGAGACAGTTCTTCCGGGCTTTTTTTTGTCTGCGTAAATGCCATGAACATAATTAAGTAAAAGACAACATGGATATTCGTTTTTCAACTTTTTTTGCAACAATAATCCTTTGCAACTAAAAAATGAAAAAATTTTTGATAATGGTATCAATGGGGAGTTAGACTCCACAAGATGCGAAAGGCTTTGTTCCCATCGGACCACCCACCTAGGAAAAACCGCCGAACATGCATAGAAAAAATAATCCTTTGCAACTAAAAAATAAAAAAATTGTTTGTTAGAACGGTAGGGAGACTGTACCAAGCAATGGGAATAATACACCAACGTCAACGTGAACTCATCTTGCTGCTTAAGTCGCGTATCAAAGCGGCAAAGCTTAGTTAGTGTTTTGGTACAGTGCATTGTAATTGCCCTTTCTTGTCTTTCCCGTGCATAGCACGGGGCGTTCCACTAATAATAATAACAATAGTTATTCACTAATATCACGAAAACTAGAGCTTACCGCCAATTATGCATAAGGAGAAACTCGTTTAGAATCATGCTACTAATAACGTATTAGAAGGACATAAAAATCGTTCGAAGTTGGCTTTAAAAGTTAACAACAATTTCTGTAATATCTCGAAAACAAAAGCTTTCCGTCAATTTCGCAAGAGGAAAAAGTTGTCCAGAACCACGCCCCTAACAACATATTCAAAGGACATTAAAATCGTTCGAAATTGATTTCAAAAGTTAATAACAATTTTTTTCGCTAATATCTCGAAAACTAAACATTTTCGCGAAATTTGTATATGAACAAAATTGTACAGAATCATGTCCGCGATAAGATATTGAAAGCGCACTAAAATCGAGAAAAGTTTATTTTAAAAGTTACCGGTTTTTCTGCAATAACAACACTTTGCAATTAAAAAATGAAAAATTTTTTGATTATGGTACCAATGGGGAGTCTGAACCCAACAGATGCAAAAGGCTTCGTTCCGATCGATCAACCCAGTTAGGCGTAATCGGCGAACATACATAGAAAAAGAAAAAAGTTGCTGGTTGTTTTGCAATAACAACACTTTGCAATTAAAAAATGAAAAATTTTTTGATAATGGTACCAATGGGGAGTCAGCACCTTCCATATGCAAAAGGTTTCATTCCGATCGGTCCACCCAGTTAGGCGTAATCGGCGAACATACATAGGAAAAAAAAAATATACTGATCGAATTGAGTAACCTCCTCCTTTTTCGAAGTCGGTTAAAAAAGTTATGCCTCTTTCCTATACCTACAAATCTATGTCAAAAGTTTTTGGAAAAATTAGTCTTTATAATTAAATAGCCCATTTTTTTTAAATTTTAGTTTTAATAAAGGTATTTATTTTTTACAAATTCAAGGATGTGTTGCAGTATCTAATTATTGTAATTATTCTATACATATGATTGCCGCTTTACGTTTCGTGTATTTTTTATGTTGGCTGGTAATTTAATATATAATTACAACATTAATAACCTTTATTATTGTTGCATCGCCTTAGAGTGCGATGCAGCTATCTTTTCATATTTTTACAAGGCAATAGACCGGGCATCTTGAACTGACCGTACCGGCAATAAGTTTATGAAGCCATTGACCATTTTTCGTTAGCAAAAAATATCTTCGCGTCGGCAACCCAGGTTTACTGCTTGGGACCAGCATGTTTAATTTCCTATCCCGTTACTTTCAATCATCATCGTCTGGGTCAGAGTGCTTTTTCACCTTATTACCTGCTACGGGTTTTTCTCAAATCGCGGAATCCCTCGTGCGTCACCCCTTGGTCGCGGCTACTTCCAGGGGTGACCATTTTTTATACGAGGGAAGTGACCATTTCTTACGAGGGCGGTCAGCTCTCAAAAATCACGACCAATGAGAAAACACACCCCCTTCCAAATTACCGATTCCGAGGTAATGTCGATAGTTATTTTTTGTGGAAAACGACAGAACTCAGTAATATCACGAATAACACGCATTTAAGTCGCGAAGAGAATCAGTGAACATCTCAAATATCACACATTCAAATCACGAAACGAACTCATTTGTATCTCTAGTAATAAACACTTAAAACACGAACGAATTCAACTGATACCTCAGCCAACGAACGTTATAACACGAACCGAATTGAATAATAACACGGACTATCAATTAGAACTAGGCTCAGAGCTCATTAAGTTGTGACTGGGTCAGAATAGTGTCGGGTGCTCGAATCCGCGCTGTTCACGCAACAGTTATTAAAAATCATTATTACATATGCTTCGCATAACATTTACATAATCATAAGATAAGAGTTTACTTACATATAGTATACGATAGCGACAAACACAACAAAAACGGTTGAGATAATGTAAAGTGAAAGAAGTAACGGGAAAAAATAGTTTATTCGATGTAACAATAATGAAATTCTCTAAAAATTACTTGAAACATGCACATTTTTTACACGAAGCACAACGAAGTATAGCTAATTCTTTGCATACATCACACCGATGAATTTGCTAGCGTGTTTTATAAAACAATAATCTACCGGATTTTCATACTGAGAGTAAAGGAAAATTTATTTAGCATATCAAATGTTCATGTTTCCGCTTCAAAATCGGGTAAATAAACCTGTGACCGTTTTGAAACATGGTTTACACAAATGTTTTTAACAAATGTGGAATCTCGAAGCGTATTGCTGCTGAATTTATGGAGTGGGCAATCTCTAGTGCGTCAATTTATCCTCACCAAATTTTGAAATTTATTGAAAGGCTCATGGTACAAAAGTGGAGATATGCAAACACGTCTGGGTATGAAAATCCGGTAGATTATTGTTTCATAAAACACGCTAGCGAAATTTATCAGTATGATATATGAGAATTAGCAATACTTTGTGGTGCTTGGAGTAAAAAATGTGTTGAACACTTGTTAGAGGATGTTCAATTTTCATTTCAATGAAATTAGCAAAAATAAATGTACTGAAAAATCGGTAATCAAGTTCGTACATTTATCGATTACTTGTAAGATACCGCTCCATTTCGATCGAATCTTCGTATATTAATAAAATAAAATCTACACACAGTCACTCGATTTAATATTCGGAAACTATGGTATTTGTGGAATTAAAGCTTTATGTACTTCCTTGCAATGTGATTATCGAATTTTCTGGTTCGTAATGAGTTAAAGCAGATATTCTAGTTTACAAATATGTAAAATTAAATACTTTATTTTTTATTGTTTTCCACATAATAAATCATAAACGAAATTAGACCCGATATTGGTGTCGAAAAAATATTCGGACAATTAGTATTATTCGCTTTAGAAGTTCCATTTATAGACTCCTTATGATTGTTTGTAAACACCAAGAGCGAGTGACAGTTTGGTTAACTTCCGGTAGTCAATTTCATAGTAAATTTCATCGTTTTCACACACATTTGTAAAAATGGGTCGCAAAAGTAAAAATACTTCATTAGACGTTCGACAACTTGTTATATTTCACAGAGGAAAAGGAAAATCATACCGGGAAATTGGAAAGTTGTTAAATTTAAGTAAAAATACTGTCGCGGATATTATAAGAAGATATAAATATGAAGATCGTATTGAATCTATTCCTCAAAAAGGACGACCGCGTCTTCTTGACAGTCGTGATAAGCGTGTAATTGTTCGAAAGATAAAGATTCATCCAGGATTAAGTGCCCTTACTTTAACTGCAGAATTAGCTGCAGAAACTGGAAAAAAAGTGTACGTGGATACAGTTCCCAATGTTTTAAAAAATGCTGGCTATAATCGTACAGCAGATCGTAAAAAGCCACACATAAACAAGATCAATCGAAAGAAACGTACAACGTTCGCTAAAGAATTTATTTCTAAAACACAATCATAGTGGAATGATGTGATTTTTGCGGATAAAAGTCAATTTCATGTTACTGGGTGTAACAGACGAAAATTAGTGTGGCGTAAACAGAATGAACAATTAAAAATAAGTAATATGCGACCGACGACGAAACACGATGATGGAGGCTTGAAGGTATGGGGCTGCATTTTTACTGATGGAGTAAAAGGGCTGGTTTTTATTGAAGATATTATGAACAAGAACAAATATTTAGAGATATTCAAGTAAAATTTATTAAAAAGTGCAACGAATATGGGTATACGCGACAGTTTTAGGTTCTACCGGGTTAACGATCCGAAACACAAATTGAGAATAGTTCAGGAATATTTATTATATGCTTGTCCGAAAGTGCTCCATCCTCCACTACAATCACCGGATTTCCAATTGAAAGTCAATAGGACTCATTGAATGAAAAGACGAATTAAAAATACGATTGACGGAAGAGTGGAAACGCATTATTCAAAATTATTTAAATAAAATAATTTCAAACATGTCAACATGTTTGCAACACGTCATCAGACAAAACGGATATTTCACAAAATATTAAATTAATATTAAAATTATAACTTTGTTGTTACATACACTCTAAATAAGAAAAAACTTTATGTAATATTAAGTGTCCGAATATTTTTTCGACACCAATATCGGGCCTAATTTCGTTGATGATTTATTATGTGGAAAACAATAAAAACTAAGTATTTAATTTTACATATTTGTAAACTAGAATATGCGCTCATTACGGACCAGAAAATTCGATAATCATATTGCTTAAGTAAGTACATAAAGCTTTAATTTCGCAAATACCATTGTTACGTCCCGAATGGTACCCTTGCTGATATCAATATTGTAGGAATAGTATTTGTAGAACTATCCTTTTATTTATTTAAGAGCACACAATAACAATAATAAACAAGAACACAAGAACACATTAACGTATTGAACTTTAAACGTAAATCGTAAAACGTAAAACTAATTCGTAATTCGTGGCGTTTTTAATACGTCTTGACCGTTCCGTTCCCGTTTCTAAACTAACTCCACAACAACACTTTTTTCTAAACGCTAGCAACTACTTCCGCTTAACATTTCACACTGTTTCTTTTATAAATCGTCATTCACACTTGCAGCCATACATATCATACATATCATACATACAATTTTACAACGATTAACAAACTATACAAACATTTAACAACTAAACAAACATAAAATACAATTCACTCCCACAATATGAAAGGTCCGGAATCGCTCTTGAATTGACAATCTTTTAGACCACGCGGTACGTGCGCCCGTCGTATGTCAGGGATCCCAGGGTGTACAAGTATGACACAGTACTTACCCGAAGCTTCCTCCTTAACTTTTACAATAGATTTCTCGTCTCGGATCCTTAGGTAGTAGATCCTTCGCTGTGATCTTCTTCACAGGTATATCAATAGGTAATAACTGATATTTAACTTCGCGGATAACTGGTCGCGGAGTAGGGGCTAGACAGGGTAGGTATAGGGTGCGTAGGATCTTACGTAATTGGTATCTACGACCTCCTCGTCTTTGTCTCCCCATGAGCTGACTAAAAATGCAGAGAGGCATCAAATACATCATATGCGCACCGTGCGGCTATGTCTCGCACCACCGTGGCGATGTGGATTACCTATCTCGACTTCGCAATATAATTGATCTCGTGCGGCTATGTCTCGCACCACCAGATCCAGCGTAATCGAGTATACGTATTTTAAATAATCAAAAGCTCTTAAAGAGATCTCGGGTTTATAGGAAATGATTAAAGGCGAATGTTCCGACAAGAAATAGATCCGTGGTGCTTCTGAGCCTTGATACATTCCTGGAAAATGTCAACTGCGTTACCCGCGCTAATCCCTCCTGCACGGGGTTAGTCCTATCGCAACGCCATCGATCGGATTAAAGGTTCAAACAATGACTGTTCTGATTTTAAAATCAGATCCTTGTGAACCTTGAGCGTAAGCGAAAGTATAAGCAATTTCACCCCGAGTTTCAACCGCTTTACATAGTGTTTTCAACCAGAGTTTGTTATTAACGTTATAGTCATCCAGTGTCCCGTTGTGAGTGTGCGTGTGGATTGTTTAATAAATCATCTTGTGAACGTTTCAATTTATATTGTTTATTTTATTTTAACCAAATTCACGTGATTCGGCATAGACCATCCTGTGCTCCTCGCTAGGATAGAATCAGCAATCCAAAAATCGATCAGCCGACTCGAGAAATACTCGTCGAGTAAAGTGATCACGAAACAGCGAATATAACTAAATATAAAATATATTCAATACTAAAGATGATGTCGGAATATAAACTGATACAATTGAACTTAAAGTTATAATATAAATGAAACGCGTAGTGTGGAGTTAGTAGAAAATGGGTGGAATTAGGATGGAAACTAGCAGAGTCCAGCACGAGGGGATCGAACCCCGTGACTAGTCGGACTGCGACTGTTCGCGAGGCTACTCGAACTGAGCTTTTATGTTGCTCGGTGGTGTCAAAAGGGAAGATAAAGAGAGATTAGTTATGATCTGTTATTGTCTGGAGATTGCGTGATGTAAATAAAGGTTCGCAGAATTAGATAGGAGTGTACATAGCAGGATGTTTAGGTTAAGATAAAGGGTGAACTTGAGGAATTAGGAGTAAAGGAATGTGAAACTTATGCTATCTTATTTATAACGCACGCGGGACTGTGTCTTATAACTAATTATGTCAGAAACGCAATATATATAAATGTACTGAATAATAATAATAATCCTTACAATTAGACAAATAGTCGTTAAGCAACTAGATCAAACGTCGTCGCACGACGTCATACCATAGTGTCCGAATATTAAATCGAGTAACTGTTTTTCTTCGCTATTGTTTTTCTGATATTATAATTTTTTATACGTACAAAATATAATGGCTTTTTTTAGAATTGCATTTTCAACGTTCATAAATCAAGTGTAATTAACAAATTTTAAAGAGATCCTTCCAAGTCGTTTTTTTTAAATAATAAATTCATTTAGTCTTATTAAAAGTTATTGTGTTTTTCTGTTATTTTAAATATAATAACCTCCGATATTCCATCAGAGGAATTTTATCATTGTGATAATTACATCAAATTAACTCTTTATTATACACTATTATAATACATTATAATAGCTCAATCATGCTTCTATTTGCGTTTCCCACAATTGCGCATTATTGTATATTGTAATCTCATGATTATGAAAATATGATGCGAAATGTAATGAAATGATGTGAATCACAAAGCTTACCATTGTTGCAACTATTGGTTGAATTACTACCCAATATATAATAGAACACACGTAAAGCATAAAGTGTCAATTATACAGTGGGTAACAAAAGTAAATAAACCTGGAACTTGCAGTAAGGAAACATTTGTATCAAAGCAAATATGTAATTTCAAAAAACAAATTATATATATGCTGAAATTATATGAAATAATCTACATAACTATACTGATAAAATGTCCATTAGTGTTGGATTTAGATCTGGAATTTCCATCTAGGTTTCAATTGAAATTTTGCAATTGGTTTATAAATGGCTCTTATATATTCTTTCATGCCGAATATGAATTCGTAAACTGTTTCTTCGTAATGATTGCAGGAAATTTTGTCGATACTTTGAATTTGCAAAATCTTTTGTGACCATTTTTTGTGCCCTGCGAAGACATATCGGCACCTTATTTTCCCAAATGGATCTAGTAGTTTAAGATTTGCGTGGAGATATCCATACATACATAATCCAAACTAACTGAGCCTATGACATTTGGACATTAAAGGCAAACATATTAATACCTCATTTGTCAATATCGATCCGATACTTTAAGAGCTACGAGAGAATCCAATATACACATACTTATAAAGACTGCTCTTTTGGTTTTGCCAGAGTCGAATAATGAATATACAGAGCGTCTCAGTATTGTACTACTAAACTTTATCAACATATTCCATACTTAAAAATAGAAAAAGTTATGTTATATCAACATTGAGTTTTAAACGCTTTAATAAAAAATTGTAGAAAAAGCACAAAGTGATTTCGGACTTCTTCGTATTGCAATGTCACATGCAGTATGTTCTAATTTTGTACGCCGAGCTTTATCAATATATTTTAAAAACATACTATTCTTGGTAAAAAAAATGTGATATGAACGTAAACTATTAACTGCTTTATTAAACTATTATGAGAAACATACAAAAGAATAATGGACAACTTTCGCCCTCAACAGTATGAATAATTGCCGACTTTATATAATATAATGCATTCAATAGCATATGTTCATATGGATCCAACTGATTAATCCAAGATGGATGGAGCTGTTTCAACTGGCGCCTCATGTGTCTGTCCTCTATTGGATTGCTCTTTTACCCGGAGTTTCAATCATGCAACATCGATATTTTTTGCCGAATGTCATGGAATCCCTATGGTGGTTAATTTAGCTAATAAGGATAGGAGCAATTCATACGTCATATGCACTGACTCACTTAGTGTCTTGGAGGCGCTTGATACAAGAGTTTTCTGTCAATGATCTTCTTCTTTGTTAAAAGAAATTAAAGAAGAATTAAATTCTTTTGAAACTCTGGCTTTTCCTGGATGTAGGATTGAGTTTGTTTGGATACCTTCTCACAGAGGTATTTTGGGTAATGAGCGGGCTGATGCAGCAGCTAAGTTAACCTCAAGCATACGTGAAGATTTCAGTTTCAAGGTCCCATACACTGACTTCTCTCGTATTTTAAGGGAGATTATGTGGAAAGATTCCATAAGTACGTGGCTTGATGAAGCCGCGTCTAAAGGTTCGTCATATTTCAGTACATATTTTGAGCTTAACAGGAAGCTGTGGTTCTATAACCATAATCTGTCAAGGCGGACTGCAGTTTGGGTCAGTAGATACAGAGTAAATCATTACAACCTGGCCGCGTCTTCAGCTCGTGGGCATAATTCGTAGCAGTTCCTGCGAATGTGGGTTTGAGGTTCAGGATTTATGCCATGTACTGTGGGATTGTCCTAGGTTTAATGGAAGTAGAACAGTGTTGACTTCCAAACTTCGGTTGTTAGGATGGAGGGGTCCTTTTAGAACGTAGACTTTCCTGATTGGGCCAGATATAAAGGCCATCAAAGTTATTACTAAATTTTTAGTAACGAACAATCTTAGAATATAAGGAACTAGTTTTATATAGTAGCTATTTTTTATCTGGTTATTAACACGTTCCGTGCCGCGTGGCGCGTATGCGCCCCACACTGAACTTTCCGCTCAGGCCATGCAAGTCGCTTAATAGAGTAATGTTTAGCCAGGTATTTGTTAAACTAATTCCTAGAAAAATAAATTTATTGCTTTGTTGTATTATGCATCTTAAAGTGTCTACCCTTTCCTTGATAATTATGATTTTTGCGCTACTTTAATCATAGTAAAACATATGCCAAAACAAAAAAACACAAGTCTAAAGCGTGAGGCGCCTGAACGGAAAGTATTGAAAAAACGGTCAGGCACGGAACGTATTAATTCTCATAAGGCTATGATGGAAAACACAAAGACTATTTTTGTTGGTCTTTTTGTATACTGATTACTATAGCACTTAGGATTGTTTATTCTTTATAAGTTGTATATTTTATATATACAGTATTCACACCGTAAATGTTACTTTTGCCGGTCTCGATTGTAACATTTACGGTAGAGGTCCTACATTTTTTGTAGTGTGCCGAACGTAGAAAGAGACAGCGATACAAAAGACAAAGAGGGATAGAATTTTGAGCGTTCGGCAAACATGAAAGACTCGTGCGTGTTCTGTCTTTTAAATTTAAAAATTAAAATTCTTTATTTTTGGTTTTTCGTCAGTGGAAATGACACCAAACACGATATGATTACGATCGTAATTACTTATGTAACAAGCCATAAAAGTTTGGGATGTAACATTTATGGTAGAAGTACGAATTCCTCCGACAGGCCTGCTATACAAGTAATTACGATTTTAATTATACCGTGTTTGGTACCATTTTAATCAGAAAAACGAGACGAATACGATAATAAAAGTTTCATTGATGAAACCCCAAAAATAAAGAATTTTGTAGCGTACAGGAATAATTGTAAAGTGCGACAAATAAATTAATTGTATTCAAAGAGAAATCAGACAAGAAAATCCTTAGAAATCCCTTGCGAATTATAATAGAATAGATGGAAATAATATTTAGCGTGGAGAACATTCGAGAAAAGCGAATACTTCAGACTAATCGAAATTCTGTCGCGATGAGAGAGTTCGTTGGCCGCTCAGCAGAGCGAGAGGCAAGGCGCGACCCGCGAGCCGCGAGCGCGAAACTTAGCGACGCGTTGTTGATAGCACGGCCGCAGGACGAAAGGAAAAGATAGAGAGAGAGAGAGAGAGAGAGAGAGATTATATTTTCCAGAATTCCTGTTATCCTTACGATTTCCTTGTGTCCGAATATCCTAACCTGTGTATAAGATGGCTACAATTTTGATTTTTGAATTTAAAAGACAGAAGACGCACGAGTCTTTCATGTTTGCTGAACGCGTCAACCTTCTGCTTCTCTTTCTTTTCCATTCGCCGTCCTCTTTTATGTTAAAAACTTCAATCACTCCTTACACACGCAATTGTTAACGTAATTATATCATGTTTGGTGTCATTTTAATCAGGAAAGCTAGATAAAGACGACAGTAAAAATTGCATGAAAAATTAGTAAGAAATAAGAAAATTGCAATCTTTTTCTTTGCTTGCATTAATATGTGCTTCACCGATATTCGATCCTCGTCGTTTCGGCGACGATCATGTTTCATTCTTGACTGATTTCGAGGGGATTCCCTCAGTAGTGGGGATAGAATTTTAACATTTACGGTAGAGATCTTTTTAACATTTACGGAGTGAATACTGTATTTATGTACATATATATATTGTGACGGATCGGTGGGGGGAAAGCCCGAAGGGGGTTCCCTGGAGTGGGGGCAGTTAGGGAAAACGGCCCTCCACGCACCGATGCTCACACCCACGGACGATTTCTTTAATGGGGCGCCAGTGCTAATGCACTCGTCCGTAGTAATCGCCCTTCCGGCTGCTCTGTCGGGAGCGGGAATCAGAGGGGGTCAGAAAAAGCTAGTAAAAGACCCGCGAGTTCGTATCCAATAGAAAGTGCTTTTATTCGGGCCTCCAAGTAGGCCACGTAAGCAAAACAGAAAAAATGAATTCGCGTGGGCCCCACGCGTTACAAGCAACGGTCGAGGAAAAGGGGTCGACTCGCCAGTTGCGAGGGAGGCTTTCGCGGCGCGGGGGCTCACGGTACGCGCGAGTACAAAAAAATATAGAAATACAAAAAGAACGCTGAGGTATTCGCCCGCAGGGAGCACGCCCTCTCAGGGGTCGTGGACAGCAAGGGGACGTTGGTCCTAAATACCCAAATACAGCGAAACGAAGAAGAACTAGATTAGAGGGGACAGTGTCGTGTAAACTGTCCGCGGCCTCTAGGGTCCTCGTCACTGGGGCCAGGGGTCCTATCGCCCTCGCCCACGCGCAAATGAATAGCAATAAAAAGGGTACGGAGATGACTCCTACCTTTTTGCGCTGGTGTACTCCAAAAATTCCACACAGAGGCGGCGGCGACACACACTCCACGCAGGCACACAATACAAGAAAAAAAAACACAAGGTAGAAAAACGGAACGCACTACAAATTAACAGAAAAAGAGACGGAACAAAACTGGGCGCAACGCGCAAAAGAAAAAAAAACAGAGAACGATTCGGGCTGAAGCGGGGCTTTTGGCGAAAAACGGAGACTTTCCGTCGCGGCGGCTCGCTAGCTTCTCTCCACCATCCTCTTCTTCCCCGGTTCGCGGTATTCCCCCACCCCGGGGATTTCGGCGTCGAGGATGGGCCATCCCGTGGTGTTCTGCGGCCAGGTCCTGGGGCCCTCTCTAGGTGGCGGTTGGGGGTGGCTTGTCCCCAGGCCTGGCGTCCCTCGGTGGTGGGCTGCCGGTCGCCCCCGCGGAGGATGACGGGGTGGCGGCGCGACCGGACAGCCGGCGACTTTCCTTCGATGGGCCCATCCCGCGCCTCCGTCGCTCAGGGAGGGGTTCCTCCGCGACCGGGGCAGCAGCGGCTCCTTCCTGGTGTTGGAGAAGGGGGAAGGGGAGAAAGAAAAGCGGGGCCCGCGCAAACGCAAAAAAAAAGAAGAAAAAGAAAAAACAAACGCAAAGGACTCACACACGCCCGCTCATTCATACTTGCCCCAGCGGCGAGGTGGTCCGCTTGGGCGGAGGAGTGGGGCTGGCAATTCGGGAGGATCATCGTAACGAGGCATAACCCAAAAAAAAAAGGAGGCAATCAACCCAGTGAAAATATGCCTCGTTACAATATATATAAGAGAAACATTGTATATGGACTTATGGGCCAGCTGTGGCCTAACGTCTTTGTAACTTTTAAATAAAAAAAAAATGTTCATATCAACAATTTTTCTTATTTATATTAACGGAAAACAAAACGGGGACGCTCTGTAGCTGATATCGAAGACTAGAGCAACACGATGTCATTTTGTATTCTTCTTATAACTTTTTATAAAGTGCTTTATTTTTACAAATAAAATATGTCAATAAAGTTTGATTGTAAAAAACTAGGATACTTCGCAGATTTCATATTACGTGAAGTTTGATACTCATAAATTTTAAATTAAGTAATTTACAAAAATTTAATATAGATGTATGTGTTTTCCTTCACATCTTAGCAATCAGGAATTGAAGTTGAAAAGATGTTATTTTTTAAGATATACTCAGAGAAGTTATACTAAAAAATGGGATATTATCATTCATTTCCTCTAGCTTTTTATGACTCTTGCTCTATAATTATAGTAAATTTAATGATTCTCACATATTTTAATACTTGCCCCTGCTTTTGCAATAATTAATTTTGGTGAATCTATAAATATACATATAACTTACTTAAATTTTTAAAGAGATTATTTTAATTTTTCACTGTGCGATCATCTAGGAAAGAAGGGAAAATGGTATCGTCACTTTTTAATTCACATCTTCGATCAGTTGCTATGTTCTTCAAAACAACAGTAGCACGTAAACTATTGCAATTTCTACCAAGTTTACAAACAATGTTGATGTCACTCAATCTAATTTTTAAAAACTTGCTTTATTTTGCTGGCTGTCTGAATATGTGTGTTATGTTATGTATCTCACTGTAACGCTGCAAACAATAAAGGCAGTGGTATATATGCACCCGATTTGCAATGTGTTTTATCCACGTAAGTCGTTACCGTTACTGTCGCCCTAGCTAAGCTAGTTTAAATAGTATAAAGTTCAAGCGTAGTTTGTACATGCGTCTATGAATACCGAGTCGCACCTTGCTATACGAATACTTAACGTTGTAATCTTGGAAGTTAAACATGGAATTTATTCTTGTGTATATATTCATCTGTATAAAAATTCATCACATAACCACATTACGATTATGTAATATCACGTATCAGCAGATGCGAACCTAATTTTTTAACCGACTTCGAAAAAAGAGGAGGTTACTCAATTCGATCAGTATATTTTTTTTTTCCTATGTATGTTCACCGATTGCGCCTAGCTGGGTGGACTGATCGGAATGAAACCTTTTGCATCTGGTAGGTTCTGACTCCCCATTGGTACCATTATCAAACAATTTTTCATTTTTTAATTGCAAAGTATTGTTATTGCAAAAAAACCGGAAACTTTTGAAATAAACTTTTCTCGATTTTAGTGCGCTTTTAATATCTTATCACGGACATGATTCTGAACAATTTTGGTCATATACAAATTTCGCGAAAAGCTTTAGTTTTCGAGATATTAGCGAAAAATTGTTGTTAACTTTTGAAATCAACTTCGAACGATTTTAATGTCCTTCGAATATGTTGTTAGGGGCGTGGTTCCGGACAACTTTTTCCTCTTGCATAATTGACGGAAAGTTTTTGTTTTCGAGATATTAGCGAAAATTGTTGTTAACTTTTGAAATCAACTTCGAACGATTTTTATGTCCTTCTAATACGTTATTAGTGGCATGATTCTGAACGAGTTTTTCCTTATACATAATTGACAGAAAACTTTAGTTTTCGTAATATTAGCGAAAAACTATTGTTATTAATATTAGTGGAACGCCCCGTGCAATGCACGGGAAAAACAAGAAAGGGCAATTTCAATGCACTGTACCAAAACACTAACTAAGCTTTGCCGCTTTGATACGCGACTTAAGCAGCAAGATGAGTTCACGTTGACGTTGGTGTATTATTCCCATTGCTTGGTACAGTCTCCGTATCGTTCTAAAAATGCAGGTTGAAATGTATTTAATACATATACTATCTAACGAGTAAATAGGTTTCATTCATATCTGTTACGTAATTGTATGATTGAATGAAATAGAAATTACTTCATTAGGAAATAGAAATTATTTTATACTTTTTAGTGCATTTCGAAGTCGGCGTATTTTTTTTCTTAAAATTATTTTATCATATTGGAAGACTAAATACATACTCTGAGAATGACAAGCTTTAACTGGAAAAAAAATAATATTGTAAAGTGAACTAAAAATAGTCAAACCTCTTTATAATAATCAACATTAATTTACAATATTGCATTATTTACATTAAGAAATATGATAGGATATTAAAAAATCGGTTTAAATCACCAGATAACGTACGGTGTAGAATATAATATAAAAGCGCGTATGTTGCTTAGGAAACACAACTCTCTTGCACAATGAGCCTGAATGTAGATATTTAATCTTCCAAATGAGAACCAATCGGTCGTAAGTTTAAAATAAAGTACCAATAAGTAACTTATTGTTAGCGATTTTTCATTATTTTTTATTTTACGCTTGATTTTGGTAGATTTTTTATTCAGGCCAATTATGCGAATGTTACCATTATAATATACGTATTTAAAATTCAAAAAAGTTGGATACTCCAAATTGGCATTCAGGTACTAAATTTTCGACTATAGTGTACTGCTACAATTTTGTTATTTTTTTGACCTAATTTTTAATTACGTACAAATGTTAAAAATAACTTAGAATCATAAATATCGTCATATATAAAATATTAAATAAATATTACTTCTATTAAGACAGACTTTACTAATGCAAACTTTAAAGCTTTTATCGTAATTTATTAGTATAAACCATTGTTGTGGAATATAAGTAGCTTGATTTTTCGTCTTTTGTTCCACTAAAGTACGCATGCCATACTCATGAAATTGTAAATAACCAACATCAAAAAGGTTGTACATTATACTAACGCTAAAAGTTTTGGCGATATGGACGTACATCAGGAATATAATACCGTTTTCCGCTTTATTCCCTGCAGCTATTCAAATTCCTTGGCACATACAGTTGCTTCTATTTTAATTAATATAATTGTTAGGGATATAAATAGCAAAAACAAATAACGAAGGCAAGGAATTAATTAATTAACATTTATTGGCAAAACAAATTGAATAATTTACAATACATATACAAAACAAAATTGCAAATCAGTATCGAATATAATATTTAAGGCAACTCAAAAGCGTATCTTTATTTATTAACAATAATTTATAGCGAAGTAACGATTTTGTATCGAGGAGTGAACGAACGAACCGAGCGAAAGGACGGTCATGGAAAGAATGCTCGCAATAGATAAGCCGTAGCGGCCCGAGCCTCGCGCTATCACGTGGCCCTTCCCCCACTCCGGCCTATACAATTGCGAATACCTGGCGACTCTGCTCTTAGGACCAGCCTGAACGTCTCGGAAAAATTACATGGGTAATATTAAATATACAAAACTTCCTGTTGTATACATTTCATTTTTTCTATATTATATACAGATTTCAAAACTGTCTTCAATCATTTGATTTTAAATTTTAAGTTATAATATTTTATAATTGTATCGTTGGTAGCTAAAAATAATAATGAATAATAACAAAATATGAATAATAATAATTATGAAACAATAATACTAAAAAAAATTAAACATTGTAAATATAAAAAGTGGATGTATATTAAGCGCCATCATTGATGCAGATTGTGCGTAGCCACGGCACTGACTTGGCGAGGAGAGCAAACTATGGCCGCCTGGCGGCAAAACGCCGCGCGCGTGCTCCCGGCAGGTATTTTTTCGATTTTCTGGAATTGCATACAGCTACAACATTTACCCCACATAGTTTCTTCATCAGAAATGTCTATAGAATTCGATGCTGTATAGCGAATTCACTCTACATAAATAACTTTTTCTAAAAATGCAAAAATAATGCATAGGAAATGCGTACCACGGCCGTTTTTTAAACTTTCATCAATATTTACACCCATTTAGAATTATGCAATATAACAATTATATATACCAATTTAATCGGGACACTCTCCTCTATCGTTTAAAATTAATTTGAATGTCCTAGCTTTTTTAGTTTCCTCGCAATATCGCATTTTCTACCCAAAACACATGTTTTTCAAAAACTGAGGGTGATAGAGCAATTCGGTTTTCGGATTCTTGTTCAGGACGAGAAACTCTACAAGGATCACCCAATGGGTATTAGAAAACAAAATTCGCGTTGAACAGTGTTATTGATTATTTCTCGATTATTTCGTATTATTTAATATTTATATTATTGAAAATCGTTTTGTTAGCGTTCGTTATATTTTTTATATATATAGTTTATTTATTATATATCGTTACTTATTATGTTTATTATATATCGTATATTCATCATTACTATACATATATTATATTTATTATATAATTGTATATTATATATCGTCGATTATTCTCATTAATTATCGTCGTCGTTACTGTATTACGAATTGTATACCTTTGTTTTCATGAATAAATAATTTAATTAATCCCAATTCTATTTGTTATTTCTGTTATTTCCCTGCGTTTTCAACAGTAAGTGTAGAATTGCCTGTACTAGATATTGTATTATACAACGCTAAATCATTTAAAGTATTTGGTGAATTGTCTTTGATATGAATATTTGATTAACAAACCTTTGTTATAAATATTATTAATTTCTACAATGCTTGTTCTTGATATTGGATTTATACAGGGTGTTCGGCTACTAGTGGGCATAATTTTAGGGGATGGTAGCTGGGGTGATTCTGAACAACTTTTTCCTTTACCAAAATGCTGGTTAAAGCTTAGTTTTTGAATTATTAATGAAAAACACTGACCAATGAGAGCGCGTATAGACCGGTCGCGCGATAGCGTGAGCGACAGCTTCGAATATGACGGCCGATCGTCGTCGTGAACAAATGTATCGATACTGTCGGTATAACGTCGGTATAATAGAAAGCTGTTAGATGAAAGTTACATTGAATAATGAATAAAAAAATCTGGATTATTATTGAATTATCATTCCTTCATGAATAAGAAATAACAAAATTAGTCTCTACTCACGTAATCAAAATAAATCGAATTTATTCAATACGTTTATTCGTTATCGCAAAGAAATAATAGATAAAATATGGAAAATTATTTTCGTTAGATATTGTAATGATGAAAAAGAACAAATTCTCATTTTTAAAAAATTGAATAACTTTTCTATTCAACAAATAAAAATGTGAATTGAATAATTAACAAATTTAAATGTAGCTTACCCATTAAACCGCAAATAATAATCGCAATAAAAATGCGTCTCTGTCACCGGTCCGATCCACTGGTCCTTACTGTTAATATAAATCAATCATCATACAGAAACTCTCAAAAAACTCTCAAGAAACTTCATTGTCACCTATCACTTTCATCTTTTATTATTAGTTCTTATTATCACTTTTCTTTCTCATTTTTCACTAATTTGCACTAATTTTCACAGTGAGTCCGACACGTAAATAGGACGAATGAAAACACGTGAACGAATATTCATAAATAATTTAAACTATATTATCTTGAAAGCAAGAGAACAGAATTTTCGGTTAAAAACAACGATACATTTTATTTCGACAATAAACGATGACTGTCGATCGACGCCGCAGTCGTTCAACAGATCATCGTTGCATGGCAACCGTTCGCGACATATGCCTCGCGATCGAGAACGAAACCGCGATCCGTGGCCAGTCTAACAATGTCTTCTAATAAAATATGTAATATAATTTCGATTCCTTAATTCGGATACTTTATAATGGGAATATAGCGTATCGTTAAACATACATATCTATGAATAATCGTTTACGCGTTTTCATTCGGTCCGTTTACCGATCGTGCTTATGTTGTGCAATTATTAGAAAGAGACAGTGAAATAAATTGGGAGTTCATTGACCCTGCCAGGACATCAGCTGTTGATGCTCTGATCGGTGGATCTACCCGGTGACACAAATATTTTTTATCGAAGCTAATTTCTTCACGAATCAATGGGTAAGTTTTATTTAAGTTGTTTTTGTATTTTTAAAATTAAACGTACTCAGCAATTGATTTATTTCACTTCAATGAGATACTGCATTAGATATTTTATTCCAGTTCTATCCCATTTCATAGGCAAGGTACTCATTCGTTTTGAAACGTGAATTTATTCGTTTGCTTCATTAGAGTAGTTGACAAAATTAATTTTCGTGAATTTATTCTTTTTCCTTTTCGAACGCGTAAAATAAATACAATATCCTTGATCTGGGTAAACAACAACTAATTGGTTTATTTCTCATTCACGAATTACGAAGAATTTAATATTATTCTTAACTTGTTAATTCATTATTCGATTTAACTTTTACCTAATAGCTTCCTGTTATACCGACGTTATACCGACAGTATCGATACATTTGTTCACGACGACGATCGGCCGTCATATTCGAAGCTGTCGCTCACGCTGTCGCGCGACCGGTCTATACACGCTCTCATTGGTCAGTGTTTTTCATTAATAATTCAAAAACTAAGCTTTAACCAGCATTTTGGTAAAGGAAAAAGTTGTTCAGAATCACCCCAGCTACCATCCCCTGAAATTATGCCCACCAATAGCTGAACACCCTGTATACAAATGTTTAAAAAGCAACGGCTAAGATGTTGAACCAGGCAAAAAAACTTCATTGTCGTCACATCTTTCAAAATTTTTGTTATATTCACAAAATTCAATGTTTGAATTTTATCTAAAAGAAATTTCGTTTATAATTTGTTGTAAATTATTACTATGTAACAATATAATTTAGAGAATTTTTGTAAAAACATTCAAACATATCAACCTATCATAAAACACAGGTCACGAAAGGAAATAATTCAATTTCGGAAATTCCTAAAAATCCGTTTGTCCAAAATGGTTTATTACTTGTACGCGATGAATAGAAAAGTCAATATTTTATAAAATTATTTTAAAATTCGCTGGATTAGTTTATAGCATACCATAACTAACAAACACTACAACCAAGTGACACTGTTAATTGCCCTAACGAAATCAGGCCTTTACCTACGTCTGGTTCTGCATGCGGTCTTTAGACGTTAATACGCTTTCTATAATTTACGACAACCAATAACATTTTCGTAAATTGACCGCCCATAATATTCCCAACAAATTACTGCGCATATACATTTTTTTGTAACCGGAAAAAATAAACACAGTCAATACCATAAAATAAAAAAGTAAACACAGTCAATACCAAACATACACACAATTATTCATAAACTTTAAATAAAAAATTCACTATTATTATCATTTTACTCAATAAGTGTTAAAAATATTCGTATAATCCAGGCCGTTAATATATCGAGTGAAGTGTGGCATGCGTGAAAGATTCTTTCTTTATTGAATAAAATTTTGTTCACGCCAACAAATAAACCATTAACAAGATCTGTTCTGCAAATGACAAAACAGCAATGTGAAAGCAGTTAGAATTAAAATGTGTCACATTATTATTTTCAAAAACTGTTTTTGACATTATAATCAACTAGACCACACACATTCGTCATTATCTAAATTCATGCTTTACAAATTTAAACGCTAACTGACAAGTTAATCCAGTAACATACCGGACGCTTATAATTGAACCAGAGTAATAATAACCTTATACGTATGTTATACAATATTATCGTATTAACTAGAATGTAATAATATTTCAAAATTTAGTAGTAATAACATTGTAACTAATATTTATAAAATTGCTTTATTATTTATTTGTTTATCTAGAGCGAGAATAAGTTTTTGGTGAGAATTGCGAGACAGCGAAACAGTGAGAAGTTAGTGTGAGAAATTAGCGAGATTATTGCTGACATGCTTATATTAAATTAAAATTACTTTCAAACCTATTTGATTCATTTCAATCCCACATTTATAAATTAACATCAGTGAATTGCAACTTTACAATCATTTCACTTCTATTATTTATATAGTGTGTCACATGACTAGTGTGACTCCCTCAAAGGCGTGATAGAAAACGTCATTCTGAACAAGATTTTCCTTTGCAAACAAGGTGTTTGAAGCTTCGTTTTTGAAATATTAAGGAAAACACGAACTAATCAAAGCGCGATGATTACGCACGCCCAGAAGCGAGAGCGACAGCTTCAAACCTAGCAGCTGAAAATGATCATGATCAAATGCCTATGCATTGAGACAGTCTAACTGTTTAATAAGAAGTCCTTATGTCAAATCTCAGCTAAATGATGAACGGAACAGTTACAAATAACTTTCGCTTATTCATTTTTCATGAATAAGCGACAAGCAAATTTGAATCAGACTTATTGTTTAAAAATAATCTTGTTCCAGTAAAATTGTGTTCTCGTGACTTCATCGATCTTAATCTTTCGTAAAAAGACACACTGCACAATATATAATGTCACAACCTGGTCAGTGAACTCATTTCACTTCACTGTCACTTTTAAACGGTATTTTTAACCGTAATATTCTGTTACCACTGTACACTAATTTCCTAATAAAATAACCACAAATAAAGAACACGAATAAAAACGCGTGAACGATTGTTCATAAATAATTTTAGCAACTTTTCATTTTCTCTTTGATGCTGAATACCCGACGATCTGTCCTAAACTGCCGAACGCAACGCGATGAACATCTTCGACGGCAAATTTAGACAACAGTTCCTTGCAACAAGGACGTTTGACGCCCGAACGGAAGTGAGAGTATGTCTTTCTTTAGAAAACAGCGAAAACCTATGAAACGACAGTCCAGCGAGCAAAGCAGAGCCGCTTAATGCTTTTATAATTCTCTGACTTAAGGGGGGAAATACCTTTAGACCGATGAAAATAGGCTGATTTTTGTGAATTTTTTTGTATAGGATATCTTTGTTTTGCGTTTTTGAAATTTCAGGTATAATTTATTATAACTATTGCCTATTACACAATATTTTTTGTTTTTAAATACATTTAAAAATGATGGAATTATAACAGTCCTTCCTGGAAGTGTTTGGCGCGTCTCGTGAATCGGTGTGGGTTCTAGCCTTAGATATATTGGTCTGAAGCAAGTTTGCAGACAATGTTTCGAAAACTAACATTCACAGTTAGTAGATGAACCTCAGAAATGTGCAAAATGTGTAAAATTAAAGAAATGGCGCGCTTTTAAAGAAAAACTTTGAATTTTATTGAAAATTTTTGCACTATTTTGAAATAAAAAGGACTTTAATGTTCAATTTATTTCATACATTTAGGTTCATATGTTAGATACTATTGTCATGGATATGTGCAAAAAATTTGAGCGCGATTGATAAACTAGTTTTTGAGTTATCAGCCACACCAATTGTAAAAATGTAGTTTTGAGAAAAACGCGTTTAAAGTTTCGGTCCTCCGCACTAAACGCGTGTATACCCGCGGCGCTAATCGGCCATAACTTCAAAAGGGCTTCGTATTTCACTTTAAAATTTTGAGACAATATTTTTAAGATGTTGCGTTAACATTTTATGGAAAAAAAAAATTTTCAATTTTTTAAGATTTTAAAGGTATTTCCCCCCTTAACAAACTGAATGGCCGAAGATGTTGTTCAGAACTCTCGCTTTCTCTAAGCTCGGAACATTTGGAGTCACAATCGGAAGTTGTTGAGACTTGGTATGAAAAATAAACTGGTCTTGTGTGAGTGCACAAAATAAATATATATTTTACACAATAGCGGAATCGCAGGTAAATCGCAGCAACACGGTCTTAACTCGTCTCTGTTTCTTTTATAACTAACCGCCGATTTCACGGTGACATAAACATGCGGTGTTCGCGGCGGTACATATGTGTACATACGTGTGTTCGTACGAACGGCTTATTTTGTCGGTTCTGTCAACGCCATGTACTCGGCTTCCATGGTGGAAAGCGCAACTGTACGTTGCTTCCGCGACTCCCAACTTACAGGACCGCTGCTTAACATAAAAATAAACCCGGTATATGACCTCCGGTCTTGTACGTTCGCCCCCCAATCGGCGTCCGCGTAGCCCCTTAAAATACCGTCGCTCTTTTGGAATTTTATTCCTAAGTCGATCGTACCCTTAAGATAGCGAAGTACGCGTTTTGCTGCGATGCAGTGCTGACGCTCATAGCACGAGCTGTATTGGCTAAGACTACTCGCAGCATGAGCTATGTCGGGGCGTGTGGCGGTAGCTAGATACATAAGGGATCCGACGAGCTCCCTATATGGAAAATTTTCTACGTCGACGCCAGGCTTTTCGGGTTTGATCAGTTTCTGAGAGGGATCAATCGGCGAATTTACGGGGTTTGAATCTAGCATGCCGAATTTTTCTAGAATTCTTTTTGTGTATCCGCTTTGCTGCATCTTTATTCCCGTGTTGTCGTGTTCAAATTCGATACCTAAACAGTGTTTGATCCGTCCCAGATCTGTCATTTTAAATTTCTGCATAAGATCTCTCTTAATGTATTTTAATAACGCATCGTCTTTCGCGGCGATTACAATGTCATCTACGTATACGGCAAGGATGAGAAATTGCTCCCCCTTTCGCAGTACATATACGCACGGATCGGCATAGAGAGGAGTAAAATTCATACTTCGCAGTTCCTCGTCCAGGCGTTTGTTCCACTGTCTACCGGCTTGTTTCAGTCCGTACAGGGCCTTTTTTATTTTACAAACTTTATTACCGTTCGATATGTCGTTCAACATTCTCTGAGCCCTTTCGCTGCATTCCGCGGGTCCGTACGATATTATATCGCGTAATGCGTCAGGAAGGATGTCCGGTACTGTCATAAAAATGTCTTTATCGACCTTTCCGTTTAGGTACGCTGTCGATACGTCTAATTGATGGACCTTCATGCCGCATTCGACAGCCAGAGCCATAATCAGCCGTATCGAGCTCAGTCTGGTAACGGGTGCATGTGTTTCCTCGTAATGCAAGCCCGGGCGTTGTGCAAAACCGCGCGCTACTAAACGTGCCTTCCTCCGCATTATTTTTCCGTCAGCGCTTATTTTGTCGCGGAGGACCATACGACATCCTATAATATCGCGATTAGAAGGACGTTCGACCATCTCCCAAACCTCGTTTTTGAGCATTGCCTCTATTTCATCCCGAATCGCGACGCGCCACTCCGTTTTATCCGGGCCGGAAAGCGCGGTTCGCAAGGGAACTTCAGCTATGCCCGCAGATTCTGTCGGGTTTGAGGACTCGGTGACGTCGAATACGTCGTCTTCTCCTTCCTCGAATTGAAATTCATTTTCGGTGTCACCCTGAATTTCGATGGTACTCCGTATTTTTCTCGGCCTACCGCGATTTCCGGTCTGAAGTATTCGCGGTCTGCCTACCCTATACCTAATCTCGTTTGCGCTTGTCGGATTAGTATTTGGTTCTCGTCGAGGATCTACGGGTACTTCGAGGATGCTATTGTTATGATCCGTTGTCCGGCAACTATTTCCCGACCGTTCCCCCCTTTCGGCGACTTTCGAGGGAATTATTTCGTTTTGCACATCTATCTCTATATTTTTGTGCGAACTGTCAAAGCGCGAGTCGTCAACGTAATTCTCGGAATACGAATTTTCGTTCTTCGCTCGGTCTTCGCGATCCGATTTCTCTGCCCCTTTTACCGTTTCATTTATGGACCTAATATCGCGGGAAATATCGACGCGGTTCTCGTCGGGGAGCCACACTCTAAATCCCTTCGTTTCCTCCGAATACCCGAGGAATATTCCTTCTTTAGCACGAGGATCAAGTTTAGATTTTTGACGGTCTCGATTTAAAGTTACGACCTTGGACCCGAAAATTTTGAAGTGCGACACGTCCGGTGGTTTCCCCGTCCAACGATAATGGGCGTTTTCGCCGTTGAGAGCGCGAGACGGTAATCGGTTGCGCGTATAATTCGCGTTTGCTATTGCTTCGGCCCAAAAACGCTTCGGAAGACCCGCCTGAAGAAGCAGACATCGCGCCGTTTCCACGCGCGTACGGTTTTTCCGCTCGGCAACACCGTTTTGTTGGGGTGTGTGCGTTACGGTTAGCCGTCTTCTAATACCACACGAATTTAGGTACTGGTTGAATTCGTTGCTTAAAAACTCTCGGCCGTTATCTGATTGCAGATACTTTATCCGCGCGCCCGTCTGATTTTCCGCAAAATTCTTAAATTTCTTAAAGGCCGATAACGCTTCGCTCTTTTGCTTTAAGAAAAAAACTTCACACCATCGCGTATGATCGTCTATAAACAGAATAAAGTATTTCGCGCCGCCGATCGATTCGACGCTCATCGGTCCGCATATATCTGTGTGTACTATTTCAAGCGTGTTTACTGCGCGGTCCGACTTTTTCGGAAATGGTAATTTTGACATTTTCGAACGCAAGCAGACTTCGCAGGTGGGAAGTTTTTCGTCCTTTTCGAAGGAGACGCCGCGTACACTCTTATCGCTATTTATTCTACGCAGGCTTTCCTCATTTACATGACCAAGGCGCCGGTGCCACAATTCGATATCTTTTACCGATTCTGATTTCAAATCAGCTATGAAGGCCGCGGAGTGCGCGTAGTAGAGGTTATCGTTGCGTTCGGCAGTAAACACAACTTCTCCGCCAGGTTCAAACACAGTGGCGTCGTGTTTCCGAAACAAAACATTATATCCGTTGTCGGTGATTTTGGCAACGGATATAAGGTTCGTGCGAAGGTCGGGTACAAACAGCGTGTCGCGGAGTTTAACCGTTTTGTTCGAACTCGGGTTTTTCAAATCTAAACGGACGGTGCCCTGACCTTCTACCCGTGTTGACGCGCTGCTAGCAAAATTGAACGTGTCGCATGTTGACGGTTTGATTTCAACGAACGAAAAAGCATCGCCGCTCATGTGGGATGAACAGCCACTGTCGAGACACCACTTCTTTTTCTCACCTTTTTCTGGTATGCAGACCTGGAAAGCGACTTCCTTTGCTCCTGGTCTACTGCTGCACGGTAGATCTTCCTCGGCCATTCTTGCGGTCGATTGCCGTTTCCCGCGAGGTAGATTTCGGCATTCCGTGACTCGATGACCGATTTTCTTACAGCGAAAACAGCGTAGCTTCGGAACTTCTTTTGTATTTTTACACGGCTCTGCATCCTGGACGTATCGTTGCATCGTACTTGACTTGTCCTGCTTACTCGGTTTCCGAATCCACATTGCGCTATTGCTGGGCTGATCTTCTCTATTAGCTCGCGCATCGCTCTCTTCCAATATTTTTATTTTGAGAGCATCGGGCGTCGGATATTCGTCTCTAGATTCGATTGCTATTCGGAAGCTTTCGAACGAGCTGGGTAAGCTGTACAGCAATAGGACAGCTAACAGTTCTGGGTTAATTTTTACGTCCATATCTCCCAATTTGTCAACTGCATCGAAAAAAGAGTTTATGTGTGTTCGAATATCGTCGCCCTCTGCCATTTTCCGCAGGGCGAAGTGCTTCAGTAGCGTCGCCTTCCGAGCAGGACCCTTCGACTGGTAGATGCTTTCTAATTTTTTCCACACCTCATTCGATGTCTTGCAGTGCTTAACTTGCTTTAATTCGGACGAACTGATGGCTAGAATTATATCGGATCGGGCTTTTGCGTCTGCCTCGTCCCATTCTCTTGCCATCGTAACGGTTGCTGCTTCCTGAGTTACGTGAGGCCTCGGTCTGTCGCCGTTCACGTACTTCCAATTTTCATTTTTAATCAAAAGTGCTTCCATTTGAATCTTCCAGGTATCGAAATTGTCTTTCCCCAGAGGTTCAATACGCACGGTAGTAGAACCCATTTTGAAAATTTTTAACGATTCACGCGCACACCACACTCGCGAATTTTTAAATTCGTCGTACCGACAAAAGTTCGTTTATTTTTCCGGACGCGACTAGCGTTTTCCTGGGCCCATAACCTGTTGAGACTTGGTATGAAAAATAAACTGGTCTTGTGTGAGTGCACAAAATAAATATATATTTTACACAATAGCGGAATCGCAGGTAAATCGCAGCAACACGGTCTTAACTCGTCTCTGTTTCTTTTATAACTAACCGCCGATTTCACGGTGACATAAACATGCGGTGTTCGCGGCGGTACATATGTGTACATACGTGTATTCGTACGAACGGCTTATTTTGTCGGTTATGCCTAACAGAAGTTTAGGATAGAACGTGCATAGCGGAACCTTAAAGAGAAAAAAATCACAGAAGTTATATTCAGATAATTGTTCTCGCGTGTTTGCTAGTTTATCTATCGTTATTATGTTAGGAAATTAGGGAAAAGTGATAATAGAAAATGATAGTGAAGTGGACCGGCGGTAATATCAGCTATTGTGGGTTGCGTATTATTTTTGCGAATAATTACGATCGATGAAACGATCTAGTTACGAGGATTCATTTCCATTCACGCGGGATTAGTTCTAACCAGTAGATGAATCTTATTTTAATGGTTTACAAGTTTTATGTAAATTTAAAGTTACAGAAATTTAATTTGCTGGACTTCTGTTAATTACACGTAACTAATTCTGTTCTTTACTCATGACAAACGAATAACGTGCGATGAAACACAATACGTGAGGATTTCGTAAGTAGTTTATGATGGGTCCAGGACTAACAGTTATTTTTGAAAGACAGATTTTAGCCATCGCTAGCAATTTAGTTTTAAAGTTTTTCGAAGAATGCCTTTAGAATTTCTTTTCAAGACTTTGCACGTTGTACTTTTTAGGATTTTGTACTGTTGGGAAATTTTGTTCCATGGGAAAAAAAATGGCCTAAGACAACATTATTTCACGTACAAGTGCAAGAAATAATATCCCAGAAGTTCAATACTTTCAAAACAACTATTAACGAGTGTCTGACATTTATTATAACCTGTTCATTGATATTAATATAGAAAATTCAAATACGTTCTTTCTGGTGTTGTAGGAATATTGTTACAAGTTATTAATTTAATCGCACTTCAGAAACAAGAATCTAAAAGTGTAAGATCTGACAAATGTGCAAGCAACCATTTTGAGCATTTGCTACAATAAAATTTCCTTTGTTAATCGTTTTATCAAATATATTAATCTGCCCATTCGCTGCCTGTTTCATAAATTTTTTGTGTTCAAGGTCATGCCAAATACTCACATCATTTTATGATAAAAATATATTGTTCTATTTAACCCTCCGTTAGCCACGTGAGAATTTGCAACGTACATAGTCGTGTTGTATCTAGCAGATACATGTGTAACGTCCCTGGGGAAACCTTTTTTCTTTCTACCGGCATCATCGCGACAATCTTCTATCCATCGATTACAATAGTCAATTATCGACAGTACATTAGGTATCTATTACCATATCTATCAAATTCGACAGTCGGTAATCAATATATATGTATATATATATACAGGGTGTTCGGCTACTGGTGGGCATAATTTCAGGGGGTGGTAGCTGGGGTGATTCTGAACAACTTTTTCCTTTACCAAAATGCTGGTTAAAGCTTAGTTTTTGAATTATTAATGAAAAACACTAACCAATCAGAGCGCGAGAATAGCGCGCGCTCAGATGCGAGAGCGACGGATGCAAGCGTGACGGTTGACCCTGGTCGTGAACAAACAAATCGCGCGATATCGGTAACATAGTTACCATCATCGGTAATATGTCAGCCGGTAAGTAGTTATAAAATTCACAACTATTAATAAGTATAAATTTATTAACGAAACTAATTGTATGGATTAAGCGAAAATAAAGGTAAAGATAAAGCGCAGTTTTTTTAGATAATTAAAAAAAATTACTATTTGTTTAACGACATAAAATTAAAGAATACTTGGACGCTTACCTCATGAGTGAATTTACGATGCGAAAATTCTTCATTAATTTTGAAGTATATCGTCGTATGACAAGAAACCTATTTACTCGCTAAAATCCACAAGAGGATATCAATACCCGCTCTATGGGATTGTCAAGTAAAAAGGGTGACTGTCATATTTGATGTCTTCCGTATAATAATAGTACAATTTCTGAAATCCACACTAAACAAACACACAATCACATAAGCACCACGATTGTCCAGTCCTTAGTATCGAAACGTTAAAAATATCCACCTTTTTTACACATCAATTCGTTTACGAAAGTTCCTCGCCATGTACACATTACACATTATGCGCGATGAGTAAAGAATCAGTTATTGCAAGATGTATTATTGCGATCGCACAACACATATTACCGATAATATTTAATTTACTTTAATGTTTGAAATGTGCACCATTCTCTTCTAAGCACTCTCGTTCGATTATCGACAACCAACTGACGTTTTGTACAGAATTTGAGATCAGCGCTAATCCTAGAAAAGGATGGAGATACTATTTCTATTTACGGCATTATTGACCATTAAATTAATTAATTAATTAAATCAATTTATATATGTAAAATCAACCAGTAATAAACTATACTTGGTCGGAACCACAATTATTTTCTTCAATTAAAAAGCTGTAAATCGGAATAGATTCGACTCTCGTAGAATTCGTGCGCAGTTGATTAGAAAAGGACAGAAAATGTATTTTTCGCTAAAACACCGTTATACTACTATTTTAATATCGAACTGTTAGCCAGAAATTAGAGAGCAACATTTAAAATATAATTAAACCGTTCAATTTTATAATTAATGTATAATAACGAATTTATATGAAAATTTAGATATTCTGACGTCACAGAAATTCCAGGAATTCGGCGAACCTGCGAGTATAAAAGGGCGAGCGAAACCCGTCTAAAATTAGAACAGTTTTCGAAGTCGAGCTAGTCATAACTCTCTCTGATAAGAATAAGAACTCAGAACAATTTTCGCTGTCAAGAGCCGCAACGAATCTTGATACTTGATTGGTCAAGCGAGTATACACCATTTGGATACTTGGTCGTGGGTCGTTTTAGTAGCTGGCTAACGCAGAGCTCCCCATTCAAACGATCTCGTATCTGAAACTCCTTCGGGAGAGAGCTATACTTAACACCAAGAAAGGCTAAGATATCGAAACAATAGCTCTCAGCTACTCATATTTGATTTTTGGTCGAATTGTTAACGCGCCTTTAGATTCTCGGAGCTCGCTCTGGGTAGTTTAGTAGCCAGCGAATAGCAGGTTCCCCATTTGAGCGGCTTGGTCTCTGAAACCCGTGTCTTTTGGGTGGCAGTTCAGCAATTACGATTTTACAATTAGAGTCAATTGATTTGCTACCCTGTCGAACTTATATTGTTCACCTGATTCTGGTATCGTTGGGTCGTTTTAGTAGCTGGCTAACGCAGAGCTCCCCAATTAAGCGATCTGGTTTCGGATGTCAGTATTCGTTTTGGCTAAAAGGGTCATGAACCATTTAGTTGTCGAGTCAAATCATAAGAGTAATTGTTCCGAAGAGTAGTTCCTCAGATTCAGATAAATTTTGGTCATTTGAATTAATAAAAGAATACTGTTCTCACTTAAGCGTCTTTTCCGTAGTCGACTACACCGCGTTAGATAGTAGAATAAATCTGTCTAATTTTTGCGAAAGTGTATTTAGGTGCGCTTAGAGAATTTCACTTAGGTTGAATTCCTCGCGGCGGTAGATTACAAAGCGCTAACATTATAAATTTTGTAAAATTTCATTTATATAAATCTAGAAATCGAATTACACTTAGGTAGGATTCATTATAACTTATAAATTTGTTAATCAAGTAAAATCTTGTCATTGCGATAGCTTCGAACACGAAAATCGAATATATATGAGGAATATCAAATTTAGTTAATATTACAAATGCGAAGTTTGCTTTATCAGAGATCCGATTTAGACACGATCCAATATAACCTACTAACCAGCGAGTTTTATATCGTAAATTCACGATTAACTATTACATATTGTTTAATTTGTTAAATTCTATTATTTCTATTATTATTATTATATCAAGATCTATTTAGTTTCTCTATTCTAATTAATCATTTATAATTTATATACTTTTCTTATTTTGTTGTTGTTGGATTTATTCAAGACAATAAGTGTTGCCTTCAGCAAAAATCATCGGGTCGTAAACTTTCACTAACGTTGGAGTTTCGATTCAAGAGATTGCACATGTTTGTTTTCACCATAGGACCCATAGGGTCTATAGACTCGTAACGGATTTTTCCTTCGACGAGTTTTCTTATTCTTACGGGTTTCGTTGACGAGTAAAGGCGTACCTTTCCGAGCTTCAAAAGTTAAATTAAAGTTTCTGTTAAAATATAATTGAGTATCATTACTTTATCTCACCGCCTATTTCCTATAGTTGTTGTTATTATTATTTGTTAGTTTCATTTCTTATCGTTTTATTGAATAAATCTTATTGTTGAAAGATATTGACCTGTGGATTTCACTCCTTAACCGCACACCACACAAATCCCACAATCTTTATTTGCGAAATCGAGTCGTTTAGGGGTAAAAGCCGCTCTTTACCTTTTAGCGCTTGTAACTATCTGAACTTAGGTTCCAGGGACGTTACACATGTATCAAATATACGCATTCTTTTTGAATTATTATTTTCATTGTTTTAATATATGAAAGCTTTTATGATTGATGAATATTATAAAAAAATGTTATATTAATTTTTAGACATGTTCCTTATGTGTTAAATTTTGGTACATTTAACTATAAAATTGAGGTTAAAAGATACATTATTCATTTTATTAAAATACTTTACAAATTTATAAAATTTATCAGAGGAACCACCAACTTCGATTTCTACATTAAAATACAGATAACAAACCATATTTGCATATAGCTTTTTAACCGACTTCGAAAAAGGAGGAGGTTACTCAATTCGATCAGTATATTTTTTTTTCTTTTTTTTTTTCTATGTATGTTCGCCGATTACGCCTAACTGGGTGGACCGATCGGAATGAAACCTTTTGCATATGGAAGGTGCTGACTCCCCATTGGTACCATTATCAAAAAATTTTTCATTTTTTAATTGCAAAGTGTTGTTATTGCAAAACAACCGGCAACTTTTTTCTTTTTCTATGTATGTTCGCCGATTACGCCTAACTGGGTTGACCGATCGGAACGAAGCCTTTTGCATCTGGTGGGTTCAGACTCCCCATTGGTACCATTATCAAAAAATTTTTCATTTTTTAATTGCAAAGTGTTGTTATTGCAAAAAAAACGGTAACTTTTAAAATAAACTTTTCTCGATTTTAGTGCGCTTTCAATATCTTATCACGGATATGATTCTGAACAATTTTGTTCATATACAAATTTCGCGGAAATGTTTAGTTTTCGAGATATTAGCAAAAAATTGTTGTTAACTTTTGAAATCAACTTCGAACGATTTTAATGTTCTTTGAATATGTTGTTAGGGGCGTGGTTCTGGACAACTTTTTCCTCTTGCAAAATTGACGGAAAGCTTTTGTTTTCGAGAGATTACAGAAACTGTTGTTAACTTTTGAAGCCAACTTCGAACGATTTTTATGTCCTTCTAATACGTTATTAGTAGCATGATTCTAAACGAGTTTTTCCTTATGCATAATTGACGGAAAACTTTAGTTTTCGTGATATTAGCGAAAAACTATTGTTATTATTATTAGAGGAACGCCCCGTGCTATGCACGGGAAAGACAAGAAAGGGCAATTACAATGCACTGTACCAAAACACTAACTAAGCTTTGCCGCTTTGACACGCGACTTATGCAGCAAGATGAGTTCACGTTGACGTTGGTGTATTATTCCCATTGCTTGGTACAGTCTCCCTACTGTTCTAACTAACATTATTTTTATTTTTTAGTTGTAAAGGATTATTTTTTCTATGCATGTTCGGCGGTTTTTCCTCGGTGGGTGGTCCGATCGGAACAAAGCCTTTCGCATCTTGTGGAGTCTAACTCCCCATTGATACCATTATCAAAAATTTTTTAATTTTTTAGTTGCAAAGGATTATTGTTGCAAAAAAAGTTGAAAAACGAATATCCATGTTGTCTTTTACTTAATTATGTTCTGTCTCACAGTATAATATACAATTATCCCCATTCCCCTAAAAAGCGTGAAATAAAATAATTTTCAGAAAAAAAATACGCCGACTTCGAAATGCACTAAAAGGTATAAAATAATTTCTATTTCCTAATGAAGTAATTTCTATTTCTTTGAATCATACAATTACGTCACAGATATGAATTAAACCTATTTACTCGTTAGGTAGTATATTAAATACATTTCAACCTTTTCGAAGGCGGCGCAAAATTAAAAATACCTCAGTAAACGTTGCTGCCAATAACCAGTTGATTGTGGTATGGCGTATTGGAAATTAATAAATCCTGAGAAAGAATACGAACCATTATAGATATATCTGGTAATATACGTAAATGTAACGACTGCATCTTCATTTCGCAACGTTTCTGATATAAATGAAATTGAATCGACTTCGTTCGCATGTTGAAGCCAGGGATCTAAGAACCTATAAACGGAGCCCACGACGCGGGAATTACCAAATTTGCGGCAGATGGGGTCTATCTTTATAGCATATGCGGCGATCGAGTCTTTCCGTCGCATACTCTATGAATCTATCCCTTTGCGGACTACCACCGCATATATGCGTTCTGCGTAAATCGTCAAATTGGCCGAAGAACTCATATATGCGTTTGGCGAAAACAATTGATTGAGCCGAGAAACGCATATATGTGTCCCAGGTAAATGCGTGGCTATGGCCGAGAAACTTAACTATGCGTTCCGCGAAAACAACTGATAGAGCCGAGAAACGCGTACATGTGTGCATGCACGTAAATCTGTGAATGTACATACAATATGTCCAGAATTTGACTTGGAATGCTATGAACGAAAACTGCGATTAAGCAGAAATATGCGCTGGCAATTTTTAATGACCATCGCGGAAGGAGTTCGGCCCCACGGTACGGTTCACTTCGAACCGTCCCTTCCGCAAAGGGCTAGATAGACCATAGTTACATTCTATACGCATTAACACCTACTTCGCGGCGTGTTGTCGAGTTATATATATAGAAAAAGAAATAGCTATACAAGCATTGCCTATGTTCGGCTGTCCAAAGGTTGACATGTTTAAGAAAATCTTTTATTTTTGCGCCGTCTCCGAAAAGGTTGAAATGTATTTAATATACTACCTAACGAGTAAATAGGTTTAATTCATATCTGTGACGTAATTGTATGATTCAAAGAAATAGAAATTACTTCATTAGGAAATAGAAATTATTTTATACTTTTTAGTGCATTTCGAAGTCGGTGTATTTTTTTTCTGAAAATTATTTTATAACATAGATGGAACAAGGTACATACACGGCAGTCGAGTAATTTTAAGTTGGATATGAGTTGCAAAAACGAAATCTGCTGATAGCACTTCTAGGAAAGGCTTCGGGAAACATCTATCGAGAATTATTATACATCTCCATTTTGTAGAATTATTAAATTTGCAATTACATCGTAAAAAGTTAGCCATGTATTGCGGAGACACATGCATAATTAATGAGAGATTATAAAAGTGTCAATAAGTTTGAAATCTCAGAAAAGATGACATAGAAAAAATTTGTAATTATCATAATATTTATTCCTTCCAACAAAATAACGTTTCCCTCCGACATTTTCATCTATTATAAAAAATAAGTAGTAAGCAAATTATATCTAAAAGAATATAAACATATTTTGAATAATATGTTCAAAAGGAAATTTTATTTTTTCTCTTATAAAACATAAAATTCAATACCTGGTAACAATGCCTAATATTTAATTAAAAAATATAAAAATACGCCGTATTATTTTCTCAAAAATTTTATACTCTATTTTTGAGAACATATTTTAGGGTCTTTGAAGTTGATGAGATGTCTCCTATTGAAAATAATTAGCAATGTTACGCATCCAAGTTAAAGAGTTAAAATAAAGGACAGTCATATTTCATTATAAATATAAACTGTGATTTCAGCAATATATGCTAGTGTTCTTCAGAATCAAATAGCTATCAAAACGTAATATAATAGAGAAAAGAATTAACTCCAAAAAATTAAGAATAAAAGAAATAAGCAAGTAATAAACGAAGAAAGCGCTAAATATTTTTTAGACACATCTAAAACTTCGTACAAAAGAATATTAAATCTAAATAATGTGCAGGAATTTAATAAGCAAATTAGTATGATTTGTTTTTCAAATGCCGAAAATTTCACTTCTTCTCTTGTGCTTTCTATTTGCATAAATATTCGTGAAAATAATAACTATAACCCTATAATCTATTCCAAATATGAACTACAATATTTCATAAAATATTACGTCTTTCCACTCTAAAGTTGTATATATGATGTTTAAATGTAGAATGTAAAAATATTTCATTTGTCTTGACAGTTATTTAGTTAATTATTAATAATTATTTTGTTAAGTCTCGGAACTGTAATAAAAATCTATTTCACAATATTTTTATATTGAGCTTTTGTTTATATTATGCCCAGTACTCGATGTAAATTAAATAAATTAAAAAACTTATTTAAACACTGTTACAAGATATACATAGTTTCTTTCCAAGTTAAAATCCTGTTCGTATTCTTAAAAGGTGAACGGAAAAAGCTTCACATTGGCATGTAATTTGCAATTCTTTTGAATCGTGCTCAGCACACAGTCCGATTTTAACCAATTCTACGGCGTAGCGTGCATAGTAGTGTTTATTCGAACAAGTTCTTTCTCCATTCAAAACTGTTTCTATGCATTTCGTTTTCGTTCGATCGCTTCCTCCATTTTACAATTCAAGCAGTTTGCAATAACAGTACTAGAAATGACATTCTTAATTCCCCTTGTCTATTTAATTAATTTTCTTAAACATTTTAAAAAATTAGTTACAGATTAACCTTTCTCATCTCGCAATATTCTGTTGTATTCTTGTACTTATTTAAAAAATGATGAAAGCAGACTTTTCAAATATCTTTTCACGTTACTTAATAAATATACTGAAAAGAGGAGGCATGCAAACTGGAAGCAGAAAATGCTTTCATGGACGAATGTTCCTGTTTCTGTCTTTTTACAACTACTACTTGTGAAAAAAAAATCTGAAAATATTCTATAACATGCGCTATGTGTACCTGAACGTTTCAGAATTTATGTACAAAACTAAATAGGAAAAATACGACTGACGTACAGGGTATTTCATTTAGTTCACATTTGAGTATTTTATACAACTAGACCCTTTAGTTAATATAATATTTTACTTTTTCGAGTTACCCAACAATTTCATAACAATATCATAACTGGATAATTTTTTCATTCTTCCAAGTAGACCACAAACAATGTTTTTATTCAATAAATAGGATTAATTTTTGTTATTTACAGTTGCACTGATTCATACGTATAATTCAAGAACACAATCTTACAGATCTTCTATAGACATAAAACATTTTACGAATTAAAACTTGAGGAAGTACAATATGTTTTTTACTATAAATTATAGTAGATTAGGTAGGAACATTAAAATCGCACGTGATTACATACAAACAAACATTTAAGATAAAAGTATACAATTAACAAGAAAATACATTTATATATACACATATTGATACTGTACCATACTAAACGCAAATTTTCTTTCTATTTTAGTTGTTCTCAATCATGTATTTAGGAAAATCCAAAAAGTATAAGAAATCGAAGTAAAGCATTCATATGAATTTTTATAACTTGTTATGAATAACTGACGCTATTTTGCTAACCTATATATCAAATTTTCCAAGTAAATAGAACTGCTACAATTTGCAACTATGATTTTCAAAAATGAATTCATCAAAAAATTAAAAGAATACTGTTTCAAAATACAGTAATAATACCTAGAATCAATGCTGATCATACTGTTAATGATGATAACAAAATTATTTTAAATACAATAAATAACAGAAATCAGTTTTTTAACTATCTTCACTTCCATATTACAGCAATGTAATTAATTTAGTAATTAATTAAGTAATTAAACCCTAATTAAAGAAAAGTAAATTGAACATTATAATTAAACCTTTTTTAATTAGACTTTAAATTGATAGACCCAGATAGGGTAGCTTTATGTAGTGATCTTTACATTTTCTTTGCAATTTTGATTAATTTCAATTTTTTTAGAACTACTTAAGTATATTATATCATAAACAGATATATCTAATTTCTCAAAAAATTCAAAACTTGTGGTTCGATCTTGGAGAAGTTATTCTGTTTTAAAAGATATTTTAATATTTTTGTTAGGGATCATATTTGAAAGCCGTAGAATATTATCTACAGTGGTATTTATTGATTACTTGAAATATTTTGCAGGATAAATATCCCGCCGAATAGACTGAGAAACCACATGTTAGCATTTCATTTGTCTGGGCATCGATTTTCTATGCAATCAATGTCCTGATGAAATTGCTCATGTTCATCACTTACGGAACTCAACATTTTTTTTTAAGAAAAATCCATATGAGAGTTTAGGAAGTGTATTTTTAAATAGCTGTTGTATGACTTCATAAGATCCGGAGAGCTCATACATATTAAATCATAATAATACTATGAATTTTGTTAAGTAGTATCAAGGAATACAACAACAAATGTTACACTAAGATTACAAATGATAAGAAAAATCTAATTGCAGATTGAAATTCAACTTTTAAAAATTGATTAATTAATATAGTATATTATATTCGCTATTAAATTTGCATATAATTGATGTAATGTTGATATAATTATATTAAATATTGAATTTATGCGTAATAGATACTAGAATATAATCTGCAAATTCCTGCAATAAAAGGCTCGAGAACTACAGATAACAGCGTTTCAACAAAGACCAGCTAGTGTTACAAGCGACCGAGACGGACGTTGATGTATACGTAACGATGCGCTGATAGGTCATCGAAACGACGATTCATATAGGTATCCTATTCAATCACTGTCAAACTATGTTTCAGCTCGAGCATGAAAGTGACACCAACAAAAGTTCTATAAATCCGATTGTCATTCCTGTCGAGTTATTGTTATAATCGGCGTGATATGAATAATAATTGATTTAAATTTGTTTACATTGTCAACAACAAAAAATACGGAGAAAATGTTACTGAATACTACTGACAATCACGAGACTATGAATGATATACGGCGAAACCAATTAAAGTAACTATTGTAAAACTGTATAATGTATACATATATATATATATTGATATAATGCAGCTTCTGCATAATAAATTATGTCTACATTTCGATTATTCAAATATTTTTTTTCAAATACGATCATGTTTTATTTTAATTTTCATGTTGAACCTTGTTACGTGAATTGCGCGGATTCGGGCACCCAGCGCTAATTATGACTCACAATCAGCCACAAATTAATGAGCTTGAATCTAATTAAATGATACTTTTTGATTCAATTTGTTCATCTGTGTTATTAATGCTTTGTGTTTGTATTCTAATTCGTACTTGACGCATTCGCGATTTAAAGTGTTGTTCATTTATTCGTGTTTTAGAACGTTTGTTTGTGTTCTAGAAAGATTCATAATGGTTGTTCGTGTTCTAAAATGGTTCTGTCGATTTGTCACAAAATCCATTAACATCATCTCCGAAGTGATGGTTTGGAAGGAAATGAGGTGCCTGATTGGCCACTACGGTAGTTGAAAATAACGGAATTGGAAATTAACATATTGCTTCCACAGCTATAAAGTTGGGTTGTCGTTGCAAAAATATTTTTCTCTAAAGAAAAATGGTCAATGGTTTCATAAACTTATTGCCGTTACGGGTCAGTCCAAGTTTCTCCGTCTATTACTTTACAAAATTAGAGATTCCGAACCTGGTCCAAATGTTATCATACGGTCGTTCATCAGATTTTTACAAATCTACAACTTAATTAATTTTTATGATTTAATGGTATGAAACACAAAGTAACGACGTACATTATAAAATAATTTAGTTACGTACTTGCAGTGTTTAAAATACAAAAGACTTAGGACTAAGAACTTTTGCTCCGTCGAAATCTTTAGGAAAATTAAATAATTGCAACTTTTAATACGCTGAAACAAAGTGCATAATGTTAATTTTTTTATTAGTTCGAATAGAACACTCGAAATTGAACTCTTTTATCGAACACTCGAAATCGAATTTTGCCATGAAACAGTCATCGACTTAGCCATCGTTTCGGGCTTTATGACACTTACATTTTTTACTTCATTCGCGATCATTCGAGGGAACGAAATTTGACGTCGTGCGAGCCAACCTTCTACTCACGGTAACTAGAATTTGAATTAATTGGTTTTCAAATTAATTTTTGAAGTCAACGTGTTGTGATTCGAAATGAGTCTAACCGATGGGTTGCGATTACGCACTCAGCCGAGGAAATTAATCAGCGTTTTCATAATCGCAATCAAAGCATTTTTTAGTCGGATTTGAGCCGGATCGCGCGATCTACGGACGAACAGCGCACTGGCGATTCACAAACAACGTATCGAAAGTGATCAGTACAGTGTGATCAGTGGAATCTAACAAATAAACGACAGATCCTTAGCATCCACGAACCGAAACCCCACAATCAATCCATAGCATCTACGGTTCAGGACGCAGCGACGGACCTAGAGAATTACCTAAGTCAACGCATCAACATTTGAGCCCACGACTATTTCCGTCAACGACGTCTCTCGCACCAGTCAAAGTAGGCTCGTTGAGAATTATCGATCGTTTCCATTCCATATGATTGTCCTTTTCGTTGTGTCCTCCGTCTCGATCTCGTTACATTCAAAATGACAAACGGATCAATTCACAAATCTGCGACCGATCAAGTTCCCAAAATTCGCATTATGAAGAACAAGTACCGTACGTTCAAGGAGCGACAAATCACGTCGCTCAGTGAAATGCTCGAACCATATCAAGATTCCACGAATGAACGCGTGAAACTTTGCAAACGTGTCGACCGTCGTCGAAAGTTATTCGTCAGCTTTAATGAAATTCAAGACGAGTTAGGACTAGTCGAACAATACGACGACGTGATTACTACGGCAATTACGATGCTGCAAGAGGTCGAACGGTCCACAACACAGCAGTCAGCAGGCAGTTTAAAGACGCGATCTAAACTATGATCTATGCGCATCTGGGATTAAGCGATATAGAAAAGCTACACACTATTTGCGATTATCGTTATCGGGCAAAGCGGAAGCTGCAATTGAATCCTTTACGATCAGCCAGGACAATTACAAGGCAGCTTGGAATCAGCGTTACTTCGCAACACGCCCGCGATGCTCGACGACACGGTCGAATTGATTCGCGATTTAGTCAACTATATGCAGTCCCAAATCCATTCGCTATAAGCGTTGGGAAGATCATTGGAGGTTGTCATCAATGCTTTGTTAACTAGCATCGCAATTACGAAAATGGGTCCGGACACGAAGCCGATACGACAACGGGAACAAACGCTATCCAAAGATACTAAAAATTACAGACACCTTGCAAATTTGCAGATGCAATGGCGGAACAGTCCCGGACTCTCAACCCGAACATGTAGCACGCATCATCCTCAAGTCATGCACTAATAAACTCAGCTTCCGATGCGAGTTGCAAAATCTACAATAATGGCTCGCATCTAGTCTATCAATGTCAACGATTCATAGACATGACAGTGAAAGACCGATTACAGGTCGCTTGCAAGGCAAATCTTTGCATCAATTGCCTTCAACCGGACCATGTCACGGAAGCACAGCGGCGGAGATGTCGTGTTTGTTAAGGGCATCATAACACGAAATTACATTAAAATGCTGCGCCTCACGACGAGATCAAGACTTGACAACGATCGCGACGTACCGGATGGCGAACACTACGACTACGCTCTTTCGTATCAAACTATACTGCGAGACAAACTTAAGTTTCTTTTAGCACACTTCTCAGAGTGCATTGATGTGACACGCATATTGTCTTATTTAGAAGAGCATTCCGAATTTGCCATCACAGCATTAGAGATGAGACAGTCAAAATTACAGTAAATGCACAACACTTTTTCGGAAATTCAAACCGTGATTGAAGTTAGGGACGAAGATTCGAACCACGCGGCGGAATGGGAGTCGTTTGAGGAACAGTATTATAAGGCCACGGAATTAATTAGCGATAGTGTTAGGTTTTAGAATACAGATTTACTGTAGCGAGAGGATTAAACCTCAGGCCGAGTTTGGACAACAATAATTTACGATTTTTAGTTTCCTTTAGAAATAGTTTCAGTTAATTTCAATAATCCTTGACTCGTAGCAGAAAAAGGACCCAAAGAGTCATTACATTCTAGAGAGTTTTTTCTTGATTTATTGTCAGTTACATCTGATGTTAGAACTCTTAGCCTTAGTCATAGAGTCTTTTGTTTGCACTTTCTATTCATGTCGAGGTATTCCTTAGGTTTATTAGTCGCTACGGTCATTTTGGGAAAAACCCAAACTTTCACACGTCACTTTTTACCATTTCCACCAAAAATTTGTCAGCCAATAGAAGGTTTCAATTTGTAATCAATTTCTTGGATCGCGGAAAAGCGTCGGACATATATACAAAATTTAAATTCAATTATAAATTCAATACAATTTATACAAAATACAACCTTCGTTATACAAAATACAAGATTCATTCGTTCTACATACATTCATTCTAAATACAAATTTCAACATACAACATATACACAAGTTCGGGTGTCCGTCATCTAACTAACCATTCGATTCGCAATAAAGTATAGTTCAGTTTATATTCGAAGTTCAACTTATTCATACAGTCCATTTAAATCTAACCTTTGAGAATTTTAATTAATTCTACGTGTCATAGACCGTCGCTAAAATATTGTCGACACGATAAAGCAAATACATTTTTGGTCCTTCGAACCAGATTGTGGTTCCGGTTTTGGAAGATACATCAAGGCAGATAGTTGTTCTGACTTCTACTCATGACTTCGAATTACTGATTTCGAATAGCGGGTCAGTGGTGTGATTCCGGACTTACAAGACAATTGTGGTGTTAATTTTGTGGCACATACAAAAATGAAATCATCGTACTCCATTTGGGAAATAGTCATCGAGATTTCACTAGTGGGCGCTAATCTGGAAGTTGGTCCAGAGAGCAGTGCTACGAGAATCGCAAGAAGGTAGTAACAGCCATTCGGGTTTTTGAAGTCCTCGGACCTGCGGTGATCAACCATCAAGCCAGAGAAAGCTGAGGCATATTCATCTCAGCAGCTTCAGGAAGGTGTTGCAGAGACGGCAGCATCCAAAGAGCATCAAACAGATACAGCAATATCCAAAACTTCGTGTCAGTATGTGCTAACGAGTCACTTTCCTTTCGTTCATTTCCTATATAGTTTGTTTCAATCTCAACAGTTATGACTTCTTCGGCGGAATCAAACATGCATATTGTCGTATTTAGAAGAACATACCATCACTGCATTTTCGATGGTATTTGCCATCACTGCATTAGCGATGCGACAGTCGAAATTAGAATAGATGCATAATACGTTTTCAGAAATTCAGACCGCGATAGAAGTTAGAGAAAAAGATTTGAACCATGCGGAGGAATGGGAGTCGTTTGAAGATCAATATTATAAAGCCGCAGAATTAATTAGCGATAGATTGAAAAATTTGCGTGCTATCGGTAGACCTGCTTCTGCAAGCAGATTATTAGAATCGTCGACCTCCGTAAAACCAACTAGTTCGCTTCTTTCGAAAATTGAGATCAAGCCGTTCGACGGCAACCCAATTGAATGGCATAGCTTTCACGACACATTCAAATCATTAGTACACGAAAACGAAGAATTAATTGGTGTCCAAAAGTTTCATTTATTAAAAAATGCACTCCATGGGGAGGCTTCCGCAGTGATCGAAGCTTTGAACGCGACGGGAGGAAATTATTTGGTAGCTTGGGATTTGCTACGCAAGCGATGCAATAAGCCTAGAAAAATTATAAATGCGCATTTGAAAATTTTGTTTGATTTACCGGAAATCACTCACGACACGCCTGCAAACCTTAAACAGTTAGCGGAACAGGCGCAGGTTCAACGCTTTGCAAGCGGTTAATCAGCCCATTGAGCACTGGGATACAATTTTAATAAACATTATTTCAAACAAATTAAATAGGAACACTCGTCGCGCGTTGGGCGTACATTAGAGGACGAGGAAATACCTAAATTTAAACAATTATTAGATTTCATTAAGAAACATGCACGGGAGACGATTTAGCTGTAGACAATTTAAATTCGTTAAAATTACACGAAGTACATGATAGATTACGTCCGAAAACACAAGTTCGCAGCCAGTCTTACATAGCGACGGATGAGCGAAAACAATTTTGAGTTCTCTGCGAGGAAGAACATTCGATTTATTTGTGCGCTAAATTTTTACAATTATCGATTCGAGAGAGGTTAAATACAGTGAAAAGGACGAAATTATGTTTAAATTGTTTGCGTCCAAGTCATACCGTAGTTAACTACCGTTTAGGGAATTGTCGCAAATGTGTGAAAAAACATCATACCTTACTCCATTTTCCGACTGAAACTCAAGACTTGACGAACAAGACACAAATTATATTAAAATATATTAAAAAATATATTAAAAATACACTAGTCAAAAAAATTAAGGGAACAGAAAAATTCCTTAAATTTTTAGGTCATTTTCAAATTGCTCTGCCTCCGTTGAAATTCATCACAGAAGACATTCAGAATAGTCATTTTGGAGCTTCAGGTCTCTAGTTTTTGACTGTTTATCTCAAAAATTTTTTGAGCCTATTATCATTAAGAAAACATACCAAAAATCGCGATGAAAAAATTTTAGAATTTTTTTTCTCTTTTTTAAGGTTTGTACTGATATAGAAAAATTTGTTTGATTAATGCCACTTCTAGACTACTGTTCCCTATTTCTTCCCCTATAATTTGCACGTCCATGAAGTTCGTTTCGACGATCGGTCGCAAAGTTATGAACTACCAAAGCCGAAATGACGCTTTTTCCTTTGATAGTCATTATCTCATGAACCCACCATCGAACAGAAATTGTAAATACGGTTCCAGAAAGTGGAGAATGTACACTTTAAGATGGGTATATCAGTTTTTGATTAAATGTTTTTTTTATGCTTAATATTGATGTAAAAAAACGTCAAAAAACGGCGCTTTTTCCTCAAATTACAAAAGTTACGGTATCTTTCTAAATAAGTATTGCAATGGTTATGCCTAGGTTTTTTTTTAAGCTCATATTGCCCACAAAATGTATGCGAAGTTTCAAATGGCTCCGATTCTTTGTTCCTTATGAACCGATGGATCAAACTTTGAAATTTGAACGAAAAGAGTTAAGGAAACGTCATTACTACTCCGATCCGCGACTCATACGTTTGTTGGGTAAAAAAGTTTGTGTCTCTACATTTACCGGTACTATTGCTGAATTTTTAAAGAATGCTTTGGTCTGAGAAGGTAGGATTTACGCTTCCTCTTGTGTGTGTGAGTTCGTGTGTATGTGTGCCGTGTATATGCAGGTATATGAACGTGGGAGCGCGCAGGTATGTACGCCTGCAGCAATGTCTGCGCGGGGGAGTGTAATTTTGTTTTTTCAAAAAAAATTCGAGGACTTGTAAATTTAATATCGAGTATTACCACCACGGTTGTTATTTACATCTTGCAAACGTTCACGCATATTAATGCATCGCCGTATCGGGTTAGGATAGGGTAACGGTTAGGAAGAACTCTATGCTTTTGTTCGTCAAAAACTGTTTAAGCGAGAGGTACAGCTGTAGCTGGTTTATGATACGTACATGTCTACGGTAAGATTCGTTCGGACCGGATCTGATAGACAATAGGGTACTCGGTGACCCGTACTCCGAAGTAAAAACTATTGACGGTGGCCTACGTGCCGACCGCTTGGGCCCTGCAATAAATTGCTTAGCCGCGGCATAGGTTTCGGTTCGCGGCCGAACACATATAGATGATTTGCTCATCCTATCACCAACTTTTCGCGAGCACCTGGATGATCTTGAAGCAACGTTCAAACGAACGAGGCTCTTTGGTCTTCGGATGAAGAGGCAAAAATGCTACTTTTGTTGTCCTGAGATTAAGTACCTAGGACACCTTCTCACATCCAATGGCATTAAAACAGATCCGGACAAGGTTAACGCAATATTGGAGTGCAAAGCATCTACCGATGTCAAGGGAGTCTTAAGTTTTATACAAACATGTTCGTGGTATAGGCGATTTATTCCAGATTTCGCGCGGATCTCCGAGCCCCTCACACGTCTCACACGTAAGAAGAGTACATAGTACTGGGGGGAGAAGCAAGAAAAAGCATTTCAGGAGCTGAAAAGAATGCTAACGGACACCCCTGTGTTGAGCCCAGCAGACCCGACGAAGCCGTATTTGATTCGAGCGGATGCCAGCGGACATGCTATCGGGGCAGTTTTGGTCCAGGGGGAGAAAGAAGAGGAACACCCAGTTAAATATGCGAGCCATCTTCTCACTGCTGCCGAACGCAACTACTCCACAACTGAGCGGAAGGCGTTTGCCGTTATGTGGGCGGTTAACAAATTCCGCGGATACATAGAAGGAGCAGAAGTACGCCTCATGACGGATCATCAGCCTTTGAAGTAGCTGATGAGCCTAAAAACACCCAGCGGACGTCTAACCAGATGGGCGCTTCTTTTACAGGAGTTAAATATTCGGATTGACTACTGCCCAGGGAAGTCAAATCATGTCGCGGACTACCTCTCCAGGCCTATAAAGGAAGGTTTCGAAGACGAGGACAAGATTGATATCGGATTAATCTCGATAGGCATACCAACAAGGAAGAGTAGAGCCGTCCGAAAACTACTTACATTGGACTCAAAAGGGATATTTAATATCAAACAGTGTGCTATATCGCCATGCACCCGATGCGGATAGTGAAGAAGCACAACTCGTAGTACCCACCCACGAACGCGATAAAGTGTTACAGGAATACCATGATGCTCCAACCGCCGGCCATTATGGTGCAGAAAGGACAACGCAGAAGATACTACAACGCTACTACTGGCCAGGGTTGAGGAAAGACGTAGTTCGGTACGTGAAGAACTGCATCCAATGCCAAAAATATAAAGCCAGCAACCTAAAGCCAGCGGGGTTACTGCAAACTCCGTCCATGCAGCGAAGATTTGAAGTCCTGTCCGTCGACTTATTTGGGCCTCTACATCCATCGAAAGATGGAAAACGTTGGATTTTGATCTGCGACGACACCGCTACACGATGGGTCGAGTTATTCCCTTTAACACAAGCCACGGCCGAAGCTTGTGCAACGACTCTAGTGGACGAGGTATTCCTACGCTATGGCGTACCAAGAAGAATTATTTGCGACAATGGCACGCAATTCATTAGTGCGGTAATGCAACAAGTGCTGCATTGCCTTAACATCAAGGCAAATTTCATCCCAGTCTACCATCCTGAGACGAGTCCAGTCGAGAGGAAGAATCGGGACCTCAAAACACAATTGGCCATTCTAGTAGGAGAACAACATAACACCTGGAAGGAGAAATTGCCTGCTATCTGGTTCGCGATGAATTCAACAAAATGCTCCAGTACCGGATATTCAGCCGCGTATCTAACGTTTGGTCGCGAACTTAGATCACCGGACGACGTAACGCGAGATCTCAGTGCCATAACCCAATCGGAAAATTTCATTCCAGAAATTACACCACGATTGTTACAGTTAGCAAAAACACTACAGGCCGCCCGTGCAACAATGGAGCAGAACCAAGAGAAGCGGAAGGAATATGCAGACCAGGGCAGGAGACCAGACCCTGGTTACCAGCCTGGAGATCTGGTGTGGGCTGACACTCATCTCCTCAGTTATGCTGCAAAAGGAGTTTCTTCGAAACTGGCACCCAAACGTGATGGACCATACGTTGTGCTACGACGCGTCGGAGCCACCAGTTACGAGATTGCTTCCAGGAACCACCCGGACGAACCCCTAGGAACATATCACACCTCAGCACTCACCCCGTGCAAAGTTGAGGAGGCTAGACTGCCAAACGCATCGATAGCCCCATTACGTCGACGAGGACGATCACGGAAAACCGTCCAGAAAACAAAGTGAAGATGCTGAAACCCTTGCCGAGGACGACTATCGGGTTCAGAGGGGGAGAATTGTAGCATGTAGAATAATGTAACATTGATGTATTTAGAAAAGTAAGAGAAACGCCGAGTACCCGCGACCGATGTATAAAGCGAGGCGCAGGTAATGTCATAAAACCCTTGCGCTCGGAGTTGAGCTTCGCTGATTGGGCGGGCTTAGCCTCTAGTTTTTGTATAAAAGACGCACATTTTTCACAAAAAGGCAGAATTACCAAGCCTTTCTAAGAGAGAAGACGACATCTCGAGCTGCTCGGCACTCTCTTAGTCTAGGCCTATTCCAAAACCCTTACAAGCTAGGAAGACGTTTCTTACGGCACCTCAGTTTTCCTTAATTTCTCTAGAAAGAAGACGTCACCTACGGTGTACGGCACTTTCTGAGATCATCTCTTCCTGACTTCAAAAATCCTATTGTCACCCCATCAGATTTTATAAAACCTGGATTGCGCTGCGATACTTTACGTGCCAAGCTCACTTTGCTCGTGGAAACACGCGAACTCATTTTTTTGTTGTACTCTGTTCGATTAAAATAAACACCTTTCTTTAATCAACTCTACAATTTTATATTTTTTGGGACATCCCTTTTGTCTCATGACATGTTGCAAACGTGTTGGTATGTTTGAAATTATTTTATTTAAATAATTTTGAGTAATGCGTTTCCACTCTTCCGTCAGTCGCATTTTTTAATTCGCCTTTTGTTTCTATAGGGGTGGTCTTAACATTACGATCCGATAAATCCCATAGATTTTCAATTGGATTTAAATCTGGTGATTGTGGTGGAAGATGGAGCACTTTCGGACAAGCATATAATAAATATTCATGAACTATTCTCGATTTGTGTTTCGGATTGTTAACCTGGTAGAACTTAAAACTGTCGCGTATACCCATATTCGTTGCATTTTTTAATAAATTTTTTATTAATGTGTCTAAATATTTATTCTTGTCCATAATATGTTCAATAAAAACCAGCCCCCCTACTCCAACACTAAAGACTCAGCCCCATACCATCAAGCCTCCACCACCGTGTTTCATCGTCGGCCTTATGGTACTTATTTTTAATTGTTCATTCGATTTACGTTACACTAATTTTTGTCTGTACACTCAGTAACATGAAATTGACTTAGCAGAAGGAACTATTTTGATGAAATTTCGCATACGGAAGCTATGTATAGGAAAATCAGGAAAATGAGCGGAATAGGTGAAATAACGAATTATACACAATTTTACCAGCGAATGCCTTGTTTATTCCTGTGATGTGTTACCACGTTCACAGTCAGCACAAGAATGCCTCCTAGGCTAAATCTTGGCCGTGAGGACACCAACGTCACCATGGTCCTTAAAAGTATTCATTATACTCTAGCATCATAAACTTTCCCTTGCAACCCGGACAGCTCTCTGATAAAGCGCACATGGCATACTCACGTCCGATGCATCTAACCAAACTCTAAATTTCTAACATACGGGTCCAAAGAAAAAATACGGATAAATTGGAATTTTTAATTTCTCTCATCCAAAAAATATTACTATGGTTCGAGTTATACGTATATTTTATATATTCGTGTTACATTACATTTTTTATACTCATCTATTTAAAATAAGAACTTGATGGTCCATAGATGCCTCTATAAAACATGAGGCCCGAGTCAGGTGTCCTATTTGTTCTACGTCATCGGCGCATACTGGTGGCAGTATTCGACACACGGGAGATGTAAACCCGTAAATTATACGTGTATAAAGTGTAATGACTTTGTAGCGGCCTCGTCGCTGTTATTCGAGTTGGTAGAAAGCCTCCGAGTGAAAGTGCAAGCGGGCCCACATTTGGCGATCACTTGTGCGGCCGGGGTTTTTCCCAAGTTTTGGCGACGCGACGCTAGCTTTCCCGCCCGTTTTTGCGCGGGCTTTCCTTATCCTTGCCGCCTGGGCAAAAGGGCTATAAAGGCCCGTAGGAAAGCGGGCGGGCGGTCATTACTTTTTACACTATAGCGGCGTTAGCACGTAGACTCACAGCCTTTTAAAATAAAGTCTTCTTACGTTTTGAAATACGACATTTGAATTAACCTCTACCCCACAACCTCATGATTAATTTAGATAATGCAACTAAAGGACTTTATCTGTTCATTGAGTAGTTCACCACGTTTGTAAAAAATATAGTAATTACGAAAATATTTTATTTTTTTTATAATTTCAAGAACGGTTATTTTTATTTTGAAATAATTAAAAATGATTAAAAAAAAACTTCTTATTAGACGTTTAGATTGTCGCGAAGAAAAGGCAATTGATCGCGCTTGCATTCCGTCGCCAGACTCGAAGCTATCGCTCCCGCTTTTCGGCGCGCGTAATCCCCGCATTCTGATTGGTCCGTGTTTATGCTTAGTAATTCAAAAACAAAGCTTCAAACCCCATTTTTGCAAAAGGAAATCTTGTTTGGAATCACGTCCTTCACCACCCCTTTCCGGAAGTTACACGAGTTGTAACCAACAGTATATTGTAGTATGTAGTATATACCAACGCTATAGCGACGCAGTATCGATACGCTTGTTCCGAACGTGCTACGGAACACAATACGCGAGGATTTCGTAGGTAGTTTATGATGGGTCCGGGTAACAGTTATTTTTGAAAGACAGATTTTTAGCCATCGACGGCAATTTAGTTTTACATTTTTTCGAACAATGCCTTTAGAATTTCTAAGTTTCATTTAGTCTTCAATAACTACTCCGTCATAAACAGGGTTTTTCCCGAAGGGTCACCGAGGATGGGCCTCGGTTCCGTCCTAGCAGTACTTTTTAGGACAACGTGCGTGTCACCTGGAGGGAAAAACTCCGGCGTTGCCGGCCTTCGAGATCCTCCCGTACTCATCGGTATCTTTTCCCACCCTCTTCCAAAAAAGGCGCGCTCAGGGCGCAAGAGAGGGTGGGCCCAAGTCAAGGGGCATGTTGATTGGAAAATCAACGTTTCTAATGAGAACCAATCAGCATGCCTCCTTGCACTTCCGACGTTTCGAGGAAGTAACGACGGAACGTCTCGTCAGAATTCCAACATTAGTCATCCGAGTCGGACTAAAAAGAACAAGAAAATAAGTCAACCGTGTCGGACTTAAACAGTTAATCTCAAATAAAGTCACCTAAGTCGGACTTAGAAATTTTACGAGTCATTCGATTACGGACTTAGAAATTTCACGAGTCATTTGCGACGTACTTAGTCATTTTCACGAGTCCACCGTTTAGGACGTCTTCGAGTCAACCGTTCGGACTCATATTCAATTATTATTCAACGGATTAATTTCTGTTGAATAAACGTGCGTGAGTCAGCACAACGATCGACCGTCATATTCGAAGCTGTCACTCACGCTGTCGCGCGCCCGGTCTATACACGCTCTCATTGGTCAGTGTTTTTCTGCTAATAACTCAAAAATGGAGCCTCAACCAATATTTTGGCAAAAGAAAAAACTGTTCAGAATCGCCCCACTTACCACATCTTTTCGGTTCTTACAGTAATTGTGCGACACCCTGTATACTTTTCATAATTTTACAAGAATAATTGTCAATTGTGTTAGAAAATAGAAATCGATGAACGGTCGACACAGGCCATGTGCCTTTTCTCATTGCATTTCCCCTTCCTCAGGGAACTTCGCTGGGCCTAAGTGCCCAAAACAGCCATGCTAACGGGGGTGTCTTCAAGACAAGATCGTGTCTAGGAAGACACTCTTGTATTGGCATTTGCCGCGAAACGTTATTAGTAAAGCATTGCAGTATATTTTTTAAAGTCGCCTACTAGTTTATTTGGTGACCCTCACCCGTTACCAGTAACGTTCCTGATTACCTTACAATTGTAATATCAATCTCCCTTATTAATTAACTGAATAAACCTAATAAGCGAACGATATTGGCCAGTGGATTTCACTCCTTAACCGCACTGTTCGGGAAAAATCCCGAACCATCGAAACAACGCCATCGCGTTCTAGTTGTCTCGCTCCCGCGCGGGTACCCTCTTGCTTGCTTCTCCTTCGTTTTGAAACTCAGTACGAGGTGAGGGGCACGGAGGGCGAGACTAGCTAGCTCGCGAAGGGTCGCGAAGGCCCGCTCGACGCGAACCTTCGCGGTCTGTTACAATTAATTGTATATAATGCTTCGAGAAAATTCGAACTATCGACCTCGCTATATTTATTATAATGAAATATACATTAAACTCGTGATACGCAGAGGTAAAATAATATATGCAGTGTCCACTCGACGCGTCCATCCGATCCACGTAGTCGCTCGGAAGAGAAGAAAGGAATCGCGAAAGCTACAGCGACATGCACATCAAAAAAACAATAGAGCAACGCGATATCGATATAATTTACCACGCGGTGATTGCCGCGTATTTCGAACATACTAACAATAAAACGGTTATATTTCAGAATAATTTACTTATTTACCCTTTTTCGGATTACGACTACCAATACAAATTTCTGAAATTTCCAACTTCCACTTAAGCAATGTATAAAAAACCAAAATCAGCTCTTTTCAGAAATACCAAATCATTGAAACGAGGAACATTATTTTCAAATTATTAAAAGTCAAATAAATAAACTTATACCTTCGGTTAAAAGTTTCATTGGCCATAGAAACCTATGTTCCGTATAGCGACGATTGGTACCGTAGCGGATTTATACATCAACAATAAACATCTGATATTGTCCAATTGTTAAAAACATGACAAATTATCGTATAAAACGGGCTCATCCTCTTCGAAAACAAATCTCAATTCATTTCCCCGTAAAAAGTAGGAGAAAATTGTATATGTAATAATTATTACTAAATTGCAATAAAAAAAATTCCAGAAACACGTATCCCCTATTTTGATCCATATTTTTCGTATACAAATCTGCAAAAAAATCGAACTGCATTTAGGAAGAAAAATTGAAAAAAAAATCTAACTTTTTAATATGTTATTTAAATAAATAATTTCTTCCGAAATTTTCATTATTAACTAAATTCCTGACTAAAAACTACACAATTTAAAAAAAAATCACCTTCCTAAACCCTCTAGTTTCCGAGATATTAAAGAAAATGTGATAGTCCGAACTTTGAGGGCTATTTTCACCCCCTCAACATGTAGTACAGTGTAACCGTTCGCAAACCGGTAAACCGCGATAAATCGGAACGCACCGTACTCGGCAGAAGGTCGAGATACGCTAATGGACAAGGTTCAAATCCGGTAATGTTATTCGTCAAATTATCTAGATCCTTTTGCGATTTCCGGCCTTCATATATACTAAACGGAAACTAAACGGTCGTAATGGCGGCCGTCTAGAAACAGGGAGAGCCAGCGCGGCAAACTGCGGTTTTTCGATACGATACAACATGCACGTTACGATTTGCTCCCGCAATTAGGAGATCACGAACTTAGGACGCAGGAGGGTCCAATTCAAAGCAAAACGTGGTAGGTTGCGGCTAACGCGGTACAATTTCCGAATCAAGTTCAGTAACCGGTAGGAGTTCGGTTTCTAGGAGGATCGAGACACGGTCCTCCCAGCTTTAACGCGATCTATCGGGATCCTTGACTGTCACGGACACTAACAAGGAAACATATCGAACCGCGACACACCGATTTTAATGAAACTTATGCGAAAGATAGTTCTCAAAAAAATATTTGACACGTATTTTTTTTTAGCGGCCATCGTTCACATTGAAGGGGTGAAAATAGCCCTCAAAGTTGGGGGTTAAAACCATGTTTTTGGGAATATCTCCGGAACTAAAGAAGATAATTGAATTCTTTTTTTTGTAAATTGTTGGTCTTTAGATAGGAAATTTTTGTGCGTAAAAAAATTTCAAGAAACTTTATTTGTTTAAATAATATTGTTGCGCCGGGGCGTTTCCTCGCGAGTAGCCATCACAGATTAAAACACACAAACTCAGAATTTCAAGAACTCAAACGATTTATTAACAACGTGTTAAGATCTGTAATCAAGTCTGTACTCTTCGAAATCTGGCGCGGTTCTAATATTTACACATCGCGGTTGCTCCCAGCTACCGGAAATCCTGGCCACTCGATCCGCTCGTCCTGCCTGACAACTTCCGCGGACCTCTTCATTTCGTAGCCAGGACTAACTTCATTGCTTCAATCGCGAACCAGTTCACGTTGCAAGGATTGACTTCACGGCATCATTCGTGAGCCGGTTTCACGTCGCAACAATATTTAAAAAATTTATCATTTTTGTTTAAATTTTTGCACTAAATCTTGATCTATTTTTTTGCAACTTCGTGTACGTAATCTATAGACAAAAATAGAGGATACGTGTTTTTGGAATTTGTTGTTTGTTGCAATGTTTGTTAGATATATAATTTAAAGTCACCTCGTGTGAAAAGGGGTAATCAGCATTTTTATTAAAAATATCATTATTTTTACAATCTTTTACATTATTTTAGAGATTTTATACCTCTATATATGCCGTTAATTGATTTCTGAATAATTATAATTATAAATAAAATCATGAATAATTTATAATTATGAATAATTATGAATAATTATAAATAAAATCTCTAAAATAATGTAAAAGATTGTAAAAATAATGATATTTTTAATAAAAATGCTGATTACCCCTTTTCACACGAGGTGACTTTAAATTATATATCTAACAAACATTGCAACAAACAACAAATTCCAAAAACACGTATCCTCTATTTTTGTCTATAGATTACGTACACGAAGTTGCAAAAAAATAGATCAAGATTTAGTGCAAAAATTTAAACAAAAATGATAAATTTTTTAAATATCATTTAAACAAATAAAGTTTCTTGAAATTTTTTCACTCACAAAAATTCCCTATCTAAAAACCAACAATTTACAAAAAAAAATTCAAATATCTTCTTTAGTTCCGGAGATATTCCCAAAAACATGGTTTTAACCCCCAACTTCGAGGGCTATTTTCACCCCTTCAATGTGAATGATGGCCGCTAAAAAAAATACGTGTCAAATATTTTTTTGAGAACTATCTTTCACATAAGTTTCACTAAAATCGGTGTGTCGCGGTTCGATATGTTTCCTTGTAAGATCTTCCTATCTTAGACTACTGATAAACTTGCTACACAGTATTTCGCGGCTATCTCGGTAACGGCCCGCGACCCCGCTTCACCCTCGAATTCTCGATCGGCCCTTCCTGACCGTGCCCGCGATGATGACCGCCGCGGCGCCTCCGCGGATTCGCGAGCGCGTAGCACTTCGGCGCCCGATCCGAACCCGTTCGATATCGCTTGATTTTATTTGATAATTGGGCGCCAGACGCTTCTCAGCGTCGCGATAAAGAACTTACAAGGGACATCACCAAGGTGTTACACGCCGATTTTAATGAAATTGACATATGTGGTAGCTTTTTAAAAATCATTTGACACGTATTTTTTTAAATCTGCGGACATCCATGTTGAGGGGGTGAAAATAGCCCTCAAAGTTTGGGGTTGAAAACACATTTTCCTTAATATCTCGGAAACTAGAAGGTGTAGGAAGGTGAATTTTTTTTTAAATTGTGTAGTTTTTAGTCAGGAATTTAGTTAGTGTCAAAAATTTCGGGAGAAATTATTTATTTAAATAATATATTAAAAGAATGCACTATTTTTTCAATTTTTCATCCTAAATGCAGTTCGATTTTTTTGCAGCTTTGTATATTAAAAATATAGATCAAAATAGGGGATACGTGTTTTTGGAATTTTTTGTTTATTGCAATTTAGCAATAATTATTACATATACAATTTTCTTCTACTTTTTACGGAGAAGTAAGTTGAGATCTGTTTTCGAAGAGGGCCAGCCCTTTTTATGCGATAATCTGTTACGTTTTTAACAATAAGACAATATCAGATATTTATTGTGCCATCGGTAACCACGGAAGGTTTAACGGGCAGGTATAAATCCGCCGTGGTACCAGTCGTCGCTTTACGGAACATACATAGGTTTCTATGGCCAATGAAACTTTTTACGAAAATTATTCCAAAATATACTGTTGCATGAATGTGGGTATGAATAAGTATATGGTAATTGTATTATTGTTTCCTTTTTTGAACATTTGTAAAATTTATTTTTTATAAGTATGGATGTTAATCCCATTAATGTTATAAACATTTTAATGAAAATATTTAACTCTAATAAGCAGGAAGCACACATAAATCGAAACAAAGTTAAACTGGCACAAAGCATAACAGATGCAATCGACATGTATAAAGAATGCGCATATACGGATATAGAAATGCAACAAGAAGTTATATTTAATGGCTTGACGTATGCCTAATTCTTTCTTATTTTTGCGAATTAAGAGGAAATGGAACAACCTTTTATTTAAAAACCCGCCAATAATTTTTTGATCCGTGTGAACCAGAAAATACTGTTTTGCTTCTTGATTCATGGAAAAGATATAGCGAGAAAAAGTTATGACGATCAATCCCTAGGTAAGAAACATTGTAAAAAACAGGAAATATTAAAAATAGCAAAAAATAGCCTACCGTTTGTTCAACCATTTAATGTTAATAGGTTTCGAAGTTGAAAAAATTTTATTCATAAAATTTCTAATCCTTTAGTTTTATTGAATTTAGATACAAATTTATTCACAAAAGACAATGTAATAAAAATTGATTAGCTAAAGTTGAATGCTAGCTTCTGAAGATTATGCTATATAGTGTGCACAATAATAAAATTCAATGAAGAAATTCATTATTAAAAGTCAAATAAATAAACTTATATCTTCGGCTAAAAGTTTCATTGACCATAGAAATCTATGTTCCGTATTACGATGACTGGTACTGCGGCGGACTTATACCTGTCCGCTGGACCTTCCCTGGCTACCGATGGAACAATAAACATCTGATATTATCCAATTGTTAAGGACGTGACAAATTATCGTATAAAAAGGGCTGACCCTCTTCGAAAACAGATCTCAACTCACTTCTCCGTAAAAAGTAGAAGAAAATTGTATATGTAATAATTATTGCTAAATTGCAATAAACAAAAAATTCCAAAAACACGTATCCCCTATTTTGATCTATATTTTTAATATACAAAGCTGCAAAAAAAATCGAACTGCATTTAGGGTGAAAAATTGAAAAAAAAGTGCATTCTTTTAATATATTATTTAAATAAATAATTTCTCCCGAAATTTTTGACACTAACTAAATTCCTGACTAAAAACTACACAATTTAAAAAAAATTCACCTTCCTACACCCTCTAGTTTCCGAGATATTAAGGAAAATTTGTTTTCAACCCCAAACTTTGAGGGCTATTTTCACCCCCTCAACATGGATGTCCGCAGATTTAAAAAAATACGTGTCAAATGATTTTTAAAAAGCTACCACATATGTCAATTTCATTAAAATCGGCGTGTAACACCTTGGTGATGTCCCTTGTTAGACGCGAAACGAGACTCTAGAGCGGAAAGATGGGAAAACCGTTTATGTCAATCTCGGAAAAACGCGGAAGATTCGAATCGGCGGCGGAACGGCTCGGTAGCTCAGTATCCGAACGCAATGGTAGAGTGGCGGGATTCTTTAAGGGTAAAGGAGCTAGACGCGAAGGCGGACGAGAGTACGTGATTCGGGATAATTCGCGAGAAACCTCAATTTAGCGGCATTTGTTAACAGCGGTGTTTTATTTAAAATCTAAGTAACCTAGGAGTACAGTGTGATCCAGTATCGGAATTCGATTTAACCGTAACACTCTCGGCGGAAGGCCGAGATACGATCTCCGCGAGATTTTAACCACGGAAACGAAATATGCAAGTTCCTAAGCGGAATACAATCTTTGATATTTCCTCGATTCCCGGAACGGTACGCGACGCGACTAATCTAACGGAAACGCAGCGCAAATACTTAACAAAACGCGACGCAATTATTTTAACGGAACGCAACGCGACGAAACGCAATTATACTAAACGCAACGGAATCTAACGCACTTAAATTTATACGAGACGCGATTTAATTCTACACGCGGAACGATTCTGTATCGGCGACCGTCTAGAGAGAGAAAGCGAGAAGTTACGCGACAAACACGAAATGTCCGGTACGACAAACATGCACTTTACGTTCTACTCCCGTACCAAGAGTTCGCGAAATCGAGACGGGAGGGTACAATATTGGCAAAGGCCTACTCGAGACGATACTTTGATTGTAGCTTACGCTGTACCATTCCCCGGTACAGGTTCGGTGATCCGGCCGAGTGGCGATTCGAGAAATCGAGAAGCGATCTCTCGACGACGCGAAAAAGTCCGGACGTCGGGATCCGTGACCGTCCTGGACAGGGCCCCCGGGTTTTTACCCTTCTAACTTAAACTAATTTCCCTACGGTACAAAGCCACTCCGGTCACACTTTGCAGAACCTGCCCGTGAATGGCAAGCCAGGTGGTCTACAACCCACGATATGACAATCTCGATTTCGCGCTCTTTTACAAATATAACACGGTAATAGAGGGGCTTACAAAGGTGTCCAGACACTGGGCGCGGAAACTCGGGATGATTCTTGTGTTTTTCCTCACGGAACGATAATTACTTTACGAAAACTTAGGCAAGCGCCGAATACAGAATAAGGATCCGCGAGCCCTTGCGCCGGTATTAGGACACCTCGTAGCCTACCCCCACCCTCTGTCGGAGTTTCCGAATTCTATCGAAGTCTTCTTCGGCAGGGCCTCTTCCGTCTCCACAGCCTCTCTTCTTCTATCGTAGGGCCGGAGCGGGGAAGCGGCAGGGAATCGGCACTTTCCTTCGGCGTACGTCGGTATCTCGCTAGGTTCTCTCCTCTTACTCCGCTGCCTCTCTTCGTCTATCGGAGGATCCGAGCGAGGTAGCGGCAGAGCAGTGGCGTTTTCCCTCGACGTACGTCGCTCCTTCGTTGACCGTGACGTCACTCCACGGCGGTAGATATAAAATAACAAGGCGGCAGATTACATTCGTACGGAATCGCGCGCGATTTGTTCTCTAGACGGTTTTTGTCGGTGCCCTATAACCGATTCGGTCTGCAGAGGAGATTCCTTGTATCGGGTATAAAATACCACGTCACAACTTCGCTCCCCTTACAAAAGACCGAAACGATCATACGAATCAAAAGAAAAGTGCACTTTAGCGCCTTGTACTCGAAAAGTCCGTGCGCCAGTGATGAGCTATTGGCCGGGTCTTTTCGCGCATGCGCGAGAAATGCAGGATCGTATCTATTTAGTGGTGCCACCACAGACGGTGTAGTGTTGTTGGCAGGAAAGCGGCGAAGAATAATGAAGGGTGATTAAGATACCCCATTTTATTGAAACTTGTACTTTACTGAGACTAAAATTGCTGCGCATGCGCGAAAAAACCCAGCCGATATCTCATCACTGCCGTGTGCCTTTCGGTTTCCTTCGGTTTTGCGGTTGTGTTCAGAACTGCTTATTGGAATGTTACGTGGGCTTGAATACCTATGAGCGGATCGCCTGTTTATACCTATTATGGAAAGGGTTTCAGCAGTATCACCTGTACCGATTAAATTGTTACTCAAATGTATTAATTAGAAAAATCTTTATTTTATCAATGGTATAGTATAATGTGCGACACGGTTCGCGGTGACGACGGAAGACAATAAAAGAAGTTCGACATAGATATCCTCTTCCGATAAATCCGACTGTGTCCGGTACTCGGCTTCGGTATTCCTATTTTTTTCCTCTACGACTAGAACCGTGAGCCTCCTGTGGTAAATGACGCTGGGTGGGGTGATAAGGGACCTCCTCTTTCCACTCCTCCGCGCAAGTTGGGCAGGTTCGCAACGACACGCCTTGTCGACCACATCGGTAACAGTAAGTAGCTTCTTGCGGTTTCGGACAACTCGAGTATCTGTGCCCGGTAGCACCGCAATTCCAACACTCGGTCCCCCTTGAGGCGCTGGAGGAAGGTTGCGGAGAGGTAGGACTTTCTTCGCCCCAACGCCGGGCCCGCGGTACGATAATCTTTTCTTCGCCTGTTTGAGTGGCTTGGTCGGCGGTAGGTGGGGGAGGCTCCGTCTGCGTCCCCACGTTGCTCATCTGCGGCCAGACGGTTTGAACGGCTACATCTCTTGAGGGTGGTGTATGTATTGCCTGCAGGATGGCCGTCCAAAAGTCGGGGTGCTCTCGGACGAGGCGGTCCACGAGGCGCCTATATGGCCTCAGGCTTTCCCACGGGTTTTTCGGGTCGGGCCTACTCATTGCTGCTACTGCCTTGTTTTTCGATCCTAACCGCGGTACAGAAATGTTACTCTCGTTACAGAACTGCTGAAAAGACATTAATCTACTGATTAAATTTTTTTAAATTCTCGACATGTGCTTTAATTGGGTGTAGATTCGGTAAGGACCTAGAAACTTAGGCATAAGTTTAGCGGCCATATTCTTTTCTGCGGACAATAACGTATGGTTTTGGCGCAACACGAGGTCACCTACACTGTACTGGTTATTCTTTCGTCTTAAGTTATAACGAGATGTTTGTTTAACCGCTGCTTTATTGAGTTTGTTGATTACCCAGTCTTGTATTAATTTTAGTTGTCGCGACCGTTTTTATCACACATTTTCCGTCGCCGGTACTAATTTCATTTTTCTCGAAACAATTTTGCGGTGACAATTAATTGGTTTGGATTCACGACCAAAATTCAAAAAGGCGAGAGAAAATTTTGTGGAACCATGATGCACGACATTATATATGTGCTTTATATGCAAAACGGAAATTGTCTTTTCCTATATGCGGTACATACGGGGTTTGACTGCGAGTGTCGCGGCGGGGAGTAGTCGACTGAAGGATACCACACTACTCCGCGAGGGCGATAATATCACGATTTTTAAATTCGGTCCCGTTATCGGTAATTAATGCGCGCGGCGCGCCCCATCTGCATAGAATTAAATTTCTCAAGCCTTCTTTGACCTTTTGCCCGGATGCTTTTCGCAAGGGACAACATTCCATCCACTTCGCAAATAGGTCTTGAACTACCAGTATATATGTAAAGCTTGACGTACTACGGGGAAGTGGTTCCATAATATGCACTGCTATTATATTCCACGGTGCCTTCGCAATACGGTAATCCATTAAGCTCGCCGGAACTAACTGTTCGACTTTTACGCGTTGACAAACGGTACAGCGTTTTACGGATCCCGCAATGTCCTTCTACGTGCCTGGCCAATAATAATGTACGGCAACGCAGTCATAGGTTTTCTCTACTCCTAAATGGCCGGCCTGAGGCTGGTCATGAGCTTCTTGATAAATCGCTGCTCGTTGTTCTCGCGTTACAACTAATTTCCATTCATTTAAATCCGGGGTTATATCGGATGTATTGGGATCTGGCTTTTTTATGTATAACTGATCGGTCAAAACTTTCCAATCGGGGAAACGGGACGAGTATTTCTCTACGTCTGCGCATCTTCGCGACTACCAATCCGGGGCATCGGCAATTGCGGTAAGTGTTTCGGTCACCTCAATCGACTCCTCGTATATTCGGGATAAAGCATCAGAAATGTGATGTAACGCGCCTTTCCGGTGTATCACTTGAAAATCGTAGTTTAAAAGAGACAGGGCCCAGCGAGTTAATCGACTGTTTGGGTTCTTTAATGTCCCTAGCCATCGTAGGCTACTATGATTGGTAATAGCCGCAAAATGATAACCTTATCGATAATGCCGGAATTTTTTGATAGACCAAACGATGGCTAAACATTCTAATTCGATAGTGGAGTATTTTCGCTCGGTTTCGGAAAGCGAGCGACTAGCGTACGCAATTACATGTTCGCTGCCATCTATCTCTTGTGTGAGGACGCCCCCTATTCCCACGGTACTTGCACCCGTCGCTAATGAAAACGGTTTCGTAAAATCGGGACACACTAATATAGGAGCGGAAGTTAAATAAGACCGGACCGAATCGAAAGCTTTCTGTTGGGGTTCCTCTCACTTCCAGACTACATCTTTTCATAATAATCGCGTCAGCGGTTCCGTAATAGTCGCAAATTACGGAATGGAACAACGGTACAACAATCCCATATCTAGAAATCTTCGCAATTGTTTTAAATTTTTCGGAGCGAGATATTTACCGCAGGAACACCTTCGTTACCAATAATAAAACCTAAATAACGGACTTCGGAGTGACAAAATTCGCATTTCTTAGGATTTATTGTTAAACCGGCGGTAGTAATTTTTCTAAGTACCCTTTTCAACTACTGTAGATGTTTTTCAGAAGTCGGAGTGACGGTAGCAATGTCGTCTAAATATGCAAAGGCATGTGGCTCCATTTCTGGGCCAATTAATTTATCTAACATTCGTTGGAATGTGGTGGGAGGCCCGGTTAAATTATATGGCATACGCATAAAATTAAAATGTCCTTTTTCCGGTACTGTAAAAGCTGTAATTTTCCGATTTCTCTTTTCTAAGAGAATTTGAAAATAGGCTTGACTCAAATCCAAAGTTGAGAGATAATGCGCGGCCCGTAACTTATCAAGGATTCCTGCCAAATTCGGAAGGGGATACGCGTCTTTTTTCGAAACTTCATATACTTTACGGAAATCTAAGCAAAATCGATATTTTCCCGTGGTTTTCTTTACCATTACTACGGGACTGGACCATCCGCTGTGTAAGGGTTTGATAATTCCATCTTCTACTTTATCCACTTCCACGTAAATAGCCTCTTGATCTACCGTAGACACGAGATAATTACGTTGATTATGTTGCTATGTTGCTTACGTTGTCTACTAGTTCCTACAACAATTGCATCCGGGCCGCCGGGGTGGTGGGGGTAACTCGGTATTTAAAAGTTGGTTTAATTATTCTTCTTGTTCAGGAGTGATTTCCACAATTCCTAAGCACTGCAGGTTCTGAACGGGACGTCGCACATTATTTTTGGTACAAAAAGAGAATTCGGTCGCGGGATCCAACGAAAAATACCCCACGGCGATTGAAAAATCAATAATTATTTCAAACGAATTTAAAAAATCTATTCCAACAATGCATGGTACGACGAGGTTGGGTAATAAATATATTTTGAGGGCACGAGTTCGATTTTCGAACGTAATTAGAGTTTTTATGCTCGCGTTGGTTTTCTGCGCCCGACCTATATCAGTCATTATTCGACATGTTCGAGAGATTCGCGTCGGAATGTCGTTATGTTCGATTAAGGGTATAGCTTCTTTCCCAAAAAATGTTCGACTTGATCCGGAATTTATTAAAGCGCGAATTGAATCAGTATTAATTTGAAGTTTGATAAAGTGAAGTAGATTCGCGTCGGGATACGCGAAGGCACTATAGAAGTAAAAATCATTACCTTGTTTGGAAAGCGGAGCTTTGTTAAAAATGTCCTGTAGAGTCGCGTGGGCCCTTATCGGCGGCTCCTTCTAGAGTTTCCCGTATATTTATCGCACGTATCTACTGTCATTCCGATTTTCCCGCACTGGTAACAATATTGGCGTTGGGGTACAGTTGGCGGCAAGTTATCCCCCTGTCACAATTCCAGCATCTTGGTGTTTTTAATTTCACGGTATTGTTAGTGGGCTGTGGAGAGTCAGTATTACTATTGACAGGATTCGCTTTACGCGCGAGACCTCGCGACGATTCTTGCCCTCCACCCCACGGTATTATTTCTTGCCCTTTCGTTTACCCGGGAGATATTATTTTTCGCTCGTCTACTTATTATACTGTTCGGAGTCGATCGGAATTCGGAAAGGTCACAGTAAGTGTCTAGGTTCGCGAGAAAAGTGGGTTAGAGGGATCGTTCCTCCCACGTGGCATAGACGGGATTTAAATGGGGCGCGGTACGCGTGCTTTGGTAAGCAAGAGAGAGGGTATAGAGATTGTTCCGGAGGCGGAGGAAGACAGTACGTCCTCATAGCACTTTGGGTTTACTCCGCTAGCCTAGCCGCGAGGGTCGGCCCGCGAAATCCGTAGCTTCCTTCCGGGATACAGCCTGCTGTAACCGGGGGCCATGTGCCCAATCTATTGAGTAAACCTCGCATGTAGGTGATATAGTCCACGACCCTCTGCTGTTCCCTTTGGGTTCTATTCGTTATTTCGTGCCTAAGTGCCCTTTGCAATTCATAGTCGATAAATCTCGCGCGCCACGCGTCTTTAATATGTTGACTGCCGCGCGCATTTGACGTAGTTTGCCCATGGCGCCGCCATGAATTTTTTACTATGCGGTGCATATTATGTTGAAACATTATTTACAGCAGATAATGTAAGTTGTATAATCATGTTTAATGCATTTTTCGTGGGGGGTCTTCAAACCATTATAGTAACAATGGTATTATTTAAAATTTGATCAGTATCAATATTTATTCTGTTTATGTATTTTAACTATTGGTCGCGTCGCCGGTCACCGGTGGCCCCCACGGCGCTGTAGCCAAGTCGAGTGCCGGTCACCGGTGACCCGGCATCTCAAAGTGGTCTTGACTTTGCCAAGAGAACAAACTGTTTTCAAAATTTGCTTTACTAATATCTATTGTGCACTTCATACCCTGCAAATTTTATTCTAAACTTTTCTTCGTAAGGTGGCTGCAAGTGGGAGAAAAATCGTGAGTAGCGTTACAGGTAACACCCTGTATACACTAATCGGTCACATGATGCGGAGAGTGGGTCAGATATATGTAGAACAAGCGAGACAGAACGAGCGTTACGTTGAGCGGCATTCCATTGTCGTAGTGTCCTAAAGTTTTACGCATCGCGTAAGAGGAAAAGAGTTTTTTAACATATAGTTGCAATATCTGTTTCTATACCTATGTAAAACCTCACCATTACGGATGAACGGTGGGAGCTACGCGTGAGTCGAAAAGTGGGGATTAGGTGGTCCTAGCGGCCTACCCTCTTTGCCCCGTTCCCGTCCCGCTAGTTTTCTCTCATGCTCTGGACAGTACGTTATCGGGAATGGCAATATTTGGTTTATGGATAGGTTCAAAATGTGATTGGCCAAAAGCCCTACTACGCGGATGTTCTGTGTGTGCGATGTTCAGTACTAAATAATCAGCGACGACTCGGTCGGTTGAGAAAATTTTTCCTTCGGTAGTTCAAATGGCGGCGCGAAAGGTTCGACGTCATCCGTGGTTCCCCTTCCCCCATCGCACTCTAGTGATGATCGTTCGCGACATGTCGCTAAGTCATCCGAACGCTCTTTCCGTATCGCGCGTAAGTCCTCGCTTCGGGAGTGGGGGTCACTCGTGCGGTGCGTATGAGCGCTCGTCGAAAGCCGAGAGTGGAAGACATTTGCTCGCGCTAGATGCGGAAGGTTCCGGATAGGGGTCCCCGCGACAGTGGGGCACTAGCCCGTAGGGGCGGTTCGCCCTCTGTTTCGGAGGTCCCTTCTCCTACTGTCTCCCATCGCTCCTGCCTAAAACGCTGTATAGGCCTAGCTTGCAACGTAGGTACAGTATTGTCTCCGTAAATGTTAAAAAGATCTCTACCGTAAATGTTAAAATTCTATCCCCACTACTGAGGGAATCCCCTCGAAATCAGTCAAGAATGAAACATGATCGTCGCCGAAACGACGAGGATCGAATATCGGTGAAACACATATTAATGCAAGCAAAGAAAAAGATTGCAACTTTCTTATTTCTTACTATTTGTTCATGAAACTTTTACTGTCGTATTTGTCTAGTTTTCCTGATTAAAATGATATCAAATATGACAGAATTACGTTAACAATTGCGTGTGTAACGAGTGATTAAAGTTTTCAACATAAAAGAGGACGGCGAATGGAAAAGAAAGAGAGGCAGAAGGTTGAAGCGTTCGGCAAACATGAAAGACACGTGCGGTTCTGTCTTTTAAATTCACAAATCAAAATTCCTTACTTTTGGTTTTTCGTCAATGCAACTTTTACCATCGTATTTATCTCGTTTTTCTGATTAAAATGACATCAAACACGATATGATTACGATCGTAATTACTTATGCAACAAGCCATAAAGTTTCGGACTTTCACACTTACGGCAAACTTTACATTCACGGCAGAGATATAACTCTAACGGCTCCTCCTAGCGGCTTACTATACAAATAATATTGATTTTAATTTGACCGTGTTTGGTACCATTTTAATCAGAAAAACGAGACGAATACGATAATCAAAGTTTCATTCACGAAAAACCAAAAATAAAGAATTTTGATTTTTGAATTCAGAAGACAGAACACGCACGAGTCTTTCATGTTTACCGAACCTCAGCCCCTCTTTGTCTTTTGTGTTGCTGTCTTTTTCTATGTTCGGCTCACTACAAAGAATGTAGTACCTATTCCATAAATGTTACAATCGAGATCCGAAGTTTTAACATTTACGGAGAGAATATTGTACTATTCTCCTCGTGGATAACCCCCTTCCCAATAATTTCTTTATCAGTTCCTCCGTACTTAACGATTATACCTACACTTAATCGAGGGGTGTACAAATTATTTTGTTCGGCATTAAGTGTAACTATACGAGGCTCTTACAACGGAACGCGGATAGTTCGGGAATTTTTAATACGAGGGTCGTCATACGATGGTTAACCTACTTCGGTTATCGGAAAGAACGTAAACAAAACTCGGTTGTATTATTACGCGCACACTCGTGGCCTTGGCGCTCCTGCAAGGATCGCATCGTCCGTTAAGGAAATAAACATAAAATCCGTTCGACTCGAATTTCGTACACAATACCTATTGACGATTTGAAAGTTTAACCGTGTTTATAAAAAACGGTTCGATATGTTAACGCGTGCTCGAAACATTCCAAGGGTTTATGGTTCTTTTGTCCCCGACACTTTTTTTACTCGATATTAGCGGTTGACTCGAAATAATTTGTCGTGAACCTAAGACGGTTGCTACAAAAGCAGAAAAAAAACGTGTTCAGGAATTTGAAGAATTCCTTCGTATTCGAAATCGTCGAAATGCGTGGCTGACGAAAATTTGACTCGACAATAGACACAAAATGAATTCACGAAATTTTCGGTACTTTCCCGTAATCTTTTGTTAGCGGTGATATTCGTTAAATTTTCTAACGTCCTTTACAACTAACTTTCCACGTTTTGAGCCCCACGTTGGGCGCCAATTTGCTGCACACGGTTCGCAGAACGGCTACCTCGTGCTATCCCTACGATCCTGCCTCGTCCACGAATGCTTTACCGGCCCTTCCCGAGCCCGCACGCGAGTTTAACTTTCGCGACGCCTCCGCGAACGAGTAGCACTTCGGCACCCGATTCAAATCCTCCCGATACCGAAACGTAACCGAATTAGTTAGGCGCCAGACGCTTTTCAGCGTCACGGTACCGAACGATACGTCTAAGAGGAAATCTACACGTCACACTATGATACAGACAAAGCAGGACCGATACAACGGATTATAGTAGTATCGCGCAACACGGAGGACTCGAATTGGCGGCGGAAAGGCACGGCTGCTCAGAAGTTAGAACGAAATAGTAAAGTGGCGGGATTCTTCAAGGGTCAAGGACACTAGACGCGGAAGTCGGCGAGAATATGACCCGGCAGAGTCAGAAAGAAACTTCAATTAAGCAGACTTAGTTTCTAACACCGGTGTTTATTTAAATCTAATTAAAAATTACGAGTAGTACAGTGTAACCGCTCGCAAACCAGTAAACCGCGATAAATCGGAACCCGCCGTAATCGGCAGAACACTGAGATACGGTAATGGACAAAATTTTAAATCCAGTAACGTTATTTGCCAAATTATCTAGATCCTTTCGCAATTTCTTGCTTTCATACATACTAAACGGAACGAAACGTAACGCGAACGCGACTTAATACTACGCGCGAGATGATTCCGTAATGGCAACCGTCTAGAGAAAGAGAGAGAGGGCTAGCGCGACAAATTACGTTTTTCGATACGATATAACATGCACGTTACGATCTGCTCGGGAGGGCCCAATTTAAAGCAAAATGGAATAAATTGCGGCCAACGCGGTACGCTTCCCCGATCAGGTTCAGTAACCGGTAGGTGTTTGGCTTCTAGAAGGATTGAGACGCGGTCCTCCTCGCTTAACGCGACCTGTACAATATGCCCAAACATCGTGATAGCTTGACTGTCACGGGCAGAGCCCCTCCTATCTTAGACTGCTTATAAACTACACGACCAAATGCGACACTTATGCGTTACGTTTTGCAGATCCTGACCGTGAACTGTCTGATCGGTGGTCGACAACCCACGATACAAAAGTCCCGGTTTCGTCACCTTTACACACGATAATGATATAAGGAGGCTTACCAAGATGTCCTGCTATTGGTCCAGTAATTTGGAAGAGCTTAAGACTGGGGCACTTCGCTCGGTCATTGCCAAAAACGGAATAACTAAGCGCGAGCCCTTGTGCCGGCACGAGGACACCTCGTGATCGCCCCCACCCTTCACTAGAGTCTCCTTCTTCCTGCGATGTCTTCTTGGCAGGATCTCCTCTTACTTCGCAGCCTCTTCTTGTCTATCATAGGGTCGTAGCGGGGTAGCGGCAGGGTAGCGGCACGTTCTCTCGGTGTATGTCGTCCGTGGTGACGTCACTCCACGGCGGTAGATATAAAATAACAAGGCGGCAGATTACATTCGTACGGAATCGCGCGCGATTTGTTCTCTCTTTAGACGGTTTTTGCCGGTACCCTATTACCCATTCGATCTCCAGAGGAGGTTCCTTCTGACCGGTTGTAGAATTGCAATATTTGACGTTGCATATAATGCATTTGTGCGAAATCACCATAGTTCCAATTCTTTTTTTCTCTTATACAACTGTGTTGTGTAAAAAAATATTGACTTTATTTTATTTCCATTAATAGAGTATATCTTCAGGTTAATTTTCAAACATGCCGAAAGGGAATTTATAAAATAATTATAAAAAAGTCAAAATAAAAGTTTATAAAGGTCCATGACTCTACCAGAGAAATTATTCAAATGTTATAAGGTTCATAAGGTCGAAGATCAAAATCATAAGAAAAACAAGAAATTAATGCGAAGAGGTACATCGTTAATTTTTTCAACTGTGAAAAATAAAGACGTAACAGCAGGTTAAATACGAATATATGTCAAGAAGCGTCGAAGCAACCTTTAGCAATTTACCATAAACGAACAAGGCAAAATACCATTTAAAAAATTGTCGAAGCGTACTGTTTTACGCTATATTTAATTGTGCGGAAAAGACACCGATACGCAGGATATTAGTGAAAATGAATTCCGTAAAATACACCGAAATATTGTAAAATATTTCAATTCTATTCATAAAACTAAACGTAGAACTATTTAAAGATTGAATATTTTAACAATATAACGCAGCTGTTTACAAGATTTACAGAAAAATAATTTCAAGCTAAAATTGTCCAGTTAAAGCTGTAGCCTGGTCGATTTCCGGACCTAACTCTAACTGAAAATCTTTAGGGAATTCGAGCTTGTAATATACATATACGTGAATGCAAAACAGTATGTCATAGTTTTGGAGCTTGAAAGCAACATAAAGTAAGCTAGAGATAATGTAAGCATGTTAACGTTATAAGCTCCATTGAACAGCATGAATAATAGAGTTTTTGAAGTAATTTTTAAACATAGTAGAAATGTGCATCATTAGCATATAAAGATGACGTAAAAGATTTTTTTGCGTACTGTTAATAAATATTGAATTGTTTTCCTTAAATTATATATTTTGTAAATTAATTTTTCAAATAAATATATATTTTACATTAAAGCTAATCAAATGTCTTCGTTATTTACCTAATACAGTAAATACAGTAAATATTCGATATGTGCACCATTCTCGGGTCTGAACTGGTGCAGATATCGTACAGTTCCTACATTGATTGATGTTTTGCCGAACGTCGAACTGGTGCAGATATCGTACAGTTCCTACATTTCGAGCGAAGGAGACGGTGACCTACCAGAAGGACACTCCTAAGGCAAGAATAAAACTTTTTTATTTTTTAATTTTTTTTTTTAAACTTTTTCCATCATATTTGTAACATTTTTCTCATTAAAATGAGACCAAACACGACGTACTTCGAGCCATATTTACTTGTAATTTCAAATGTTACGCGTACATCGATGACTTTACTCTAATAAGATATTGCAAGTAAATATAACTCGAATTACGTCGTGTTTGGTCTCATTTTAATCAGGAAAATGTCACGAACATGATAGAGAAAGTTTTATAAAAATTTGATAAAAAATAAAAAAGTTAGCAACGTATTAGGATTGTGAACAATTGAATAGACTTTTGATGTTTGCTGACTGCCACGATCGTAGCGTCTCTTTCTTTTTGACTCGCTATCCTCTTCGACGTGAAAAACTTTCATCGTCAATTAAACCAGTAAATATAGCCCAAATTATGTCGTGTTTGGTCTCATTTTAATGAGAAAAATGTTACAAATATGATGGAAAAAATTTAAACAAAAAAAAATAAAAAATAAAAAAGTTTTATTTTTGCATTAGGAGTGTCCTTCTAGTGGGTCACTGTTTGTTTACGTTCGGTCTCCATCGCTCGAAATGTAGCACCTTTACGATATACGCAAACGGCGACCGTGATATTTTTCTCTTCTGTCCTTTTCTACGTTCGGCAAGACATCAATCAATGTAGGACCTGTACGATATAAGCACAACTTCACTCCCGAAAGATTTGCTTATATAGAATATCCACTGTAGTCATTAAAAATTGCCAGCGCATATTTCTGCTTAAACGCGGTTTTCGTTCATAGCATTCCAAGTCAAATTCTGGACATATTATATGTACATGCACAGATTTATGTGCATGCACACATGTACGCATTTCTCGGCTCTATCAGTTGTTTTCGCGGAACGCATAGTTATGTTTCTCGGCCATACCCACGCATTTACGTGGGACACATATGTGCTTTTATCGGCTCAATCAACTGTTTTCGCCAAACGCATATATGAGTTTTTCGGCCAATTTGAAGATTTACGCAGAACGCATATATGCGGCGGTAGTCCGCAAAGGGCTAGATTCATAGCGTATGCGACGGAAAGACTCGATCGCCGCATATACATACTATAAAGATAGAGCCCATCTGCCGCAAATTTGGTAATTCCCGCGTCGTGAGCTCCGTTTATAGGTTCTTAGATCCCTGGCTTCCACATGCGAACGAAGTCAATTCAATTTCATTTATATCAGAAACGTTGCGAAATGACGATGCAGTCGTTACATTTACGTATATTACCAGATATATCTATAATGGTTCCTATTCTTTCTCAGGATTTATTAATTTCCAATACGCCATAGCACAATCAACTGGTTATTTGCAAGAACTTTTACTGTGGTATTTTTAATTTTGCGCCGCCTCCGAAAAGGTTGAAATGTATTTAATATACTACCTAACGAGTAATAGGTTTCATTCATATCTGTTACATAATTGTATGATTGAATGAAATAGAAAATACTTCATTAGGAAATATAAATTATTTTATACTTTTTAGTGCATTTCGAAGTCGGTGTATTTTTTTTCTGAAAATTATTTTATTTCACGCTTTTTAGTGAAATGGGGAGAATTGTATAGGATACTGTGAGACAGTTCTTCCGGGCTCTTTTTGTCTGCGTAAATGCCATGAGCATAATTAAGTAAAAGACAACATGGATAATTCGTTTTTCAATTTTTTTTGCAAGAATAATCCTATGCAACTAAAAAATGAAAAAATTTTTGGTAATGGTACCAATGGGGAGACAGACTCTACAAGATGCGAAAGGCTTTGTTCCGATCGGACCACCCACCTAGAAAAAAACCGGCGAACATGCATAGAAAAAAAAAATAAGGGACACTCTTTCAGGGACAAGTACAAACTAATTACATCATGATTGAGGGTGCTTCATCCATTTGTTCTTTGTTAACTTTCGTTGCAAAAATTTACTGCGCATGTGTATCTCTGACGGTTTAGGACTGCGCAAGGGTCAAAGTATCCGTAAAATAATAGCAGATCCTGCGCAACAAATTTTCTAACAAATCAAATTGATGCATTTTTAGAACGATACGAAGACCGTACCAAGCAATGGGAATAATACACCAACGTCGACGTGAACTCATCTTGCTGTATAAGTCGCGTGTCAAAGCGGTAAACCTTAGGTTAGTGTTTTGGTACAGAGCATTGTAATTGCCCTTTCTTGTCTTTCCCGTGCATAACGCGGGGCGTTCCACTAATATTAATAACAATAGTTTTTCGCTAATATCACGAAAACTAGTTTTCCGTCAATTATGCATAAGGAAAAACTCGTTCAGAATCATACCACTAATAACGTATTAGAAGGACATTAAAATCGTTCGAAGTTGGTTTCAAAAGTTAATAACAATTTTTCGCTAATATCTCGAAAACAAAAGTTTTCCGCGAAATTTGTATATGAACAAAATTGTTCACAATCATGTCCGTGATAAGATATTAAAAGCGCAATAAAACCGAGAACAGTTTATTTCAAATGTTGCCGGTTTTTTTGCAATAACAACACTTTGCAATTAAAAAATGAAAAATTTTTTGATAATGGTACCAATGGGGAGTCAGAACCTACCAGATGCAAAAGGTTTCGTTCCGATCGGTTAACCCTGCTAGGCGTAATCGGCGAACATACATAGAAAAGAAAAAAAAAAAAATATACTGATCGAATTGAGTAACCTCCTCCTTTTTCGAAGTCGGTTAAAAAATTTATCTTTACGCCACGAATTACTTTTAACGAATATACACAGATGCGTATTTTGACCGAACGTTTTACAATAGTCTCAGAATGAACAAACATCAACAAAAGAAAAGCGAAACTGTGACCCCCTCTCACCGGGAAAAAGATTCCACAATAACCTAAGAAGCTGGCTCGTCGAGAAATGTAACATGATCAGCCGGGGGGGGGGGGGGGGGGGGGGGGGAGATAGTGGGAAGACAATACCAATGCAAGTTCTTTGTTTCTAAAATTCTGTACAAAACGTCAGTTGGTTGTCGATATAATCGAACGGGTGCGCTTAGAAGAGAGTGGTGCACATTTCAAACATTATAGTGAATTTAATATTATCGATACGTCTTGTGCGATCGCAATAATAAACCCTGCAATAACTGATGCTTTTCTTTGAATTACTCATCGCGCATAATGTGTCATGTGTACATGGTAAGGAACTTTCGTAAACGAATTGATGTGGAAAAAAGGTGGATATTTTTAACGTTTCGATACTAAGGACTGGACAATCGTGGTGTTTGTGTGATGTGTGTTTGTTTAGTGTGGGTTCCGAAAATTGTACTATTATTATACGGAAAACATCAAATATGACAGTCACCCTTTTTACTTGACAATCCCATAGAGCGGGTATCGATATGCTCTTGTGGATTTTAGCGAGTAAATAGGTTTCTTGTCATACGACGATGTACTTCAAAATTAATGAGGAATTCTCGCATCGTAAATTCACTCATGAGGTAAGCGTCCGAGTATTCTTTCATTTTATGTCGTTAAACAAATAGTCATTTTTTTTAATTATCTAAAAAAACTGCGCTTGATCTTTTCCTTTATTCATACAATTCTTAATCCATACGCATAATCCATAAAATTAGTTCCGTTAATAAATTCATATTTATTAATAGTTGTGAATTTTATAACTACTTACCGGCTGACGTATTACCGATGATGGTAACTATATTACCGATATCGCGCGATTTGTTTTTTCACGACCAGGGTCAACCGTCACGCTTGCACCCGTCGCTCTCGCATCTGAGCGCGCGCTATTCTCGCGCTCTGATTGGTCAGTGTTTTTCATTAATAATTAAAAAACTAAGCTTTAACTAGCATTTTGGTAAAGGAAGAAGTTGTTCAGAATCACCCCAGCTACCACCCTCTAAAATTATGCCCACCAGTAGCCGAACACCCTGCATTTATATTCATTCCTCTCAATGTTCAACAAGTTTTCATTAATTTCTCGAATACAAAAGGCCCTGCACTCAAATCATTTAGGGGTAGTTGTATTATGAACCTAAGGCATCGAATGCACGCGCAGCCAACTCATTAGAGATCGTCTGTTCGTCGAGCGTTCAATAATAGGTGCGTGTGCATAGCATGTATGTGCTTCTTTTTGTTTTGTTATGTGACTCACTCTTCCTTATTCAGTGAAGCGTATAGCAAGCTATGACGCGTATATAACGCGTTGCTTCGTGGACAGACTTATGAAAAATAGACAAATACTACAGTTCAGAAAATGGGAATATTGATTTCAACCACATTGTCATAGTTTCAATAGAGTACAATTGGTATTCTGGATACATTTTTAATTCGTTATTGAAGACATACATAAGCTAAATAATGTAAGTCTTATAATAAATACAACGTAATTAACTGTATTTTTATGAAAGTTTCTAATAAAAATAATAGTTCTAATATATTCTTTTAATAATTAAATAATTATATGATACACGGATGGTGATGTTTTAGCATATTCAAATATTAGCAAAAAATACGGCACAAAAATTTGAATCCAGGATATTCCGATTTGCAATGATCTACTTAATCGTGAAATTAACCGTGTATATGTGTGAATATGTCATACTTAAGAATGTAAGTAGTAATTGTAATTGTTAATATTTTCTAAACAATTAATCGTAAAAGGTGTTATTAATAAATACAACATTTACAGAATTCCACTCGTTAAACATTCAACAAAAATGTTTGTCACTACGTTTTGTTTGAATTAAAGTTAAATGCACCATAAAGACTTCTAATTCTTCCAGAAAAATTTATTGCATATAATACTGGCGTGTTACAATTTTTTCTAATGCGATTCACAAGAGAACATCTGTCAGTGAACTTGACTACTTTTTTCTTTTTCATTTTCACATTAACTTCGAAATTCTAACTCATAAATTGATTATTTCTTTTACATTCAGTGATTTTGTTTGTTGCAGAAGTAAGTAACTTTTCGACAATTTTATAACAATTTTATACTTTTAATTGTTATTAGTTTTTCAACATCGCTTTCACTGTCAATTTTCACAATCACTGAGTATAGTCCAACAAAAATTAATGAAAATCCTTCTTACCAAGTTAAAAAAGTTCAAACTATGTCTCTCCCTTTGCACAAGTTCTTTCGTTGACGAACTTCGTAGAAACATAAGCCTCTAAATAATTTCGAAGCGAAAGATTGCTATACTAGACCACTAATAAATACACTTTAAAAGCTACAAATGTTGTAAAAATATAATCCGTTGAGAATTAACTCGTCTCACTTTAATTATTTATCACCATTATTAAAATAAAAGTTAGAACATAACACACTTTAAGCATAAATATATATTTCAATGTTGTTCGTGAATCCATGCACATAAATCGGGATCTGGTTGCTTAAGGGGGAAGACCAGTATGACGCAACCTAAAACGGGCCTATCTTTAAAAGATCGTCAGAGTTTTGTCGCTTAAGAAAAATCAAATCTTTTGATGAATTCGGTTAAAATGGACCTTTATTTAAATATTTAAAAAAAAGATCAGTACAAATAAGGACGGTATAGTTAAAAACAAAAAAAGATAGATGGTCTACACTTCCGCGCACTTCCTCACTGTAACCAGGGTACAGATCAAACGAGTCGTCAGAAATGCATAAAATAAAATTATAAGTAAAGTAAATCGATGCTGTTTTCGGCCTAACCTCCGACCTGATTTGATTATTTAACCCAATAGCATGTAAAAATTATCAAAGTAGCAGAACACATAATTACGCAAATTTTTCCAACATTTTATTTTTTTTCTCCAAAATTAGATTTGTTTTCTGGGATGTTTTAGGTTAGGCCGATAGCCACTGATTTGAAATACTACCACAAAAAATTTCAAGGTGATCTGAACCTCCGTTTAGGCTGTAGGCTGGTTGCAAGGTCCAAAAATGGTGTTCCGAGAAAAACAAGGTTAAAGTTATATGTGCATACGCGGGATAGTGCTATGTGCGATATGGAAGCAGGTCTAGCGACAGGAGTTTTTTGAATTTTTAAACCTGGTTTTCGGCATTATACGCAGGAAAGAAGGGAGAATTTTTTAAGATGATAACAAAAAAATCGATTTTTTTAAGGTGTCACACTGGTCTCTCCCCTTAAATCCAAAACCGATAAATTCGTTGATGTAGCTGTATCTAGGGCTGCACATATGTCAGATTGTTTTTCCAATACCATAAGTGCTTGCATGTGCATCGACTCCTAATACAAAAACTTGAAATCTCATGCCGTGACCAAAAAACAAAGACACTTACTGTGCTGACCATACTCCCATTTCCTTATTTTTTCGAAACACGCAAATTTTGTGTTCTAGCATTTTTATGCCCTTACAATATTTTTGAATCCAAATATACTCACGTGTTTATGCATTGAGAACTGTCGTGATGAGTTCAACATTTTTTATATTAGGTTTCTAGAAACTTTAACTCCAAACTTATACTACATATTAATAAAGTGAAGTAAGTAAAAAGAGTTCGTATAAATTTTTAAATAAAATGGAATTATAATTATTTGAAGATTTTCGCCAAGTTGTACTTCAAACGTACTCGATAGTTTTAGACACGAATAACTGCCATTAACAGCTATTTATTACATAATTTAACTTACAACCCAATGTGTTCCAAAATGTCTATTATTCGATACAATGTTTGTTTGATTAGCATTTCATTCATTTCCTCTGCGATCAATTACATATTTTCTGAATTGTACAACACGCATCTTGTGTACAGTAGAGTGTGATGTAATGGGCAAACTGCGATGGGAAGATACGCGGAAAAGTTTCTAGCTTGCCACTATCCTCAAAGAAAGTTTCTTGAACATATCAATCGAAGATTAAGACAGTTTGGATCTCTTAAAGAATGAAAGAAATCAAATTGATGAAGACAGAGGAGAAGAACTTTTACAGATTGCTGCAAGTAATCAAACTGTTAGTGCCCGATGGATGAATGCCATCTGCATTGAGAATAAATCAATAGTTATTTTTACAAAAATCAGAAGATGGAGCTCAACAATGGACCGAATCGAATTGATTTCTGCCAATGGATGTATAAAACGTGATTAGCGAATTCATAAGTTCTTTCCGTTAAATTATAGACGGACGAAACTTCATTTACGTAACGTGAAGTGATATTTAATTTCTATAATGGTCACATGTGGATGTTCCGTACTGCGCCGTTCACGTAACTCGGAATAACAGCAATTTAGTGTTTGTAGCGTGTCCAACGTTTTCGCTACTGCGTTACGATAAAGAAAAAAAGATAAAAATAGTGCAACGCGATTTGCTTCTAGCACTTTACTCCTACAAGCAATGTTTCAATTTCTCCCGAATGTTGGAGGTTTTGTCGTGATCGCAACGATTGAAGAGCGAATTGTAAGATGTTTCTTGCGCTAATATGTTTCCGAATTTGACGAGTCGCTGTCGTCTTGACTCCCACGTCGACGATGGAGTCAAAGGTCGTACGCTGATTGGTTGTTCACCTTTTTTATGAAATTTCAATCAGCGTACCTCTTGGGATTAGGTCCACTCTTCATAGATCCCTTAGAGCGTCTTCGTCTAGGAAGGGTGGGAAATCCTGTGAGTTGGCGGAAGGACCCCGAACGTCCAACAATGTCGCAATTTTTTCTTGTAGGCACATTTGGCGACCATAAGTTACCGTTAGGTCTGTACGTGACCGTTTCTAAAGTACCGTTCGGAAAAAACCATGTTTATGATCGAAAAGTGGCTGTTAAGGATAAAGCGAAAATTAACTCTGAATTTATGGCAAGACATGTAGTAAAATTAATAGCTGGAAAAACCCGAAATATTTTAATTCGAAAACGGCTGCCTAACAGAGCAATCATAAATAAACTTTCGAAATTCTCACCCAGATGTACCGTCGCGTCGTGCGGAACAATGTTTATGGATATTCAGTCAAATTGTCTCTACGCATCACTTACGCAAAATTACATAGATATTTATGACTCCGAGAACGTCTCCACTACTCGACTTTCTAAACTATTGTCAACAGTCTTCCTAACAAATCTAGGTGCATGCTATTCATCGAAAGCCAATATATTTTTCCTTAAAGAAGTTTCTTTCCCATACCCTAAACTGTGCACCCCCTGCATGCACAGCTGTATAGTGTTTACGAAATCGATGTTAACCACCTGATTGATACATGCGGGCTCAAACAGCCTTGTACGTTCAGCATGCCCCTCGACCGAGACCCTTAGACGGACCGATATCACATCACTACTTGGGTCACCTACATCCGTCATCAACATGTTCTCCCTCCATACTCTCAGGATTTTTTTATTGAACGACTCGTCCAGTCTTGATAAAAATCTTTCGTGAATACGAATTCATGAACCACCGTTTCAGAGATTCGCGTGATATGTATTATCACTCCACGACTATCGTCATCAAGACACAAGTATACAAGTGAAGGTCCCAGAGCTACCATACGCTCACAACCTAACCTAACCGTTTATTACCCTAGCACAACATTTGTTTTGTGAGGCTAAGTCTTACAACATTCATCGATTTGATCGGTCATCGTGAAGATCTCATCATAACTAAATGCCTGGTTTCCTATCAAATACTGCAGTCAATCAACTCCTCACCACATTCAAGTCATCCAACTTAAAGACAATCAATTTTACACAACATTTAACTCGTCATAGAATCTCTACCATTTTAACAAGTAGTGCAGACGCATTAGGATATTCGTGAAAAGAAGATTTAGGATGTTCGTTTACTTGATCGACCATCGTGAGGGTTCCTCCATGATTCAATACTCACAAACAATGGAATAATGAAAATCCACATGCAATGCAAATGTTGTATATGCAATACCAATTTTCTACGAACGTCTGGACAGAGATAATGGAACCATTAATAGAGAAATGAATATGTTTTTACAAGATGCTGTGCAGATTAACAGTTGAATCATCTGACATTTTTGCAAAACGACTTTTCTTTCTTGTTAAAAGATGTGATGTGTACATCATGATGTCCTATCCAATTGCAGACGGAATAACTAAATGAAAAATTCCTACACTTAATGTCAGTCGTCGCAAATCAATCAGTTGATTTTTAATGTTGCTAGACCTAACTCCTTTAGATCTCTCTGAGACCATATAATTACATATAATTACATATAATTACATATAATTATTAGGTTGGGGAATAAGTTCGTGGCGTTTTGACATTTTCTTTTTTTTACAGCGACCTTTTGCAATTTGCAAAAAGTTATAATATTCATTCGATAGACCTCTTTCTGCTCTACAAAACTGTGTTAATCGTTTTTTTCAGTAGATTCATTCGTCATTGCTATTCAGGCTTAGAAATGGAATATCAAAAAGGTAAAAAGCAGCATTTTCGACACCTGCTCTTCTTCGCTTTCCATCGCGGCCAAAAAGTTGTGAAAAGTTGTGAATAGTTGCTGAAACAGGCCGGGATATTTGCAATGTATACGGAGAAGATGTCATAGGTGAGTCGACAGCACGGAAATGATTTGCAAAATTCAACCTAAGGTTGGGCAATAAGTTCGTAGCGTTCACTTCGTGAGGCACCCAGGCTCCCAATTTTTCGACAAATCCCATTGAATGGAGATGATTGAGAATAGTTTTGTGGTCACAATTTATTTTTTCGACTAATTCACGACTAATTTGAGGACCATCCTGCTTCACACGTGCTCGGAGACGCTCTTCGTCGAACTCAGAAGGTCTTCCGCTGCGGGGCGGGTTTTCGACGTTAAAATCGCCATTTTGAATTTTGACACCTTCTCCGTATACATTCCAAATATCCCGGGCTGCTTCAGCAGCTTTTTTGGCCGCGATGGAAAGCGAAGAAGAGCAAGTGTCGAAACTGCTAATTTTTACCTCCTGGATATTCCATTTCAGAGCCTCAATAGTAATAACGAATGAATCTGCTGAAAAAAACGATTAACACAGTTTTGTAGAGCAGAAAGAACTCTATCGAATGAATATTATAACTTCTTGCAAATTGCAAAAGGTCGCTGTAAAAAAAAGAAAATGTCAAAACGCCACGAACTTATTCCCCAACCTAATACATATGCACATTTTTTCGAAAATATGAAAGATAGAAAGCATAACTTATTAAATAAAATAATAATAATTGTCTACGTTTTATATTCAAATGAAATTTGCATCCAAGTTTAAAACAAAATCCAATACATTATTTATATTTAATGTATAAGATTGTAAGTCATTTTTGTGAAACCTTCTTAATGTAACATAGAGTGTAGCGTTCATAATTTTATAACTTTTTAAAAATAAAAGAATCAAAATGTGCAAAAAGAATTGTTATAATTAATTGCAATGCAAAATTGATTAAATTCTTTAAATGAAATTGCACTGAAATTAAGAGCATATACGTTCGGCTAAAAGTTTCATTGCCGATAGAAACCTATGTTCTGTATAGCGACGATTGGTACCGCGACGGATTTATACCTGCCCGCTGGACCTTCCGTGGCTACCGATGGAACAATAAACATCTGATATTGTCCAATTGTTAAAAACGTGACAAATTATTGTATAAAAAGGGCTCACCCTTTTCGAAAACAAATCTCAAATCATTTCTCCGTAAAAAGTAGGAGAAAGTTGTATATGTAATAATTATTGCTAAATTGCAATAAACAAAAAATTCCAAAAACACGTATCCCCTATTTTGATCCATATTTTTCGTATACAAATCTGTAAAAAAATCGAACTGCGTTTAGGGTGAAAAATTGAAAAAAGAGTCCAATTTTTTAATATATTTTTTAAATAAATAATTTCTCCCGAAATTTTTGTCACTAACTAAATTCCTGACTAAAAACTACATAATTTAAAAACAAAATTTACCTTCCTACACCCTCTACTTTCCGAGATATTAAAGAAAATGTGTTTGCAACCCCGAACTTTGAGGGCTATTTTCACCCCCTCAACACGCATGTCCGCAGCTAAAAAAAAATACGTGTCGAATATTTTTTCGAGAACTACATTATATCCAAGTTTCATCAAAATCGGAGATTATCACTTCGGGATGGTCCCTTGTTAGACACACACATAAATGAAATTGAACAGGATTAAATAATGGAAAATGCATGTTTTAATTTGAATTTTAAATTCTGTGTTAGTTAACATTGAATTTTGACAAATTTTTAATCGTGTGCGTTTATGCTACTACATAAACATGAAATTCGCTGTTGAAAATAGTATCTATGACATAAATTATCTCTGTATCTCTGTCCAAAATTCGAAAGAATGCAGATGTATATAATTGGTTATATCTGTTATAACAATTATAACGGTACACGGATCTATGACCGAATCGTATTATTGGCCAAAGCGGTCATAACTAATAATTGGATCGCGTGACGAGAAAGCGTTGAAGGTAGGAGTAGGAGAAGCCATATGCATTAATTCCAGTTCTGAACAGTACAGTCAGTAACGACATATTCGAACGCACCTTTTAAAATGGAATAACTTCTTTAAAATTAAAATTAAACTTCTTTAAATAAAATTAGAATTTTTCATACAAGGCATTAGTCCACTAAATGACAAGTTTGCATAATATTAAAACGATTATAGCTGACGGGAGTAGCAACTAAAAATATGAGCATCACCTTTTTATACTGTTTTATTTGAATCTATAAGGAATGTTATAAATATACTTTTTGTATATTTAGATAGGTTATATATATATATACTAAAATTTTTATGGAAGTTAATTAATATATTTATAAGTTACATGTTAGATACTTTTTCGAAAAGAGATGCGTTCCCAATTAAGGTGCTGGGGTAAGTGCCGAGAGGTCAAACTCAGTCCTCTTACCAAAGGCATCCCTGCCTTCCCACCACGTGGCCAGATCCTCCAGGAACAACGTCCCTATTCGACTTAGCAATTCAATAACAATCTATCTATCCTTTTCTACAATCTCAGGAACTAACAAAACACACAGCCCTGCGACATCTGATGACCATACGACTCCAAGTCAATAGCCATCATCTATCTCGCCACACTTGGACTCTCATAAACCACCTTTCGCTTAGACCTCACGCAGGCTATCCCTATCATAAATCGTTCGAAGGCAAAATAGCACAGGCTAATTGCCCTCAACGACCTTCCAAAATACGTTGGCGCTAACATACAAATAGTTAAAAGTGACAAAAATCGCAATTTTGTCTCATTTTATTGTTGCATTAAATCTAAAGATTTTTATAAATTTCAATGTCTATTATTTTTTTATACACTGACCAATTTCTACAAAATTTACTGTATGTGCATAACAATACAGAACAATATAATAATAAATATTAAAGTTACATTAAACGAGAAGAGGTTTATTTTAAATTTTCAATATAGAATAAGATCACAACATTATAAAAATTAATCTTTCTAGCATCTAAAAAAAGTTAGATTCTCAATCTAATTTTAAAACGTTATTCTGCTTTGAAGGATATCTAAATATGCCTGTCACTCAACTTTGCTGTGGCTTGCATTCGCCTTATCAAAGAATTTTGCAGTCTTTAAAAAATTTCAGTTATTATTATCATGCTCGACGGTATCGAATATGCTATTATCTTCAAACGATTTCAAACATAAAAATCCACAATGTAATTCAAAATTTATTCTTCACGATTTTCAGATATTACACTAACTTAAGTGATCTACTATTTCCTGTACTTACATACAGAGTGTCCGCGCCAAAGTGTGACAGCGTGATATCTCATGAACTATTGATGTCACGAAAAAGTGCTTATATGAAAATTGCAAGGTAAAAGAGCCCCTATGTTTTGGCGGAAGCAAAATTTTTGTATTGTTATTAATGTAAAAGATATGATGGTGAAGTTTCGTTTTTTAATTGGAACTATACTGGGTGTCCCACAATTAGTGTAGGATTGAGGAATCTATATTATATTGTATTTTATTAGAAGACATTGTTAGACTGGCCACGGATCGCGGTTTCGTTCTCGATCGCGAGGCATACGTCGTTGCCATGCAACGATGATCTGTTGAACGACTGCAGCGTCGATCGACAGTCATCGTTTATTGTCGAAAGATACGTGTTGAAATGAAATGTATCGTTGTTTTTAATCAAAAATTCTGTTTTCTTGCTTTCAAGATAATATAGTTTAAATTATTTATGAATATTCGTTTATGTGTTTTCATTCGTCGTATTTATGTGTTGAACTCACAGTGAAAATTAATGAAAATTAGTAAACAGTGACAGAGAAAAGTGATAATAAAAACTAATAATGAAAGATAACAGTGAAGTTACTTGAGCGTTTTTTGAGAGTTTCTGTATGGTGATTTATTTATGCTATCAGTAAGAATCGGTGGATCGACCCGGTGATAGAGATACATTTTCATCGTGATTATTTACGGTTCAATGCGTGAGTTACATTTAAATTTGTTAATTATTCAAATTCAAATTTTTATTTGTTGAATGGAAAGGTTATTTCATTTTTAAAAATAAGAATTTGTTCTTTTTCATCATTACAATATCTAACGAGAATAATTTTCCATATTTTATCTATTATTTCTTTGCGCTAACAAATAAATGTATCGAATAAATTCGACTTATTCTGATTACGTGAGTAAGGACTATTTTCTTCATTTCTTATGCATTAATAAATGATAATTCAATAACAATTCAGATTTTTTCATTCGCTTTTTAAATGTAACTTTCATCTAACAGCTTTCTATCATACCGACGCTATACCGACGTGGTATCGATACGCTTGTTCACGATCACGACCGACTGTCATTTTCGAAGCTGTCGCTCTCGCGTCTGAGCGCGCGAAATCCTCTGATTGGTCCCTGTTTTTGCTTAATAATTCAAAAACGAAGCTTCAAACCCCATTTTTGCAAAGGAAAATCTTGTTCAGAATAACATCCTCTACTACCCCTTTCAGGGAGTAACACTAGTTACGGGACACCCTGTATAATTTTAAATGTAGTCCAATTCACCATGGTTCAAAATTATTATTTTGACATATTATCCTATTTTATTTTGCAACAAAGAAACTGATTGATGTATATATTATTAATTTTTGCTTAGTACGACCGCAGTAAAGTAAATGTATCAGTAGTTGTCACTTCACCAAATCTTTTGTCTATTTGTTCACGTAGCTCAGGCTAAGTTCACTTTATGGAAAATTTATGATTAGCAGTGACTGTACAAACTATTCTTCTATTATATTACAAGTAACTATTCCTGATGGTGGTTGTAAATTTTTTTTTTCTTCTGAACGTAAAATTTGATTCAATAGTTGACACCCAGCGAAAACCGAAAATTTAGTAGTTGACATAGGGAGAAAATCTAGCGCAAATCGGCTGGCGGGTGGTGGCGTCATTTATGCGTCAGGTCCCATCACCTGTCAAAGCCGTAGAGAGTGGGCATCACCGAGGGGTTTTAGTGAGTAAGAATCTCACACTGCCCCCGCTCCTCCCCCGGGGAGTGGGGGGATCTATGAAGATTTCCCCTCGTATAAAAAAAAAAAGGGAGAAAATCCAATTAATGAACTAATCTTGATAATGTATGAATACAGAATTTTTTTGAACATTTAAACAAGATTATTCTTGAGTAAGTTTACAATAAAATATTTAATAATTAAGGGTTAATATGAACAGTAATAATAAATATTTAATACGAAGAGTTCGAACACTCTTCATATCGGAGGTATCCTCATATCAGTTTTTTATTGCATTTCCTTCTGCATTAGTCAATACTCTGGCTAGGCCCATTTTTCTTTTATTTGGACATTCGCCTTCAACCTTGTATTTTAAAGTTGTCCTCGGAACACTAAATTTCCTAGCTGCCGTTTTATACGGAGTTTTATGGAGCCGGACATTGCATAGTCTCTTCTGTATAATTTCTGAAGTTACCCTTCGTAGGAAACATCTCAAAATTGACAGAGGAACAAAATCAGTAGTTAGCACGTAGTAATTTAATAGTTGACACCCCATGTCAACTACTGAATAATAAATCATTTCAAGTTTTAGTAGTTGACACAGAGTGTATTTAGACAATTTAGCATTGTTTGTTGCCAATTTTAATAAGCAAACTTCTTTTTAAGTTTGAAACAGCATAAACGAATGCCTTTTTTACTCACAATGATTAAATAATACAAACTTGTAATACTTACATTTTAAGCAAATCTTTAGCGATTTATATAAGAAAACACTGAAAAATCATTAGAGCTGTAGGCAAGTTTGATTAATCAGTTGCTATTACGTTTTTCAATGGCGGACATGCGCAATAGTTCGCAATTAAGCCACTGAAGCGTGACAGTATACAGATTAATAAGATTTAAAGTATTCCAAGTTGTGGTTTCCGTATTTATTTACTTTTTTTGAAAAAGTGTCAAGTCCTGGCACAGTGTCAACTATTGATGCTCTTACTTTAAGTGCATTGATTTGAAGTTAAAAGATTGAAATAAGTGCATAAGTGCCGTATTACTCCAATGTTAAAATCAAAATGTATTCAGTGCATGGAAGGGTTACGTGAAAGAAATTAGACTGCCTCGTCGTTGAACTTAATTGCAGTCTTAATAATGACTTGATCGATAACCGATAGATTATAAGTGATATGATTACTGCGTCGACCCCGAGGTCGCTTGTTAATACGTTCCGTATTTACGAGGGTGGATGATGTGCAGACTGTAATCAACCGCCGATTGTTTATTGGCAATCAGTCGCCGATCTATGATTGCCAATCATCTCGTAATTCGGCAATTGTAATTGAAACGTATCGGAGGTGATTCCGATCCTCTCCATTTCAGATTAAAGATCACAAGTAACGTTCGTTTATTGAATAGAACTTTGATACTTATCGGGTGCGAAGAATTGAGTTATAAATATCTTTATGTCATCGTGAAATTAAAAGAACGCTAAGTGCAATGTATACATCGCTTGACACGACTACAATAATTTTTATTTTTATCTCTTTATTATAAATGAGAACACATGTTAGCAGACAAGGCTTGAAAAATAATTAAAAGATAATATTTTTATAATTATATTTGTTCGTAAGTACAATTAAATCCTATAATTACTATAGGGGAAAAACTTTTCAGGGATGTAATAAAAGAATTTAATTGTGAGATATTTTTGATGTATGTTATTACATGAAGCGTTCTAGTGCTATTTTATAGGAATCTAAATATTTTTACACGACTTTTTATAGTTTTCATAGTAGACTGAAGATGAATTTATTTGCAGTCATAATTATTTTACTTTTTACTTATTTTTCGTTATTTACTTCATTCTACAATGTACGATTATTGTCGGTACTTTACAATAATTATAGTACCATTTACGACTACAAAATTTTGAAACACTATAATAACATTGTTATTGTAAGTATAAAAAATATGGGGTTATTGGAAACAGATAAAATTGAGAAGATAATATAACTAATAATATTATAATAATAGATAATAATATAAGAATGGGAAGTATTTATTCATTATTTACAACAAAATGAATTTTTTTTAAATTTGACTACATGATCCCATTTTTTCTTACAAGTAGTCGTTAGAGGAAATAGTATACTGCATGTCGTATTTCAATTATTTAATAAAATTTACAATTGATCGAAGTAGAGAGGAAAAAAATAAAAATCTCCTCATAAAACTTTTTTCGTATAAGCTTAAACAAAAATTTAAAACATTTTTTGTATAGATTCAAGTGAGTTATGTATATACAGAAATGTTCATCGAAATCGGTTAATGTGTATATGAACTACGCAAATATGCAGGGTGTCCCAATTTTTTACAGACTCATTTTATGCAACGATTCTATCTGTAAAAATAAAAAGGAATGTTATATCACCGTAGAGTGTAGAGTATCAAACACATTATTAGAAAGCTATAAAAAGAAATTTGAAATAACAACGGAATGTTTTGTTGTTTTTTCTACGATAATTTATACCTTATTTTTGTTTTATTAAAACCGGTATAGTTTCCTTTTTTGTTGCATGTGTAACGTCCCTAGAACCTAAGTTTAGTTAGTTACAAGCGTTAAAAGGTAAAGAGCGGCTTTTACCCTAAACGACTCGATTTTGCAAGTAAAGATTGTGGGATTCGTGTATTGTGCGGTTAAGGAGTGAAATCCACAGGTCAAAATCTTTCAACAATTAGATTTATTCAGTAAACGATAAGAAGTGAAACTAACAAACAACAATAACAACAAAATAAAGAAAGTATATAAATTATAAATGATTGATTAGTATAAAGAACTAAATAGATCTTGAAATAATAATAATAATAGAAATAATAGAAATTGATAAATTAAACAGTATGTAATATGAGACTCGCTGGTCAGTACTTTATGTTGGACCGTATCTAATTTAACTTCGCATTTGTAGTATCGCAATAACAAAGTTTATCTCAATTTGTACGATTAATTTGTATAAATGTTCTTTGACGATATTAATTAATATTAGCGCTTTATAATCTACCGCTGCGAGGAATTCGACCTAAGTGAGATTCTCTAAACGCACCTAAATACGCTTTCGCAAAAATTAGACAGATTTATCTACTATCTAACGCGGTGTAATCGATTACGGAAATGACGCTAAGTGAGAACAGTATTCTTGTATTAATTCAAATGACCAAAATTTATCTGAATCTAATTGAATTTTATTCGGAACAATTACTTTTATGATTTGACTTGACAACTAAATGGTTCATGACCCTTTTAGCCAAAACGAATACTGACATCCGAAACCAGATCGCTTAATTGGGGAGCTCTGCGTTAGCCAGCTACTAAAACGACCCAACGATACCAGAATCAGGTGAACAATATAAGTTCGACAGGGTAGCAAATCAATTGACTCTAATTGTAAAATTGTAATTGCTGAACTGCCACCCAAAAGACACGGGTTTCAGAGACCAAGCCGCTCAAATGGGGAGCCTGCTATTCGCTGGCTACTAAACTACCCAGAGCGAGCTCCGAGAATCTGATGGCGCGTTAACAATTCGACCAAAAATCAACTATGAGTAGCTGAGAGCTATCGTTTCGATATCTTAGCCTTTCTTGGTGCTAAGTATAGCTCTCTCCTGACGGAGTTTCAGATACGAGATCGTTTGAATGGGGAGCTCTGCGTTAGCCAGCTACTAAAACGACCCACGACCAAGTATCCAAATGGCGTATAATCGCTTGACCAATCAAGTATCAAAATTCGTTGCGGCTCTTAACAGCGGAAATTGTTCTGAGTTCTTATTCTTTTCAATAATACTTCTATCGTGCTCGACTGCGAAAACTGTTCTGCTTTTGGACGGGTTTCGCTCGCCCTTTTATACTCGCAAGTTCGCCGAATTCCTGAAATTTCTGTGACGTCAGAATATCTAAATTTTCATATAATTTCGTTATTATACATTAATTATAAAATTGAACGGTTTAATTATGTTTTAAATGTCGCTCTTTAATTTCTGGCTAACAATTTGATATTAAAATAGTAGTATAACGGTGTTTTAGCGAAAAATATATTTTCTATCCTTTTCTAATTAACTGCGTACGAATTCTATGAGAGTCGAATCTATTCCGATTTACAGCTTTTTAATTGAAGAAAATAATTGTGGTTCCGACCATGAATAGTTTAGTAATGACTGATTTTACGTATATAATTTGTTTTAGTTAATTAATTAATTTACTGTTTGATAATGCCGTAAATAGAAATAGTATCGCTATCCTTTTCTAGGATTAGCGCTGATCTCAAGGATTTCGGGCGAGTATCGCGGCACGTTGGCACATCATAGCGTCACGGAAATTTCCATACTAAATTACACATTTATTAGAATTAAAAATAAAATAATACATAATTTGGTTTTAATCATTCTAACTTAACATCCAATTATTGGTATGAAAAATATATTCTAAATCAGAATTATAAGATAATTATAAATGAAATATATATATACCATATATGTATCTACTCTGATTACCGACTGTTGAATTTGATAGATCGATGATATCTAATTATCGATGATATTCTAATCGATGGATAGAAGATTGTCGCGATGATGCCGGTAGAAAGAAAAAAAAGTTTCCCCAGGGACGTTACACATGTTTAATTTTATTTGTTTGTGAGAATTATATTCTAGACGTTTGTGTATAAAACGAACTTATTGCTGATGTATTTTTAAGGAATAAATTACACCTATTACTGTTTTTTGCAATGAATGGTTCATCTTTCGGTAAAATAAAGAATATAATATCTAAATTAACTTCTCTTCAGTAAAACAACAAATGCAAGAATAGTCCTGAATTCGAATAATTACAATATTTCAGACGATACTATCCGATGAATAATATTTTGAATAACAAATCCACGCACTGAGTTTTTAATTATTAATGATTATTAATAAGTTACACCTAACAAACACCGTTCATCACTATTAATCAAGCAATTTTGGAGTAAAAATACTTTTACCATAGTTTTAGCCAGAAATCTAGTAAAATAATTAACTGTGAAACTTATATCTGGTTTTAATCTCAGCATTACCTTTAAGCATCCAAAGTACTCTTTAACGGATTTATATTCTTTAGCTTTCTCACAAGTCAGTTTTATCTTAAATTTCAGATTTACGGGAGTCAAACAGTGACTTCAATTCACAAAATTAAATCTCTTCAAAATTCCCTTCAAATATCGCTCTTGATTAATTTTCAGAATACCATTTTCTAGAGAAAATAATAGATTATAATTTATCTCTGAGCCCAAGAAGTGCTTGAAGCCAATTCTGTCTTCCATTGTAAAACCTTTCATTAAGCCCTTCTCTAAATCTCCCAGAATTGCACCTACTAAAAAATATCTTATTCTCTACACGCAATAATAAATGCATAGTAGTTCTATCCTCGAATTATTTTAAATACAAAGAATAATTATTGTCCGATTTCAGATATTTCCTTATTTACAGTTCACTCCTTCTAAAGGGTAAATGTATATTTCTTCGTTCAAATCTCCATTTAAAAAGGCTATTTTAACATCTAGTTGTTGAAAATGGCAACTTAGTTGAGTACCAATCGACAATAGTGCTCTCACTGTAGTCGATGGGGTATATATCCTATCACAATCAAATGAATCTTTTTGCACGAAGTTTCTTACTACCAGTCTCGTTATAAATCTATTTGCAATATTTCCGTTGAGTGCTTTTTTAGGAAAACATTTTTTGTACTTATTGTTAGTGTTTCTACATTCTCCCCTGCAATAACTTCACTGCCTGTTTCATTCTTTCCTGTTAATTCTGTTCCTCTTTTCATTGCTTTTCTCCAAAATATTTCATATTCTCTTTTCTTTAGATCTTCTGCTTTTCCAATACCTCTTGTGTATGAAGCATTGTATAAAATGTCATATTTATTTCATAATCATTATATTATCTTGGTAGTTTTTTCGTTTGACTTATCCGAACCCTATTTAGGATATGATGTTTCCCATTCCTCATGACTATTCAGGACATGATGGTTCACTTTTTCACAATTCTTTCAGTTACCAGCGTGATTATTTAAAAAATATTATAATTACTAAACGTCCACATGTGACAATTTTCTGCATTCAACGGTTCTTCATTAAAACTGTTTATATTGTTATTCATTTTTAATCTTGTTGTATTTCTCTCTAGCCCCATTCATTCGACTCTGGGCCTATAACTTGTGGTTCTTCGGCTAATAATGAAGGGAATTTTTCTTGACACATGGAGTACTTTATTATTTCGGCTCTTACGTATAGCAAGGTCAGCAAGGATCACATAAAAACAATAGAAAGCTGGGTAACGGTTAAACGCATTTCCGCGCGATATTCAAACATTTCAAACGTTATTCTTTACAACTATATACAACATTAACAAATAAACATAGTGTTTCTGAATTCATTTTACAAACTTCGTGAAATGATATCTCTTAATGAGACGAGGAAATGCTTTTTAGAAGTCTGTCTATTAATTAATTTCTTCCATCCATTTAGCAAATGCAATATAAAATATGTAGTGCCTGATATTATTTTATTCACAAAAATATTACAAGTGCGATAAAAAGTACTTTCAAAAACAGATGGGCGAAAAAAATAACATCGTATTATAAAGATATTTAAAATCATTTCAAATTATACTATTCCTGATTCATAAAAGTTGATCTTCATTAGCAGCAAGGGTAGTTTTCGAGTACTTACTAAGTAGTTACACTAACATTTAGATAATTAAACGAAAGAACTTACTCGATAACTGAACGGTAATCATCCACATCATTTAGGAGATCCCCTTTGATGGATCTCGAAGTTCGATGAGCGAATGATGTAATCTAATTCGAACTTCAGATAATACTAATGAAACAATGAAATTTTATTATGTTCGATTGTTTTTAATGACATTCCTTTCGAAAAATTTCATGATACGTATTTTTGAGATCTTCCCGAATAAATAAAAAAAATGACTTTTTGTAATTTTAAATAACAGCAAAAATAACTTTTTAAAAATTGGATTAAGCGACTTGAGGTTTTTTAAGAAGTTTGATGAATGATTTTTTTCGTGAAATATATCATAGTCAAATTTTCACAGGGTATCAATAAAGAATCGAATATATAGACAAATGATTTTTAAACAGAATATCTAGACAGTGTTTTATGTATGAAGATTTTGTTTTGATTTGCTGGATTTACAAAATATATGTTAAATAAACAAATATGTCCGGGAATTTTTTAAAAAAGTAGTAACGTAATTTGCTAATTTTCACATGTATGCAGATTCCGAAATCCACATTTTGATAAATATTGAAACAATAAATTGTCCGAACCTTTTATACTTTTTGCAAAATTACTATTTTCACTAGAGATCATTAACAAAAATATATATTCGAAAACTACACATTTTGTATAATTTTAAATTATGTTTTGGTGTACTTAACGAAGGACAGGCTTTTTGGTGTTTCACTCATGTCATCGAATAGCAGGATTATTTTTTTATTTTTTAAAATACATAAACCCCACTATACATACATAATCACTATGTCAAACTAAAGTTACTCAATTGAGTTCCTCAACTAAGAGCTTTAAACCACATGCAATACATTATGAAATAATATTGAAATAATTTTAGAAGAACAAATACAAAGTGTTTGTCGCAATATTTTCTAATGAAATATCTAAGAACCGCCTAGATAGATCTATGATTTCATATTTATTATCAACTTAGTATTTCACGTTATCATAAAATTAAAAGGATGTTTTATCTATTCCAATATTTGCAGTTTTTTCGTCTTCCGGAAGAGAATTTTAACTACAACAAAATTGTTTAATAAATATTGCTGACAATTAATCTAATAATTTATTTTATATTTCACGACTTGTACATTTTCAAAATTCATTAACATGATTTTATAATTTTGAACTCAAACGATCCACATTAACTTCCACTGTGCATGGAATTTTCAAAAAGTTGATGTTACAATATTATAAAAAATCTTATAAACTATCTGTCAATCTATTTATGTATCAAAATATATTCCCTTGTTGTTTAAAAAAATATGCGTTTTAGAAATACTAAAAAGAAATTTTCTTTAATACCGAGGCAATCGTAATTTAAAAAAATGCACAAAATGCAACATTCATGTAAAAATGTAAATTTATTAAATATATAACCTTATGGTTTAAAATTAGACACGATGTTCTAATTGACAAACATTCTTATGTTTTCAATTATCTTATAACCTTTCATTGAACGGAGATGCTTCATATGAAGTTTAGGTACGTCAGAAATTCATCTAACGATAATGAGTTTACTTCATTTGTAGTTAAATATCAGCTTTGCTACACTATTTATACGAATTATTATATAAATATTGTAAGTGCACACACGACAAATTTTTCATTCATATACAGGGTGGCTCACCACATTTTGCCATCTAGATTTGCATCATTATTATTACTCATAGCAAACAATGTTTTGGACGAAGTTGAATGGTTTTAAGAGGGTCATGTGCTGATATTATATTTTTGTTGTAGGTGGATGTGTAAAGGACATATGAAGGTCATTAATATTCTCTTTTAATGGAATCATATATTTTTTTTGTTGCATCAGCTGATACTCCTTCATATTTTTTACATAAAAGTATTCATAATAATGACCAGAAAGTCACGATTTCCTAACAAGTTAGAATTAAAATATCTCCTAAAGATTTTTTCACATAAAAAGATTAATACTTTTTTTTATAAAGAATATGAAGGAGTATCAGCTGATGCAATAAAAAATATATGATTCCATTTAAAGAAACATTAATGACCTTCATATGTCCTTTACACGTCCACCTACAAAAAAATATATACCACTAGCATATGCCCGTCTCAAAAACATTCAACTTCATCTAAAACATTGTTTGCTATGAGTAATAATAATGATGCAAATCTAGATGGCAAAATGTGGTGAGCCACCCTGTATACAGGGTGTTCAGCGATTTACTAGCCAGCGTTTTTCTCGTAAACGACTGGTACTAGAAAAAAATTAAAGAGGGAAAAGTGATAATGTTTTTTATAATCAACATAATGAAGTATGTATTTTTTTTGTGTTTATACTATTTTTTAAGATATGAAGGTAACCTTCAGTTTTTTTAATGGAATGGTATATATTTTTTTATATCATATGAAAGAGCGTATCGAAACGAATTCAACGATGTATTATATCATGACCTTGAAATCCATTCTGAGTCAAAAGCAAACGAAATATTTCAAATATTTCGTATTACTATACTTACCGGCATTTCTTACTGATATGTTTACACTTCGTGTTCAATGTGGTTTCCATTATCGAGAAAGCACTTTTGGTGGTTTTATGTTATGATTAGGTCATGATAATGGTGTTATGATAATGGAATCACATTGAACACGAAGTGTAAACATATCAGTAAGAAATGCCGGTAAGTACAGTAATACGAAATATTTGAAATATTTCTTTTGCTTTTGACTCGGAATGGATTTCAAGGTCATAATATAATACATCGTTGAATTCGTTTCGATACGCTCTTTCATATGATATAAAAAAATATATACCATTCCATTAAAAAAACTGAAGGTTACCTTCATATCTTAAAAAATAGTATAAACACGAAAAAAATACATACTTCATTATGTTGATTATAAAAAACACTATCACTTTTTCCTCTTTCATTTTTTCCTAGTACCAATCATTTACGAGAAAAACGCTGGCTAGTAAATCGCTGAACACCCTGTAGAGTCTCTCTAAAATCCATACCCGAAAAATATTTGAAGCAAAAAATGTAGGAGGAATGTGTAGCAACTGTAATTTGATGGCAACAATTGCACCTGGATTGGTTGTTTGAAGGTCAAACAAATGTTATTTCCAATTTTTTAAATCGAACGCCCCATTTTCTATTGAATAGTTTTGTAGCCTTCGTCGAGAAGGTACATATGTATTTATATCTTTATTTCAATATATCAACTAGTCAGTATAATTAATCCGGACATATTGAAGTGGGTGTTTTCCGGTTCTCTAGGTTCTAATTGCGTTCCCATTGGGAAATTTTCCACAACGTTTAACACTGAATTTTAATTTATATCACAGAATTCCTAAGAGGCTAATCAACTTAATAGGACTGATATCGATTTCAAATGTAGAATACATCATGTTAATAAATCGACTGTATGATTTCGTGAAAGCGAATCAAATTTCAATAATTTAGTTAGGAAGCGTTAAATTCGGTAATCGTACCATATCATCTATTTATTGGGTTTCACAATAATTTCAATTGAAAACTGTGATTTTTAACCGATTATAGCTTCAAATAAGACTTTGAGTTTAAAACATGATGTAAAGTATCGTACATTATTTTAACACTTGAAATTAATATTTCTCTTAATACTACTCGCGAAAAATCGCGTTGGAAAAATTTTCGGAAATTTTTTCCTTTTTTTTTAAAGTTTCTACAGTCGCAAATTTTTTTTTTTGTTAACGTCACTTTAAGATTCCTTTTTCTTGTTTCATCCCCTAAAATTTGCACTTCGATGGGGTTCGTTGCTATGATTGGTTGTAAAGTTACAAGCCACCGAAGCCAAAATGACACTTTTTTATTTGATAACCTTGCTCTTATGAAACCACCATCGAACAAAAATTGTAAGCGCGATTCTGGTCACCTCATTTTTACATTAAGAGATAAACGTATCTTTCATGTCGATTTCTTATTCAAATAAAAACAAATTATAGCTTATTCAATAGCTAAAAATAAATGTGGTAATGGTCTGCTATTTATTATATTCAAAATTGTCTTTTAATCATACAAAAATTGCTATACTTGTTTTCGCCTTCTAGAGCTTCCCCACTCCCAGACCCGCCGATCATCACCTTTCGGCACCTTTGACAATTTTCCTGAAAGTTTTGACCTATTTTAAGACAGTCTATTTCTTTCATAAAAGAGCATATCTGGCACGGTTTGGCTTGTACATTTGTACATATAAGTGAGTGGTCGAGATGGGATTTTGTAGTATTTTGACTTGTTATATACTATGTATAATTTTAGTTACTTTTGACCTAACCAAATGTTTATCTTCTACCGTCACCAAATGCCAACATTAATTACAGTTCACCTCTTGTTAGAGTACTGTAGGGAGTGTAACATAGTTTGTAAGTAAACATACAATGTATTGTATATGTCTGAATGAAACATGTCCGATTTTTATACATTTTCAATTATTGAAGAAAATAATTAAATCAATACTACAAAAATATGTTATATTAATTTGACGAACTGTTTATTACAACAGATATTCTGTTTATTAAAATCCGTTAGTCGCCGTATAGATCTGTAATATGTATATGACTTCGATGTAAACAGAGAATGGTAGATATTTTTGGAGACAAAACTTTGTTACGAAAAATGACTAAAAATATATTATAAATTTTTGGGTCATGATATTGTGACAAGTTTAAGACTGAATATTAACTATGTTAAAAGTTCGTTAAAACCAATTCGTTAAATAATTGAAAAACCGCGCCTGGTGTTTACTGACTGACCAATGTCAAGTTATCACATGCTAGTTGAAGAACACAGTATTTAAATTCAATATTTAACTTTTTAATTGTGGGAACTTTTTGTACCTTTTTTAATAAGTTTTAATGTAATTTTAACTAATTTTAACCCAATATTATTACTAAATTAATATTCTATAACATTTCAACTTTCTTTGTCGCGACTAAGAAATTTATTACGAATTTAAGTACGATCGACGATCGATTCCGACGTAGACACGTGCTTGCCAGAAATCGTCTAGTGAATATATGTATGTATATATTTTTTCCTCGAAGCCTTTAACAAATTAAGGATAGAATTTTCTTAACGACCACCACCTTATACGAAGGGGTTCTCGGACGGCCTTTACATATCGAAGAGGCAGTTGATTGTTAAATCTGGTGCAGTTCGGATCGGGAATCGAAAAGATCCATACAACATAGAGTTTCGTAAATAATCCAATGCAGTGTGGATTATAGTACGGATCATAACGCATTCGCAAATCGAGCTACCGCGTCACTGTGACTTCTAAATTACGCAACACTATTCAAGTTAGACATTGCACTCCTCGGATAAATTGACTCTATTCATTAGATGCAATAGAGGCTATACACATGCGGTCATATTCATGACTCATAGAGGGATTGCGCCATGCGCACTTGCTCTGATCACACGCCTACATTGACATACACATTAGAGATCACACTTCAGTGATCTTCGTTCCTCACAACAATCAATCAAATGAATCAATCAACAATCATACACAATCACACATAACACACATACAGTGAGTCCCAAAATTATTCGTACCCTCACAACTTCCAACTACAAATGATTATTTCTATGTTTAACAAATCGTAACAAAAATATTATTTATGGGGTTGGATAATATATTTAATAAGCTTTTATTTGATACCCATTTATTAGAGAATTAACAAATTGGTATTATATAAACGTGCCTTCTTACAAGTAGATAGAAAATCAAGGAAACAAAAGTATTCGTATTCTTCAAAATTAACATGATTTGGACTGGTATGCTGTGAACGAGATTTGAAGTGTAATTGGATTGAGTATTATTCCAAATTTCTGTTAATTTTTCTTTTAACATTTCTTTATTTGTTATAACATTTTCCCTTAATCATTTTTCAATTTTGGCCCATAAATGTTCTATGGGATTAACGTCGGAACTTTGAGGAGGAGTAATCAACACGTGTGGCATATTGTACATATAATATCCATTCTTTAACAATGTGGGCCGTATGTTTGGGATCGTTGTCTTGTTGGAAATAAAAATTATTTTGTAACTGCAATTTTTTAGCGCTACATAGTAAATTTTCTTTCAGAATGTTTAAATGTTTATTCTTGTCCATTATTCCATCAATAAAAACTAAATTTCCAACACCACCTGCTGCCATGCACCCTCAAACGAGTACCGAGTCCATGCTTTACGGTTGATTTTACATTTCTTAATTATAGCTCTGTATTCGCTCTTCTCTAAACCACAGAAGGTCCATCTGAACCGAATATATTAAATTTTGATTCACCTGAAAATATTACACATTTCCAGAACGTGATTACCTCGAAAGATATGCGAGCCATAATCGTTTTACACATGTGTGCCGATAAAAACAAGGAACTATATTGAGGAACCACCCGAATACTCGGAAAAAATTCGAAGATATTCACTTGTTGAAGATTCCATATTTAACTATGGCTGTCGAACGAGTTTCTACGAGTTACTAAAATGTTTTAAGATGTATTAGGTAATGCTATGATTTACTAACATGATTCTATGGATTATTAAGTGCTTCTGCTTACAGCGAGAAAAACTATGGCCGATGTCACCTTGACATAAACATTTCTGGCGAGGGAGGAATGTTCCGATAGGTTTTAAAGCTTTGTGTGCAAAAAGTGTACAGCTTTTGGAAGGGAAGTAATAAGTTTCCTCTCTTCTTGGGTTTTTCTCACTCGTCAATTTTTACTAATTATTCGATGCATTTTGACCCTTGACCGTAACAAACAATAAAGTCAAGAAGTACGCTAACCTTCATAAAACATGCTAGAAATAACGGACTAGAAAGTTAGAAAGACTAGTACCTGGCAATCGAATGTGAACAATGAACGAAAAAACTACGGTAAGAATCGCGGGTCTTTATGACTTCATGAGTTTGTGGCTGCCACGGAACAGTTATCAAAATTTCTTGAAGGGACCCGTTATAAATTATACAGAAAACAACGGACTTACAACTAAAGAAAACCTATGGCTAAACTAAATTTGTACAAAACTTTGAAACTTATGGCAATGGCTTTAACAATGATAGAAAGTCGTATATAACTTGTTCTCCCATCGAAGGTAGACAAAATACAATAATGAATGAAATAAAGGAGAAAGAGCCACAAAAGAAATTGTGTGTTTTAATGTGAAATAAATTTCATCGAAGGTCCAATATGCCTGTAATAAACGCGTTCCAATTCATTTATCTGATATTGCAAATCCTTCGATTTTGAATTCATATCGTCCTTATTTGTTCGCTGGCGATGTGCATACGGATACTGTACGTGTATACAATCTCATCGTACCGCTTTTTCTCCTTCCTACATTGCTATAATTATAATTACATGTGCTAGTGTTTTCATCGTGTACAATCGTTCTCCGCTTTCATTACATTTTCTTCCTTTTTTGAATATTCAACGGAACTGGATACGATTCACTTTATAATGTCAAACGGAGGTTCCTATCAAAATTAAAATGCCTGAAGCGTGGTAGTTATCATCATATCGAATATCACAGAATCGAATTCAATGTAGTTCGATTACGTTCATGAATATACAAATTTTGCCGTCTTCTTTGTTATGTACTTTTGTCGCAAAAGAACATAACACTAAGGATTGAAGATTATACTCAAGTTATTATACAAGTACTTCACTTTCGATTACATAAGATAATACTATGGTATGCAGCGTGTTTTACCTACCTTTAACACCTTCTATTACTTTGTTGTTTGTTGAAATATAAAATAACATGTTGAAAGAAAGTTATTCTATATGTATAGAAGGGAAAATTAGGCTATTGGTGAAAATTGTTCCATGCCCATTTCTTCTGAGATTTATCTAATTTTTAATTAAATTATATTTTTATTATTTACTATATGAAATCTGACATTGAAATATTTTTACGTATGAAATGCCAACTTGTTAGAAATTTCACAAATAAATTACTTGAGGCACTTAAACATGTATCGGCTGGCTTTTTAAATAGTGATTGGTTGCGATTTGTTTTGGTGTCGCTGAAGTAATATCAATATCCATAAACTGAATCCACAGACATCAAATCGTGTCGTTAGGTAAATAATACGAACGTACGTGTTTCTAACATAATATCTTGTCGTTAGGTAGTGATACCGATTGAAGAATTCCGTAACCAATCACAATCCATCATCATCCGAAAGTTTGCAGCATTTCTTCACAATTGAATTAGTAACATATTGTTAATTATTATTTACTGGCTATCGCAATATAATCATTGAATTTATTGCGAGAAAACTTGACTTCCATCAATATAATTAAAAATAATCGCTAAATTTAAAAAATATAAATAATAAAAGCAAATTAAATAATTTAGTATGTAATCCCTCTTAAATTACGCAAGTTTTGTCTATAGCATTTTTCGACTCAATTATTACTTTCGGATTTATCACAATGGATTCAATTCTGCCATCTCATACAATTACAATTATGATATCTCCTAAAGTAATGATTCTTTGTTCAATGCAAATACATCAATATTTTGTATATGAAATTATGAGCAAACTCCACTAATGGAATAAAAAGTGTATGATTGAATTTTACAAAATGAAATTAATCTTCATATATCCACTAAATATCTACCTACAGAAAAACTGACTACGATACGTTATATCTACATATTTCGAAACCGTACAATGTTTGTGTGAAACATTTTCCAATAAAGTCGTTGCCTGTACAGTAATAAAAGTGATTCCAGTTACGTATCCATTTTATATACGAATTTTTATGTTTTATGTTTGCCGTTTATTATAACATTTGAACACCTAAAAGTCGAAGTTTCGTTAAAAAGAATTCATGAATCGGTAGTTACAGAAGGACAATTGTGTAATTAACCTCGAAATTAACATTTCTAATAATTCCTTTCATTTGAATAGTTTGTGCTTCTGATGCGACCCTGAGATTGAAAAATGTTAATGGTTTACAAGTACAAATAAAAGCACAGATTGAAGAGTTTATTTTTCAAATATTATTATTATGCTTCAATTACTTCCAATATACTTATTAGACATACAAATCAAGTAATTGCTAAATTTTTAAAAAAGAATTTTAAATGTTAAATATTGTCTCAGTAGTTGAAAATTTATTGCTTAATACGATAAAAAATGTAGCGGCTAGCCATAAATCTGTAAATTTGTAAATTGTTATTTACAATTGTTAGTTACAATGAGTGTGTTTTGGAAAGAAAATAATGTTTGACCCGTAAGCATTTTCGTGAGAGCTGCCGGACAGTAACCATTGAAATGTCTCAGCAAAGGACTAACGCAGAATTTTATATTCTTTATATTTACGTTGAGTGCAAAAGGAACGCGATGTAGTCGAATAGTTCCATGAAGATGGAACGCTAAGCATAGGAGACGTCGCTCGCCGTTTAGGGTAAGTAATGTTAATAATATTCAAACGTTAATATTAAAGTATCCTTCTTCATTTATTAATACATGTACATTTCTGTATTTTATTTCAGTATGCATCGCTTTTCACAGCACCTGCAGTTTTCAACATGGATTTGGGGAATTATTATTAATCACAGAAGCAGTCGAGGACAATATTAAAATAATCGGCCCCTTTCGGACACCCTTGGAGGCATCGGGAGGGACAATACCTTTTACCAGGGATTCTCCAGAAAGTGAAAGTGAAAACAAAAGTGTTTTGAAATAAAGACAGTGCAGTGACCTGTGAGTGCCACCAGCTGTGTTATAAGGTGCCAATGTCTGCGATAGGTCAACATCGGCAGGACGACCCCGTGGCAATTACCCCATCACTTTCACTCTCGGATTATTAACAAACAGGATTATTTTCAAAGAATAGGTGAGTCTTATTTTAATAAATTTCCTGTAAATTAGTAGAGACGTTAATACATTTGTTATATCTCACGTTGAAACTCTTTTTTATCACAAACAGAATAAGTATTTCCTATTAAAATACGTAAATTCGCTGGCCAATATTATTGTCGGAAATGAAACAAAAAAATTTCGATATTTAATGTCACATTCCTTGTCGTTAACGAATTGCAGTGTAGCGGCACATGGTTCGCAGTGTTGGTAGAAATTAGCATTTACCGTTTACAGATGTTTAGGTGCAGGCAGTTAAGCCTACCCTAAAAAAGAACGGGGCAGTCGTGGCGAGCGCACGTGTTTGGGGGTCGCTCCGCGTTAAAATCCAGTTTTTGTGGCAAAAAGTGGTAAAAGTGTGGTAAATAATGTTGTGAAGTGAGGGGAAACCGCGGGGGAAGTGAGCGGTGTAATTTTGTGAAAATCGCAAGTGGAATAGTGAAGTTATAAATAAAAAACGAAATTTCGGTAATGGCGACCTCCACGCGACGCGAGGGAAAGCATGGGGTGCAAACCCATGAGTAATCGAAAGCGAGGAAACGAGTGTTCGGACCGACCGCGGAATAGAATAAATATGTGCGCGACTTAAATACGATTATTTTTATATATCGCGAGTGAAAATAGTGCAATTTAAGGGTGAAAGTTGCCCTTGAAGAAGGACTTGCGTGAACACGTGGTCGTGCGACATGTAAAAGTTGCGAGAGAAAGTCGTAGAAATTAGATTAATTAATTATAATGTAAATGTCATTAGGGATTTAGAGTGCGGGAAAGGGCGAATGAGGCATACTGAATGCACGCGGTGATTAGTTTTGGCTATTTTTGTATTTTCATGACTTGATAGTAAATAAATAATGGCGTCGGTCAAGTATGCTTCGATATATCGTACGAACACGTGGGCATGTCCGCGCGAGGGAAAGCGTAGAGCGTAAAGGCCGGTTCGCAAACATCCAGCATGGCCGGGGAAGGGTCGCTGCAGGCGCATGGAGAGCGGCCCTTAAGGACGAAGCCTAAGGGCGAAGCGAAGGCACGCGGCAACTAGCAAGATGGCGGAGGAAGGATCGCCGCAAGCGCATGGAGAGCTGTCTTTAGGGACGAAGCCTTTGGGCGAAGCGGAGGGACGCGGCAACAAGCAAGACGGCGGAGACATGGCGCGTTTTTCAAATGGTAAGCGGATAGGTTGAAGCAAGGAGACAGTGAGGAGGAGAAGAGGAAGAGGCGAGACGACACGGAACGAAGTGAAGGAAGGAAGGAAGAATGAAGTAATTAATTAATTAATAAATAAATGAAGTGAATGGGATTAATAATATTAATAATAATAATAATAATCATACTAATAATAATAATAATAATAACATTAATTAATTAATAATTAACGAATAAATTACTATAAATAGTGAAGTGATTAGTAGATTAATAAATAAATAAATAAATAAATAATAAATAATAAATAATTAGCAGATAGACAACTAATTCGGTGTAGTGTTAGGAAAGTGTTGTGGGAGTGCAGTGAAGTGCTGGGAGTGTTGCGGGTACAGGGGAATATATGTGATCACGTGCGCGAGTGCAGAAGAACAGTGCAAAGCGGGAAAATGACGGAAAAGTGTTGGAAGAACTGCGGAAAACGCTCCAGCACTCTGGAAACTCCGAAGCCACAACGATGGTGGAGCAAAGGGGCCGCATTGAGAATATCCAGCATGGCGAATGAAGAAACGCTGCAAGCCCTTGGAGAGCGGCCCTAAAGGGTGAAGCGAAAGGATGCAGCAACAAGCAAGACGGCGGAGGCATGGTGCGCTTTTCAAACGGCAAGAGGAGGGGAAGAAGCGAGAAGACAGCGAGAGGGAGAAGAGCAAGAGCAGGAGTGGAAGAAGCGGAGAAACAAATATAGACACGACCGATCAAACGACTCAAATCCGCAAGGGAGGAAACCAGTGTCAGCCTGGTCATAGCACCATTAGGGGGCACAAAACGGGGACCGGCTGAGCGGGGGAGAGGAGGGAGAGAGGTCAAATTGAACCAAACACCCTTCCGATCAACTGCTGATTCAGTAAGGAACCCAGTCGTCAGCCTGGTCATGGCACCATTAGGGGGCGACAATGGGGACCGAGTGGGATCGGCGGGAGAGAAGAAGGAGAAAACAAGACACGGTCGATCGAACGACTCAAACTTGCAAAGGAGGAAACCGGTGTCAGCCTGGTCATAGCACCATTAGGGGGCACAAAACGGGGACCGACTGAGCGGGGGAGAGGAGGGAGAGAGGTCAAATTGAACCAAACACCCTTCCGATCAACTGCTGATTCAGCAAGGAACCCAGTCGTCAGCCTGGTCATGGCACCATTAGGGGGCGACAATGGGGACCGAGTGACCGTAACAGAGGCTAAAATAGGATTAATAGCGGTAATCAAGCATAGGTAAGAGGCAGATAGTTAAACACGGAGGTATTTATCAATCGACGAGCGAGGGAGTAGGGGGTGGGGGTGGGGGGTGAGGGTGGGGGTGGAAAAACAGAAAATGAGATATGAGCGACAGGCAACACAAATGATAGGCAACAAAGAGCAGATTATAAAGCGATACTTCTAAAGCGATACTTAGGTGGGAAATGGTGGGGAGAGGTCGCGGTTTTACCGTATGTTTTCGCCCACCGAGAGGCGGCTTTGAGGGGGCGTGCAGGTTCAGTGAAGGTCAGCGCGTAACGCGCGGGAGCCTTCCCTAGTCCCTGACGCAGCCTCTCGGGTCAAATCTCTTTGGTTGAAGCATCCACTCTCCACGCATGGACCACACTCGCGAAAAAGGGGGGGGGGGCTGGGGGAGGGGGGTAGTCTTCATCCACAACTGCGAGCGATGGCCTAGTCCAGGTACACTATGTCCCACCCGATAAGGTAGCCTGGCGGGTTGCCGCCAACCCCCGCCTAGCGGGGGCGGGAGACAGTTTTAGTGAGTAGGACGTGGAAACCGCCCCTCTTCTAGGGGCGCTGGAAGTGGGAGTCTCACAATATCTGGGCTATCTTCCCAGATGTCCGTTACTAGGATTTTTGTCTTCCTAAAACAAAAAAAAAAAAGTTAAGCCTACCCTAAAGACTGTAAGTCGGCGAAATTATTTTATGTTTTTTGGACGTGCGTAGCTCAATAGACTACCCTACCATAAACGCTGCCAGCCATGTCCTGTTACGGTTGATTAGGCCACATGGTCAGCGCAAGCCGGAAAGATATTTTCGACTCTCAAGTTCTAATTTACAACACTCTTTCCCCCGCCGAAAATGAGAGGACTCTGCGAGAAAAATAACTCCACCCTCTGCTGTGTAAGGAGTTACGCCCTTTCCAAAAAGGAAATATATACTGCGGAAAGGCGCCTAAACAAGAGATAAACAGTCGAGCCTCCGATTCTGCATCATTGAATATTCTATACCGATTCCATAAACATTGTATTCTACATTCTGTAACATCACACATAGTTTCCATAGTTTTCAGTAAATACTTCACCTCCTGCAAACAAAGTGTTGTGAGTATTAAATTTCATACCTTACCTACCTCGCGACAGCAGTATTCAATAAATTCCATTTGCATACTTCATGTCAATTACACATAACTAATTCCGATCCTCCTTCATGAGAAATGAATATATGAACATTACTTTTAATTATTCTGTTCGTTATTTAACAAAGTTTCCATGTAAAGACTTCATATTAGACGTTAAGACAGTTCCGAGGAAAACTCAGTTGATCGCGCTCGTACTCCGGCGACCGACTCGAAGCTTTTGCTCCCGCTTCTCGGCGCGCGTAATCCCGGCGCTCTGATTGGTCCGTGTTTTTCGTTAATAACTCAAAAACGTCGCTTCAAACCCGATTTTTGCAAAGGTAAATCTTGCTTAGAATCACGTCAGCTACCCCCCATTTCAGGGACCTACACGAGTTGTGAGGCACCCTGTATAACAACTGTTTTTCCGCGTTTTCAGTCAGTCCTACAACAATCCCGAACAGAGTAACAGTTTTCATCGGAGGGTTTCGCCTGCGTGCTTTTATAATTTATTTATTAATGAACATTTCCTCTCTGTAAGCAATTGAGTTTATCTTCATTCGTTAATTTAAAAATCTTCAATAGTTAGGTTACTTTTCATTTTATTTTCTTCTCCATGTTTCAGGTTATACACTTAGTATAAGTACAACTACATGTATTCATTATATTTGTAGTTTGCATTAAATATTTTTCAATTGTATTGATATAAATTAATTTATTTCCATTTGTGGCTGCAAACTACGTATACTTTATAAAACTTCCACCGCTGTGTTTCATTATCGATCTCAAGGCAACAGGTAATACATTATTTCATTACATAATTTCTTAGAAACAAGTTCATTAACTATAAATACTATTTCCTTGTGATGTTTGCTGGCGACATAGTTTGGTTATGTTATCTATAGGTACAATGACAAAGAAATAAAAGTTTCGTAAAATATTTGAAATTTGTTTATAAAATATGTCATCCTTCACGGATAATGCTAATGATCATTTGTGTAAGAACATGTCATTCTGTTAAAAAATGTTAATATAACCTGTATAGCCTCCTTAATATCATATGATTTTATTTTTGAGATATTTGAGTATTTTTAAATTAACAGATTGCAGATTGACGGAGTTTAAAACAATATATTTGTTCTAAAAAGTAAGTATATATTTTATTCGAAAAATTTGAAAAACCAAGCCCAACAATAAACGTCATGAGATAAATAACACTTACGGACGTCTCTTCAGCCTGAAAAACAAACGAGATCATTTATAGTAAATTTTGATGCATTGAGTTGAATTCAATCATGAAAATGTCATATGCCATATAACGTCTTTTAAATATTTTAATCTAAAACTTGAACTGAAATTTTAACTATTTTCAGTCAGCTATGAAATCTTACAACTTCTTATAAAATTTTACAACCTTAAAGTATTTGAGATTCCTCTTTTCAACGCCTAGTCATAAATTATGATTCGATTTTTTCAAAGAAAGATAAGGAGAAATCGTTCAGATCGGATCGAGAGAAAAGAGACTTGAAGATCAGTCATTAGCACATGGTCACTTTCAATGTTCTTTTCATGTTCTATTACGCTCAAATGATTTTTTAAGCGTCTTTCATTGCGCTGATAGGGCTCGTGCGACACCCGGTAATGAAAGTGTTAAATCAAGCGGTCCATTTAAGTTGATTGTCTACCAGTTATCATGAGATCACGACCCATGGGTTAAGATTTAATGTATCACGCGATTTGAATATCGAAACATTTATATTTATATTGGAATGCCAATTTGCTTTAATTCCTCGGAATTTGTATGGATATAGGGTAACACTTAAATAAACGTAATTAAAGTATTTTATTTGATCAAACACTGATTTCACAATAGCTATATCTGCATATCATACTAAGAATAAGAATACACTTGCTAACAGGAAAATAGGGCTATTTGTAGGTTTCAAAAAGTGAACTTTGATATACCCACTTTGTATTTCTACTTTTATACCATGAGTATTTAATAAGGTTTTGAAATCGAGAAGCTGTATCCATAGGCATTTTTTATTTAAAATGAATGCAGTCACTGGATTTTTCAAAATTTTATTTTCTAGCTATATTATTTAAACAATTTTGTTATAAACAATAAAAATTTTTAACATAGTTAATTCACTTCATATAACTAACAATAATTGTCAAAAATTGATTTTATTATATTTTGAAAGTCACATGTCGAGTTACTGTCTATTCAAGTAATTTTTCGAGTTTTTCTCCACTATATTGGATCTGCTATTTTGAATTTTAATTTGGATTCAGCGATTTAAAAAACCGATATATTAGAAAGATCGAACAATTAAAAAGTATAGTTTCAGCAGATGTTTCATGTGTGATGCAAATCGTCTGCGGCAGTTTAGGAGTTGCTTTTCCTCCAAATATTTATATAAAAAAAATACGCGCTCCTTAATTAGCTTTCCTGTTGAAGATTTAATATATTTTACTTCGATCAGATTAAAACTGATTTTCGGCAATAAGAAATTGGTCACTTTAGGGGTACTTTGCTCTCTAATGTTCACTCTTCTTCCAACGTACCTGACCGATTTTCGTCTACTATTGAAAGATACTTCGATATTAAAAGTCATTAAAATCACTTCACTGGTCTTAAATTTGGGTGTCGTTCCCTTCCCCAAATATGCTTTTCCGCCGTTAAAAAAACACATCTCACTTACGTTTTCATATATTATAATATCTCCAAATTTTTCAAAAAAGGAAGGAGACTAATGCTTCTATAAATTTACTTGCAAAAAAGGAACATGAGAAAGAAACTGAACATTGAAAATCCCGGTATGAATCATGGTGAAAATTGATGACTAATTGGATATGAAGAAATGGATAATGCATCTTAATCTAGATTAAATATAACATTTTGATGTATAACAATATGATTGAGTCTTAGTTAGTGTAAGTGTCTATACAGATCAATATAAAACAATCATAACTTTTCAATATATTAATGAACGCTAAAAAACTGTATATAAAGTATATACTGTTAACTAGTTTGGTATTTTTAATTTAGTAAATTATCGCCTATTTCTTACATCTTTAACACAGTTCTTCCAGACTGACGGTGCAATTTGGTAGGAATATTTACCCGTAGAAGTTTGGTACTGCTGAAGGTAAATATTTACTTTAGGAAAGACAGCTTTAACCTTGGGATGTCAACTCTTCCGAATAACTGAGAGAGTTGTTAAAGGCTTAATTAAATGTAGGTCACTTTTTGAACGAATGTATTAGTTTTCTGTATAATAAGAACAATAAAAACAATATTTGATTTAATTGCATGTCGACATCCATTGCTCCAGTCTATATTTATGGCAAAAAGTTATAATAAGCTATAGAGTATTAAAGCACATTCATTGTGATCATTATTTCGAACATATCATCGCGATATTTTACAGATTTTTTCACTTGACCGACAATTATAGTAATTTAAGTAGTTATGCAATTATCGAAAGAGTGAATTAGGAATTTTATAACATGTCTTAAATGTTAGGAGGCGCAATTAATATTAAATGTATATTTTATGTAATGTTACACCAAATGTATGTTTCGTTACTGCGGTGCCTTTATTCGTATTGACGCGAGATGCGCGTTTACCGGTCACAACCGAAATATAAACGAAACACCAATGATTTTGTTAATTCATGACATCTAATGGTAAATCACGATACTCCAACATAAGATATAATAAACAAATGGAGCTAAATACAAAATGTTCTTAATGCACTATAGTGATAGTTATTACCGATAAACATCTTGTTAGGGTTTGGTCGAGCCCTGATTATTGCACTTCGTGCCGTCTAAAGTCTATTGGAGTCGAAGGACCACCCAATGTTTTTACGGATTTACGGAGGTTGTGTGTGTGTGTGTTTTAGTGTGTCGAATATTTATAAGTATTAAACTAGTTGTGTTCTATATTAACTGAACTCTGTATTATTCTGTATTTATGTTGTTTTAACTCTGAACTGTTAGTTATCTAAATTGTTAGCTATCTGTCTAATTTGTCATCTTCTAGCTTCGTTAACATCTTTGTCCTCCCTTCCATTGCGCCCTTAGCGTGGTACTTTTCTGGAAGGGGAACAGAAGTTCCTACGGGGGAGGACGGCATTCCGGGGAGAATCCGGGTTTTTCCAAAATCCTATGACGTCAGTCCCGGTCCGCGGGACCCGTTACTTCTAAGGGCCAGATCGCCCTCTGACCTTCTAAGCTGGGAGATTTATGACATGACCTGTGTCACTGAAGCCAAAAACTCTAAAGACTAGTGCAGCAATAAACAAATCTGCTAAAAACTACAAATTGTTACGTACCATCGTAGTGCTGGCACGCAGATAGTACGGATACTAAATTATGGGGTTCAAAAGTGACCATTCTCTCGTCATGTCGTAAACCTCATCTGTATGAAACTCTAACACATCTAGAGGAAAAGGACAAAGCGAAACATGTAATGTTAAGATGAATTAATTTGTAGACACGTGATTTATGAAAGAATATTTATTATTAGTTCAAAGTCAAAGCGATTTCGTACCTTGCATACGTGCTTTTCTTAATATAAATGCTTTCTATAAACATCTGTAAAATTCGTTTATTGAAGAGTACAAAAATGTAAGGTCTTGGAACTCGCGTAGTATAAAAAGAATCAATTGAGTTTTTAAATGGCCGGTGTGCTCGACGACTACTTACTTAATGTCGTGAGAACTAGTTCTAAAGTGGTGTAAATAATGTACAGTATTAAAACTTAACACTTACCTTATTTAAAGTAACTTATTGATCGGTAGTTGATATAGATGTATATTGTTTCGTGTTTGAATTTGTTCTGATGCTCCTTGGTTTTTTTTAGAAAAAGAAAACTTTTCTAAATAGGAATTTATGATAGATTCGTACGAAAAGTAGGAAGGAACTATGTAGAAAAAGGGAAATTTTTAATTGTGACTGGGTTAGGAGTCCTGATTATTAATAGAGGTGGGGGAAAGCGGCGGAGAAAGGTAGCTGGCAGTAGGGATAACGAGGTAAACATTTTTTGAGTTTTTTCAGAATTTTAATTGTAGATCCGTAACAGGCCGCAGACTTGTGTTAGTAGTGATGGTTTAGGTCTTGGTTTGTGGTGAATGATAAAATGCTATGGTCTTATTGTTTTTTTTTGATTCTGAGGGTTTACAAGTCCATAGGTATCGCGATCCTATGTCCTGTACCATCGTACAAGAACATCAACGATTTTCCGGATAGTTATGTATACGTATGTATAACTTTTAGTGACTGGCAACGTTTTTAGGCAACTGACTTATTTGTATACTAGTTGGTATACAGGGTGTCTCACAGCTTGCATAATTACCGGAAAGATGTGGTAGACGAGGTAATTCTGAATAAGATTTCCCTTTGAAAAAATAGGGTCTGAAGCTTCGTTTTTGAATACAATTGCCTAAAACACGCACTATAATTTTCATGAAAATAGAGAGCATTCAAACATAAATATTTAAAAGTCGAATCAATGATATAAATTAAGATTAAGCTTGTTAAACGTTACAGCGAATCTACATCATTCATTAGAATATAGGGACGGTTTTAGTGCCATTCTAACTAAATGAATGCAAATAACACTAAGCATTGTGAATGCTTTATTCAGGTCACTATCCCAGAACTAATTTAAAAAATTTGATTTTCCGATAAACAGTAGAAGATTAGGAGCGTGTAAAATTGCTGAGACTGTAGGCATTCCAAATTATTACATCCATGATATTTCGCATGAATATTTGGAAACTAAAAAGTCGTGACCAAAATTGTTTCATTTCTCTCAAATTTTAACAGCAAAATTATTGAAATTACGTTGCCTGATATAATTCCCCACACTCTCTGTATCCAAAGTAATAGAGGAATTCTTATAATGCTTAACGTTTTCTTGTATATGCAATGTGCGAGAAAGACAAGTCGATTTTGTAAATTCGACCATAGCGCTCGATAACTGCAAAAATGAAGTTTTTCCAAGCGGACTCATCAGTAGACTTCACCGCAGGGTAATCAAGTATTTTTGGGCAGCAATAAATATCACATGTTTAATAGAGTCGAATTTTGAAAGGTGCAAATTTAAGACAAATGCTAATGAAGACAAACAAGTGCGACTGTACGCCGTTAACAAATCCCATTCCAATGTATTCGCGTAGAGAACAGTATTGTTCGTCACATATTGTAGTGCTGTATCATTCACGCGTAATAGGCGTTGAACTCTACCGTACTGAGAAACAGCTCTGCGTAAAGTTCTGCCGTGCCTAAGAGCTTAGTTACCAATCACATGTACAGTTGTATCGTGAGCATATAAAGCGCAGGATATTAAATGTAAGATAACTGTGAATGTGTTGCATATTTGTATGACAGATTAGCGTTATGCTAGTCGATAAAACATTGAAATGAATAAAAGAGCATAATCATTCAATTCCAAAAAGAAAAACATTGTATTTTACTTAAATTAGATAGCTGCTGTATAGATAGATATGGTTAAATTAGAAAACCAGTCTCTTAAAAATGAACACGCGTATAAAATTAGTAAAAGTAAAATCGAGATTCGTAAAATCTAAAACCAATTCATAAAAACTCACTTATAATTTTGTTATCTATAAACTATAACGTATTGTATTATTAATATATATATTTAATAAGTGGTCTGATCTTTCTAAAATATTGCACCTCTCGTTTTCCTTGGTTGAAGGTCTACCCAGATATTAAATTGGGACTGAAATAACTTTACGCTAATTTTACTTTTACTATCGTTTATTTCCATTGCTTGTGCGATGTATGGAAGTGTAACTATGTGTGTATGTGTACGCATTAACTACAATTTGTGTTGTGTCGAGATGGTATTTGCTTTTGGAAATTAAATTTGTGGACTGCGAAAACTAAACTGACTGGAAAAGCTAGACTGTGTATCGTACCCTCCCTTCCAGTACGTCCTTAGCGTGTTTTCGGGAATATGCAAAGGGAATACAAGCGTCTCCTAGGTGAACGAAGTCAAGATCCACAGTAAGGGTTATTTTTCATGATTATTTTATTATTATTACGAGATTATTTTTTCATGAAACTTGTACCATCTCGTTTTTCTGATTAAAATGATATCAAACACGATATAATTACGATTATAATTACTTGAGTAGCAAATCATAAAAGTTTCGGACTTTCACACTTTCAATGTGGTTTCCATTAGATAGAAAACACTTTTAGTGGTTTTATATTATGATTATGTCATGATAATGGTGTTATGATAATGGAAACCACATTAAACACGAAATGCAAATGTATCAGTAAGAAATACCGGCAAGTACAGTATTACGAAATATTTGAAATATTTCGTTTGTTTTTGACTCTGAATGGGTCTCAAGATCATGATATGGTACATCGTTGAATTCGTTTCGATACGCCTTTTCATATGATATAAAAAAATGTATACCATTCCACTTAAAAGCTGAAGGTTACCTTCATTTCTTAAAAAATAGTATAAACACGACAAATTTAAATACTTTGTTATGTTGATTGTAAAAAACACTATCATTTTTTCCTCTTTCATTTTTTTCTCGTACCAGTCGTTTACGAGGAAAACGCTGGCTAGTAAATCTCTGAACACCCTACGTATGTAAGGGTGTTCTCACGTTCGGACTCCAACCCTAAATAATAGCGCTCCACTTCGGTGTTTCTTCCAAAATCTGGAGAATTATATTTTTGAAAATACATAGAACATCAATTTACACAAGGAATACAAACAATGATAGCCGTACAACAAATATACAATAACCACGTGGTCGAGTCCTCACCTGGAGAAGCCAAAGAATAAGGTGCTATTCGACAGGTGAGAGCCCGTTTCAGGGCTCCACAGACCTCGGAATAACCTCCTCAAAGTGGAGGTTTTCAAAAAATCTCTGTGTGACACGGATCAACACCTAAAATTTATTGGCACTCGAATCTCACGTGCTCTTACGTGCTACTCAGTTTCTTACCTGTACCCACGCAAAATCCACCGCCAGGTGCCGCGCCATTAAAAACGGCCAGCGCGTATTTGTCTGAAGTGGAGTATATGACTCCTCACTTCACATATATGTATATACTCTTAAAAAACCCTTTTTTTAAGAGACATCTCGTGGTGGGATAAGAACACTACAAATTCAAACCCACTCGCACATTAGTGTTGTTTGATTGACGTCAATATTCAAATTTAGATTGGTACATTACAACAGATTTTCATGACCTTTATATCTAAAAACAAAACAAACCATGGACTTAATAAAATTCAATCTACAATAGCAGGGCTGAGAATAATTTTACTGTACATGAGTATTAATAATATTTTTTAAAATTAAATATTTGCATAACAAATTTCCACAATAATCGAAGCATTCAATGTAATATCTATACCCACCCTATATCTTATGTAGCTTTACCAAATTAAATTAGCATATAAAATATGAAACAATAAGTACGAACATAAATGGATATTAAGTATAACTTTGGCAGGAACGATTGAATGTGATAAATGAATTAAAGAGGATTGTATGCAAAAATGTTTTCTACTGGCATTTCCTCTTTATTCTTATACATATACAGTGCAGTGACCATTTTGTAAAAAAACCTGTTATAAAATGTTTACACGTGCGTATATCATGGTACATGAGTTACAAGGCATATGAAACGCGAGAGGAATGTTTAATATATATGTCGTTCTGCAGAAACTATAAATGTTGCAGTATTCTGTTTGTTTTACTATTGCACAAACTATTGTGTTCCTATCGTGTTCAATGTTTGAACATTATTATCTGAAAAATAATTAGGTAATGTATAAATTGTATTTTATACTAAAATTATAGAAAATTGAATTGTTTTTTAATATTTTTTGACAAAATATCGATAAAAAGGCATAACTGGCTAAGCAGTGTGTAACGACCGCAGCATTAAATTCAATATTAATGCATACTAAACAATGTTTTTTACTTATAAAACAACTTTCTAATTTTGGCCCCCGCAGCCTTTGATAAAAGAGATATGAAGATAACATTTCACCATGAATTCCATTCCAAAATTTGACCATTCATTTCACTATCCATTTTATCTATGTTCTATCAATTTAAGCCGTCTGAAATATGAACAACGGTCAAGTAATACTTCACTGGCTGGTTGATTGGCCCTGTCTTCCTTATCAAGGGTTGTGAGGACTGACATTAGGTTAATAGGCAAAAAACACTATATCAAATACATAAATACTGAAATTGATGGAGAGACCACTATCCTACAGGAATATTTAGTCGACTATATCCTTTACTGTTTCCAAAAAATTCATAGACTTTAATTAATATCTTTGGACATACTCTCTAATTTCTAATAGAGGATATATTTATTTATATTTGTGTTAGAAGGCGCAATTTTTACTAAATATGTGTTTTATTTACAGTACGTATATCTTGTTACTGTGATGTCTTTGTTCGCACTGGCGCGAAATGTGCGTCTGCATGCTCGTTCGCGAAATATTAAAAGGAAAGAATAACAATTATGCTAATTTGCGACATCTAATGGGAGGGAGATCGCGATACTCCAACAATTTGTATTCATGTTTATCAAACTTAACCATACACGTATTTACGTGCTTCATTTTTCCTGGTATAAATGAATTAGATAAATAAATTTCGAATTATTTATATTTTTTTGACAGTTCAACTAGTTAAGATAGGGAGCAAGGAAAAGTAAAGGAGAGGGAGAACGTTTCGTCCAGGACCTGCAATGGACTCGTCAGTAAGGCGTTCTAGCAGGCCCTTCCCTTAGAGGTCCCTGAAATGGGGGGTAGCTGACGTGATTCTAAACAAGATTTCCCTTTGCAAAAATCAGGTTTGAAGCGTCGTTTTTGAGTTATTAACGAAAAACACGGACCAATCAGAGCGCCGGGATTACGCGCGCCGAGAATGGGTGAGACTTATTTTAATAAATTTCTTGTAAATTAGTAGAGACGTCAATACATTTGTTAGATCGAACATTGAAGCTCTTTTTTTTCACAAACACAATAAGTATTTCCTATTAAAAAACGTAAATTCCAAAAGACCAATATTACTGTCGGAAATAAAACAAAAAAATTTCGATATTTAATGTCACATTCCTTGTCGATAACGAATTGCAGTTTTCAATAAATTCCATTTGCATACTTCATGTCAATTACACATAACTAATTCCGATCCTCCTTCATGAGAAATGAATAAATGAACATTACTTTTAATTATTCTGTTCGTTATTTAACTGAGTTTCCATGTAAAGACTTCATATTAGACGTTAAGACAGTTCCGAGGAAAACTCAGTTGATCGCGCTCGCACTCCGGCGACCGGCTCGAAGCTTTCGCTCCAGCTTCTCGGCGCACGTAATCCCGGAGCTCTGATTGGTCCGTGTTTTTCGTTAATAACCCAAAAACGACGCTTCAAACCCGATTTTTGCAAAGGGAAATCTTGCTTAGAATCACGTCAGCTACCCCCCATTTCAGGGACCTACACGAGTTGTGAGGCAGCCTGCATGTATAGTGTTGGCCAGTGGTTAGGTGACCCATAGTTTTTATGGGTTAGAAGTACCTGACCAGAGTGTGCGTCAACGGTGAGAGCTGCAATGAAAAAAATTACAAATTCAAAATACAACCTAATTTCAATAGTAACGTTTCACTTTGACTGTCTTTGTTGTTTTTACAGTTGCAGTTACTGCAGAAAAAATCTGTGATATTCCGAGGGAGACAGGTCCTAAAGTTATCAGAAGATATTTTTTAAGATTCTTTCAATAGTAATGTTTTTTAAGTAAACTGATATTTATTCCATTTATAATTAAATAAGCGAGGCTAAACACATTTAGAATATAACATGATCTTGAAACAAGCTTGAACCAAAAATTTCCAAGAAGTATAATTTAAGAAAAATAAACTACAGAAATACAGTAAATACATTAGCCATATTACTTATTTATTTATTTACTTATTTGTTACTGCAATGTGGGCTCAAATTTAGGATGTATGCAATCTGTTTTCTTGTAAAAGTCAGAAAACAATTATAAAATTATAAAAGTCAATTGCTTACGCAGGAATTTTTATGAATTATATCTTATATACAGTGGTGGCCGTATACTTACGTATGTACACTTACTAGAATTAAATATTATTTCCTCTACACTTATACGTTACACGAGTATACGAAAATCAATTATATTTTTTATAGGTTTACAATATACATAATAAGTTTTCAAAATAGCTTTCTTTAGTTGCTATAATTACAAAGTTTTTCATATTTTTATGACGAAGTGTCAAGTTTTCTGCGGACACATACTTTAGTACACATCGAAACACCTATACTTTCGCATGTTTATTTAACTTATAATTATAATACATTAATATTTCGTATGTAGACCCTTATTTTTTATAACTGCAGCACACCTTCGCGGCATGCATTCGATAAGTCGAACACATCTGCTAGCAGGTATCGAATTTCATCCTGTACAATAGTGTACAATTCATCAATATTTTTGGGTTTCGGCTTTTGTACATGTTTGTCGACATCAATCCACAGCATCTCGATTGGATTCAAATCCGGAGATTGTGCTGGCCAGTTCATTACGCGAATATTATTGTCACTCAAAAATGTTTTGACGACTTTTGCGGAATGTTTTGGATCATTATCCGTGTATCAGAACAACTCAATTTTTCGACGGTGAATACGCACAGTTTATTTCAATTATTATATAACACACGTATTATAATTTAGTCTGCGAGTGACATCAATATTACAATCAAAGCCGAAATACTTGATCCCGCAACGAAAGTCTTTGCAAAATACAAGTAAAGTCCGTAATGACAACAAGTATGTCCCGTAGTGACAAGTTATAAGTGAAGCCTCGTAACAACAAATATAAAGAAAGAAGCGCGTAGCAACAAATATAAGAGAATGAATCGAAGTGAAGTGCGGGCCCGGTGCCCTCGCTTATTTTATACGTTTCACTCCCCTACGACGTCTCCTAGCAACCACCCGATTTCTTCGAAATCTGCCACGTGCCCTCCGTCGACCTTGGCTTCGCGGTCATCCCTCTACGACCGATCCTTGCGATGCCGCCCGCCCTTTGCGGCCGAGCCGCCGCGCCGCCACGCCGCGCGCCGATACCGATGTCGCGCCGGCACTTGCCGGTACCCGCCGTCAAACGGAGCGGTCCGCGCCTTTGTACTCGTTTCTCGAAAATTACGCATCAGGAGACGTCGCCGAGGAGTGCTTTTCTTTTCTGCCGAAGTGCGCACCTGGGTTCGCCGGCATTTCGCGGTGGATCAAATACTTATTAATTGGCATTTTTCTCGGAATTTCAGAGCATGTGCCACGTGCCACTTTTGCCACGTGCCATTGCCACGTGCACCACGCACGTGTACATTTCTTAGAAACATTAATTATCTATCGTCTTCGAGTGCGACCGATCCCGCAGACAGCTAGCCGGAGCGCAGGGCAAGCAAGCTCGCCCTCGCCCGGGTTCTCACCTCTCCCGAGCGGAGTGGCCCTCGGTGTTTTGGTGAGCACCACCACTCCCGGGCGGATTGGTTACCCCCGGTGCTACGATGGTGTTTTTCATGCCGAGACACTCATGGTGTTCGACGAATACGGCCACAGGTTTCCCCGTGCACGTAGGGCTTCGAGGCATGGAAACTCGCCATGCCTGCTGCTTTTGACCAGTCGTCCCCGAAAACCCCGCTAAATTCATTAAATCTTATGTTTATCTTTAAATTCTCATCCCATGCTCTGAAATGCCTCAATTGGCCAGTTCTATCCGTAACAATCCTCCCCCTCGTACAAAATTCATTTAATTTTGTACCTCCTTTATTCCTAGTAGTTTTATTAGTTTTCGTGTCGGACGTATAAAATCACCCGTTCGTGTGCGCACCTCGGCCACTCTGACTTCTTTATCTACACCGGGAAATACTCGTGTAACGGTCCCTTTTCGCCAACTATTTCGCGGTGCTTGTAAATCTACGATCAACACTATATCGCCTACTTCTAAGGGATTTTCCTTTTCGGTCCATTTCTTACGCGGTACGAGCGTAGGTAAATATTCGCGCAACCATCGTTTCCAAAACGCCTCCGCGAAACTCTGCGCTGTTCGCCACTGTTTTCGCAAACATACATTTTGAAGATCATATCTACCTAGCTGAATCTCACCCGAGGACGATCCTATCAGGAAATGATTTGGCGTCAGTGCCTCTTTATCGCGAGGGTCTAACGACACGTGCGTGAGCGGCCGCGAGTTTACCGAATGTTCGGCTTCTGCAAAGAGCGTAGAAAGAACTTCTTCGGAGGGTGCTTGTTCCCTTAAAATCACGTTTAACGCGGTTTTTACCGACCTAATCAAACGTTCCCACGCCCCACCCATATGCGGTGCGTCAGGGGGGTTGAAAACCCACTTCACACGTTTTGACAATGCGTATTCCTCGATCTTAGCTCGGTCCATACTCGCGGTCGCGTCTTTCAGCTCCTTATCCGCGCCCCGAAAGTTCGTCCCATTGTCGCTGTAGACCACCTGCGGTGTGCCTCTTCGCGCCGCGAGTCTTTGTAATGCCATTCTGGCCGAACTAGCACTTAGCGAATGCGCGATCTCTAAGTGGATGGCCCTTGTCGTGAGACACGTAAACAACACTCCCCAACGTTTCTCTCTTCGCCGCCCGATCTTTACCATCAATGGTCCGAAGTAGTCGACCCCACAGTGTGTAAAGGGTCTCTGCCGAAAAGCTACACGCCCGATCGGTAGCGCGGACATCAGCGGGTTCTGTGGCCTGCCTCGCCGTATACGACATACGATACACCTACTTATGAGCGAACGTAAAACGCGTCGCAGACCGATTATATGGTATTTTTGCCTTAATTCGTTGACTACCGCGTCGCTACTCGCGTGATAGAACTTCCGATGATATTCTGCAATTAGTAACTTTGTCGCGGGGTGTCGACCCTCAAGTATGATTGGTCGGTTGTCAAAGCCCTCAAGTCCCGTTGCCGTTACGCGCCCGTTCGCCCTCAAAATTCCCTGTTCGTCTACGTATGGATTTAAAACCGGCGATTTTACTTCCCTTGTTGATATTACGGCCGTTTCTCAACGCAACTATCTCAGCTCCGAAATATTCTTCCTGGATAACGCGGTACCAATATTGTTCCCCTATCTGAACTATTTCCAACGGTTCTTTCACGGTGTTCTTCCCCTTCCAACGACCGACGATCGCGTGTACTCGTCGCGCGATGACGAGAAGACCGCGCCAACCCATCAATCTTATCGGTAGCGAAAATTCTGCTTTTACCGTCGCCGCCACGTAGACGCACGCTTTCCGCTGCTCCAATCCGTCGATTGTCGCCTTCTCTTTCGCGGTCAACGTTTTTTCTATCGGCCATTCGGATTCCGGACGTCGCAAAAATTCCGGGCCTTCAAACCATCGCGGGCTTATAAATTCGGAGCTATTTTCGAAGCGCGTCGCGTCGTCCGCGGGATTCTGACCGGTCGGAACCCATCGCCACTCCGTCGTCCGCGTGTTTTCCCCGATCTCTCCTAAACGGTTCGCTACGAACACCTGACGCGTTCGCGGCTCCGATCTGATCCACGAAATCACGGTAGTCGAATCTGACCAAAAACTCGTCTACTAATTTTAATGTCTAGCTCCTTTTCTACGAACGTCGCGAGTCTTGTCCCCATCAGGGCCGCCTGTAACTCTAATCGCGGTATTGTCAACGGTTTTAACGGCGCGACTCTACTTTTGGCCATGATCAAGGAAACGTGCGCGGATTCAGACTCATTTTCGTTTTCGAACCGCAGATAGGCTACCGCCGCGTAAGCCGTTAAGCTCGCGTCGCAAAACACGTGGAGTTGCGCTTCTGACTCCCGCGATTCCGTTACCCCGTAGCACCTCGGCATCCGGCATTCTTTTACCCTGTCTATCATGGACACCCACTTGCGCCAACGGACAAAATCTTCCTCCCGTAGTGGGTCGTCCCAATTTATACCGCTTCGCCATATTTCCTGCATGATGATTTTTGACTTTAACGTGAACGGCGCGAGGATACCGAGCGGATCGAAAACCGACATGATAACGCGTAAGAACTCTCGTTTGGTGGGCTTCTTTTCGCCTAGCAGGATCTCTTTTGGTATGTTCTTTAACTCGACATTGAATTTGAGTTCGTCAGTCTGTGTGTCCCAGAAAAGACCGAGGACCCTCTCTCCCCCTCGGTCGCCTAACCGCATGTCGCCTTGCTCTAACCGTTGCCCGTGATCGACGGAATTTTGCAAAACCTCTGCCTTGTTGCTCGCCCAACCATGCATGGCGAAATTCGCTCGCGCGTTTATCGCGATTACATCCCGAACGAGCTCTGCCGCTTCGCGCACGGTTCTTCGACTCGATAAGAAATCGTCCATATAGCTATCATTAATACTACTTCTAACTGCCTCCGGGTGAGCTTCATTACAGTCTTTCGCATTTTTATCTTTGACGTAGATCGCGCTACACGGGGATGATTTGGCGCCGAAGATTAACGTCGACATCTCGTAAATGTCCGGTTCTCTATTCCTGTCTTTTCCTCGCCATAGGAATCTCTGCGCACCACGATCGCTTTCCCGAATTTGCACGCGTAGGAACATGTCTGAAATGTCCGCCTTCACCGCGACCGCGTATTGTCTAAACCGAATTAATATTCCCGGCAATGATTTTAATAGGTCCGGACCTGACATCAGCTGGTCGTTTAAACTTATTCCTCCGGTTTTTGCCGCGGCATCGAAAACTAATCGAACTTTATTTGGCTTGTTCACGTTTCGCACTCCGAAGTGCGGTAGATACCACGTCCTAGCCCTCTCTAACGTGTTCTCAACCCTTTGAGCGTAACCCTGGTCTAGAAAGCGCTGCATTTCCTGGTAATATAAACGTGCATATTCGGGATCGCGATCTAACCTTCGCTCTAATAATTCTACCCTTTTCCGCGCAGTAGACAAACCGTTCGTGCTCGGCGCGTGATCGTTCTTCCATAAGAGGCCCGTTTCCCAGATTTTTCCCTTACGCGAACTAGTTTCCTCTAGTATCCGCAACGCGCGATCCTGCTCGCCTTTACACGCGACGCTATCCTTTATTCCGGTATATTCTAGCGCGAAATAACCCTTTACTAAGTCGTCTAAAGAAGTCAGAGCCTCCCCTGTACATTGGTATTCGCTTACCTCTATTTTGTATACCGCTCGTGAGGAGCATTCCGCGGACCCATGTACGGTCCAGCCAAGACGGGAGCGCGAAACCGCCAAATCTGTACCTATTATCTCGCGCAGTTCCCGTGTTACGATTAGGTCCCAATTGTCTTGACCGATTAATAATTCTACTCGTGCTCCGTGGTACGGTCGGATCTCCACGTCTTTGGCGGCACCGTGTACCCGCGCAATAATGTCCCGGCTGATCGACTGTGTGGGAAACTTCAGATTTTTGACGGTTATCGCTCCGCGGATCCGGTGCGTGCCGAAGATCCCCTCTACGTCAAAATCTACTTTTTTGTTGTTCTCTAATCGAATTTCTCCCTCGCCTATTCCTTTTATAGACACGTCTATTCGCGAACCCTTTACCCCTAGGTCTCGCGCCAGCCTATCGTCTATCAAGGTGACCGTGGAACCCTCGTCTAGTAACGCGAATGTATCTATTGTTCGCTTCGGCCCACCCGCGCGTACCGCTATAATTTTCAGCAATACGCTTTGCCCGTCTAGTCAGCTATCTATGGAACCGCGATTTTCCCCCGACCTGTTGTCGCTCGCGACGTATGCCCTGCTCGACGCACTCTCTCCCCCGGATACCGCCCCGCGCTGAGCCTCATTTTCCGCACTATTTGCGTCGACATATTTATGCAACAGGATGTGATGCTGCCTCTTGCAGACCTTACACATCTCACTCTTGCAATCGTTTCTTGAATGACCGGGCCTCAAGCACCCGAAGCATAGGTTGTACTTTTTCACGAGATCCCAGCGCTTATTCACGGGCTCACGGGCAAAGAAGAGGCATTTCGGCGACGGGTGATTATCCTTTTTGCAAAACGCGCATTTACGAGTTTCCGTCGCGTTTGTTTCTACACGCCTATCTCGCCGTTCCGCTACGCATACCACGGCCGTTTTCGTCGACGGCCGCCGCGATCCACCGAACGCGCCGCGATCCACCCTTTGCGTCGACCGTTCCGTCGTGAAATCGATATCAAAAATCCCGGCTTCCGTAGCTAATTCGGCTTCCGCGTATATGAAATCCGCGAGTTTCTCGAGTTCCGATTTCTCTTCTCTAACGCTTACGGCGTACCGGTTATATGCATATCGCAATGCTATCGGTATCTTATGTCCCACGGATTTTACTAGTTCGGGGCTGTGCAGGTACCCTAATAACCTAAACGTTTTAAACGCTACCACTGCACTGCGTAACTTCGTCGCGAATTGTACGAGCGAAATTCTCCCCGAATCTATCTCCGGTAATGTCTTTAACTCCGCGACGATCTTCTCGGCAGCGGCCCGTTTATTCCCGAAATGTAATTCTAAGGTCTTTATTATTGTGTCCGCGTCGCGGCTACTCGCGAGCAAAGTTTTAACCACGTCGCGTGCCTCGCCCTTTAGGGCATCGAACAATCGTGCAATGTTTTCGCGGTCCGAGTATCCGCCCGATTCGGATGGCGATATATATGCCTCCTTAAAGTGTAGCCACTCTAAGGGATCACCGGAGAAGCTAGGTAACGCTTTCGCGGTTGTGAGACGATTTACTAATCGCGAACTTCCTTCCCCTGCGAGCGACGCTTCACGTACCGCCGCCAACGTACGTTCGATAGCCGCGGATAGTCGATCAGCCGGGTCAATAAAGGATTGCTCACTCACGTTTCGCTGACGCCTTACTGGTAACGCGGTGCTGTTGCTCCATGGCTGATGCGTTGCCCTGTCGTCCTCGCTGCCCTGGATTTCCTCCGCCTCGTCGGAGAAGTCCGTGTCCTCGTCGGCTGCGGGTGGGATGCTCGCCTCCGTGGGTCGCCGCTGCCATCCTGCTCCGTGACCGCTGCCTCCTGGCAGCTCCTGCTGCCGCTGGTTCCCAGTGGTCCTTGTTGCCCGACGCCCCTGTCGGATGACAGGTAGGATGGGAGACGGTGCCCTGGAAGGCCCCGCAGAATCTTTGTCCTCCATGGTTGCCGGTCCTGGTCCTGGATCTGCCAATGCTCTCGTCTTCGCTGGTCTGCCCCGCTTGGCCGCTGGCTGCTTCCCTGACTGCTGGGCTGCTGCTCGTTTTCCTCGTACCATTGTCTCGAGTAAAGTCCACTTTGTGTGTCACTCGCACTTCCACACAAGTCACGATATCGCGTCAAACACCGTCTGTCCGGTCAAAGTGTCCCGGGTTTCGGCACCAAAAATTGTATCAGAACAACTCAATTTTTCGACGGTGAATACGCACAGTTTATTTCAATTATTATATAACACACGTATTATAATTTAGTCTGCGAGTGACATCAATATTACAATCAAAGCCGAAATACTTGATCCCGCAACGAAAGTCTTTGCAAAATACAAGTAAAGTCCGTAATGACAACAAGTATGTCCCGTAGTGACAAGTTATAAGTGAAGCCTCGTAACAACAAATATAAAGAAAGAAGCGCGTAGCAACAAATATAAGAGAATGAATCGAAGTGAAGTGCGGGCCCGGTGCCCTCGCTTATTTTATACGTTTCACTCCCCTACGACGTCTCCTAGCAACCACCCGATTTCTTCGAAATCTGCCACGTGCCCTCCGTCGACCTTGGCTTCGCGGTCATCCCTCTACGACCGATCCTTGCGATGCCGCCCGCCCTTTGCGGCCGAGCCGCCGCGCCGCCACGCCGCGCGCCGATACCGATGTCGCGCCGGCACTTGCCGGTACCCGCCGTCAAACGGAGCGGTCCGCGCCTTTGTACTCGTTTCTCGAAAATTACGCATCAGGAGACGTCGCCGAGGAGTGCTTTTCTTTTCTGCCGAAGTGCGCACCTGGGTTCGCCGGCATTTCGCGGTGGATCAAATACTTATTAATTGGCATTTTTCTCGGAATTTCAGAGCATGTGCCACGTGCCACTTTTGCCACGTGCCATTGCCACGTGCACCACGCACGTGTACATTTCTTAGAAACATTAATTATCTATCGTCTTCGAGTGCGACCGATCCCGCAGACAGCTAGCCGGAGCGCAGGGCAAGCAAGCTCGCCCTCGCCCGGGTTCTCACCTCTCCCGAGCGGAGTGGCCCTCGGTGTTTTGGTGAGCACCACCACTCCCGGGCGGATTGGTTACCCCCGGTGCTACGATGGTGTTTTTCATGCCGAGACACTCATGGTGTTCGACGAATACGGCCACAGGTTTCCCCGTGCACGTAGGGCTTCGAGGCATGGAAACTCGCCATGCCTGCTGCTTTTGACCAGTCGTCCCCGAAAACCCCGCTAAATTCATTAAATCTTATGTTTATCTTTAAATTCTCATCCCATGCTCTGAAATGCCTCAATTGGCCAGTTCTATCCGTAACAATCCGCTTGGTAGACCCATTTCTGTGGCATGTATTCTTCGGTGAATGGTAGTAATACGTTTTTTACAATATCCAAATATGCGTATCTGTCCATGATTCCAGTTATGCGATGAATAGGACCAGTACCTCTTACTGCCATAGCTCCCCAAACGAGTACCGACCCACCACCACCTTTTACAGTCGGTTTAATACAATTTTTATGAAATTCTTCTCCTTTGCGACGTCTCACGTATACTTTGCCATCAGATCCAAATCGATTAAATTTCGATTCATTTGTAAAAATTACTCTGGACCACTGCTGAGGTATCCAGTTTAAATGGTCTTTCGCAAAAGCAATCCTAGCCCGACGATTTTTTTCTAAAATGAGCGGTTTCTTTCTGGCAACGCGTCCGTATAGTTGAAACTCATTAAGTCTTCGCTGGACAGTTCTAACACTTATTTTTTTATGGAGATCTGCTGCTATTTCTTTGTGGATGGCAACTGCAGTTTTGAATGTGTCCGCTCCAGATAATCGGTGAATCTTGCGATCTGCTCTTTGATCAGTTTTTCGAGGTCTCGCTTTACGAGGAACGTTGTCTGGTGTTCCATGAAGGGTAATATGTTGTATTGCTTGATGGCAACCCATAACGGAAATCTCTAATTTCTCGGAAATCTTTCGGTACGACATTCCATCCTTCCGAAGCTGTTGCACTAATCGCCGTTGTTCTGGCGTGATATTTTCTCCTTTACTCATTGCAGCACTATTATAATACGTCTAACTGCAAACACTGCCCACTAAATATTGGTAAATATTGTTTACGATTGGCGTAGCTGTGCGAAACAAAAGCGTACGTAAGTAGTTGTCCGTTGCAAAACCGACAGAACAAAAGAAAACATTTTGCGAAGTACTCATTTTTTTAAAATAAGCCAAAGTTCTACTGCAAATACGAACATCAGGGCTCAAGATTCTTAGAAATTAATTGTTCATACCACTATTTGAGCTTTGTAGAAATATATCAGATTTTAAAGTTAAAATAAGAGGTGTACGTAAGTATATGGCCGCCACTGTATACAGGGTGTCCCGTAACTAGTGTTACTCCCTGAAAGGGGTGGTAGAGGACGTCATTCTGAACAAGATTTTTCTTTGCGAAAATGGGGTTTGAAGTTTCGTTTTAGATTATTAAAGAAAAAGACGGACCAAATAGAGCGCGAGGATTTTGCGCGCTCAGACGCGAGAGTGACAGTGTATCAGAACAAACTCAATTTTTATGACAGTGAAAACGCACAATTTATTTCGATTATCGTATAACAAACGTATTATAATTTAGTCCGATAGCGAGTGATAGACAAAGCAATTTGACGATTTACGATATTAAATCAAGTCCGTATTACAATTAAGTAACGAAATAGTTGATCAAGCTATGAAAGTCTTTGCACAATGTCAAAATGTGAAGTCCGCAACGACAAATACGAAGTAAACGCGTAATGACGAATACGAAGTAAATCCCGTAGTGACAAAATATAAAGTGAAGTGCGGGCCCTGGTGCCCTTGCTTATTTTATATGTTTCACTCCCCTTCGACGTCTCCTAGCAACCACCCGATTTCTTCGAAATCTGCCACGTGCTCTACGTCGACCTTGGCTTCGCGGTCATCCCTCTACGACCGGACCGCCGAACCTCGTGATGCCGCCCGCCCTTTGCGGCCGAGCCGCCGCGCCGCCACGTCGCGTGCCGATACCGATGTCGCGCCGGCACTTGCCGGTACTCGCCATCAAACGGAGCGGTCCGCACCTTTGTACGCGTTTCTGGAAAATTACGCATCAGGAGACGCCGCCGAGGAGTGTCTCTCTTTTTTGCCGAAGTGCGCACCAGGGTTCGCCGGCATTTCGCGGTGGATCAAATACTTATTAATTGGCGTTTTACTTGGAATTTCAGAGCATGTGCCACGTGCCACTTTTGCCACGCGCCATTTGCCACGTGCACCACGCACGTGTACATTTCTTAGAAAAATTAATTATTTATCGTTTTCGAGTGCGACCGATCCCGCAGACAGCTAGCCGAAGCGCGGGGCAAGCAAGCTCGCCCCCGCCCGGGTTCTCACCTCTCCCGAGCGGAGTGGCCCTCGGTGTTTTGGTGAGCACCACCTCTCCAGGGCGGATTGGTTACCCCCGGTGCTACGATGGTGTTTTTCATGCCGAGACACTCATGGTGTTCGACGAATACGGCCACAGGTTTCCCCGTGCACGTAGGGCTTCGAGATATGGAAACTCGCCATGCCTGCTGTTTTTGACCAGTCGCCCCCGAAAACCCCGCTAAATTTGTTATATCTTTTCTATACTTTTAAATTCTCATTTCTGCTCTGAAATGCCTCGTTTGGTTAGTTCTATCCGTAACAGACAGCTTCGAAAATGACGGTCGATCGTGATCGTGAACAAACGTATCGATACCACGTCGCGTCGGTAAAACGTCGGTATAACAGGAAGCTATTAGGTGAAAGTTACATCAAATAATGAATTAAGAAGTTAAGAATAATATTAAGTTCTTCGTAATTCGTAAATGAGAGATAAACCAATTAGTTGTTGTTTACCCAGACCAAGTATATTGTATTTATTTTATGCTCTCGAAAAGAAAAGAAATAAATTCACGAAAATTAATCGTGTCAATCATTCTAATGAAGCAAACGAATAAATTCACGTTTCAAAACGAATGAGTACCTTGTCTATGAAATGGAATAAAACTGGAATGGAATATCTAATGCAGTACCTCATTGAAATGAAATAAATTAATTGCTGCATACATTTAATTTTAAAAATACAAAAACATCTTAAATAAAACTTACTCATTAATTCATGAAGAAACTAGCTTCGATAAAAAATATTTGTGTCACAGGGTAGATCCACCGATCAGAGTATCAACAGCTGATGTCCTGGCAGGATCAATGAACTCTCAATTTATTTCACTGTCTCTTTCTAATAATTGCACAACATAAGCACGACCGGTAAACGGACCGAATGAAAACGCGTAAACGATTATTCATAGATATGTATGTTTAATGATACGCTATATTCCCATTATAAAGTATCCGAATTGAGGAATCGAAATTATATTACATATTTTATTAGCAGACATTGTTAGACTGGTCACGGTTCGCGATTTCGTTCTCGATTGCGAGGCATATGTCGCGAACGGCTGCCATGCAACGATGATCTGTTGAACGACCGCGGCGTCGATCGACAGTCGTCGTTTATTGTCGAAAGAAACGTGTCGAAATAAAATGTATCATTGGTTTTAACCGAAAATTCTGTTTTCTTGCTTTCAAGATAATGTAGTGTAAATTATTTATGAATATTCGTTCACGTGTTTTCATTCGTCCTATTTACGTGTCGGACTAACACTGAAAATTAATGAAAATTAGTATAAAGTGACAGAGAAAAGTGATAATAAAAACTAATAATGAAAGATAACAGTGAAGTTACTTGAGCGTTTTTTGAGAGTTTCTGTATGGTGATTTATTTATGCTATCAGTAAGAATCGGTGGATCGACCCGGTAATAAAGACACATTTTCATCGTGATTATTTACGGTTCAATGGGTGAGTTACATTTAAATTTGTTAATTATTCAAATTCAAATTTTTATTTGTTGAATGGAAAGGTTATTTCATTTTTAAAAATAAGAATTTGTTGTTTTTTCATCATCACAATATCTAACGAGAATAATTTTCCACATTTTATCTATTATTTCTTTGCGATAACAAATAAATGTATCAAATAAATTCGACTTATTCGGATTACGTTAGTAAGGACTAATTTCTTTATTTCTTATGCATTATTAAATGATAATTCAATAATAATTCAAATTTTTTCATTCGTTTTTCAATGTAACTTTCATCTAACAGCTTTCTATCATACCGACGCTATACCGACGTGGTATCGATACGCTTGTTCACGATCACGATCGACCGTCATTTTCGAAGCTGCCGCTCTCGCGTCTGAGCGCGCGAAATCCTCGCGCTCTGATTGGTCCGTGTTTTTCCTTAATAATTCGAAAACGAAGCTTCAAACCCCATTTTCGCAAAAGAAAATCTTGTTCAGAATGACGTCCTCTACCACCCCTTTCAGGGAGCAACACTAGTTACGGGACACCCTGTAGTATTATGTATTGGTGGGTGATATTTCCTTAATCCTTTAGCTTACAATGACGCCTCAGAGGCGTCCTAAGTCTATCGAGCCAAACATGAATAAGACGCCTCAGAGTTGTCGTAAGTCTATCGGGTGAAACATAAACAAGACATTTCTGAAACTTGCAACAATAAATCTTTTTTTTTTGTTTAATAATCAACTAATCGTAATTATTTATCAAACATCTTGCAAAGTTAATTGTACCGCGCACGTGTATATGCAAATCATAGGAAGTTTGCGATTTGTACAGTTTCGAACGCTGAGCCAAGCTGTGTATGTCCCTGCGCGCGACCGACCTTATTGTCGCTTTTGGCCCGCACAGTTGGAAATTAAATCGTAAGGCAAAGGGTTAATACAGTGGATATTCTATATAAGCAAATCTTTCGGGAGTGAAGTTGTGCTTATATCGTACAGGTCCTACATTGATTGATGTCTTGCCGAACGTAGAAAAGGACAGAAGAGAAAAATATCACGGTCGCCGTTTGCGTATATCGTAAAGGTGCTACATTTCGAGCGATGGAGACCGAACGTAAACAAACAGTGACCTACTAGAAGGACACTTCTAATGCAAAAATAAAACTTTTTTATTTTTTATTTTTTTTTTGTTTAAATTTTTTCCATCATATTTGTAACATTTTTCTCATTAAAATGAGACCAAACACGACATACTTCGGGACATATTTACTTGTAATTTCAAGTGTTACGCGTACATCGATGATTTTACTCTAATAAGATATTGGAAGTAAATATAACTCAAATTACGTCATGTTTGGTCTCATTTTAATCAGAAAAATGTCGCGAATATGATGGAGAAAGTTATATAAAGAAATGGATGGAAAATAAAAAAATTAGCAATGCTCAAGTATTGCAAACAATCGAACAGACTTTTGATCTTTGCCGACTGCCACGATCGTAGCGTCTCTTTCTTTTTGACTCGCTATCCTCTTCGACGTGAGAAACTTTTATCGTCAATTAAACCAGTAAATATAGTCTAAATTATGTCGTGTTTGGTCTCATTTTAATCGGAAAAATGTCAAGAATTAATTGGTAAAAATTTGATAACGAAAAAGTCAAAAATAAAAAATTTTTATATTTGCATTGGTATTGTCTCACGGATACACTAATACCCGGGTCACGTTACATTTCCCGGCGAGCGAACCTCGGGCGTCTCGAGGGGTCTTCCCCCCAGTGGTGGGGATAACATTTGTGCTTATATCGGGAAGGACATTTTTGCTTATATGGAATGAACACTGTAGTTTCTTAACACTTTCACGACCGGTGACACCAACGTGGTGTCATGGGTAAGCCAGTCGTTGTCTACCGGTGACACTTATGTGATGTCATTGAGAGGCCAGTCGTTATTGGCCAGCGACTCCCACGTGGTACCATTGATAGGGCGCGCGTTATTTGCCGATGACTCCCACGTGGTACCCGCCATTGGCAAGCCATTTGCAATGCTTTTTAGAGCGTCAGTTGTTTAACATTTTGATTGTTACATAGTTTATCTCGAAGCGCTTCGTACTTTGCTTATTGATAAACAACAAGATATGTTGTTTCTAAAAGTGTCACACTGATACGATAAAATAATTTCTGGACAAATATACAGTAAGACATTAGTAAACGATCGAAGGTCTGTTTTCAGAGCGTCACATTGTAGTTCTTTATATAATTTCAATAACATTGTAAAAATATTCCCTAAAAATGGATTACGAAGGAGAGAATACCATAGCAGATAATTATGCTGGTGTGCTTGAAGATTGTCATTCAGAAGAGACAAGCGAAAGTGAAGAATCTGTAGATTCGGATATTATTACTGCGGTGCGAAAAAGACGACGGGTCATGCCTTTACCGAGTTTGTGTGAAGAAAGCGACAGAGAAATGGATTTAGACTGGACAGAATTTGATAAAATTATAGATAATAATGAAGCATTTAGAGGCACTTCGGGTCTTACTGTGTTTCCAACAAATAAAAGTGCAGTAGACGAATTTGTAGATATGTTTATTGGAGATGATTTATTTAATTTTATTGCCGCGGAATCAAATAGATACCACGAACAGAATTGTGGCAAGTATAAAGCGCAAAAAAAAGTTTTAAATGGTCCGATGTAACAGTAGCAGAGCTCAAAAAATGGTTCGCACTAATAATTATAATGGAAATTGTAAAAAAATCAAGACTAGATTACTGGTCCACAAATCCACTGATGGAGACACCAATATTTTCGAAAACAATGAGTCGTAACAGATTCAGACAAATATTGACGTTTATTCATTTTGCAAATAATGCTAACATGCCTGACGATGGTAACCGACTCTTCAAAGTTCAGTAACTAATTAATTATTTCTCCAAAAAATTTGAAGAAAATTTCAATGTTTCGCAAAATATTTGTATTGACGAAGGTATGATACCGTGGCGCGGGAGGTTTAGCTTTAAAACTTATAATCCATCTAAAATTACGAAATACGGTATCCTTGTCCGAATGCTATGCGATTCTGCTAGTGGATATATTTCGACTTTCAAACTTTATTCTGGCGTTGGGAAAACTTTAAATACCACGATAATGGAATTTTTGAGACATTCTTTTGGAAAGTGGCATCATCTCTATATGGATAATCTATACAATAGTGTTGCCTCGCAAAAGAATAATAAAGCTTCATCGAGGACTACCAGATTCATTAAAAACTGTAAAATTAAAAAGATCGGAATCTTTGTTCAAACGACAAGGGGAAATGCTTTTGCAATTGTGGAAAACCATGAAAAACAGAGTTGTTCGAATGATATCGACAATTCACAATGCAGAATTTGTTAACACTGGAAAGATTTGTAGAAAAACTGGTCGACCGATTCAAAAACCCAGATGTATTTTTGATTATAATCAGCATATGAAAGGAGTGGATCGAGCTGATCAATATTTAAGTTATTATTCCATATTCAGAAAGACACTAAAGTGGTCTAAAAAAGTTGCATTATATCTTTTTAATCGTAGTTTATTTAACGCGTTTAAAGTATATGGACATATGTAAGACGAGGTAGAAAAATGCTTGAAACGCTAACTGAGTTCGGTTTCAAAATACTATATATTTTAAATATATGCCGAATCCGTGGGCGAAATAGCGTCCTCAAGAGAAGGATGCCTTTCCAAGGTCTGCAGACGAACGCCTTTTCCAAAGGTCTCTAAACGAATGCCCTCTTCCCGTTCCGCGAGGTTTCCTAGTCCCCGCGAAACTTGAGGCCCTAGGGTTGTTTTATGGCCCGGACGTCAGGCCTCTACCCCGCGATGGTCGTCGTAGGACGGCCATGTGCCCGTCGTCCCTGCTTTGTTAGGGTGAGTCACTGGGATTTTCTAACACATATAAACGTAAATTGTGGTAAAACCCTGGCATTTCACGAAATCCTTCTGCAGACAGCAAGGTATTGGATACAAGACAACGATACTGAAGAGAATTTTGAAAGTCCTACAACATCGACTCATCATCATCATAATCCACTTCGCAGACTTTCTGGAAGTTTAAAACACCATCAATTGATTCCAATTTCACCAGCTAATAAACGTAAAAGAAGAAGATGTCACGTATGCTATTCAGATTACAAGAGAAAGACCACAAGTTTGACGTGTAAAACTTGCAAAGCTGCGTTGCACTTGGGAAACTGTTTTGCTACTTACCACCAAAAAAAAAAAATATTAAATATAAATGCGGAATTTAGTTACAATAGAATTATTTTATTTTTCATAAAAAATATATTATAATTAAACCATAATATATTGTAAAGCTTTTTTTTAATAACCCCGATAAATCACGTTTATATATGTACTAAGCTAGTGAGGAGAGGTCGATTATATCATAAAAAAGCATTAATGTAAAATTCTTTTATATTAATTCTTCAAAAATACTGCCGGCTGGGGACGGTTCACTGCGCAAACGTGCGGTCGTGAAAGTGTTAACAAAATCATTCTTGAGTAATGACTTATCATTTATCGAATAGTAAACAAAAGTACACAATGGTTCATATTCTTTTAAAGCAGTACGTTTGCTTTAGAGAACTGTCGATATATTTTAATTTGCTTTATTTTACGTTAATACGTTCGCGTCCAGGGCAACAAGTGGCATTATGAAAAGAGATCGAGAGATCGTAAAGTAAAGTGGTGAGTAGTACGACAATCTTGTATTTTCTTATTGGTAAAAAAGCTTCGAGATATGATCTGGCTTGAATGAGTACACTTTAAGTCCTATACACGTATAGGGCGGTCTATCTAACGGGCTGTTATGTACAATAGTAATGCATTGCAATAGATTACGATATGGTTCAAGTAATATTGGTATCTAGTGATGGAGTATTATGATATTAAATGTAGGTATTGTTATAGAACTACAATCTTTTGCTTGTTATGCCATAATACTATGCATAATACTTATTTGCAATATCATGGTACTTTGACACTAGGTGTTAATAGTATTTGAGCAGTATCATAACCAATCGCAATTCATCACTGCCCAAGAGACCGTCGAACAGGTTGGCTGGTACGTGTATAGGTAAGTGCTTTTAGGAAAACTTCGAGGTATAACACGACTTGAATGTGTTCAAGACCTCTTAACGCGGGCCTGGCGCTTTAGCCCCTTCTCTCGTTTTCAAATGTCAAGTTTATGTTCTACTACCCTAGGACAGTTTTATGACCTCGTCGAACCTTGACGGTCTCCTATTGTGTGTTCATTGACACAGAGTGCCTGCGAACGTGTTAACCTCTTAACCTACAAGTTCTTCGGCAGATCTACCGTATTTTTACTGCAATGTTAAAATAAATAAAAAACATTGAATTAATAGGAATATTTTATCGATCTCGAAACTTGAATTTTATGCAAATACGATATAGGTCTGTTACATTTGAACTGCAAAGTGCGTCAGGAGTCTAACTTGTTAGTGTTACAAGCCAAGGGATTAAAGAAAATTCGCTCTATTATTCTGTAATGGACGATCTTGGTACAGTCCAGCATACGTATCGCAGTCAACCATATTCCTGTCACGTAGGAGGTTGACCCAGGTTTAAGAGACGCATAATTTATCCTACCTTGAACAGTCCCAATGTGACATTCTTATGTTCGAGATAAGCACTCGAAAAGTTTGCCGAATGCAGTCGATTCAATAGTTCCTACCACTGAAAATACGTGTGAGTTAGGTAACAATTTTTCTTTTTGATCCAATTGGGGCCGTAGGTCAAGCAGGCCCCTGGATCAGCAGACCTCCTATGCGTTAGGAATGTAGTCGTCTACAGTATATACTACTTAGTTATTAAACTGTCAGATTTCCTTAGAACACTACCATAAATATTCGCCGATCATTTTTACAAGTCAGCTCAACACATATGTTACATAAATACATTAAATTACGTTAGCTGAGTAAAATGATTGTTTTCTAATGTTCGGAGTGACTCTTCTAGCGTGATCATTTTATATAATTCATGAACTATTCAGTGCTAACATTTTTACAACAAGAGTTGCAAAGTTTTCAGGAGCATTGTAATTACTTTATCGTTACTTGTTTTTTTTTTATCCAAATATGTATAAATGTCTTTCAATTTTTTAAGTAGAATGCTCAACATTATTCTTGGATTTAGACAAAATATGAAATTTCGCGTTAAAAGATGTTGGGAAGAATGGGTCTGAAATTATTTTTCAATTAATAATTTTGTATTTGAAAACACAATCAGTCAGTGTGATTGGAATACAGCTTTGTTGATGACGACATAGAATGCTTTTGAACATCATTCGTGCTCGATTGTGGACGATATTAGCACGAGAGTGGAAGTTTTTATAAAAGGTATTGTGTACTATTTTTATTACTATCAATTCACTAATAGTGAAAAATACAATATGATGTTTGTTTATAGTGTGTGCAATAAAAATACCGCGACAGCTTGAATATTATGTAGAATTAAATATTTTAATGGAAAATATCCATCGCACTCTACTTTTTTAACCCTTTGAGTACTGAATTATTTGAAGATTTTTATGCCCATGGGACGGATTTAATTTATCGCTATATGGATTAATATATAAAAGTCTTCTTAAATTCAAATAACGAGGCAGACTCGTCCACCGTAACTTCGCCCAAGTAAACAGATGACGAGTCTCACTCATCAAATGTACCCAAAGGGTTAAGATTCTACTTGTTTAAAATAAAATGCTAAAGGTATGAATGACTCTTTAAATGTACGGCTGTAGCGAAACTGTAGAAAACAAGAAATGTTACATTTTTATTTTAGCACCTATCAGCGATAATCTATATATTAATATTCCATAAATCCTACATCGTACAAACATACAGAATATGATTAGAGTATTGTTATACGCACTCTTAAATCTCAAAAATTTCATCGACATCACCTATCAGTTCACCTGGGAATTACATGAATTGTCACAACTGCATTCACAGATCGTGAAGAAGATTAAATAAATATACAATACTATTGGGCTGCAGAGAATCAATATTATGGTTAAATCAATTGTTTAGAGTGTGACCACGTTAACTAAAAGAGCAATAAGTTAGAGTCAGACAACGCTATATCTAGTTAGCGTTCTTCGCTTCTAAATAAATTTTATAAAATTAAAACGTTATCTTCAAAAACTTTTAAACTTCATTTTTTCATCATAACATTTTGCTGTTGAAGCGTACGACTTTTATAATCGTAAATTTTTATTAATACAAAAAATGAATTTTCAGAGTAACTGGTTTTAAACCCTCGAAATATGACCGTCAACATTAATGGAATGTTAATGTTTGGTGCTATATAATTGCTCACTGGATCACTGTATTGTATTTCATTAATGGATCATTAACGGATCAAACATATTCCATTTTTCTGTATAAGATATTACCAAATTTAATAGAAGACGTTTCTAATACGTTTAGAAATGTGGTATCTGGACTTATAGTATTGCTATTTGACCGACCGATCTGCAAATTAAATATTGCTTGATTAGCAATAGATTAATAATAAAAACAGTATTTACTAAAATATGAGGTTTATCATAAATCACTGACAATTGAAAATAGGTGTGAACAAATTGTTTGTACATGTGCCACAATAATTACTTGTCTCGCACAATAATAATCTCGCGGCTGCTCTTACTGACTTACACATAACTACTTGTGATAAAAGATTAAAATCGACCGGTTCAACGAACTACATTTGCCGATAAAAAAAGTACGTGTCAAATATTTTTTTGAGAACTATATCTCACATAAGTTTCATCACAATCGGCGTGTCTGGGTTGGATATGTTCCCTTGTTAGTCGTAGAGTCTTTTGTTTGCACTTTCTATTCATGTCGAGGTACTCCTTACGTTTATTACTCGCTACGGTTATTTTGGGAAAAACCTAAACTTTCATACGTCACTTTTTGCCACTTCCACTAAAAACTTATGAGCCAATAGAAGGTTTCAATTTGTAATCCCTTCCAAGTTAGAGGAAGTGTGTACGCCCACTCCGAGCTTTCCTGGATCGCGAAAAAGCGTCGAACATTTATACAAAATTCTAAATTCATACAAAATACAACATTTCTTCTAAATACATACGTTCTACATACATTCATTCTAAATACAAGTTTCAACATACAATATTTACATAAGTTCGGGTGTCAGTTATCTAACTAACCATTCGATTTGCAAATAAAGTTACGTTTTAGTTTATACTCGAAGTCAAGTTATTCAAAATACAGTCCACTTAACCCAATCATTGAGAATTTTAATTAATTCTACGCATAGTAGTATATTGACGACACGACGATGCACATACAATACTTCAAAGAGGAAAACAGAGCTTGCTAGGAAACATAAAGATTAGATGTGCAGAATCGTAGCATGAATCGGTATATTGATTCTCATTGCGATCTCTCCTTTCAATTAAATCAATCTCTTTCGTAAATGACTGTTTGAAGTACCCTATTCTCACGCCAGTCTGTTCCATCTTCAGTCTCATCAGTGGTTTGGCGCTTACTGCACCTTCATTGATTTCGCTGCTTCTATCGGTAGACCGTTCTCTAGCATCGCAAGATTATACGTACTTTGGTGTAACCGCAAGATTCGAAGAGCTGTAGATAGTTAAACAAACCCTTCTCCAACATTTCGTAACAAACGACGATAGTTAAGGATTAGACTACGCTGGTCACAACGCTTCGGTTTCTGATCTTGTACTTACATTAAACATTACTTGCCATAAACATTATAATATGGTAATATGATAAGCAATTTCTTATAATACAAACAAATTTTTGCCGTAATTGGTCAAAATCGTTTTTCGATTAAATTTAAAGAGAACCTTGGCCTTCACAATAGTCACGCGAAGATATTATTTTGTAAATTGCTAATTTTGAACAATAGTACAAAAGTCATAAAGGATTTATGATATGAATTTTCTAATTATAAGTGATGTGCAATTTACATGTCTGCTATGTTATATTACTTATTAATAAAACTGTCACTTCATTAATTGTGCGTAATTAAATTATGTATACCGCATGTCCCACAACTAGTGTTACTCTTTGAAATAGGTGGCGGGGGACATGATTCTGAACAACGTTTTTGTTTACATAAATGGGATTTGAAGCTTCGTTTTTAAATTACTAAGCAAAAACACAGATTAATCAGAGCGCTAGAATTGTACGCACCCAAACGCAAGAGCGATAACTGCAAGTCTGACGGCTGAGCGCGAGTATGAACAAGCACCTTTGTGCTGGGACAGTCTAAACGTTTTATGAGAAACCCTTATATACACGTGTAGGGCCCAGGACGCCATGCACACTGGTCTTGGGGGGTATTTCGTGGTCCGCCGTAAAGATTAGTTTGGTTTTATGGGGGAGATTTCTTCGACCTCGTCCGGGAAGGGTTTGAAAGGGTAGTTGCACGGGGGCCCCAGTTGTGTTCTCCAAAAATCCCTGGGGCCCCCATGCGTCTTGGAAGGATCAACATCGGAGTTTTAGCCGGTAAAAATCCGGCATAACTCTGCACCCTCCCTCAAGGGTACGAGGTATCTTTTGAAGATTTCCCCCACGTAAAAAAAAAGGTTTCTCGCCGCAGTAGATGTATACGTGGAATTTTAGTCAGAACAACGTGAATCCAGCCCTCGTGGAATGAAGTCCTTTGTTACTGATGAGTACTAAACACTGGACGTATCGTGACATCCAGGAATGTCCAGAGGCACTTTCGTGAACTCTAAAACATTTTCGGAGTGGTAGGTTGTTCAAGCCGTGTTCGTTTTACGCACAAGTTGTGTGAAAAGAATATTACCGAAATGTCGTTGCATGCCCACCACCAGTAACGTCCGCCATGAGTTCTTCGTCACCAGAGGATAGCGTTTATATCAATAAGAGAGTGGTTACTGTAGGAAATGATATGTTTAAACAGGTTAGCGTTAAGAATGATTGAATAAAGTAACAATAACAATAATGACAGCTCAGTAGGTCAGAATAAAAACTATATGAAACGAAAGTTCGCCGATTGAGGTTTGCATGGTAACGCCATGCACGCAGAGCGCGCGCAACCAAACGTGCATCGGTATCGCCATGTACCGGATGGTCATAATTTCAGCATCACATGGTTATGGACAAGAACGGAAGAAACAAAAATAATACTCGTTAATTCGACAATACATTTGGTCGTAAAGGAAAAAACTATACTAAGAAATTTTAATTTAAATATAAGGGTGCCTCACAACACGTGTAATTTCCGGAAAGGAGTGGTAGGAGACGTAATTCTCAATAACATTTCCCTATGCAAAAATAGGATTTGAAGCTTCGTTTTTGAATTATTAAGCAAAAACGGACCAATCAAAGCGCGGAGATTACGTGCGCTGAGAAGCGGGAGCGACAGCTTCGAGTCTACATAGTGGTTGAACGTGAACGTGATCAAGTATCTTTGCCTCGGAACAGTCAAAACTTCTAATAAGAAGTCTCTACATCAAAACTCAGTTAAATTACAATCAAAATAATAAAAATTGTGTTCATTTATTCATTTTTCGTAAATACATGATAAGTAAATTTGAATCAGACTCAGCCATTGTTTAAAAATAATCCTGTACCAGTAAAATTGTGTTCTCGTGACTTTATTGATCCTGATCTTTCACAAAAAGACACACTTCAGAATATCTAATGTCACAGCTTAGTCAATAAACTCATTTTATTTCACAGTCACTTCTAATTGGCATTTTTAACTGTAATGTTTTACTACCGCTGTACACTAATTTTCTAATGTAATAACCATGGACAAAGAACGCGAATAAAAATGCGTGAATGATTATTCATAAATAACTTCAGCTACTTTTTATTTTCTCTTTAATGTTGAATACCCGACGATCTGCTCTAAACTGCCGAACGAAACGCGATGAATATCTTCGACGGTAAAAGACAACTTTTTTCGGGGACAGCGGTTTTCTCGAATGTCTTCGAAGCGACCGTCCAATGACCAAAACGGAGTCATTTAATTGTTTTATGATTCTTTGACTCGACGCGACGGTTCGAACGGCCGAAGATGTCCAGAACTCTTGCTTTCTTTAGGCTCGAAACATTTGGAGTCACAATCGGCAATTTAGGACAGAACGTTCGAAGCAAAACGTTAAAAAGAAAAAATCACAGAAGTTATTTTCGGATAGTCGTTCACGCATCTCTGCTTATTTATCCCTCGTTATTATGTTAGGAAATTAGTGAAAAGTGGCAAAAAATATTACAGTGGAAAGTGATAATAAAAGATAATACTGAAGTGAAGCTGTGTATTATTTATATGAATAGTTACAATCGAAAGAACTATCTAGTTACGAGGATCCATCTCCAATCAAGCAGAATTATTTTTAAACAATTGCTGAGTCTTAATTTAATGGTTTGCAAGTTTTATGTAAATCTGAAGTTACAGACATTTAATTTACTGGACTTCTGTCAATTACACATAACTAATTTTGTTCCTTACTCATGACAAACGAATAAGTGAACATTATTTGTAACTGTGCTGTTCATTATTTAACAGAGATTTGACGTAAGGGCTTCTTATTAAACGTTTACACTGTTCCGGCGCATAGGCACTAGATCATGATCGCACTCACAAGGGACATTACCCAATCGCCAATCGCCGATTTTGATGCGCTTTGAGTATGATATAGAACGCAAAAAAATATTTGACACGTATTTTTTTTTATCGGCCATCGTCCATGCTGAAAGGGTGAAAATGGCCCCCAAAGTTGGGGTTGCAAAACATATTTTCTCGAATATCTCAGGAACTATTAGGTCTAGACAAAAAATTAAAAGTGCAAATTTTTCTGTTTTAGAAGGCCAATAATATGGCCTAAGTGAATTTTTGAAAAATTTATTTGTTTAAAAAATATGTTAAAAATTAACATTATTTTGCAAATTTTTTTAATAAAACTTTGCACTATTTTGATCAAATTTCACATATGTAAACTATAGGTCAAAAGACAAAATACGGATAAATTGGAATTTTTAATTTCGCTTGCGGAAAAAATATTATTGTCGTTGAAGTTATACGTACATTTTATACCTTCCGTTCGGTGCACAACTGATTTCTATACGTAATATTCTGGAAATTGTATTATGTTACATTTTTTACACTAACTTATTTAAAAAAAGAATTTAAAGGTCCAAAGGTGCCTCTATAAAAATATGTCGTTCGAGTTAGATATCGCATTTGATCCGCGTTATGGGCGCGTACTAGTGGCAGTATTCGACGCACGGAAGATCTTAACGCATAAATTGTACTTGTGCGAAGTACAATATCTTCATAACGATGTAGAATACATGCAATTAAAGAAATTACATCTGTTGATCAAGAATTGCTTCACGATTGTAAGTAATATAGTAACACTGAAATTATAGTTTTTTTATAATTTTCAAAATTATGTCTCTTATTTTGAAATGATTTTCTAATGTATTATAAACGGTAGTAAACGTAAAAGATGTAATGTTATGCATTATGAAATCGAAACGGATATCAGTATTTGTCAGTGTATATTTTGTAAAAGTGACATAGTTTTAATTTGGTTGAAACTAAAGTCAACGGGATTATCAAAATGTTCCAATCTGCTGCTGATGCAACCATACTGTAACCATGCGTACTTAAACAGTTTTTTATACCTAGGTGCGGACAATGGATTATGAATTAAAGTTCACATTTTGATAATTATGTCCCATGCCGGTACGTTAATTTGTAAATCTAACGTAGGCAAAAGATTTAATATTTCATGCGCGAAATTTTTCCATGTTCTATAACCACATACGTCAGAAGGTTGTATTAATCCAGTAGCGATTTTTTAATACTTAAAACTGTCAAAGTTTTATTTGGCGATATGATATTTCTTGTCAAAATTTTAAAAAATTTAAAAATTATTAAAAAAGTGATATTTTCAAAATTACCCAACCTAATAATATATATTTTACAATCGTGAAGCAATTCTGAATCAACAGATGTAATTCCTTTAATTGCACGTATTCTACATCATTATGAAGATATTACACTTCGCACAAGTACAATTTATGCGTTAAGATCTTCCGTGCGTCGAATACTGCCACTAGTACGCGCCCATAACGCGGATCAAATGCGATATCTAACTCGAACGACATATTTTTATAGAGGCACCTTTGGACCTTTAAATTCTTTTTTTAAATAAGTTAGTGTAAAAAATGTAACATAATACAATTTCCAGAATATTACGTATAGAAATCAGTTGTGCACCGAACGGAAGGTATAAAATGTACGTATAACTTCAACGACAATAATATTTTTTCCGCAAGCGAAATTAAAAATTCCAATTTATCCGTATTTTGTCTTTTGACCTATAGTTTACATATGTGAAATTTGATCAAAAAGTACAAAGTTGTATTAAAAAAATTTGCAAAATAATGTTAATTTTTAACATATTTTTTAAACAAATAAATTTTTCAAAAATTCACTTAGGCCATATTATTGGCCTTCTAAAACAGAAAAATTTGCACTTTTAACTTTTTGTCTAGACCTAATAGTTCCTGAGATATTCGAGAGAATATGTTTTGCAACCCCAACTTTGGGGGCCATTTTCACCCCTTCAGCATGGACGATGGCCGATAAAAAAAAATACGTGTCAAATATTTTTTTGCGTTCTATATCATACTCAAAGCACATCAAAATCGGCGATTGGCGATTGGGTAATGTCCCTTGTCAGCTGCTATGCTCGAACTTTTTGGTCTCGCTTCTAGGCGCGCGTAATTCTCGCGCCCTGATTGGTCCGTATTTTTGCTTAATAATTTAACACCGAAACTTCAAACCCCATTTTTGCAAAGGGAAACCTTGTTGAGAATCACGTCTTCTACCACCCCTTTCCGGGAGTTACACGAATTGTGAGACACCAATTAAATAAAAGTATAAAAATGTAAAAGAAAACTACTTATCCTACACGCCCAATCATAGTATTGCACATTGGATTCTGCGAGTATACGAGTTTAAATTATAAAAAAGAAATTCGACTACTATGGAGAAATGCAGTGTTAATCATGAATAGAGGTTTCTCGTCAGTGCAGTTCCATGGCCTGGTTTGTGCACGCGACTCCTCGGTTTGAGGCTCGTACGTATCAACGGTACAATCAGTCGTTTGATGATTGTACCAAGTCGGTGTGGCTTGTCTTTGCGCATCGTTTCTCAACTAACAAGTGACTCTCGCATCTGTAAATTAACACTAATGCTACCGAACGTAGAGTATTTGATTCGTGCCCTTGCATCGATTTATACAGAATTGATATAAGGTGAGAATTGACACAGAGTAAGGATTGATGCGCACACAAACTGACAAGCAGGAATAATCTTTCTTTGCGGAGCACATACGCCGGCTCGTGGATACACAGTATGTATCTATATGACTAGTATGGTTACAATTTAGTTAAACTATATGAAATAAGCTACTAATTTATTTGAACTATATGAAATAAGCTATAATTATGGCAGCAGAACCTTCGCTGATTAATAATGAGCTTGTAAAAGGAATAAAATATGCACGGTATGAAACAAATATGTTTAAACATTTACATGATATATTAAAATGATAACGTTTTAACTAAACGACGGTTATTGATTTTTTTATAGCCGATACGAATCCGCCTTTTTGTAATATTTACAAAATCGAATTTAATAAAAAATTGCAGTTTTGCAAATCTACAAATGATTGAATCTGTCATTGTTGCACCTATTCAGTCTGTTTTGACACTAAACTACTCCGTGAATTTTTTTTTATTAAAATTATACGAATTATAATTACATGGTAATTAATTAAATATATTTAAAGAATAATTGATGTGGAAGATACATAACAGTTACAGTAATCTTTGGAAATACTTTTTAATTGATTTTGAAAATCTGAAAGTCGGAATAAAAATCAAACTATAGTACACTGAAGTAGTAAAAATATTTATCTAATTGCTTTGTGTTTTGTACATATTGTAGACTAAACTTATCCTACTTCTGAATTCTGTAGACTAAACTCGGGGTAAAGATGGGAGGTGAAATAAATTCAAGGTCGAACAACTATTTAAATAAAAATTAACAAAAATATCGAGTGTGAGTTTATTCTCCAACGAGTATAACAGGACGGATTGCCACGCATCTTGCCGTACAAAATATATATCTTCCCAGGACCCTAGGAAGGGGAAAATACACAAGGAGTGGAAAAGGGGATGACGTTTTCCAAATCGGGAATTCCCGTTTTCCCCTGCTAGCGGTCTCCGGCCCAAACTGTTGACCGGTGACCCATCCGGCACTCGACTTATAAGTTACAGTAACAGTAGTAAACCCAGAGATCGCCTCGACTTTTCAAATTACATGGAACTGAAAAAAGTAACTACGTCAACCTCGGGCTCAAAATGCATTACAGCTGGGTAAAAGCGGATAAATAATGGTTCCTTGGTCTTTTATTGCTGCTATGGTAAACCTTCAATATCCTAAAACGCTCAAAAATCTATAGTTATGTTTACAATATGTACCTGTCAAACGTGAAGCGTGTCGACTTTGTTGAGTACTTATTAGAAACTAAATTACAATTTACTAATTCTAAATTTATTAATCTCGATAGGTCTACAGCACATCCTTATTCATATTGAGGTTACTTATACCACCAACATTATATAATTTTTGCTTTTTCACAGTATTATCAATATTACTAAACTTTGCTGCAGCTATTTGTAATCTATTCGGCTAGAAATAATTTCAACCTAAAGTGAAATAAACATCTTTCTAATACTGTTAATCACCAAAAGTTTATCGTCCAAATATTAAGTAAAAATTATTTAGACTGCAGATTTCTTATAGATAAAAGTATCATATTCAGTTTTGACCATTCTTATCATTATTTTCATTTTTGTTCTACAAACGAATTTGCCCTATTTTTTAAATAAACAACTGAAATGTTAGTAAAAAAACAACGACCATCGACATTGAGAACTACTGTCGTCACCATGATGTCGCGTGTTTTGTTTTCAATACAGATACATATACAACAGGATTGGGATGGTAGTTTCCAACGTCAGTCGTCGTCCTGTTTGTTGCGTTCGTTTCGTGATTCTATTGTGCGTTATGTAAAATTGTGGAAGTATTAGATTGCAAACAAAATATGAATTTGTAGATATTGTTACGCTTTCTTTAATACTAATGTTTGCCACTTCGTACGATATGGTTAAATCTTTGTTTAGATTCTTTGTTTCTGAAACAAATTGAAAAATATCAACAGCGTTCGTATGTTTTGTACGACCTTGCACTTGAAATCTTACGAAAACATTTTTGAATGTTTATTATGTGGCGGTGACTTACATCATTTTATTCGGCAAAATTAATAGGAATTAAGTAACTGCATATCAAAAAGGACTGTGTAGTTGTAGAGGCGAATACAATATTAAAACTTTAAATTGTACAAATTTTGGAAAGGTTCGATTTTCTCGAAAATTATAAGTACACACTACAACAAAATGGCTTACAGATTCGTCTTAAACGTACAAAAATTTCTAACAGTCACTCACTCACAATCAGAATTATAAAATCGAAATCGGACAGTTTGTAGGTGTACGGTTTTAAGTAATAGCAATGTTTCATACAAATTATTATTTACCAATTTTTTCTTACAAATCTAAGAAAATTTCAGTTTATTTCCTACATAGAAGCAAGAAAAAATACACGTAGTATATGTATATTATAATAATGTGAATTACGAAGCTGCCCAGTCGATTTAAGTTTAGTTTTTAACCGAATATAACATTTACATGAAATGTACAGTTTTAATTAATAGTCACAGTATGTCGTAGTTATGTACTTTTGGAATGTGTGTTCGTCGCATATTGTGCATTTGAATTGACCCACTTCAATATTTTCGAAAATGAAAGTGATACGAAAAAAAAAATTACAGGTAGAAGTAATATGATTGTAGAAAGTAAATCGCCTGGTGAAAGTAACTTTATTTTATATAGACGCACAGAGAAGATACAAATGTTGAGTGGTTTATAATGAAAAATCATGAGATATCTAAAAGTCAGAAAATATCATTTTTATAATGGGTAACGACATATGGATCTCGACATATTGCACAATGAACTACGCACAAAATTGAAAACAACGACTGGAATCATAGTTTATGAAGAAATGAAAGAAAAAAATAAAAGAACATCAAAATGAAATTCAGGTGACAATAGGTGCAATTTACTAATGATATTAACTTGATACTCACATGGTCGACTTTTTATATGTGAAATTATAATTTTGATATTTCGATTGTAATTTTGAGCTCAAACACGTATGATCCTATATTTATACAATATTCATTCCTTAAATTTAATTACTATCAATTATTTTTTCCAGCAATCAATGTTATCCATATGAACAATGTAAAACTATTTTTCCGCCATTGGAATGTGCTATATTGTACTAGGTATAAATTGCCAAAAAGTAAAAGTAAATTATAGTGTAAAAAATAAATTGTTTTAGTTAAAATAAGCATAAGTCAGACTTAAAATGGTTTAGGTTGAAAATCGACGTAAAAATTGAATTTGTGTCCACAAAATGGTCAGGTGATTTCCGCTGTTGAGTACCTCTGCTGCATTGCATGTTTTGACTATTTCTTTTCTGTATTGAAAATAAAACGATGCATGTCACTTCTCTTGATGCTCTTTATAGGAAAAGTGTCTGCACAATCGCGTGCTATGACTAGAAATAAATTGAAAAATACCTACACATTGGAGCCTTCTTGAATGTTGTTTTTCCTTGAACAGTTGTTTAAACATATATACTTAAATATAAATAAATATATTAACAGCTTGCACCATTTTATTCGGAAAAATTTTTGTAGCGAGCAGCTACAAAATTAATTTTTCCTCGCTACGAAGTCGATGTTTTCGGGCTTGCAAAATGTTCAGGTACCGAAGACAATAAAACTTTCACTGACCATATGAAGTCCCTTGGCCGTTTCTTTTCGAGATTTCTCCTCCTGAGTTTTCCTCCGTGCTTGCCGGGGTAGGCTCAAGAGGCAACGAAAAACACCATTCGAAAAAGCGAACTCGACCCGTGCGGACATTCTCGAATTTTCTATCACGACGTGCATTTCGTCTAAGCGAATAAAGTTGTTGTTACTGTTAAATGATCAATAATTTATTCACCCTTCACCTCAAATTGTTGATCCCGCCGTGATCGGGGAAAAGAGGTGAACATGAATGTAAAAAACTATTATATTTCTTTTTTTTACGGAAAATGTCGAGCCCGATAAGTGAAACTTGCCGACCCGGTTTGTCCAGCAACACAAGTGATAGTGAAAGTGTCGGACTGGTAAGTCAGCAAAATTTAAGTATTCCGCAATTTTGGCCGCACAAAATTGCGTTGTGGTTTCGACTATTGGAGGCACAGTTCACGTCCGCGCGAATCTCCAAAGACGAAACGAAGTTCAATATTACAATCGCGAATCTCGGTGAGCAGTGTGTGGAACACATCGATGAGATTGTGCTGGACCTGCCTGCGACGGGAATGTATGAGTTTTTAAAACAAGAGTTAATGCGACGCTTATCTGAATCAGACAGTTCGCGAGTGCGAAAACTCCTTGAAAGTGAGGAGATTGGGAACCCCTCGCAGTTTTTCCACGACTTAAGGAAACTCGCGACGCCATCGATCCCCGACGATTTTTTATTAACCCTGTGGAAGAGTCGGCTTCCAACCAACATGCAAAGGGTTCTAGCTGCAACAACGAACAAGACAATTACTGTGCTAACTGAAATGACTGACCGGATTCACGAAATTCGACCGGAGCGGGGACGCATTGCCCAAACGTTCAGGAAGGATGAAATAAGTGCATTACAAGGGCAGATCAAGCAATTGAAGTTACACATCAACGCACTGACGAGGAACAGGGACCGATCACTCTCGCGAAACAAGAAACGCCACCGATCCCGTAGCCGTGAGTCCTTCACGGAACGAGGAAATGGAAATCCAGACTGGTGCTGGTGTCATAATGAATATCGGAACCGGGCGAAGAAGTGCAGATCGCCGTGCACCTGAAGTGCGGGAAACGAAGGGAACCGTCCGTGAACACGGCACTCGCTGATGGTTCAACCTCCCGCCGTATTTTCGTGCAAGACCGATGCACGAAGATTTCATTCTTACAAGGGACATTACCCAATCGCCAATCGCCGATTTTGATGCGCTTTGAGTATGATATAGAACGCAAAAAAATATTTGACACGTATTTTTTTTTATCGGCCATCGTCCATGCTGAAGGGGTGAAAATGGCCCCCAAAGTTGGGGTTGCAAAACATATTCTCTCGAATATCTCAGGAACTATTAGGTCTAGACAAAAAGTTAAAAGTGCAAATTTTTCTGTTTTAGAAGGCCAATAATATGGCCTAAGTGAATTTTTGAAAAATTTATTTGTTTAAAAAATATGTTAAAAATTAACATTATTTTGCAAATTTTTTTAATACAACTTTGTACTTTTTGATCAAATTTCACATATGTAAACTATAGGTCAAAAGACAAAATACGGATAAATTGGAATTTTTAATTTCGCTTGCGGAAAAAATATTATTGTCGTTGAAGTTATACGTACATTTTATACCTTCCGTTCGGTGCACAACTGATTTCTATACGTAATATTCTGGAAATTGTATTATGTTACATTTTTTACACTAACTTATTTAAAAAAAGAATTTAAAGGTCCAAAGGTGCCTCTATAAAAATATGTCGTTCGAGTTAGATATCGCATTTGATCCGCGTTATGGGCGCGTACTAGTGGCAGTATTCGACGCACGGAAGATCTTAACGCATAAATTGTACTTGTGCGAAGTGTAATATCTTCATAATGATGTAGAATACGTGCAATTAAAGGAATTACATCTGTTGATTCAGAATTGCTTCACGATTGTAAAATATATATTATTAGGTTGGGTAATTTTGAAAATATCACTTTTTTAATAATTTTTAAATTTTTTAAAATTTTGACAAGAAATATCATATCGCCAAATAAAACTTTGACAGTTTTAAGTATTAAAAAATCGCTACTGGATTAATACAACCTTCTGACGTATGTGGTTATAGAACATGGAAAAATTTCGCGCATGAAATATTAAATCTTTTGCCTACGTTAGATTTACAAATTAACGTACCGGCATGGGACATAATTATCAAAATGTGAACTTTAATTCATAATCCATTGTCCGCACCTAGGTATAAAAAACTGTTTAAGTACGCATGGTTACAGTATGGTTGCATCAGCAGCAGATTGGAACATTTTGATAATCCCGTTGACTTTAGTTTCAACCAAATTAAAACTATGTCACTTTTACAAAATATACACTGACAAATACTGATATCCGTTTCGATTTCATAATGCATAACATTACATCTTTTACGTTTACTACCGTTTATAATACATTAGAAAATCATTTCAAAATAAGAGACATAATTTTGAAAATTATAAAAAAACTATAATTTCAGTGTTACTATATTACTTACAATCGTGAAGCAATTCTTGATCAACAGATGTAATTTCTTTAATTGCATGTATTCTACATCGTTATGAAGATATTGTACTTCGCACAAGTACAATTTATGCGTTAAGATCTTCCGTGCGTCGAATACTGCCACTAGTACGCGCCCATAACGCGGATCAAATGCGATATCTAACTCGAACGACATATTTTTATAGAGGCACCTTTGGACCTTTAAATTCTTTTTTTAAATAAGTTAGTGTAAAAAATGTAACATAATACAATTTCCAGAATATTACGTATAGAAATCAGTTGTGCACCGAACGGAAGGTATAAAATGTACGTATAACTTCAACGACAATAATATTTTTTCCGCAAGCGAAATTAAAAATTCCAATTTATCCGTATTTTGTCTTTTGACCTATAGTTTACATATGTGAAATTTGATCAAAATAGTGCAAAGTTTTATTAAAAAAATTTGCAAAATAATGTTAATTTTTAACATATTTTTTAAACAAATAAATTTTTCAAAAATTCACTTAGGCCATATTATTGGCCTTCTAAAACAGAAAAATTTGCACTTTTAATTTTTTGTCTAGACCTAATAGTTCCTGAGATATTCGAGAAAATATGTTTTGCAACCCCAACTTTGGGGGCCATTTTCACCCTTTCAGCATGGACGATGGCCGATAAAAAAAAATACGTGTCAAATATTTTTTTGCGTTCTATATCATACTCAAAGCGCATCAAAATCGGCGATTGGCGATTGGGTAATGTCCCTTGTTAGTAGATACCCACGTGAGCGTCTACGTGGACCTGCGAAGAAGTGTACTTATGAACTTTACACCGCAAATGGTACGTGCATCGCCACATACGGTACAATCGTGGATTTGAACCTGTCCCTCTGTCGTAGCTTTAAGTGACGTTTTATAGTGGCTGTTAAGGCGGTTTCGAATTTGTTAAGGAATGACAAGCCTTCAAAGTTTGCAATTTTTGCCTATTTTGGGGAAGATAGGCATCACGTACGAATTTTTTTTGAGAAACTACTCACTCATTGAGAAACAATTATTTTTAAATATTTTTTTTTTAATTCCGTCAATTTGTTACAAAATGTGGCAAAATTTAAACAAATTTTTTTTCTGCGTTTTTTTCAATAAGGGGCGCGAAAAGTGTAAATTTAAAAAAGATATGGTCATTTTTTTTAAAAGCTTCTACTTTAAAAGGAGCTGTTCAGAATGATGGAGCCTCGAAAACTGACGCCACTACATACTGGAAAAGATGCGGGGTACCTCCGTTTTAGGTAGGCGAGTCGCGCTCTCAGCTATTATGATTGGTTATTTTATACCACTGCTCCCAAAGCAATTCGAGAAGCCCTCGTATACGACTCTATGACTCTGTTTATATCCTGAAAAATATATTAATAGCCACTATTGATCCAAAAAAGCAATCATTTACAGAAATAAATTCTTTTTCATTGATTTTATACAATCAGCATGTACATTTAAACACGAAATATTTATTTGATACTTTCAAGGTTTTGCAATATTAGCACATACATATATAAGTTTACAGTACATTGTACATAAATAATATATTGAACACTACATACAAATAACAGATGTATCTGTTTATTCAACTGAAAACTTTAATGCATAATGGAATTTGCTAATTTTTAACTTTAAACAATAGTTACAAGTATATGCATGGAAAAAATGGACTATAAACAAAATAAAATTAAGTTTGAGATATGTGCGTGTGATATTACAGAAACAACTCGTATGATTAACTGAAATAAACATAAGCAAAGTATACAGTATGTTTCAGTAATGTTTATTCATTTTCTTACATTATCGGAATGTTATATTAATGTAGTTCGAGTGAAGCTTGTGACGGATCGGTGGGAGGGACGAAAGGAAAAGTCCCCGAGGTGGAGGGCGGCCAGGGAAAGCGGTCCTCCACGTCCCGATACGCACACCCACGGACGATTTCTTAACCCCTTAACCTACAATGACGGGCATAGCCCGCGTACGATGGTTGGGCCAGAAGTAAATATTACGGGCATAGCCCGTATAAAATGAACGAGTCAAACATAAACATTACGTTTCCGGCCCAAAATTCTCGAGCGTAAATCGTAGGTTAAGGGGTTAAAGGGGCGCCAGTGCAATGCACGCGTCCGGGGGAATCGCCCTTCCGGCAGCTCTTCCGGGAGCGGTACTCACGGGGGGACAGAAAAGAAGTAGAGAATCCGCGAGTAGCTACGATAAATTTGGCTTTATTGTGGGCCGAAGCTAGCCCTTCGAGAACAACGAGAATGAGCCCTTCGTGGTACAATGTTCGGAAAAGGAACAGGGTCGCGTTCGCTAATTGCGGTGAGGATATCGCGACACGGGGGCTCACGGTACACGCAAGTGATACAAAATCGGGAGAAAAAAAAAAAAAGAAAAGAAAAGTGTGGTACGCCTTGGGGAGCACGCCCTCTTGGGGGTCGTGGACAACAAAGGGAACGCTGGACCTAAAAGCAAAATACAAGAAAAAGGGAAAATGGTGACCCGAACTGGGGTCAGCGGCCCAGAATCGCGGAACCGGAAAACTCAACTCGATACAAAGATATTCCGCAAATACGGTCCCTAGGGTCCTCGTCGCCGGGGCTGGTGGTCCTATCGCCAGGAACCACCCACACGCACACACGCTCGCACACACGCTCCTGGATCTCACAATTAAGAGAAAAGCAAAGATCCTACCTTTTTTTAGCCTGTCCTGGGCGGCGTACGTGGCTGTCCGCGGACCCACACTCTCTCTCACACACAATACAAAAAAAAACTCAAAACAAAAGAAATATATATATCCGGAAGACGGAGGGTATCCCGCTCGCGCCACGGCTCGCTGGCTTCTCCCTCCGTATCCGCGGCTCGGGTCCTCGGTGCGCGGAGTTCCCCCTCCCCGAGGATTTCGGCGCCAGGGATGGGCCACGTGGTGTTTCGGCCAGGTCCTGGGGCCCCTTCGGGTGGCAGCTGGGGTGGCTCGTCCCCAGGCCTGGCGTCCCTCGGTGGTGGCTGCCGGTCGCCCCCGCGGAGGTGGACGGGTGGCTCGGCGACCGGTCAGCAGGCGGCAGTGATCTTCGGGCCCCGTCCCGCGCCTCCATCTCTCAGGTTGGGGTTTTCCCCGCGCCCGGGGCCGCGGATGTCTCATCGCTGGGCCGCTGGTCTTCGTGCCGGTGCCGGGGGAAAAGGGGCGCGCGAATAATAAAAAAAACGAGCACTACAAAAAACACGCACTCCTTGCATACGCCCCGCCGCGAGGGTTGGCAGGGCGGAGGAGAGAGGCCGGCGGGCCTAGTGGCCACTCGTAACGAGGCATAAAAATATGCCTCGTTACAAGCTATTTATGTAATGCGAATCGGAAATAACATATGAGGTCATATAAAACATTCGTTGGTATCTTATTTAAGGATCGGAAAAAAATAACACATTTTAATTCATTCTATTTAAAACATGAATTGTGGAAATTTTTTAAAAAACATTTTCACTTTATAAGTTCCAATGATAACAGATATGAAAATTTCTTCAATATAAAATTTGTAGTTTAAAAACATCTATACAACAGGGACAGATATTTTGTTTACTGATGTCAGAAAAGTCCTCAATGATTGTAGCAAATACTACAATTATTCGATAAATAGCACTATAGCAATATCACTTAATTATTATAATTATACTACAGTTTAACAGTAAAGTAACACTTTCAAATCGTTGAAATTTTGAAGAAAATGTTATCTGAATGTTATATATTTTTGTGTATATTTTTTATGAAGCTGTTAATTCCTGATGCTTATACCTGTTATATCTGACCTCCATATGCATACCCGATTTTCATATCTGTTATGAAATAAACATTTAAATTATATAATACTTCTTTTTTAAATAGAACTGACACAACATAGTTTTGTGCTTAATATCTTTTAGTATTCATATTTGAAATATTTAAATTATAAATATGAAATAGTTAAAACGTTTTTTAAAGAAATTCTTAAGTATAACATTTCTTTCCATAAAGATTAAAAAGGAACAAATATTATCTTGAACAAAAGATATAAGTCCGATCAGAATATTTAAAAATTAAATCATAACTGTTTATTTTAATTCGTCATCTAGTTTGATGCATGTTGAATATTTAATGTGCTTTCACTGTATCAAATATGTGAAAAGCGTGATCAACGAAACGGATTGAATTAATTGCATCTAATTATAGTTCACAATTATAATTATTCAAATTTCATCATACAATTTATGCCACACGTGATAAATGTGTATTATTATTTATTAATTATTCTGATCAATTATTTAATGCAATTTTTAAAACTGGTACGGCGGCCATCTTAAAATCGTAAAGCCATCAGGTCTATCTTTTATCCTTGGAATATTCTTGAATAAACAAGCTGCCTTTTGCAGCCATTTATCACGTGCAATTTGTATTTGCAAATTTTTCTGTTTAGCATGTTTTTTCGAGACCTAGCAAACTTTATGGCTTTAATACTGTCGAACCGTTAGGTGACAAGCGACGGCGTAGTTTTTACCTCGGGTCAAACTTAACCTAACAAGGGAACATATCCAACCCAGACACGCCGATTTTGATGAAACTTATGTGAGATACAGTTCTCAAAAAAATATTTGACACGTATTTTTTTTTATCGGCAATCGTGCATATTGAAGGTGTGAAAATAACCCCCAAAGTTAACGGCTGAAATCATATTTCTGGGAATATCTCCGGAATTAAAGGAGATAATTGGATGCTTTCTTTCGTAAAATGTTGGTCTTTAAATAGCGGCGCGCGGCAAGAAACATAGGCTTTTATGGCCAATAGTGCTGTTATACTTTTACAGGCGTAAAGTCTTCGAACTAAATAAAATGTTTAGAACTTTTGGAAACATTGGGATTTTTTAAGAAATTAAGAAAATAGAAATAAATTAAATTATTTTTTAACAATATTAGCCATAAAAGCCTATGTTCCTTGCGGCGGTGATTATAACCGCGTCACGCTCATACCTGCGACGCTTACAATAATTATTGGGAGATCAATTAATTGCATATGAATTGGTATAAAATGTCTAAAATATTGTAAAAGATGGTAAAAATAATGATATTTTTAATAAAAATGCTGACTGCTCCTCTTCACAGGAAGTGATTTTAAATTATATATCTAATAAACATTGCTATAAACAACAAATTCCAAAAACACGTATCGTCTATTTTTGTCCATAGTTTACACACACAAAGTTGCAAGAAATCAGATCAACATTTAGTACAAAAATTTAAACAAAAATGATAAATTTTCAAAATATTATTTAAACAAATAAAGTTTAGTGAAATTTTTTTACGCTCAAAAATTCCCTATTTAGAGACGAACAATTTACAAAAAAAAAGAATCCAATTATCTTCTTTAATTCTGGAGATATTCCCAAAAATATGATTTCAACCCCCAACTTCGAGGGCTATTTTCACCCCTTCAATGTGAACGATAGCCGATAAAAAAAAATACGTGTCAAATATTTTCTTGAGAACTATCTTTTATACAAGTTTCATTAAAATCGGTGTGTCGCGGTTCGATATGTTTCCTTGTCAGTTAAATAACGAACAAAATAATTAAAAGCAGTGTTCATTTATTCATTCTTCGTGAATACATAACAAGCAAATTTGAATCAGACTCACCTGTTGTTTAAAAATAATCCTATTCGAGTAAAATTGTGTTCTCGTGACTTCATCGATCCTGATCTGTCATAAAAAGACACACTGCACAATATCTGATGTCACATGTTTACTTGGTCAGTAAACTCATTTCACTTCACTATTACTTTTTGTTGCTTGAACAACGCGGATTCGGGCACCTAACGGTAATCCTAACCCAGTCACAATTTAATGAGCTCTGACATGGACATCACCAAGGTGTTACACGCCGATTTTAATGAAATTGACATATGTGGTAGCTTTCGAAAAATCATTTGACACGTATTTTTTTATATCTGCGAACATCCATGTTGAGGGGGTGAAAATAGCCCTCAAAGTTCGGGGTTGAAAACACATTTTCTTTAATATCTCGGAAACTAGAGGGTGTAGGAAGGTGAATTTTTTTTTTAATTGTGTAGTTTTTAGTCAGGAATTTAATTAGTGACAAAAATTTCAGGAGAAATTATTTATTTAAATAATATATTAAAAAATTGGACTTTTTTTTTCAATTTTTTACCCTAAATGCAGTTCGATTTTCTTGCAGCTTTGTATACTAAAACTATTGATCAAAATAGGGGACAGGTGTTTTTGGAATTTTTTGTTTATTGTAATTTAGCAATAATTACTACATATACAATTTTCTCTTACCTTTTACGAAGAAATGAATTGAGATTTGTTTTCGAAGAGGGTGAGCCCTTTTTATACGAAAATTTGTTACGTCTTTAACAATTGAACAATATCAGATGTTTATTGTTCCATCGGTAGCCACGGAAGGTCCAGCGGACAGGTATAAATCCGCCGCGGTACCAGTCGTCGCTATACGGAACATAGATTTCTATCGCCAATTAAACTTTTAGCCGAAGGTATAATGATTCCTTCATTGAATTTCATTATTGTGCACACTATACAGGGTGTCCCGCAATTAGTGTAGGACCCGAAAAGGGGTGGTAGGTGGGGCGATTCTGAACAACTTTTTCCTTTGCCAAAATATTGGTTGAGGCTCCATTTTCGAGTTATTAGCAAAAAACACAGACCAATGAGAGCGCGCATAGACCGGGTGCGCGAAAGCGTGAGCAAAAGCTTCGAGTGTGACGGCCGATCGTCGTCGTGAACAAATGTATCGATACCGCGTCGGTATAATGTCGGTATAACGTCGGTATAACGTCAGTATAATAGAAAGCTGTTAGATGAAAGTTACATCGAATAATGAATAAAAAATCTGGATTATTCTTGAATTACCATTCATTCTTGAATAAGAAATAACGAAATCAGAATAAATCGAATTTATTGGATACGTTTATTCGTTATGGCAAAGAAGTAACGGATAAAATGTGGAAAATTATTTTCGTTCGATATTGTGATGATGAAAAAGAACAAATTCTCATTTTTAAAAAATTAAATAACTTTTCTATTCAACAAATAAAAATTTGAATTGAATAATTAATAAATTTAAATGTAACTCACCCATTGAACCGCAAATAATCACGATGAAAATGCATCTTTGTCACTGGGTCGATCCACCGATCCTTACTGTTCTCATAAATAATAGAAACTCAGAAAAAACTCTCAAGAAACTTCACTGTCACCTATCACTGTCATCTCTCATTATTAGTTTTCATTATCACTTTTTTCTGTCATTTTTCACTAATTTTCACTGTGAGTTCAACACATAAATACGACGAATGAAAACACATAAACGAATATTCAGAAATAATTTAAACTATATTATCTTGAAAGCAAGAAAACAGAATTTTTGATTAAAAACAACGATACATTTGATTTCAACACGTATCTTTCGACAATAAACGATGACTGTCGATCGACGCCGCAGTCGTTCAACAGATCATCGTTGCATGGCAACCGTTCGCGACGTATGCCTCGCGATCGAGAACGAAACCGCGATCCGTGGCCAGTCTAACAATGTCTTCTAATAAAATGCAATATAATATCGATTCCTCAATTCGGATACTTTATAATGAGAATATAGCGTATCGTTAAACACACATATCTATGAATAATCGTTCACGCGTTTTCATTCGGTCCGTTTACCGGTCGTGCTTATGTTGTGCAATTATTAGAAAGAGACAGTGAAATAAATTGAGAGTTCATTGACCCTGCCAGGATATCAGCTGTTGATGCTCTGATCGGTGGATCTACCCGGTGACATAAATATTTTTTATTGAAGCTAGTTTTTTCATGAATCAATGGGTAAGTTTTATTTAAGTTGTTTCCGTATTTTTAAAATTATACGTACGCAGCAATTGATTTATTTCACTTCAATGAGGTACTGCATTAGATATTTTATTCCAATTTTATCCCATTTCGTAGGGAAGGTACTCATTCGTTTTGAAACGTGAATTCATTCATTTGCTTCATTAGAATAATCGACAGAATGAATTTTCGTGAATTTATTCTTTTTCCTTTTTGAAGGCTTAAAATAAATACAAGATACTTGGTCTGGGTAAACAACAACTAATTGGTTTATCTCCCATTCACGAATTACGAAGAACTTAATATTATTCTTAACTTCTTAATTCATTATTCGATTTACCTTTCACCTAATAGCTTCCTGTTATACCGACGATATACCGACGTTATACCGACGGTATCTATACGTTTGTTCACGACGACGCGACGATCGGCCGTCATATTCGAAGCTGTCGCTCACGCTTTCGCGCGCCTGGTCTATGCACGCTCTTATTGGTCAGTGTTTTTTGCTAATAACTCGAAAATGGAGCCTCAACCAATATTTTGGCAAAGGAAAAAGTTGTTCAGAATCGCCCCACCCACCACCCCTTTTCGGGTCCTACACTAATTGCGGGACACCCTGTATAGTATAATCTTCAGAAGCAAGCTTTCAACTTTAACTTTATCAATTTTTATTACATTGTCTTTTGTGAATAAATTTGTATCCAAATTCAATAAAACGAAAGGGCTAGAAATTTTTCGAACAAAATTTTTCAACTTCGAAACCTATCGACGTCAAATGGTTTAACAAATGATGTTGTATTTTTTGGTATTTTTAACATTTCCTGTTTCTTACACTGTTTGTGACCTAGGATCGACATAACTTGTTCTCGCTATATCTTTTCCATGAATCAAGAAGCAAAACAGTATTTTCTTATTAACACGGAGCAAAAATATATTGGCCGGTTTTTAAGTAGAAGCTTGTTCTATTTCCTCTTAATTCGCAAAAATTTGTAAGATTTAGACATACGTCAAGTCATTAAATATAACCTTTTATTGTATTTTTATATCTGTATACATTCTTTATACATATCGATTGCATCTGTTATGCTTTGTGCCAGTTTAACTTTGTTTCGATTTATGTGTGCTTCCTGCTTATTATAGTTAAATATTTTCATTAAAATATTTATAACATTAATGGCATTAACATTCATACTTGTAAAAAATAAATTTTACAAATGTTCGAAAAGGGAAACAATAATACAATTAGCATATACTTATTTATACCCAGTTTCCTGCAACAGTATATTTCAGAATAATTTACTTACTCTTTTGCGGAATACGAAGACCAATGCAAATTTCTGAAATTCCCTACTTCCACTTTAGTAACATATAAAAAACCAAGAAACAACAGTAGCGCACTGCGCACTGCTCTTTTCAGAGATACCAAATCATTTAAACGAAGAACATTTCCGTTCAAATTATTAAAAGTCAAATAAATAAACTTATACGTTCGGTTAAAAGATTATGCCACATAGTGCGCACAATAATGAAATTTGGTGAAGAAATTCATTATTAGAAGTCAAAGAAATAAACTTATACGTTCGGCTAAAAGTTTAATTGGCGATAGAAACCTATGTTCCGTATAGCGACGACTGGTACTGCGGCGGATTTATACCTGTCCGCTGGACCTTCCGTGGCTACCGATGGAACAATAAACATCTGATATTGTTCAATTGTTAAAAACGTGACAAATTATCGTATAAAAAGGGCTTACCCTTTTCGAAAACAAATCTCAATTCATTTCTTCGTAAAAGGTAAGAGAAAATTGTATATGTAATAATTATTACTAAATTGCAATAAACAAAAAATTCCAAAAACACGTGTCCCCTATTTTGATCAATATTTTTAGTATACAAAGCTGCAAGAAAATCGAACTGCATTTAGGGTGAAAAATTGAAAAAAAAAGTCCAATTTTTTAATATATTATTTAAATAAATAATTTCTCCCGAAATTTTTGTCACTAATTAAATTCCTGACTAAAAACTACACAATTTAAAAAAAAATTCACCTTCCTACACCCTCTAGTTTCCGAGATATTAAAGAAAATGTGTTTTCAACCCCGAACTTTGAGGGCTATTTTCACCCCCTCAACATGGATGTTCGCAGATATAAAAACATACGTGTCAAATGATTTTTCGAAAGCTACCACATATGTCAATTTCATTAAAATCGGCGTGTAACACCTTGGTGATGTCCCTTGTGAGTCTAGTTACAGTAATAGTTCGTGTGTGAATATATTTGAATCGCGTTATTAATACTGATACGTTTCGAGCGATTGTTACAAGTGATCGTGATATTAACATTTCACTCTACATATACTACATGCAGTATAAATGGTATATGTATGTAACATACGTTCTGTAAAAATAAATTTCTACAATTTCGATAAAATATAGTAATTTTTAACGATTTGAAGAGATCACTTCTGTGATGACATGGACAAAAAAGGAAAGAAATTACGTCGAAACAGAAAAACGTTATTGCCATACGAGCTTTTATAGCCGAAACACTGTATTTTGAATCTGCATGTTATCGGTACTGTAAATCTTGCAACGCATCACTGCACGCATGTTACGTGTTACTGTTCCATTTCATACTTGTTTTTCCTGAAGCCAGTGATCAAAATATTTTGAAGAGCATTATGCTGCTAAGGTATTCCTTTACTTTCGTACTAAAAGTAGAAATATACATTAACTTACTTGTAATCGATATTTATATACCAATTAATTATTATCTTCGTTGGTGTTAGCTACATTGTAATTGCTTTTCTAAATTTATAGTTTCTAAGTGTGCCTTTATTAAGCATCTAAGCTTTAAAAAGATTGTTTAATTTCGAAACTACAATTTTTTTGTGGAGATATGAATTAAAGACCATGTATTCTTGGTTTCAAAAAGATTTATTAATGCGTTTATACTACGCAAGTATTGACAAATGGATAGAAAATTGGTACTAATAACTTTATTATAATTGAAACTTGGAAATGAACTTAGGTATATATCCTTAGCGCATTTAAAGACATCATTTGGTGCATATTTTATTTTCATATTAAAAAATTTTCCCATGTTTTCGTACTATTTTTCAAACTTTGCAACAGAAAAAAACAGTGGTTTTAATTTCATCAACAAACAGTATTTATAGGACATTTAATTTTAAACAACTTTTGTAGCAGTTCTTTTTTAATAGGATCAATAACCAAAGAGTTATTAAGAGAAAACTGAATACCATCTCCGCTTTTGATTTTGCAGTAAAAATAGAATTGCTCAACCAGATGCATTTTCGATAATTTAGAGTCGTACTCAGATGTTTACTTATATTAGCAGCAATTTTACTCTTTTAAGGAACCATCATCAGAAGTTAGCTTTCTGCTTTATAACGAATTCAAAAAATAAGGCCAATCTTAAATGTTCATAATTTCTACAAAAGTGGTCGTCTCGATACCGTCAAAAAGTCATTTGAAAGTATGGAACCTTTTCTTTCTTATGCTTTTCAAGATTTCCATCGCATTGTTCCTCCGCGTAGTTAAAGCGTTATAAAGAGTACTTTGATAATCGTAAAAAAATTTATTTCCTTTTTTAATGTCGCATTGTACGGGGAGTATTTTTTAGGCAGGTCACAGTTATACGAACTTCAAAATCCTTAAATTTCAAAATTCACAATTTTTACTGTACCAAATTTCAAACTTTCAAGATTCCAAATTCTAAATTCTAAATCTCCTAATTTATACATTATCATATTTCCAAATTTTAAACGTTTAATTATTCAAACTCTTAATACCTCAAATTTTCATGTCCCTAATTTCGTAATTTTTAAATTTCTGAATCTCTCAGTTCGCATTTCCAATTTCTATAGTTCCAAAATTCTATGTCAATGTACATTTTCAATTGTGAGATCGCAATTTCCAACCATTTGCAGAGGCATTTCGAATTCTTATTACATTTGATAAATTTGAATCGAAAAAAAAAAAGAAGTTGTAGATTAATTTAAAAAGTACTTATGCTGAACTTTATCTCATATTTATTAAATAACATAAACGTATTCTGCATCAATCGCTTAAAATATATAACAGTTTTCACTACTTTAATTTTACACATATAGTGACGCACAGAAAATGTTGAAAAATACTGTTTTGCACATCAAGAGGTGTGCAGGAACAGCAAAATATTTTTGCTGTGATCCGCAAAGAAAAGAGTTATACACAAAGAAGAATAATATATATTTATTGTATTTACTACATAATATTATGTAGTGGTTCTATTTGTTTGACAAAGTCTTGTAGTTTATACTTGTTTTATTGAAAAGCAGGAATCTTAAATTCGATAAAGAATTTAATTAACATTGTCTATGTACATCCAAGCAACCGAACAACAGCTGAATGAGATCGGGAGTCGTTGTACCGGAATGATATCGTTGGTGAATTCTAGAACTCGATCACAGCATTTCCAGGACGTTATCCAACAAAGATAGCTGGAATTCGTTGATGATCAAAGAGTCGAAACTCACCGTAGCGTTGTCAAAGATCTTTATTGCTTAGGAGAGATTACTAGCTTCCACGCACACACACACACGCACTTCAGATATTTCTCTAAAACTCTCAATTACGCCTGCTTTACGCAGTTTACAATTTTAAAAACAGTGAAGCGGATGAAGTAGAATTGTATTGTACAAAATTGCTAATTGTAACTGAGTATACAATTGCGCTGAGCATACGGTGTGCTGGAAATAGAATGAATCAAAACAAGGGTTTAAACTAATTTTGATTTGATATTAACTTATAGTTATTGTTCTTTTCTCGCTAACTCACAATACTTGTTCTCACAAAAGACTGTTCTTTCCTCATACATCCTTCCTAAATATACCAATCACTCACTCACATTCTCACAAACATAGACTTTGCGGTTATCGCTCCTAATATTCCGCTCTCGCTCTTATTTTCACTCGTACTCTCTTTCACTTATTCTCTCAGTCATTTACCTGTCGCTTGTTTATTCTTTGTGTGATCGACAGCTGATCGACAGCCCTAACAACAGATAGTTTTTGCATTTTTTTCTTCCGTTCCTTTATTTGTTCCTAACTGTCGCATCGTTTTTACTTGACGGCCTTACTTCCTGCATTATATTTCTAAATAATTTTATTTTTTAATTTTTACAAATCACGAAGCAGATATTGCTTGCTTCATTCAAATTTGTAACATAATCATATAATACGTGTACAATTTGAAATTAAATATAAAGTAGAAAAACAAATTAACGAACGATTAAATATAATTGAGTTAATACATATTAATTCTTTATCGATAAAAATTACCATAGATTTTAAAAAGAGTTTCTTAACAATTTCTATAATTTAAAGTAACATACTTGCAAACTAGTCGAATGACTGGTATGCGATGACTTTTATGATTTCTATTGTAAAAATGACAATAGAAATTATATATCAGGATTAGAAATAATTCTACCTTATTATATCTTCTATTGTCAGGCCTGTGATGTTTATTTTTTCAAGTGAAAAATTTCACAAAAGTATTACAAAATTCAATTGAAACCTTACAAAGAAGATGCTATAAAGACACATTATTTAATTCACCAGTAGCTGTTTGAACCAATTTTTAATGATATAATTAAAATTTTTGGTATGGGACAAGATTAATTTTTGTTTATATTAAACAAGAATATATTTCTAAGATAATGTGAAGAAAAATTGCCCTTACAATGTGTCGGCTATTATTAAATATTTATTGAAAATACGTGTGGTGTTCGTTTATACGATATGTACCATCTTATACATCATTAATGCATATGTATTACATCATCTTATGCGTTGTGAACGCAATTACCTAAAATGCAGTGAATAAAATTATATTTAATACAGTAATATAACAAAGTGTATTTATTATTACAAAATGAAATTGAAAGAAAGGAGGAAAATAAAAAATGTTTAAACATTTAAAAAACAAAATACGTACTGAAATATGTTCGGTAACGTCACCTGAATCGATGACCATTTGGATTTTGACGCGATCCACGGCGGTGAAGGCTGGTGAGTTTCAAAAACCAAACCGTCACCGAAAATAAAAAAATATTGTATGGGTGATTCATGTAACCGCAGCTGAGGATTGCGTATTTGTGTGGTGAGTTCTGTTACAGTATAAAGCTGTGTACGGTTCTAAGCTGCAGCTACATTAATTGAGATCGTTGCACGATGTTCCTTTATCGTCGTCGACGGGTCGCTCCGCGATACCAATTTCACAAACTGATGGGGGTAGCAAACGTTCGTTTACCAAGGGATTTTAGCAATCAGCTAACACGACTTCACTGTAAATATGTATATCTATAACAAGTAAATAAAGGAGAAAAAATAGAAAGAAAGATTTGTAGACTGTGAGAAATTTGAACTCACGATAGATTAATTTAATAAATCAAAATATTAAATGTTAATCTTCCTAAATAATAAATGTTCGCCAAAAATGGCGAAGTATGGGCCGATTGATTTTAACTCTAAATTTGTCAAAAAAGTTTTATCAAAATCTTTCCTATGAAAATAGTAATCTCTACTTGATAGTATTATGTTCATCCAACTTTTATACAATCCTAATGTGCATCGACTAATCTTGTACAGTAATCCTACAGAATTTGTTTCCGCTGTTGAACTTGAGTGTAAAGTTGAAGTTATTGGTGTATTTTATGTATACAATCTACGCGTACATTTTTAATAATGTCTATATTTTTTCAATAAAATTAAGATCTGGGCTTTGAATAGATTGCTTTATACCAGTGCTCGGATTTAGTTGCACTTTTCGGGCCGATTTCGGAGTAGACGCCTACCGTGCCCCCACTCCCGCGCTAGACTGCCCACGTGACGCTGTGTGCCAGGGGCGTCGCGTCGTACGGCAGATTTGTTGGAATCCATCCGTGATTAAAAATTTTGCTTGCACTGTTAATAATTATTATTTTTACAGATTATTAAAGTTATTAATACTATGCTTACATCTATAAACATCTTCTATATATACATATAATAACAATAATATACGTTATAATAATTACAATTTTGTCAATAGCTTTCCACATCACCCAGAAGGTACTATTATTGATGCATTTTTTAAAGTGGTTTCCCTTATAGGCCTATTCCACTAAATAAGAAGAACGACAGTGACTTGGCAGGAAATGAAGTATTATCAAATGAAGTATTATTTCTAATTCGGAGGAATCCATTTTTTGTAGATACTATTTACCAAAAGATAAATGTTTTACAAAAAATTGATAAAAGTCCCCACCCTTATATTTCGGAAACGGCTATAAATATGGAAAAATGTTTCAGATAAAAGTTGTAGGATATCAAGGGGCATAAGATGGTGGTAATAATTTGACCTCGGATGATGGTGTGTAAGTTCTTAAATAGAATCTGCCACTTTTTATTCTATATTCTTGTAGCCCTCGTTGAGATGTTGTCAAAGCACTACCTATTTTTGTTTCTTGCGAATATGAAACATGCATGAAAATTAATGCAATGAGAAACCTAAAAACCTTTCTATGTTAGTGAATGATTTAATATACATTAATTATATTGCGGAATTTATCGCACACATTATTTAAAATGTATATATAGTAAAATTATACTTATTTTCTTTGATTAAAGCATTTTTCGAAAAACAGTAACAGCAACCATTCGATAAGTTTGTGCACTTGGATGCCTAATGATAAATTCCTTTGAAAAGCGCTCACTTATCGAATAGCCAATGCCACCTGTGTTTTTCCCACTGAGCGACTCTTTGTTTTTTCGCTATGGTAACATCTACAGAGTACACAAAAAACCATTCAATAGCTATATAATACATAGGACACACTGTATTGAGTAAAAAAACTATGGTAAACATGGACCGAACGGATAGTCGTTCCTTGCATATATGTAGAGCGTCCCAGCTTTTTACCAGCAAACTCTGTTAACGTATTCTATTTGTAAATATAAAAACAGACCGTTATATCAACGTAGAATTTCAAACACATGATTAAAAAGTTATAATAAAAATACGAAATGACAACGGACTGCTTTGTTATTCGGTATCATGTACTTACATGGTATTTCAGTTTCATCCACATAATTGTACTGATATATTCAATAAATGAACATAAAAAATACTGCTTATATTAACATGGACTCTTGATTGCATTATTAAAAGTTGTTTAAAAAATATGAAAATTGGCAATTGTATAATATTGCAGAAAATATTATTTCGTATATTTCATATAATCATTTATGAATCTATATTTATATGACATTTATTTATCAATTGTACTTATAAAACATGTTGGTAAAATTTTATGTACAAAACTGGGATACAATGTATGTGGCATCAAAAAAGAGCAGTCTGCAGTTATTTTATACTTTTATTACAACGTTTTAATAAAGCGTTTAAAACTCTATATTTTCTTTATTTTTGCGTACGGCATATGCTGTTAAAGTTTGACGATAAAATACTGCGACACTCTGGATATGAAAAAGAAATTGGATGGTATCTGATGGTATGACTAGTACTTCCCTGTATTTACGAATAATGATGCAAACGTTGTCAAGTCGATACAATTCGAGGCTATGTACTGAATTAAGCTTGTGGATAATAAGTGGGATCGATATTCATTTAATACTGTAAGGGTGGCTTAAATTTGATACAGAGATTAAATTAGAGGGCTCTTTAGAAAACTGAACTATTCTTTATTCACAATGATTAACAACTGCGGTATTCTTTTTGTTTAAGTCATAAAAAGATCGTAGGCCACCACATGGCTTACAATACAGTAAGGTATAGGTACCAGAAGTGCACACTTTAAGGAATGTTTTGTCTACTTGTTCATATAGCTCAGACTACGTTCACTTTATGAAAAATTTATGATTAGCAGTCGTTGCACAAACTATTCTTCTATAAAATTACAAGTATTCATTCCTGATGGCGATTGTAAATTTTTTTCTTTTTTTCTTCTAAAGGCAAAAATTCAATAGTTGACACTCAGCGAAAACAGAAAATTTAGTAGTTGACATCCTTTTGTTTCAGTAGTTGACATAGGAAGAAAATCCAATTAATGAACTAATCTTGATAATGTGTGAATACAGAATTTTTTTGAACATTTAAAAAAGATTATTTTTGAATAAGTTTACAAAAAAATATTGAATAATTAAGGGTTAATATGAAGAGTTAATAATAAATATTTAATATGAAGAGTTCGAACACTCCTTATATCGGAGGTATCCTCATATCAGTTTTTATTGCATTTTCTTCTGCATCAGTCAATACTCTGGCTGGGTCCATTTTTCTTTTAATTGGATGTTTGCCTTCAGCCTTCTATTTTAAAGTTACCCTCGGAACACTAAATTTCATAGTTGCCGTTTTATACGGAGTTTTATGGAGCCGGACATCTTCCACAGCCGCTTATATAGTCTCTTCAGTATAATTTCTGAAGTTACCCTTCGTAGGAGGTATCTCAAAATTGACAGAGGAACAAAGGCAGTAATTGACACCCCATGTCAACTACTGAATAGCAGACCATTACAAGTTTCAGTAGTTGATACGGAGTGTATTTAGACAATTTAGCATTGTTTGTTGACAATTTTAATAAGTAAACCTCTTTTTAAGTTTGAAACAACATAAACGAATGCCTTTTTTACTCACAATGATTAAATAATACAAACTTGCAGTACTTACATTTTAGCCAAATCTTTAGTGATTTATATAAGAAAACACTGAAAAATTGTAAGAGCCGTGGGCAAGTTTGATTAATCAGTTGCTATTACATTTTTGATGGCGGATATGCACAATAGTTCGCAATAATAGTGGTTTCCAAGAAATAATTATAGATAGTATAATATGAACAAATTTAGTCGGCACACCACGTGCAATATACAACAAGACTCGAACGAATTTTTTTTCAACCACTAGCATTAACAACTACAATATAACAAAATTAAAGTATTGAAGTTAAATATCATCCATCATGCAACTGACGTTTTGTAACCACAGCATCAGTAATTTTGAGATATATTGAAATATATTACAGACGAAACGTTTTTTCGACTTATTTAGTAAATACATAAATGAAAAGATCAATTCTTTCGCATTTAATGAGATTAACTTTATAGATTGTTTATATGGCTGCAAATTCTTGCAAAAATTGTATAAAGATCTTGGAGAAAATTGATAATATTTGATGAACGAAGCGAAATGAATAAAAATTGTAAAGAATTTTAATTCTATAATGAAGTTTCGCACTTACATACTTGTATGATAGTGTGATGACTCGCGCACGTTTATCCGAAAGAAATTAATCTTGGGGATAATATTTGAGAATGAGTCCGAACGGTTGACTCGAAGACGTCCTAAACGGTGGACTCGTGAAAATGACTAAGTACGTCGCAAATGACTCGTGAAATTTCTAAGTCTGACTTAGGTGACTTTATTTGAGATTAACTGTTTAAGTCCGACACGGTTGACTTATTTTCTTGTTCTTTTTAGTCCGACTCGGATAACTAATGTTGGGATTCTGACGAGACGTTCCATCGTTACTTCCTCGAAACGTCGGAAGTGCAAGGAGGCATGCTGATTGGTTCTCATTAGAAACGTTGATTTTCCAATCAACATGCCCCTTGACTTGGGCCCACCCTCTCTTGCGCCCTGAGCGCGCCTTTTTTGGAAGAGGGTGACACGCACGTTGTCCTAAAAAGTACCGCTAGGACGGAACCGAGGCCCATCCTCGGTGACCCTTCGGGAAAAACCCTGTTTATGACGGAGTAGTTATTGAAGACTAAATGAAACTTAGAAATTTTAAAGGCATTGTTCGAAAAAATGTAAAACTAAATTGCCGTCGATGGCTAAAAATCTGTCTTTCAAAAATAACTGTTACCCGGACCCATCATAAACTACCTACGAAATCCTCGCGTATTGTGTTCCGTAGCACGTTCGGAACAGATAGATTGATCATGTTTGAAATGAAATGTGTGCATTATTCTTTCGCCAAGAGAAATGGTCAATGTACTATTAACGTAGGAATGTTATTAATGAGACAGAATGTGAATGACGAAAATACAGGTAAAAATGGACCCATATTGTATAATAGTGATACTTGTACAAAACACTAGTGAACTGACAAGGTAATTACAGAAAATTAAGTTATAACAACAAGTATAAAATAACAATTATTATCTAAATTTAATCTTACTTTTAAGTGTTTTATACCAAATTTACGCGATTTGTGTTTATTGTATTTATATGTATATAATATACTTTGTATAGTGAAGTACGCTTTGTACAAGACTTAAAATGTACAGTAAAAACAAACTAAACAAATGAAACTGGTACCCATAATTTATAATGGCATTTAGTATACTGACAAGTATGCACAAAAGTATACTAATTGTATACTAATTATATTAGCATAATGGGAATTGTATGAGGACATGTTGCATCAATAATGTTTGTTAAAACTACATCATGTTGTGATGAAAATAAGGAAAGTGAGTGGAGATATATGAAAACGGGAGACACAACAAACAGAGAGACCAAAGTTATATTCGTAAATGAAGTATTAGGCACCATCAGGAAACTAATTTATGTAATAATTATTTAATTATCTTTAACATAAAAGAAGTTAGAACAGAGTAGAAACTATTTAACTACATATCTTGTTAACAGAACATTCGTAACTTAATTAGAAAACGAAAATACAAAATGACTTGGCACTATTTTTATAAATAAGAGTTGACAGACAAATTATACTCATACCAGAATATTTCACGCATGCATCTATAATAATAAAATTTGTTATTTATGAGGGATCGGTTGTTCGGGGGTCATCGGGTACGATCGGGCGAGATCGGACGAGCGGGTGACTCGGACAATTGGCGCCAAGAGAATTTGGCGGTACGATGATTTGGCGCGAACAATTAGCGAAAGAACAAAGGATCGGGTGGCTTTTGTTTTTCACGTTGGAATTGGGGGAGAACGAGGAAAACGGCGTGGCGTCGCGGGTCAGTCATGTCGTAACGGTTGAAGTAGCACGTTGTCCGAAAAGTTGTCGCATAATTTTTAACCGACTTCGAAAAAGGAGAAGGTTACTCAATTCGATCAGTATATATATATATATTTTTTTTTTCTATGTGTGCCCGCCGATTACGCCTAGCTGGATGCACCGATCGGAACGAAACCTTTTGCATCTGGTAGGTTCTGACTCCCCATTGGTACCATTATCAAAAAATTTTTCATTTTTCAATTTTGAAAAGTATTGTTATTGCAAAAAAACCGGCAACTTTTGAAATAAGCTTTTCTCGATTTTAGTGCGCTTTTAATATCTTATCACGGACATGATTCTGAACAATTTTGTTCATATAAAAATTTCGCGGAAAGCTTTAGTTTTCGAGATATTAGTGAAAAAATGTTGAAAAATTTTGAAATCAACTTTGGACGATTTTCATGTCCTTTTAATATGTTATCAGGGACACGATTCTGAACAACTTTTTCCTTATCCACAATTAAGGGGAAGCTTTAG